>NC_053496.1:10357898-11072898 GCF_905171775.1 Rana temporaria
AGAACCCAGGCCCCGGGCGTGCAAAATATAACTGATCCAGAGACATACTTCCATGGAAAATATTCTGTGCAGAAAACAAAGCAGAGAGCCGGGATCAGAGCCAAGCTGGTTTCTATAAGTGTCGCCTATATAGATTGTTAAGTACTGATATTTGGCACCATTACACAAGTGTGCGCAATTTTAAAGCGTGACATGTTCGGTATCTATTTACTCGGCGTAACTTCGTCTTTCACATTATACAAAAAAATTGGGCTAACTTTATTTTTTTTTTTTTTTTTGTGAGACCGTTTCATTCCAAAAACAATGCATTTGAAAAAACAATTGCTAAAACAATATATATAGGGGCAGATCCTCGTAGAATTGCGTGGGCGCAGCGTATGTGAGTTACACTACGCCGCTGTAACTTACTTTTTAAATCTTTGAATCCACAAAGAATTTGCGCCGTAAGTTAGGCCCCTTTCAGACTGGGGCGGGAGCTGCGGTGGCGGTATAACGCCGCTAAAAATAGCGGCACTATACAGCCGCAATTGCCGCGGGTATCAGCCGCTAGCGGTGCGGTATTAACCCCCGCTAGCGGCCGATAAAGAGTTAATACCGCCCGCAATGCGCCTCTATAGAGGCGTATTGCCACGGTTTCCCATTGTTTTCAATGGGAAGGAGCGGTGAAGGAGCGGTATACATGCCGCTCCTCTCACCGCTCCAAAGATGCTGCTGACAGGAGATTTTTTTTCTCCCGCCAGCGCATCGCCTCAGTGTGAAAGCCCTCGGGCTTTCACATTGAGTCTGCAGTGAAGGAGTTTTTCAGGCACGAAAGCAGCGCTATTTTTAGCGCTGTACCGCCTGAAAAACTCCTCAATGTGAACGGGGCCTTAAGGTGGCGTAGTGTATCTCTCGCGGCGTAATTCAAATCGGCGAGTAGGGGGCGTGTTTCATTTAAATGAAGCGCGTTCCCGCCCTGAACGAACTGCGCATGCGTCGTCCCTAAATTTCCCACCGTGCATTGCGCTAAATGATGTCGCAAGGACGTCATTGTTTTGACGTGGACGTAAATTACGTCCAGCCCCATTCACGGACGACTTACGCAAACAAAATAAAATATTTTCAAATTCGACGCGGGAACGACGGCCATACTTAACATTGCGTATGCCACCAAATAGCAGCTTTAACTATACGCCGAAAAAAGCCGAACGGAAACGACGTAAAAGAATGCGACGGCCGCTCGTTCGTGGATCAGCGGAAATAGCTAATTTGCATACTCGACGCGGAATACGACGGGAACGCCACCCAGCGGACGCCGAAGAATTGCATCGTACGAGGACATATACCTGTCGGATCTAACCCGGATGCCGTCGTATCTTGGTTTAAGGATTCAAAACAAAGATACGACACGGGAAATTTGAAAGTACGCCGGCGTACTTCTTCTGTGAATCTGGCCCATAATGTTTGGGGGTTCTGAGTAATTTTCTAGCAAAAAAATGATGATTTTTACATGTACGAGAAAAGTGCCAGAATCGGCCTGGGTGGCAAGGGGTTAATTACCATAAGTAATATACAAATAATTATTATATGCTTTTAACCACTTGACAACCGCGCCTATTTTGGCACTTCTCTCCTTCATGTAAAAATTAAAAAAATGTTGCTTGAAAATTAATCAGAACCCCCAAACATTATATATATTTTTTTAGCTCCCTAGGGAATAAAATGGCGGTCATTGCAACTTTTTTTCTCGCACGGTATTTGCGCAATAATTTTTCAAACGCCTTTTTTTAGGAAAAAAAAAAAGCGGTTTCATGAATTAAAAAATAACAAAACAGTAAAGTTAGCCCAATCTTTTTGTATAATGTGAAAGATGATGTTACGCCGAGTAAATAGATACCCAACATGTCACGCTTTAAAATTGCGCACACTCATGGAATGGAGCCAAACTTCCGTACTTAAAAATCTCCATAGGTGACGCTTTATTTTTTTTTACAGGTTACTATGTTTGAGTTACAGAGTAGGTCTGGTGCTAGAATTGTTGCACACGCTCTAACGCACGCGACGATACCTCACATGTGGGGTTTGAACGACATTTACATATGTGGGCGGGACTTGCATACGTGTTTGCTTCTGCGCGCGAGAGAACGGGGACAGGGGCGTTTTAAAAAAAATAATGTTTTATTTGACTTCATTTTTTTTATTTTTACACTTTTATTAAAAAAAAAAATTTTGTATCACTTTTATTCCTATTACAAGGAATGTAAACATCCCTTGCAATAGGAATCACTGTGACAGGTCCTCTTTATGGAGAGATGTGGGGTCAATAAGACCTCCCCCTCCCCCCATATCTCTCCTCCAGGCTTACAAGCATGAGATTGTGAAAAAAAAATCACCGATCACATGCCGACAGCCGCGATTGCGGCTTTGTTTACTTCCGGGTACCGGGCGTGACGTCATAACGGTCATAGAGATGACTGGTGACCATGCAACACCCACCAATTTATTCTCTCTATATATATAGGGGCAGATCCGTGTACAGCGGCACATATTTGCGCTGGGCGTAGCGTATCTAAGATACACTACGCCGCCGTAACTTACGTCTTTTTTTTCGAATCCTCAAAGAATCCGCGCCGTAAGTTACGGCGGCGTAGTGCATCTTTGGCGGCGTAGGGGCGCGGAATTCAAATGGCTGTGATGGGGGCGTGTTTTATGTAAATACGTCGAGACCCGACGTAAATGACGTTTTTTTTAACGGCGCATGCGCCGTCCGTGGGGGTATCCCAGTGCGCATGCTCGAAATTAAACCGGAACAAGCCAATGCTTCCGACGGTGACGTCATTCTACGCAAATCCCTATTCGCGAACGACTTACGCAAACAACGTAAATAATTCAAATTTCGATGCGGGATCGACGGCCATACTTAACATTGAGTACGCCACCGTGTAGCAGCTTTAACTATACGCCGGAAAAAGCCGAACGCAAACGACGTAAAAAAAAATGCGCCGGCCGGACGTACGTTCGTGGATCGCCGTAACTAGCTTATTTGCATACTCGACGCGGAATTTCGACGGAAACGCCACCTAGCGGCCGGCGGAAAAAATGCACCCGAGATCCGACGGCGTACTGAGACGTACGCCTGTCGGATCGATCCCAGATGCAGTCGTATCTTTGTTTTGTATCTACAAAACAAAGATACGGCGCGGGAACTTTGAAGATACGCCGGCGTAATTCTTTTGTGGATCTGCCCCATAATGTTTGGAGGTTCAAAGACATTTTCTGGCAAAAAAAATACAAATTATTACAAGTAAACAAAAAATGTCAGAAAAGGTTTGGGGATCAAGTGATTCAACTCCCATTTTGCCACAATTCTGTTGCACTCATGGCAGAATCACGCCGCGGCGTGATTCTGCCATGAGTGCAACAGAATTGTGGCAAAATGGGAGTTGAATCACTTGATCCCCAAACCTTTTCTGACATTTTTTCCAAATTTCGGCAAAACGCGTGATGCGTTTTTGGGTGCCATTATGGTCAATGGCACCCAAAAACGCATCACGCGTTTCGCCGCAATTCGGAATCGCAGAAACTCTGCTGGCCATTCCAAATCGCCAAGTGGGAATGCGTTTTTAGTGATGACGCAAGTATTTCATTTTATAAGACATTGGCAGCACAGGCACTGCCTCTAGAAGGTACCTACCCCTCCAGGGAGGCCGAATATCCTCTCCAGGTCGGGCGGTGTCAGGACATCTCTGCCAATCACAGTCGACTTGAACCCCGGAGCGTATTTCTCTATCCAGTCGAACACTGAAAAGAATAGAAGGAAATAATGTGGATGCGGGTTGTCGGTTTAGAGGGTGTCAGGAATATTGGCGTACGGCTCTACAACATCGCCCGCCGTGCCCAGCGGTCCAGAGCGCCCATCTTCTACAATAAAGTGTTATTCATCCGATATAAAATTACAATTATACATCAAACAGAGTGAGGGAGGAGCGGGCATCCTCAGGATTTGTTCTTCTAAGAAAGCTTCACTTAGAGGAAATCTGTCCACATTTGGGTTAACCATCGGTGTGCTGGCATCTCATTTTTAACTGGCACAGTGGCGACAATTACAGGGCACAGTGGAGACAATTACAGGGCATAGTGGAGACAATTGCAGGGCACAGTGGAGACAATTACAGGGCACAGTGGTGACAATTACAGGGCACAGTGGTGACAATTACAGGGCATAGTGGCAACAATTACAGGGCACAGTGGCAACAATTACAGGGCACAGCGGCGACAATTAAAGGGCACAGCGGCAACAATTAAAGGGCACAGTGTCGACAATTAAAGGGCACAGTGGCGACAATTACAGGGTACAGTGACGACAATTACAGGGCATAGTGGCAACAATTACAGGGCATAGTGGCAACAATTACAGGGCATAGTGGCGACAATTAAAGGGCACAGTGGCGACAATTAAAGGGCAAAGTGGAGACAATTACAGGGCACAGTGGCGACAATTAAACGGCACAGTGACGACAATTCCAGGGCACAGTGGCAACAATTACAGGGCACAGTGGCGACAATTGCAGGGCACAGTGGCGACAATTAAAGGACACAGTGGCGACAATTAAAGGGCATAGTGGCGACAATTACAGGGCACAGTGGCTGCGTTTGATGGCATGGCACAGTGGTGACAATTGATAGCACAGTGGTGACAATTGATGGCACAGTGGCCGCGTTTGATGGGCCCAGTGGCTGCATTTGATGGGCACAGTGAGGCTGCAATCGTTTTTTTTTTCGTTTGCCCATCTTCTACAATAAACCACCTCCCCCATCCGCAATCCCTCTCTCCCCGATCCCTATGCCAAATGCAGTCCCTGGTGCCAAAAAGGTTTGGGACTGCTGCTCTAGTGCTCAGTAAATGAGCAGGAGCTCTGCTGACTTCCATCATCCAATCATGTGCAAGCAAAAATTCATATTTTTTTTCATTTTCCTTGCATGTGATTGGGTGTTCTTTGCAAAGTGAAGCTTTACCTCATTTACTAAGCTCTGGAGCAACTGCACTTGCAGTGGGCAACTGACCAGTCTATTTGCCTTTAGTAAATCAAGCCCTTCACCTCATTTACTAAGGAAAATGTGTGCAACTGCACTTTCAATCTGAACAGTCTATTTGCCTTTTGTAAATCAACTCCAGGAAGGATAGAAGGAGTAATGTGGTCAAAAGTGGCCAGGATCTTGTTGGTGGACTATGTTGATGGATCTTGTTAGTGGACTATGTTGGTGGACTATGTTGGTGGACCTTGTTGGTGGACCTTGTTGGTGGACCATGTTGGTGGACTATGTGGGTGGACCTTGTTGGTGGACCTTGTTAGTGGACCATGTTGATGGATCTTGTTGGTGGACTATGTTGGTGGACCTTGTTGGTGGACCTTGTTAGTAGACCATGTTGGTGGGCTATGTTGGTGGACCTTGTTGGTGGACCATGTTGGTGGGCTATGTTGGTGGACCTTGTTGGTGGACTATGTTGGTGGATCTTGTTGGTGGACTATGTTGGTGGACCTTGTTGGTGGACCTTGTTGGTGGACTATGTTGGTGGACCTTGTCAGTGGACCATGTTGGTGGACTATGTTGGTGGACTATGTTGGTGGACCTTATTGGTGGACCTTATTGGTGGCGCACCGACCTAGTGTGATACTGCTAAGAGCTCTGCAGACCACTAAGCTCTGAAGAAAGGGGTACGCCCCCGAAACGCGTCAGCTTTACCATCGATTGTTGATTCAAGTGACTATCACGTTCCACTGATGTTGCTGGATATCTGCTGTACTGTCCTTTAAAGCCTGTTTTTAAACTCCATATTGTGAGTATAATGATTGATTTTAACATTTGAATAAAATTTATTTTAGCAGTATCACACTAGGTCGGTGCGCCCTCCGTTCTTTTCTACTTTTTTTTAGCTTCATGAATTCCCACGATTCTGAGGAGGGCTGCAAGACTATAGAAGATACTTTTTAACTACACCACCTCATAGCACCTTCCGAAGATACCGGAGCGCAGAAGATTTGTTTTTGTTTGGACCTTGTTGGTGGACCATGTTGGTGGACCTTGTTGGTGGACCTTGTTGGTGGACCTTGTTGGTGGACTATGTTGATGGATCTTGTTGGTGGACTATGTTGGTGGACCTTGTTGGTGGACTATGTTGGTGGACCATGTTGGTGGACCATGTTGGTGGACCTTGTTGGTGGACCTTGTTGGTGGACCACAGGGATGGACCACAGGGATGGACTGGCCATTGGGACTACATTGGGCCGATGTCTCAGTGGGCCGGCTTCAGTGACAGCGGACCTCCGCTCCTCTGTCTCTCCCTTCCCGCAGCGCTCACCTCTTCTCCCTCTCTGCAGCGCTTACCTGGGGGGAACAAAGAAGCAGGGGAGGACCAGAGGAGCAGGGGGACGACAGAGGAGCATGGGGGAGGGGACAGACAGCTGACTCAACAGCTATGGCCTGGTAGTTTCTCACTTCTGCCTAATCTTGTCCCATAAGGGGGGCGCACCGAACGGATTCTTTGCCCCGGGTGAAATAATGTCTAGCTTCCCCACTGGTACTGCCTATAAGAGTACCAGTACCAGCTGGTCTACGCTAATAAAGTAGAACGGCTAGTGGCTAGTGAAGGGGGAGGGGGGCTTGGGTGGCCGGGGGGGGGGGGGTGCGGGAGTTGTCCGGCCGCCACGGGAGAGACCTGTCAAAGTGGGCCAGTCTGGATGAAGTCCAGGGCCAAATTTTTGTCCCAGTCCAGCCCTGGTGGACCATGTTGGTGGACCTTGTTGGTGGACCTTGTTGGTGGACCTTGTTGGTGGACCTTGTTGGTAGACCTTTTCTCTGGGATGTCAATGGTAAGAAAGAACAAATTAGCAGACACTGTTGTAAATTGTGTGTTCTCTGTACGAGTTGTGCAATGTGAAATATTTTCTTTGAAAAGATCTGCATTCCAAATTAATTTTCCCTGTTTTACAAGTGCTGGAGCCAACAATAGCCATCTTTGTTGGCTGAGATAAGGAAAGTTATTATGTGTCTGAGCCGATATTTCACCATTCTGAGGTCAATCATAACAAACATCAACCCCTCCCGCATTTCTGCCAGATATTGCACCACTTCGCCCAGAACATTGTTGCAATTACAAATGTTTAGGCTTTCTCCTGTTCGTTTCTTTTGTTTGCATTAGTATGACATAAAAAAAAAAGTGGAGAAACTAAAAGCCAAATCTGACACATTTCACGCAAAACTCCACAAATGGATTGGACAAAATTATTGGCACCCTCAATTTATTATTTGGTAGCACACGCCTTGGAAAAAAAGCGTGCTGAGAATATCTAGGAGTGAACACATTTTCGTAATTCTTGGATTACGAAAATCAGGGGACATCACGGGACACAGAGCAGCCATAGTAATTACTATGAGGGTATATGGGCCACCTTCAGGTGATGGACACTGGCACACCCAAGACAGGAAGTGCCCCTCTATATAACCCCTCCCATACCGGGAGTACCTGCATTTTGTAGCAAAGCTATATATATATATATATATATATATATATATATATATATATATATATATATATATATATATATATCCCAATAAGAGGGGAGGGACCTCTGTGTCCGTGGTGTACTCCAATAAAAGGATTTTTACAGGTAAGCTGTTATAAAAATCCTAATTTCTTTATCGTACATCAAGGGACACAGAGCAGCATAGTAATTACTATGTGTGATGTCCCAAAGCAATGCCATCTGAGGGAAGGGAGACACAGATAAAAGCAGGCTGCCATCAGACGTCAGGACCCATACTGCTGCCCACAGTACACTGCGCCCAAAAGCGGGCATCCTCATGCCTTCTCACATCCACCTGATAGAATCTAGTGAATGAATGGACTGAAGACCAAGTTGCAGCCTTGTAAATCTGAGTCGTGGAGGCTTGGTGATGCACTGCCCAAGAAGCACTTACTGCTCGGGTAGAGTGCGCTCTAACTTGAAAAGATTTCAAACCATAAGCCTGTATAATAACTTGCCGAATCCACTTAGAAATAGTAGACTTTGACGCCGCTTGTCCCTTCCTGGGGCCTTCTGGCAGCACAAACAAAACATCAGTTATCTGTATCTGAGCTTTAGCTTTCAGATAGACCTTGACTGCATTCCTATTCATAACTACTAAACTATGGTATGGTAATGGGCTGTTTGACCGTGGGCTTGAAGAGGCTTTTTTTCCCCATCCAATCAGCAAAATTTGCCAATTACCTGAAGAGAAATTGACCTTCATTTGGACCGAAACTGCTGGATCTGGTAAAAGGCTGAACTGGATGGGACACTTCTGTGCACAACACATCATCTACAGATTTTGATGACTTCTCCAACTAGAAGGCACACTTTGCTATGTTAGTAAGATATTGGCTTAGTCTGGGTCATCTTGGAATGAGACTGAGGCCGGGTACACACGGACAAACATGTATGGTGAAAGCGGTCCGTCGGACCGTTTTCACCATACATGTCTGCCAGAGGGCTTCTGTACGATGGTTGTACACACCATCGTACAGAAGTCCGCGCGTAAACAATACGCGGGGCGTGTCCGCGGTGTCGCCGCGTCGATGACGCGGTGTCGCCGCGACAATGACGCGGCGACGTGGGCGGCCCGCCTTTAAAATGCTTCCACGCATGCGTCGAAGTCATTCGACGCATGCGAGGCACGGCGGGCGGCTGGACATGTACGGTAGGTCTGTACTGACGACCGTACATGTCCGAGCGGGCTGAATTCCAGCGGGCTGTTTTAAAACAAGTCCAGGAATATTTGTCTGCTGGGAAAAGGCCCGGCGGGCAAATGTTTGCTGGAATTCGGCCCGCTCGCGCCCACACACGACCAAACATGTCTGCTGAAACTGGCCTGCGGGCCAGTTTCAGCAGACATGTTTGCTCGTGAGTATGGGGCCTGACCCATACAATTTTACAACAATATAAACCTAATAACTTACAAGGTGAGTGATACTCAATGGAAATTCTTTTGGAAATACAACACAACAAACATCGAGTCATCGCTTACCATTATCTGCATATTTATTCCTTTCTTCTTCATCCCACTGCCGGCCTCCAGTCAGAGTGTATGGAGTGTATTGGGAGAAGATGGAAATGACGTGACATCCAGGAGGAGCAAGGGTCGGGTCTAATGTTGAGGGGATACATAGTTCAATCATAGGCCTGTGGGAAGTACAAGACGAGAGTCAATTCCACGGCTGGCATGCACACAACCCTCATGCCGCGTACACACGACCGTTTTTTTGGGATGTAAAAAATGACAAACAAAGTTTTTTTCAACCCGATTATTGTTAAAATGGCCTTGCCTACACAGGATCGTGAAAAAAAAAATGCTCTAGCAAAGCGCGGTGACGTACAACGGCACTATAAAGGGGAAGTTCCATTCGGATGGCGCCACCCTTGGGGCTGCTGTTGCTGATATCGTGTTAGTAAAAGACGATTCGCGCTTTTCAGTCTGTTACAGCGTGATGAATGTGCCATCTCCATTACGAACGCTAGTTTTACCAGAACGAGCGCTCCCGTCTCATAACTTGCTTCTGAGCATGCGCGCTTTTTTCACGTCATTAAAGCCCACACACAACCATTTTTTACGACGTTAAAAACGACAACGTGAAAAATTAGAGCATGTTCTAAATTTTTAATGCCCATTTTTTACATTGTGAAAAATGCTCTGGATCCCACACACGATCGTTTTTAACCACTTAAGACCCGGACCAATATGCAGGTAAAGGACCAGGTCACTTTTTGCGATTCGGCACTGCGTTGCTTTAACTGACAATTGCGCAGTCGTGTGTCGTGGCTCCCAAACAAAATTGGCGTCCTTTTTTCCCCACAAATAGAGCTTTGTGTAGCCGAAAGGCTATGCTGCCGGGTTCCTTTACCCGCAATGGCGGCGGCAGTGTAGCCTTTCTGCCTCACGCCGGGAACCCTACTGCCGACATCGCTGGACTCCAGGACAGGTAAGTGTCCATTTATTAAAAGCCAGCAGCTGAAGTATGTGTAGCTACTGGCTTTTAATTTTTTTTTTTCCGGACCTCCTCTTTAAAGTGGTAGTAAAGTCTTTACTACCACTTTTACCTACAGGTAAGCCTATAATAAGGCTTACCTGTAGGTCTAAAGAATATCTCCTAAACCTGTACGGTTTAGGAGATATTCCCCTCGCAATGCGCCGCTGACTGCAGCGGCGCATGCGCAGCGGGGATCCTAGGCTAGAGGCCCGGCATGTGCGGGAGTGACGACATCGCCGCTCCAGCCATTCATAGCGCTGGATCGCTGATACCCGGAAGACATGCCGAGGCAAGATGACATCTCGCTCGGCGTGGACCAGGTAAGTTCTACACACCTCGTTCCAAGGTACCGTATTTATCGGCATATACCGTGCACTTTTTTGCCCTGAAAATCGGGGCAAAATCGTGGGTGGGCGATATACGCCGATACCCGCTTTCCCGCGTCCAATTTTGAATACTGCGCCAGCATATACCGAGCGCAGTACACTCGTGTATAGTCGGGCAGTCTCGGCTCCTCTCGCGCTCACGTCCTGACCGACTATACACGAGTGTACTGCGCTCGGGAAATGCAGGCGCAGTATTCAAACTCGGCGCGGGAAAGCGGGAAACGAGCGGGGAGGACGCCGCAGAAGGCCGCCGGACCCGACGAAGAGGACACCCGAAGCCGCAGACTGACGCCGGACCCGACGAGACCGCGGATGGACGCCGCGCAAGACACCAAAACTGTAAGTACAAAAAAATCTTTTTTCCACAGGAATGCGGGTCCACTTTAGGAGTGCGCACTATACGCCAGAGCGCGCAATACCCCGATAAATACGGTAAGTATTTCATAATGAGCTACTTTGAGGTGCATACTAGCTCATTATGCCTTTTGCCTTTCAGGTGTAAAAAAATAAATAGTTGTGGGTATACAACCGCTTTAATATCATCGAGCCACTCTGGGGAGATGTCAGTTGTGTGCTTCATGCAAGACGGCCAAAGACTTTGCATGACCTGAAGGCTTTTTGCCAAGACGAATGGGCAGCTCTACCACCTGCAAGGGGCGGGCTTTTTAGTTTTAAGCAGGTAACCAACCGCGAGGAAAAAGACAGTGGCAGCGAAGAAGACGACAGCAGCAGCAAAGAAGAAGACAGCGGCAGCAAAGAAGAAGACAGCGGGGACAAGGAATAAGACAGCGGCATGGGAGAAAACAGCTCCAGGAGAAGACGGCACAGGGAGAGAGGATGGTGGGAAAAGCCCGTCTGGCACCAACAACCATGCCACATTCAAAGTTACTAAAATCCCCTTTCTTTGCCATTCTCATGCTCAAATTGGACTTCAGCAAGTCGTCTTCGCCACGTCGAGATACCTAAATGAATTGAGTTGCTGCCATGTGACTGGCAATTTGTGTTATGAAGCAATTGAACAGGTGTACCTAATAAAGTGGCCAAAGAGTGTATAAAAATCTATGTAATAAGAACAGAGCAAAGATGAGGAGTAAGAACTCTCAGCACCCTTGCAGTAGGGTAGAGCAGCCATTCATGGGCTCTCCATATCTATCTTCTTTATTACACAGAATCCAAATCTAGATGAAGAACTTGTTTGCAAAGGTTTACAGGCTAAAGCAGCACTTTATTTTCTCCAAGTACCGATAAATACTATAAACATGCTAATAGAAGGCTGATTGGGAAGGTCATCTTAGAAATAAATGCATAATATGAATGACTAATGTCCTCAAAGTGTAAAGAATGTGAAGAATGGATGAAAGAATTCATTTAAAGAATCATTTCTATACACAAATGTCTAGAAACTGAAATACACTCATATATTGTAATAGTCAGTTGTTGGTCTGACATTCCCGGCACCACACCGGAGAGCATGAAGAACAACTTCTAAGTAACATTCCCGGTACCACACCGGAGAGCATGAAGAACAACTTCTAAGTAACATTCCCGGCACCACACCGGAGAGCATGAAGAACAACTTCTAAGTAACTATTCCGGTACCACACCGGAGAGCATGAAGAACAACTTCTATGCAACTATTCCGGGAACCACACCGGAGAGCATGAAGAACAACTTCTATGCAACTATCCCGGCACCACACCGGAGAGCATGAAGAACAACTTCTATGCAACTATTCCGGTACCACACCGGAGAGCATGAAGAACAACTTCTATGCAACTATTCCGGTACCACACCGGAGAGCATGAAGAACAACTTCTAAGCAACTATTCCGGTACCACACCGGAGAGCATGAAGAACAACTTCTAAGTAACATTCCCGGTACCATACCGGAGCGCATGAAGAACAACTTCTATGCAACATTCCCGTCACCACACCGGAGAGCATGAAGAACAACTTTTAAGTAACATTCCCGTCACCACACCAGAGAGCATGAAGAACAACTTCTATGCAACATTCCCGGCACCACACCGGAGAGCATGAAGAACAACTTCTAAGTAACATTCCCGGTACCACACCGGAGAGCATTAAGAACAACTTCTAAGTAACATTCCCGGCACCACACCAGAGAGCATGAAGAACAACTTCTATGTAACATTCCCGGTACCACACCGGAGAGCATGAAGAACAACTTCTAAGTAACATTCCCGGTACCACACCGGAGAGCATGAAGAACAACTTCTAAGTAACATTCCTGGTACCACACCGGAGAGCATGAAGAACAACTTCTAAGTAACATTCCCGACACCACACCGGAGAGCATGAAGAACAACTTCTAAGTAACATTCCCGGCACCACACCAGAGAGCATGAAGAACAACTTCTATGCAACTATCCCGGCACCACACCGGAGAGCATGAAGAACAACTTCTAAGTAACATTCCCGGCACCACACCGGAGAGCATGAAGAACAACTTCTAAGTAACATTCCCGGCACCACACCGGAGAGTACAAAGAATGACTTTCATGTAACATTCCTGGTACCACACCGGAGAGCATGAAGAACAACTTCTAAGTAACATTCCCGGCACCACACCGGAGAGCATGAAGAACAACTTCTAAGTAACATTCCCGGCACCACACAGGAGAGCATGAAGAACAACTTCTAAGTAACATTCCCGGCACCACACCGGAGAGCATGAAGAACAACTTCTAAGTAACATTCCCGGCACCACACTGGAGAGCATGAAGAACAACTTCTATGCAACTATCCCAGTACCACACCGGAGAGCATGAAGAACAACTTCTAAGTAACATTCCCGGTACCACACCGGAGAGCATGAAGAACAACTTCTAAGTAAAATTCCCGGCACCACACCGGAGAGCATGAAGTGTTTGGAGAGTTCCTTGGTCTTCATGGCAGTGTTTGGTTAGTGGTGCCTCTTGCTCAGGTGTTGCAACCTCTGGGGCCTTTCATAAAGGTGTGTCTATGTAATGACAGGTCATGTGACACTTAGATTGCACACAGGTGGACGTCATTTCACTAATTATGTGACTTCTGAAGGCAATTGGTTGAAAAATAGTTTTATGTATATATTTTTTTCAAATTTTACTTCACCAACTTAGACAATTGTGTTCTGATCCATCATATATAATTTAGATTAAAAAAAAACATTGAACTGTAAAGGCTGTAATGTAACAAAATAGGTAAAAAGCCAAGGGGGGTAAATACTTTTGCAAGACGCTGTATCATCCTACCCCCTTTACACACACACTCTACCACCATTTACAAAACTTAAAAACAAAACCAGAAAAAAACAAAAAAAGAAACCAATAGGCAGATTCACGTAGATTGGCCTAACTTTAGGGCGGCCTAGCCTAGCCTTTTTAGGCTACACCGCCGTAAATTAGTTAGGCTAGTAGTGATTCACAATCTACTTACCTGCTAATCTATGGTGGCGTAGCCTAAAACGAGCGGGCGTAAGGGCGCCGTATTCAAATTGCTTGGAGGGGGGCGTGTTGTATGGCTTGACCTCACGTTTTTTGACGTTTTTTGACACTGCGCATGCGCCGGGCGACTACATTTCCCAGTGCGCATTGCGGCTAAGTAGGCCGTACAGGCCTATTGATTTCGACGCGGACGTAAACAACACAACTCCCGATTCGCGGACGACTTACGCAAACGACGTAAAATATTCGAACCTTGCGGCGGGAACGGCGGCCATACTTTAGGCCGCCTAAGGCCTTACGGAAACGACGTAATTCGACGGCGTAAGCCTGGCGTACGTTCGTGAATCGGCGTATCCCCTCATTTACATAATCTACGCCGGCCGCAATGGAAGCGCCATCTAGCGTTCAGCCAAAACATTGCAATCTAAGATAGAACGGCGCAAGCCGTCCTATCTTAGATATGTTTAAGTGTATCTCTGTTAGAGAATACACTTAAACAAACGCCGGCGTAGATTCAGTTAGGTCGACTTATCTACTGATACGCCGGCCTAACTCTTTGTGAATCTACCTACCTATATATATATAAAATGGGACAGACTTGGTGGACCAATTGGTCTTATTTCTGCCGTCACTCTTCTATGTTTCTACTTGTTGAGTTCTGAACTTTGATACCTTGTTGATGGTTTTCCCCGACAGGCGTCTTCATGGGCCTCATCTAGAAGGTTCATATGTTCGCTGTTCAGGTGAATGGAGCATTGGTGGTGGGGCAATGGTCTGCCATCCGATGTGTTTGGTATAGAGAGGAAGTTTGGCAACCGATCTACAGCCACTGTAGGGAAAGCACAATGTTCAATGCATTATTCTTCCATGTCATGACTCAGAAGACGTGTCTCTGTATACTTAGAAAACGTTTTGCAACCTTCCTGGAAAAGGAACAGCAACAAAAGTAAAGCAGTTCTTTTTCTCTTTTTGGAGTTACTTCTGTTTTTTTTTTTTTTTTAATGCCAACTGCCATATTGTATTACTTCACAAAATAAGGAACCTTACATAACCTTAGAGTTGGGTGTATATACAGTATGGCCCAGATTCAAAGAGAGCAGGGCGCACATTACGCCGCTGTACAGTAACCAATGTACGCTACGCCAACGCAGCGCGGAGAGGCAAGCATTGAATTCAGCAAGCCAGTGCTCCCAACGCTGCGCCAGCCTGGCGTGGGTTTTGAAGGCGTACGTCGGCGTAGGTGGAAGTGGGCATGACCCATGCAAATGAGGCGTGACCCCATGCAAATGATGGGCCGAGCGGCAGACATGTACAAATCATGAACTGCGCATGTGCACACCCCCGCGCCTGCTCACAACCACGCCGGCACAACTGCCTAAGCTACGCCGGATCACTGCGTACGCCGTGAACGTAACGTACGCCCAGCCAGACACACGTCCAACGCACAATACGCCGGCTTGTGTTCCCTGGTGCAGACCTGTGCATGTCTGTTGCTGGGTTGCACCTCCTTTATGGGGAATAACTTTACGCCGGACGTACAACTTACGTGCATCTAGCGTTGCATCTAGCGTAGCATGCGCCGGGCACACGCAGGTTCGTGAATTGGCGTATTTCCCTCATTTGCATGTTTGAATGGCTAATCAATGGGAGCAGGACAATGCGCCCAGCCTAAATGTGCGCCCACCCTACGCCGGCGTAAGCAAGCTACGTCAGCGGGGTGTAGCCTGTTTTTAGGCGCATATCTGTTCGTGGGTCTGGCGCACAGATAAGACGGCGCACATTTGCACTTACGTCGGCGTAACTTGTTATACGTCGGCGTAAGTGCTTTGTGAATCTGGGCCTATATATATATATATATATATATATATATATATATATATATATATATATATATATATACTGTGCTGTATTCAGCCACTGTGTTAGTAGGAATTAAAGATCACACAGGGTTCTCATTGGTGCAGGCCGAGGGGCTCCAGAATGTTGGTTCTGAGCAGAAAAAAAATATTCTTTTCAGTTTTCTCCAGGTTTGGCAAGTTCCAGATTAGGTTCTAAAGGCCATAGGCTTCGGAGAGTCTTGGCAAGGAAGAATACTCTAATGCCTCGTACACACGACTAGTTTTCCTGGCAGGAAAACTGCCATGAGAGCTTTTGGCCGGGAATCCCGGCCGCGTGTATGCTCCAGCGCAGTTTTCCCGTCAGGAAAACCACCAGGAACCCTGGCGGGGAAAAAGAGAACATGTCCGCTGATCCCCGCTGAGCCGGCGGATGACAGGGCGGTCCCCGCACACCTATGGGGGGATCGGATTAACACGCACCGTCTGTCCGTGTTCACCCAATCTGCTCTGCAGATGGATGGAAAAGTAGGATTTTCCTCCGTCTGCAGAATCGGAGGATTGCGGACCCGGATGAGATCGAGTGTCAGCGGATGTTCATTCGCTGACACCCGCTAGCTCATAGGGATCAATGTATGTCCCTTTTTCATCCTTAACCACTTAAGCCCCGGACCAATATGCAGCCTAAAGACCCAAGGTGTTTTTACAGTTCGGGACTGCGTCGCTTTAACAGACAATTGCGCGGTCGTGCGACGTGGCTCCCAAACAAAATTGGCGTCCTTTTTTCCCCACAAATAGAGCTTTCTTTTGGTGGTATTTGATCACATCTGCGGTTTTTAGTTTTTGCGCTATAAACAAAAATAGAGCGACAATTTTGAAAAAAAAGCAATATTTTTTACTTTTTGCTGTAATAAATATCCCCCAAAAACATATATAAAAACATTTTTTTTCCTCAGTTTAGGCCGATACGTATTCTTCTACCTATTTTTAGTAAAAAAAATCGCAATAAGCGTTTATCGATTGGTTTGCGCAAAATTTATAGTGTTTACAAAATAGGGGATAGTTTTATTGCATTTTTATTTTTTATTTTTTTTTTACTACTAATGGCGGCGATCAGCAATTTTTTTCGTGACTGCGACATTATGGCGGACACTTCGGACAATTTTGACACATTTTTGGGACCATTGTCATTTTCACAGCAAAAAATGCATTTAAATTGCATTCTTTATTGTGAAAATGACAGTTGCAGTTTGGGAGTTAACCACAGGTGGCGCTGTAGGAGTTAGGGTGCACCTAGTATGTGTTTACAACTGTTTGGGGGTGTGGCTGTAGGAATGACGTCATCGATCGTGTCTTCCCTATAAAGGGAATGACGCGATCGATGCGCCGCCATAGTGAAGGACGGGGAAGCCGTGTTTACACACGGCTCTCCTCGTTCTTCAGCTCCGGGGAGCGATCGCGACGGAGCGGCTATAAACAAATAGCCGCGCCGTGGTCCCGGATCGCTCCCCGAGCGGACCCGACCGCCGCATGTAGCGGGGGGGGTCCCGATCGGACCCCCCACCCGCTAATAGGCGAGGACGTACCCATACGCCCATGTGCCTGTACGTGCCATATTGTGGACGTATATGTACATGGGCTGGTCCTTAAGTGGTTAAACGGATGGATGAAAAAATGGACATACAGTCCCCATGTGTGAAAGGGGCCTAAGTGTAGCAATAAGTTGCTAAATGTTGTACCTTCATTAAATGTAACCACATTGCTACACTTGGAGGCTCCTCTCTTCTTTTTATACTCAGTTGTGACATGACGTTACTCTTATATCAAGACATCGCTTGTATATCAAGGCAAAATTTATTAAAACATTTTGCTTGTCTTGCAAAATGCTCTCAAATCAAGACGCTTACTCCGACTTGTTCATTCCCCGACTTAGTTGGGGTAGGCGGTACACTTTGGTGGGAGTGGGTCAGCCACGCCCTGTGACCTTTGACCGCTGGGAACCCGCCTTCTGACCTTTGACCTCTGGGGAGTCTAGCCATATTCTTGCCTACTGTGCACATAACCCCCTTCCTGCTCAGACGAAATTTTAGCTTCCGGCACTGCGTCGCTTTAACTGACAATTGCGCGGTCGTGCGACGTGGCTACCAAACAAAATTGACGTCCTTTTTTTCCCACAAATAGAGCTTTTTTGGTGGTATTTGATCGCCTCTGCGTTTTTTATTTTTTAGGCTATAAACAAAAAAAAGAGCGGAGATTTAAAAAAAAAAAAAACACAATATTTTTTACTTTTTGCTATAATAAATATCCCATTTTTTTTTTTAAAAATGTTTTATCTCAGTTTAGGCCGATATGTGTTCTTCTACATATTTTTGGTAAAAAAAAAAAAAAAACGCAATAACCGTATAGTAACTGGTTTGCGCAAACGTTATATTGCCTACAAAATAGGGGACATAATTATGATTTATTTTTTATTTATTTTTTACTAGGAATGGCGGCGATCTGCGATTTTTTTCGGGACTGCGACATTATAGCGGACACATCGGACACTTTTGACACATTTTTGGGACCATTCACATTTATACAGTGAACAGTGCTATAAATATGCATTGATTACTGTATAAATGTGACTGGCAGGAAAGGGGTTAACCATTAGGGGCGATGAAAGGGGTTAAAAGTGTTGCCTAGTGAGTGTTCTAACTGTAGGGGGAGGGGGGTGACTGGGGGAGGTGACCGATCTGTGTCCCTATGTACAAGGGACACAGCATCTGTCTCCTCTCCCTGACAGGACATGGATCTCTGTGTTTACACACAGAGGGCCAGATTCACATAGAGATACGACGGTGTATCTCCTGATACACCGTCGTATCTCAGAGTTGCATCGGTCGTATCTATGCGACTGATTCATAGAATCAGTTACGCATAGATATGGCTAAGATCCGACAGGTGTAACTGTGTTACACCGTCGGATCTTAACTGCAATTTTAAAATGGCCACTGGGGGCGTTCTCGCTGATTTACGGCGAGAATATGTAAATCAGCGAGATACGCCAATTCACGAACGTACGCGGGCCCGATGCAGTCACTTTACGCCGTTTACATAAGGGTTTTCCCGGCGTATAGTTACCCCTGCTTCTATGAGGCGCAGCCAATGTTAAGTATGGCCGCCGTTCCCGCGTCAAATTTTTTTTTTTACGTCGTTTGCGTACGTCGATTCACAAAAGCGCTGGACGCAAGTTACGCTCACGCCGAAAACCAATGACGTCCTAGCGACGTCATTAGGAGCAATGCACGCCGGGAAAATTCGCGGACGACGCATGTGCATTTAAATCGGCACGGGGACGCGCCTGATTTAAATACTACACTCCCCCTAGCCGCGGAATTTGAATTCCGCCGGGGGATTTACGATCCGCCGCCGCAAGTTTTGAGGTAAGTGTTTTGTGAATTACCTACTTGCCTCAAAAACTTGCGGTGGCGGATCTTAATTCACATAGGTTACGCGGATCTAAAGATCCACTAACCTATGTGAATCTGGCCCAGAGATTCACATCTCTGTGTTTACACACAGAGATTCAGGGTCCTGCCCAGTTACTGGGCAATCACGGCCGCCGGGCACGCGCATTGTGTTCCCAGTAACGCGACGGGTGCGCTAGTGGCTTTAAATGACAGGACGTCATATGACGTCCTGTCAGAACAATAGGGTATTCCGCCCGCCATCATTTGACGGCGTGCGGTTGCCAAGTGGTTAATGGGAAACCGTAACCCCAACCCCTAACCTTAAACCCTAAGGCTGCATTCACACCTAGGCGACAAGTAACGCCACGTACGTGGCGTATTTTGCTGCGATTCGTTTAACTTTTTTTTTTTTAACAAATCATTTCCATTGCTGTCTATGGCCGAACGCCAATGCCGCCTGAAAAAAAGGGTCCGGGACTTGTTTTCAGGCGGCAGGCGTACGGCGTTTCGGCGTTCGGCGTGAGATGTGAACCATCTCATAGACGGCAATGGAAATTCGCCCCTCCAGCGTATCGAGCGTCGGGCGTTTTGTCGCCAAGGTGTGAATGGAGCCTTACCCCCTAACCCCCATTCCTACCATTGAGTATCTCAGACATTATTCTCAGGAGTTTCCTGGGACCAAGTATTTTTTTTAAAGAGTTCCTCTGCATTAAAAAGGTTGAGAGCGCGTCTCATCTGGAATCCTTTTTCAGTTTCACACACCAGAGAGGCTCCTCAGAACCGCTTACCCGATGACTTTTACGGCTCGTTCGGCATTTAGATCCAAACAATGTGATGATTGCATTTTAATAGTGCGAGGGAATACATTTAATGAGAAAAAAAATCAGCATATTTGAAGATGGCTTCATCACTCCGCATATTTGTCTATTTCCCACACAAACCACAATATGTGCGGATGATTGCTCTATTCAGACGCGCTGAACGCGAATATAAATTGGGAATGTGTTTATATAGGAACCGGTTCTCCTGGTGGAGAGACTTTGCTGCATCCCAGGCGATGGGTTACAACAAATAGCCAGCGTATGATCATTATAGTATAATACACGGATATTTCCATTGGTATGGGGATTTTCATTGCCTGTATGGAAGCTCAGTTCCAGTCTTTTTAAAGAGAACCCGTCTATCAGGAACCAGCAACAGAGATGGTCAGATCTTTGTGGCTATACTAGCAAACTGAAACCAGACTATATATAGTGGGGCAGATTCAGATAGAGATACGACGACATATCTCCTGATACGCCATCGTATCTCTGAGATCCGAAGGTCGGATCTATGCGGCTGATTCATAGAATCAGGTTCCGCATAGATCTCTCTAAGATCCGACAGGTGTAAGTGACTTACACCGTCGGATCTTAGGCTGCAATCTCCTGCTGGCAGCTAGGTGGCGCTTCCGTTTGTATATGCGACAAATATGCAAATGAGGAGATCCGCCGATTTAAAGAAACGAACGACCGCCCGTCGCTTTTTTTTTACGTGGTTTGCGTTCAGCTTTTTCCGGCAGATAGTTACCCCTGCTATAGGCGGCGTATCCTATGTTAAGTATGGCCGTCGTTCCCGCGTCAAGTTTTGAATTTTTACGTCGTTTGCGTAAGTCGGTCGCAAATACGGATGGACGTAATTTACGTTCACGACGAAACCAATGAGCAATGCACGCCGGGAAAATTTGCGATCGGCGCGGGGACGCGCCTGATTTAAATACTACACTCCCCCTAGCCGCGGAATTTGAATTCCGCCGGGGGATTTACGATACGCCGCCGCAAGTTTTGAGGTAAGTGCTTTCTGAATACAGCACTAGCCTCTCAAACTTGCGCCGGCGGATCGTAAATCAGATAGATTACGCGGATCTAAAGATCCGCTAATCTATCTGAATCTACCCCAGTAAGGTAAGTTTCTTAATAGTAAAACAGAAGACATCCAAACGCCAACGAAAAAAGAAAACAAAGCAAACACGAAGATACAAGTGAACCACAACCATATAACCAAGCTACAGTCGTATGCAAAAGTTTAGGAACCCCTGACAATTTCCAAGATTATCATTTATAAATATTTGGGTGTTTGGATCAGCAATTTAATTTTGATCTATCAAATAACCGAAGGACACAGTAATATTTCAGTAGTGAAAAGAAGTTTATTGGATTAACAGAAAATGAGCAATATGCATCAAAACGCCTCCTGCCCCTGCTCATATGATAGACAGTACAGTGGTCCAATGCGGGGGCCAGGAGGCGTGGCTGTGCGCGACGGATATACACATATATTTAGCAGAGACCCTATAGAATAAAATGGTGGGTGTTGCCATTTTTTATGTCACGCGGTATTTGCTTGCTTTGGTTAGCCCAATTGTTTAGGAAATTGGCAAACTCGGATCCATTTTACGTCGGCAGAATGGCACGGACAGGCAAATGGGCGCACACGTACGTCCCTTTAAATTTGCCGCCATGTGGGCGCGCGCCCCCCCCTCTGCCGCGCGCTCAGTGACCATGCCAGCGATGCCTGAGGACACTATGTCGGCCGGTGTCCCGCGATCCTGTCACGGAGTTGCAGAACAGGGGGGTGCCTGTGTAAACAAGGCATCTCCCTGTTCTGCCTAGTGACAGGACACTGATCGTCTGCTCCCTGTAATCGGAAGCAGTGATCAGTGTCGTGTCACTCGTAGCCATGCCCCCACACAGTTAGAATAACTCCCTAGGGCACACTTAACCCCTTCCTCGCCCCCACTAGTGGTTAACCCTTTCCCTGCCAGTCACATTTATACAGTGAACAGTGCATTTTTATAGCACCGATCGCTGTATAAATGTGAATGGTCCCAAAATAGCGTCAAAAGTGTCAGATGTGTCCGCCATAATGTCGCAGTCACGATAAAAATCACTGATCGCGGCCATTACTAGTAAAAAAAAAAGCCATAAATCTATCCCCTATTTTGTAGACGCTATAACTTTTGTGCAAACCAATCAATAGTCGCTTATTGCGATTTTTATTACTTAAAAATAGGTAGAAGAATACGTATCGGCCTGAACAGAGGAAAAAAAAAATTATATATTTTTTGGGGATATTTATTATAGTAAAAAGCTTTTTTTTGTTTATAGCGCAAAAACTAAAAACCACAGAGGTGATCAAATACCACCAAAAGAAAGCTCTATTTGTGGGAAAAAAAGGACGTCAATTTTGTTTGGGAGCCACGTCGCACGACCGGGCATTTGTCAGTTAAAGCGACGCAGCGCCGAATCGCAAACAAGGGGCAAGGTCCTTAACCTGCATATTGGTCCGAGTCTTAAGTGGTTAAAGCGACGCAGTGCCGAATCGCAAAAAAAACGGCCCGGTCATTGGGCAGCCAATTCTTCCGGGGCTGAAGTGGTTAAAAAACATCAAATGGAAAAAGAAAATATGGACAACCGCACTCCAAAAAACCTTGATGGTTGTCTTTATTTAAAAAAGGAAAAATGCACTACAAGTCACAGCCCACTACATGGGAGTAAAATAACTGACGCGTTTTGCACTATAAATTAGTGCTTAATCATAGGTTAAAAAACATACCTGTATTGGGGAGTCGCACGGCAGCCAAAATATTTCCATTATTATTATTATTATGAATGGATTTGCTTTCCCCGGAGTCTCCGGCGGCATTATCCCCATGTCTCTGATTGGGTCATTAACTAAAATGTAAATATATTTTCTTTCATTAAGCTAATTGCTGTAATTGAGTCTAGCAAACCTACCATTTATTTTGGTAACTGGGGATTTGGCGTCAAGCTGCGAGACGCTTGTTAGAAACTCCTCCGGCAATTGCTCCTTAAAAAAAGAAAAGGATATCGTCTTTCATCCAGGAAATAACAAAATAATAATAATAAAAATCACCTGTGCTGCTATCTCGGGGTGAATGTGACTATTGCGGAGTGTGAGTGACGGGAGGACGCGGTCTAATCGGTGTTATGAATAAAGATGGCGGCGCTCGGCCGGTTGGGCCGCATTCTTGCAGAGGACTGTCGGAAGCCCGGCTGCCGGGATTGTCATTTGTCTCTGAGCCGACGTATGAGGACAATGTTTCTATAACTGATAATGTTCTCATTATTCTTACCAGGAGACTAACATCATCATTATCAAGAAGCCCGAGGCAATAGAAACAAACAAAAAGCTGGGAGAGAAACCTGCTGCATGCAAAATTCAGAACCGGCAATATCGCCGTAAATAATAATATGACACTTAATGTCACCGAGAGAAGCAGCCATTGGTGTGCGCATTAGGGAGGGCACCCCAGAGCACAAATACACTTGAGTGTAAATCGGAAGGGGAGTGGACAGTGTCATTAGGCCTCGTACAGACGAGCGGACCTGTCCGATGAAAACGGTCCGCGGACCGTTTTCACCGGACATGTCCGCTGGGATCATTCGGTCTGATGGCTGTACACACCATCAGACCAAATTTCCCGCGGACAGACGACGGGGTGACGACGCGGTTACGACGCGGTGACGTGGCGGCGACGATGACGCGGCGACGTGCGCGAACCCGGAAGTTTAATGCTTCCACGCATGCGTCGAATCACTTTGACGCCATGCGCGGGTTCTCGGGCCAGCGGACATGTCCAATGAGTCATACTGACCATAGGACATGTCCGGCGGACATGGTTCCAGCGGACATGTTTCTTAGCATGCTAAGAAACATTTGTCCGCTGGAAACCTGTCCGGTCGGCCGGAAAATTGTCCGGTCGGCCCTACACACGACCGAACATGTCCGCGGAAACGACATGTTCGGTCGTGTGTACGAGGCCTCAGAGCAAAGATTGGTGTCAGACATCTGCAATTTGTTTAGTTCCGAATACATTTTTTACCAAATTTTGACAAATTTGTTAATTCCGATATTTTCGAATTTCTGAATTTTTCAATTTCCAAATTTTCAGATTTCCGAATTTTCGAAAATCTACATTTCGGAAATTCGAAATTCGAAAATCGGAGATTAGAATATCAGAAATGAAAACATTCCAAATTCCAATATTCTAAATTTGAAAATTTACAAATTCCAAAATCGGGAAATTTGGATTACTGAATTTCCAAATTTACAAATTTTCGAATTTCCAAATTTACGAATTTTCGAATTTCCGAAATTCAGAATTTTTCGAATTTCCGAAATTCAGAATTTTTCGAATTTCCGAAATTCTGAATTTTTCGAATTTCCGAAATTCAGAATTTTTCGAATTTTCCGAAATTCAGAATTTTTCGAATTTCCGAAATTCTGAATTTTCGAATTTCCGAAATTCTGAATTTTCGAATTTCCGAAATTCTGAATTTTCGAATTCACAAATTTACAAAATTCACAAATTTACAAAATTCTGAATTTTCAAATTTACAAAATACAGAGATCCGCTCTCCTCTCCTCACCGACAACTTCTGTGTGAGGAGAGGAGAGCCGATCGCCTAGCAACCGGCTCTGTATTTACATCACATGACGGCTGTGATTGGACACCGCCATCATGTGATCAGGAGGGCCAATCACAGAGCCCTCCGGCCGCTCTGAGATGCGCAGTGTCCGGGTGACACGAGTGCATCTGGATCGCGCCGCTGCGCAGTCACGCACGAGCGCGATCCCCCTCCTTCTGAGGGACGTTCCCGAACATCCACTCAGAAGGAGAGAGCGCCCACCCGGACGTATATGTACAGTGGCCAGGTGGGAAGTGGTTAAAAAGTTTGGAGATGCCTGCTTTAAAGGACCAATAGGGATGGGCTTAGCTAAGCTAGAGAAAAAAAGTCAAAGATTGCATGTAAAGAATAGAAGAAGAATAGAAAGAAAAATCCCAAATATATTTCAAGGGTACTTACCTGTGGAGTGAGGGATAAAAATGTGTGATGAGGTGAGGCATTGGACAGGACCAACCTGCTGTGCACTTCTGTCCCATCTTGGAGAACAACACCATAAGCTTTTCCATTGTTATCCACCAAGATCTTCTCTACGACCTTCCAAAGATAGAAAGTTCATGGAGTCATTGAAAAGCCTTTACCTTCTGGTTCCATTGTTTTTATTCAGAGATGTCAAAGAAAAAAGTTACAGATAACGAAGTACAGTAAAATAACTTGGGTATAATGGCAATTCATTTTCACAAATACGTTATAAATACAGAGTGGGATGACTGTAGGTCAAATCAACATAAAATCTCAGCATCCTCGTGGGTATCGAGTTTAAAATTATGTTAATATCTACAGCCCCTTGAAATTTTACAAGGTTACAACCAAAAACTTAAATGTATTTTATTTTATTGGGATTTTATGTGATGGACCAACACAAAGTGGCTCATAATTGTGAAGTGGAAGGAAAATGATAAATGGTTTTCCAATGTTATTTACAAATAAATCTGTGAAAAGTGTGGGGGGTACATTTGTATGGCGCCCCCCGGAGTCAATACTTTGTGGAACCGCCTTTCTCTGCAATTACAGCTATAAATCTTTTTGGGGGTGTCTCTAAAGCCCCGTACACACGTCCGAGAAACTTGACGGGCAAAACACATCGTTTTGCTCGTCGAGTTCCTTGTGAAGCCGCCGAGGATCTCGGCGAGCCAACTTTTCCCATTGACTAACGAGGAAATAGAGAACATGTTCTCTTTTTGGCCCGACAAGATCCTCGTCGGTTTCCTCGGCCAAAAGTTACACACGACCGGTTTTCTCGGCAGAATACGTCTCCCATCGAGTTTCTGGCTGAATTTTGCCGAGAAAACTGGTCGTGTGTACGGGGCCTACCAGCTTTGCACATCTAGAGAGGACATTTTTGCCCATTCTTCCTTGTAAAATAGTGGGCTTGTGCAATTCGTTTCGGAACGTTTGGAAGCATTCGAATTCCGGAACAAAGCATTTACGAATAAAACCGAATCCGAAATAAATTACCGTATATACTCGAGTATAAGCCGACCCGAATATAAGCCGAGGCACCTAATTTTACCACAAAAAAATGGGAAAACGTATTGACTCGAGTACAAGCCTAGGGTGTCCATCTGCATGCCTCACTGTGCCCATGTGCATGCCTCACTGTGCCTTACTTTGCCTCACTGTGTCCATGTGCATGCCTCACTGTGCCCATGCCTCACTGTGCCTTACTTTGCCTCACTGTGTCCATGTGCATGCCTCACTGTGCCCATGCCTCACTGTGTCCATGCCTCACTGTGTCCATGCCTCACCCTGCCCATGCCTCACTGTGACCATGCCTCACTGTGACCATGCCTCACTGTGCCCATGACTAGACTGACGTTTAACATGGGAGTCTATGGAAGGGGTGTCTGGTTTGAAAAATCAGTGCTCCCCAGCCGTAGGTCCCCTAGATAACAAACGTTGCACACTTGTAGAGGAGACATGAGACTACACGTGTGCCAAGTTCCGGGTCCAGGGGACCTACGACCCCAAAGTTACCCGGAGAAATTACCATTTAACATGGGAGTCCATGGAAGGGGTGCCCGGATTTGAAAAATCGGTGCTCCCCAGCCGTAGGTCCCCTGGATAACAAACTTTGCACACTTGTAGAGGAGTGGGGCTACATGTGTGCCAAGTTTGGGGTCCAGGGGACCTACGGCCGGCCGGTACGGGGTCCCCAAAGTCCTGGAGATCAGGTGCAAAACGGTGACTCGAGTATAAGCCGAGGGGGGCATTTTCAGCACAAAAAAATGGGCTAAAAAACCCGGCTTATACGCGAGTATATACAGTATATCCAAATCGAAACAAGAAGAGAAAGAAAGGCGCACCAGCCTAGTGTGTTACCGTTGACAGTTTAATAAAATTGTATAAAAATGGAAAACTACTCACAATGGAGATAACAAAGTAGGCTTGTCAACAACGATGTAGTAGATACCCCTCGAACGAAACTCCAGAATAGGGGGGATAGAGGTGTGTCACTGCCGGCTTACGCATTTCGAGGCAACAAGGACCTCTTCATCAGAGCCCAGCAGTCCGCAAATAGCGAATGCCCGAATGCATTCGGCATTATTCGTTGTTGCGTTAATTTGAATTGTTTTTTTTTTTTCCCTAGTGAGCTTACACACATCCAACAATAACACTCTCTGCTCTGCTCTCTGCTCCTCCCTCACTGTGCTGAACTTCCTCTCAAAATGGTGTACAGGGGTGGAGGCTATAGCCGCATGTCAAAAACGAAAGTAAAAACACGAGATTTCAAATCGTTACAAATAACCGCAATGTATTTAGAAAAGTACAAATCCATTCGAAGCACGTTAGGCAGCGCCATTGTGACAGAGTCAGAGACACGGAAAATTACAAATCCACAAACCACAATGTACTCTACCGAAAGTACGATTTAAAAAACAACTAAAAATTAAGCTTAAATTAATAAGAGTCAATCCGATTCAACGGAAAATATCGCTTACGAAAATACAAATTATTCCTAACACGAAAATCCCGATTAGCAAAATTACAAATGATTACGAATCAACAGGACCGAAAAGAAACTGAACTAAACAAATGTTTCCGTTGTGCACAAGTCTACAAAATAGCTCAAGCTATTTTGTTTATCATTTAATATGGCTGAAGGATGCTCATTAATCATGATCCAGGACAGCTTAGACTTTAGTAGGTCAAAAGACATGATAGCGGTCCTCCAGGACCTAGCTAATGGTAATTTCCTCCACTACAAAGATAAACAATTATCAATCTTCTCAAGTGTTTTGGGGCCTTTTCCACCTGGCTGTATAGTAACCCTTGTTTTGGGGATTTGCTCAGATTGACTTGAGTGAGGGAATAAATAAAATGATAAAACTTCCAAAAATGTCTCACTTTGGGGCATTGCCACCATATGTAAAAAGTTGTCCCCTCTTTTCCACAGGCCCTAAAACACAATGAAGAAGACATAGAAAGCTATCCTCTTCGGGACCATATACCATCTTAGTAAAGCCTTCGTCTTCTACAGGCTGACATGGTTGGAGCAAATAATGCATTTTCCGGTAGTTGTATCTCAGACCTGCGGACAGATTGCCATCTAATATTATTTGAGTAGAATTATCACTACGGAAAACAGCAGACTTGGGAAGAGTGATTGTATCTCTGTGTTTCCATATTGATAAAACGGCTATATGGGGGAGGACAGGGGAGAATAGTGAGAACAGATAAAGATCTGTTTCATACATGAAGTAATTATGCAAAAAATATACAATCTAATATAACCTATAACTATTGCATACATGTATTAACTTGTCTATCCCTATAATTAGCTTGTTTATAAGAGTCTGATAAGCACAATGATAGAACAAACACATCTGCTTAGTAAACAATGTTACATTTATTTCCCAAGAAAATAGGAATATACTAAACAGCAGATATCTACAATATATAACAACAATAAAACATCAAAGATACTTATCACATCCTCTATAATAGACTCGTTGGCTGGTCTCCAGATGTTAAAAAGAGAGCTCTTTGATTGAAACAGCCCTTTTTAAAAACCTCAGTCATACCTCATCCAAACCCTCTCCCATTGCCAGCCCAACTCGGTTTTGGACGAATCAGAGTGTTCCTGGGGCATTCCTCCTCAACAGATTATATTACTGACCGTCCTGCCGTAATTGGCCTCTGGGGGCAGTATTGCCCATATCATCTTCAGAAGCTTGTTGGTCTTTGATCTTTGTCATCAATTATCTGGGCAGCCACAGCTCTCTTTGAAGCTTTACCTGCAGAGTGGTTAATCAAGAATTCTCATAGACAGATCGGAGCCGGTATTGCCATGCAAAGTTAGAGGCTTAATTGGTTATATTCCAACTTGGGGGGCCATATTATGCCTCTCTTCCAGGGAGTGAGAATATCCTCATCCTTTAAAACTATGGAAGTGCAAGTATCAGCCTAATTGATCTTTGGGAATAGGAAACAGATATGTAAAAGCTCCAGAAATATAACATTGGACCATGTTGCCTTCCAACAATACATCATAAAAATGGGCGTAAAGGTCTTTAATAAAAAAAAATCCTGTGTCTTTGCATTAGTGGTAGAAGATTGGCTCCACGTACCTTCTCTGTGTAAATCTCAGCTCCTGCTTCTGTCGCTGCTTTGGCAATTGCATTGGACACCATGCCCATTCCTCCTTCTACGTAACCCCACGAGCCTTTCCTCCCCTCTAGTTCTCCCATGACGTGATGTAATAAAACATACCTGTCATAGAGGAAGAACAAGCTGCAGAAGTCTTTCCAGAACATTTTTATCTCATCAAACCCTTTCTATTGTTTTCTTCTCTTGTATTTATTTTGATAACACCTGTATAATTTTGAAACTACCGGTATACACAATACAAATGCAAAGTAAAGCACAAACCCATCTGTAAATGAGAATCACTATAAACAAAGCAGCTTATGGCTTCACACTAAAACTTTTGTATGGATCCTGCCCTAGGCAGGAGTGTCCCTATAATACATTTAGTGCTGATGGGCCATAGTCAGCTTAGACCTTAATTTAAAGTTTAGTCTGTAGGTTTTCAACTAATTTCAGGTTATTGATGCTGGGGAGTGTCCCTGGCAATGGTGTAAGAAGATCTAATAGACTGAGTTAGGAATATCTCTGCTCTCCTAAGCCTGTTGCAAGGGGAGGATATATGCTTGGAGAAGGAAATTCTGGGAAGAACACATGTGCATGGAGAAGAAAGGCCTGGGGAGGACACATGTGCTTGTAAAGGATGGCCTGGTGAGGACACATGTGCTTGGAGAAGGAAGGCCTGAGAGGACACCTGTGCTTGAAGAAGGAAGGCCTGGGGAGGACACATGTGTTTGGAGAAGGAAGGCCTGGGGAGGACACATGTGTTTGGAGAAGAAAGGCCTGGGGAGGACACATGTGTTTGGAGAAGAAAGGCCTGGGGAGGACACATGTGCTTGGAGAAGGAAGGCCTGGGGAGGACACATGTGCTTGGAAAAGGAAGGCCTGGGGAGGACACATGTGCTTGGTGAAGGAAGGCCTGGGGAGGACACATGTGTTTGGAGAAGAAAGGCCTGGGGAGGACATATGTGCTTGGAGAAGGAAGGCCTGGGGAGGACACGTGTTTGGAGAAGAAAGGCCTGGGGAGGACACATGTGCTTGGAGAAGGAAGGCCTGGGGAGGACACATGTGCTTGGAAAAGGAAGGCCTGGGGAGGACACATGTGCTTGGAAAAGGAAGGCCTGGGGAGGACACATGTGCTTGGAAAAGGAAGGCCTGGGGAGAACACATGTGCTTGGAGAAGGAAGGCCTGGGGAGGACATGTGTTTGGAGAAAAAAGGCCTTGTGAGGACACATGTGGTTGGAGAAGGCAAGTTTGGAAAAGACACATGTGTTTGGAGAAGGAAGACTTGGGGAGGTGACATGTGCTTGGACAGGGAAGGCCCAGGGAGGACACGTGCTTGGAGAAAAAGGCCTGGGGAGGACACATATGCTTGGACAGGGAGGGCCTAGGAAGGACACATATGCTTGGACAGGGAAGGCCTAGGAAGGACACATGTTCTTGACAAAGAAGGCCTAGGAAGGACATGTGCTTGGACAGGGAAGGTCTAGGGAGGACACATGTGCTTGGACAGAGAAGGTCTAGGGAGGACACATGTGCTGCTTGGACAGGGAAGGTCTAGGGAGGACATATGTGCTTAGTGAAGGGAATCCTAGGAAGGACACATTTGCTTGGAAAAGACCAGCCTTGGGAGGGCTCATTCTTGGAAAAGAAAGGTCTGCGAAAGACACAGACTTGGAGAGGGAAGGGAGAAGAAATGAACTTGGAGAATGAAAGCCTAGGGAGGACACATGTGCTCAGAGAAGGAAGTCATGGAGAGGACAAATTTGCTTGGCCAGGGAAGGCCTGGGGAGGTTACATACCAGGAGAAGGAAAGCCTGGGGAAGACACATGTGGTTGGAGAAGGAGTGTTTGGGGAGGACAGATAGTATGTGCTTGGAAAAGCATGGTTTGGGGACGACACGTGTGCTTGAACAAGGAAGACCTATGGAGCCTACAGGGCCGATCCGAGACGGGGTGCACTGCGAGCATACATACGTTTACAGAAGGAAGTCCTAGGGAGGACACTTGATTAGAGAAGGAAATCCTAGGGTGGACACACATGATTGGAGAAGGAAGGCCTAATGTATACATTTGCTTGGACAAGAAAGGCCTGGAAAGTGCACGGGCTTTAGGGAGAAAATCCTGGGAGGACACATGTGCTTGTACAGGGAAGGCCTGGGGAGGACACATGTGCTTAGTGAAGGAAGTCCTGGGGAAGACACATGTTTTTTAGACAGGGAAGGCCTGGGGAAGGACATATGTTTTTGGACAGGGAAGGACTGGGGAGGACACAGGTTTGGAGAAGGAAGTCCTGGGGAGGACACATGTGCGTGGAGAAGATGGGCCTGGGGAGGACCCATGTGCTTGGAGAAGGAAGGTCCGGGGAAGACACAGGTGCTTGGATGGGGTAGGCCTAGGGAGGATACATGTTTGTGTAAAATAAATATCTGCGGTAGACATAGGTGCTTGGATAGGGAAGACCTAGGGAGGATACATGTTCTTAGAGAAGGAAGGCCTGGGGAGGACATATAGTATGCGCTTGGAGAATGAGGGTCTTGGGAAGACACATGTGCTACGAGAAGGAATGCTTTGTGAGGACACATGTGCTACAAGAAGAAATGCTTTGTGAGGACACGTGCTTGGAGAAAGAAGGTCTGGGCAAGACACGTGCTTGGAGAAGGAAGGTCTGGGGAGGACACATGTGCTTGGAGAAAGAAGGCCTGGGCAAGACACGTGCTTGGAGAAGGAAGGTCTGGGGAGGACACATGTGCTTGGAGAAAGAAGGCCTGGGCAAGACACGTGCTTGGAGAAGGAAGGTCTGGGGAGGACACATGTGCTTGGAGAAAGAAGGCCTGGGCAAGACACGTGCTTGGAGAAGGAAGGTCTGGGGAGGACACATGTGCTTGGAGAAGGAAGGTTAGAACAGCATGGCTGGAGGAAATATCCGGGGGAAGTTAAGTTTGACCCAGGATTAGAGTACCAAGGGTGACTTTTGCCTACTGGTAGAGTCTCGGGAAGAGCTAGGTGCAAGCTTGGACATAGTAGGAAGTCTGATGGGCCAATCTGGCTAAAAACTTTTCTGTATGACTAATTAGGATTCAGAGTATGCATGTGTTTTTTTTTTTTTTTGGGGGGGGTATCTTGTGACATATTCCTCTTCTCCCTTGGTTTATGGGTAAATATCAAACTTTGTCAACTTTTCAAAAAGTTGAGAATCCAGTCCTAAAGTGAATTGTCAATCCACCAATGCCACTTGGGGGTCCCTAGCTGCCTTCAGGGGGTAAGGGGGTGCTACAGTTAAAAAATAATTCTGACTGCTGTGGCCAACGATGTGTACAAATGTGAATGAATCGCCCCCCCCCCGCGGTGAGTAATATTGTACAGTAGAAAGATAATGAACAGTCCTCAATGAACTGCTGGAATCTACAGGTATGAGTGTGAATCAGCCACATACTATTCTAGAATAATACGCAGGAGGTGAAATGTAGATCTTATAACAATGCAAAAACTGATGACATACCCACTTCCAGGTGTAGATGGACTTGCCATTGCACCAATAACTGCATCTGTAGCGAGAGTACATTTCAAAGGTTCAGATTCAAACCACTGATCCAGGATCTGAAATACAAGTCACATCATCCTGCATGTTATTTCCTATATCTGTAGGGGAATTAGTCCATCCTTGAAGAGGGTGACAGGTAGTGAACTGCAGCGGAAATTAAAAAAAAAATGTCTCTCTTCTTCCTCAATTTGGTAAAATAAAACAACTGAGTGTGAAGTTCTATATGGTGCACTATGTAGCCAAAAGTATTGGGACACCTGCCTTTACACGCACATGAACTTTAATGGCATCCCAGTCATAGTCCGTAGGGTTCAATATTGAGTTGGCCCCGCCCTTTGCAGCTATAAGAGCTTCAACTCTTCTGGGAAGGCCGTCCGCAAGGTTTAGGAGTGTGTCTATGGGAATGTTTGGCTATTCTTTAACCACTTAAGCCCCGGACCTTTAGGCAGCTAAAGGACCCGGCCAGGTTTCGCGATTCGGCACTGCGTCGCTTTAACAGACAATTGCGCGGTCGTGCGACGTGGCTCCCAAACAAAATCGGCGTCCTTTTTTTCCCTACAAATAGAGCTTTCTTTTGGTGGTATTTGATCACCTCTGCGGTTTTTATTTTTTGCGCTATAAACAAAAATAGAGCGACAATTTTGAAAAAAATGCAATATTTTTTACTTTTTGCTATAATAAATATCCCCCAAAAATATATAAAAAAAAAATGTTTTCCTCAGTTTAGGCCGATACGTATTCTTATACCTATTTTTGGTAAAAAAATATCGCAATAAGTGTTTATCGGTTGGTTTGCGCAAAAATGATAGCGTTTACAAAATAGGGGATAGTTTTATTGCATTTTGATTAATTATTTTTTTTTTACTACTAATGGCGGCAATTTTTTTCGTGACTGCGACATTATGGCGGACACTTCAGACAATTTTGAGACATTTTTGGGACCATTGTCATTTTCACAGCAAAAAATGCATTTAAAATGCATTGTTTACTGTGAAAATGACAATTGCAGTTTGGGAGTTAACCACAAGGGGGCGCTGAAGGGGTTATGTATGACCTAATATGTGTTTCTAACTGTAGGGGGGTGTGGCTGTAGGTGTGACATCATCGATTGTGTATCCCTATAAAAGGGATCACACGATCGATGACGCCGCCACAGTGAAGAACGGGGAAGCTGTGTTTACACACAGATCTCCCCGTTCTTCAGCTCCGGGGACCGATCGCGGGACTCCAGCGGCGATCGGGTCCGCGGGTCCCGCGGTCCCGGAGCTTTGGACCGGGTCACGGGCGCGCGCCGCGACCCACGGCCGGGTACTAGCACAGGACGTACCTGTACGTGCATGTGCGGTCCTTAAGTGGTTAAGAAAGTGAATTTGTAAGGTCAGGCACTGATGTTGGATTAGAAGGCCTGTCTCACAGTCTCCGCTCCAATTCATTCCAAAGGTGTTCTATTGGATTGAGGTCAGGACTCTGGAGAGGTCAGTCAGGTTCTTCCACCCCAAACTCGCTCCTCCATGACTTTATGGACCTTGCTTTGTGCTCTGGTGGGCAGTCATGTTGGAACAGGAAGGGGCCGTCCCCAAACTGTTCCCACAAAGTTAGGAGCATGAAATTGTCCAAAATGTCTTGGTATGCCGACACTTTAAGAGTTCCCTTCACTGGAACTAAGGGGCCAAACCCAACCCCTGAAAACCAACCCCCACACCATAATTCCTCCTCCGCCAAATGATTTGGACCAGTGCACAAAGCAAAGTCCATAAAGACATGGATGAGCGAGTTTGGGGTGGAGGAACGTGACTGGCCTGCACCCGATAGGACACCTTTGAGATGAATTAGTGTGGAGACTGTGAGCCAGGCCTTCTGGTCCAACATCAGTGCCTGACCTCACAAATGCGCTTCTGGAAGAACGGTCAAACATTCCCATAGACACACTCCTAAACCTTGTGGACGGCCTTCCCAGAAGAGTTGAAGCTGTTATAGCTGCAAAGGGCGGGGCCAACTCAATATTGAACCCTACGGACTAAGACTGGGATGCCATTGTTGTACGTGTAAAGGTAGGCGTCCCAATACTTTTGACAATATAGAGCTAGATTCAGGTAGCTTGGCGTATCGTTGAGCGGGCGTAGCGCATCTCATATGCGCTACGCCGACGTAACTCTGAGAGGCAAGAGCAGTATTCACAAAGCACTTGCTCCCTACGTTATGGCGGCGTTGCGTAAATGGGCTGGCGTAAGCCCACCTAATTCAAATTTGGAAGGTAGTGGGCGTGTTGTATTAAGATTAACTGTGACCCATGTAAATGAATGGCCGAACGAACCGCGCATGCTCAGAATCACATCGCATATACTCCCTAAGATCCGACGGCTCAATGCGTGCGACGTGAACGTAACCTACGCCCAGCCCCATTCACGTACGACTTACGTAAACGACGTAAAATCCGACGGCTGTTATGACGTCCATACCCTAACATGACTTACCCCTGCTTTAGGTGGTATAACTTTACGTCGGACGTACGCCTTGCGTAAACTGCGTAGCTTACTGCGACGGCCACAAGTACGTTTGTGAATCGGCGTATCTAGGTCATTTACATATTCAATGCATAAATCAACGGAAGCGCCCCTATCGGCCAGCGTAAATATGCACCCAAGATACGACGGCGTAGGAGACTTACGTCGGTTGGATGGAGCCAGAATTCAGGCGTATCTGGTTTAAAGAATACGGCGCATAGATACGACGGCGCATCCATGGACTTACGCGGCGTATAAGAAGATACTTCGGCGTAAGTCCTAGGTGAATCTACCTCATAGTGTATATGCTTGAACACATCAGGAAACAAGTCTCGATGCCCCAAGTTGCATAAATGCATGGAAGTGGGCGGGTCCAGAGCCGCTTTTCAATCAAAATGCGCTGCCACTAAAAAGAAGAGTGGACCCAATAGGGAACTAGTCTTTCAGTTCCCCATCACGCCCCATCATCGCCCATCCACTGGCAAAGTCAATTCCCAAATATGGACATTGACATCTAATAAAAGAAAAGTCCCAATATAGGGGTCCAAATAAAATATTCATTGTATTCAGCGCAGTTACTCTACGTATTGTCTCTCTGCCGTGACCTTCATGTACAATAACTCTACGATGACTCTGTGGTCAGTGTAATGACTGCATTCAGACTCTTGTACAGCATACATAGCGGGCGATTGGTTATCTTCCTATCACACTACAATGAAACAAGTGATCTTCTTATAAACACCAAGGGCCAGATTCACGTAGAAGTGCGGCGGCGTAACGTATAGTAGATACGTTACACCACCGCAAGTTTTCAGCGCAAGTGCCTGATTCACCAAGCACTTGCGTGTAAACGTACGGCGGTGTAACGTAAAGGCGTCCGGCGCAAGCCCGCCTAATTCAAATAGGGCGTGCACCATTTAAATTAGGCGCGCTCCCGCGCCGGAAGTACTGCGCATGCTCCGTTTTGAAATTCCCGTAGTGCTTTGCGCGAAGTGACGTAATTTTTTTGAACGGCGACGTGCGTAACGTACTTTCGTATTCCTGGACGTCTTATGCAAAAAAAATAAAAAATTTGAAATTCGACGCGGGAACGACGGCCATACTTTAACATGGCTCGTCTAAATTTAAGCCATGTTAAAGCAGCCATAACTTTGCGACAGGAAAAAACGACTAGCGACGACGTAACGAACGCGAAAACCTTTGTGGATCGCCGTAAAAGCTCATTTGCATACCCGACGCTGGAAAACGATGCAAACTCCACCCAGCGGCGGCCGAAGTATTGCAGCCTAAGATCCGAAGGCGTACGAAGGTGTAAGCCTGTCGGATCTTAGCCAAAAGCCGTCGTATCTTGTTTGTGAATCACAAATTAAGATACGACGCGGCAAATTTGAAAATTACGACGGAGTATCAGTAGATACTCCGGCGTACTTCTTCTGTGAATCTGGCCCCAAGTTTCTTGTTTGAAAACTTCTGCAATAAAAGAAGTTGGTTACCTTGGATATAGGCGCAGTAAGAACTTCGTAATACTTAGGAAACTGACTCCCCAGTGTAATTCCTGGCATGTGAAGATAGAAGAAGGAGAAGTGTCAAGGTTACCAATAAATCGGTATTCATTTAATATATTACCTCTGAAAAGCTTTCTCTGAACATGATAAACAACTACTATAAGCCTGAAAAATCAATAGGCAGTATACCAATCATATCAGGCATTATTTTCCACATCTTCTTCCAGCTGTCATTTGAAATAGACTATAAAAAATAGTAGGAAAGAGAAGCGCAAATCTGGCGAGACGCTTTTTATTAAAAAGAAACAAAGTATAACAAAATGCACACACCTGTAATAGATATACAATGGAACCTCGGTTTAAGGCCCCATACACACGATAGAATCCATCCGCAGATAAATCCCAGCAAATGGGTTTCAGCGGATAGATCCTATGGTGTGTACACGCCAGCGGATCTGTTTCCGCGGAGAAATCTCCTCTGGGATGGATTCCAGCAGATAAATATTTGCTGACATGCACAACAAATCCATCTGCTGGAATCCATTCCAACGGATGGATCCGCTCGTCTGTACAGACTCACCGGATCCATCCGTCCAAAGGGATTCCCCGCACGCGTCGTAATGATTTGACGCATGCGTGGAATTCCTTATATGACAGCGTCGCGCCCGTCGCCGCGTCATAATCGCGGCGACGGCGCGACACGTCATCGCCAGAGGATTTCCGCGCGGATTTCAATGCGATGGTGTGTACACTCCATCGCATAGAAATCTGCGGAAATCTTTGAGAGGATTTATCCGTGGAAACGGTCCGCTGGACCGTATCCGCGGATAAATTCTCTCGTGTGTATGGGGCCTAAGAGTAACTTGGTTTGAGAGCGCTTTGATTTGCGAACAACTTTTTTTTTTCCAATTCTGACTCGGTTTGCGAGTGTTGACTCGCAAGACAAGCAGAATTCAAGCTAAGTAGGCCTGCAGTACCTCATTTGGCCTGAGGTACGGGGCGCAGAAGCCAAGCAAAGCCGAAAATAGGCCTGCAGTTCCCTTATTTGGCCTGAGGTACGGGGGGGGGCGCAGGAGCCAAGAAAAGCCGAATATTGGACTGCAGTACCTCATTTGGCCTGAGGTACGGGGCACAGAAGTCAAGCAAAGCCGAAAATAGGCCTGCAGTACCTCATTTGGCCTGAGGTACGGGGGGCCGCAGGAGCCAAGAAAAGCCGAACATTGGCCTGCAGTACCTCATTTGGCCTGAGGTACGGGGGCGCAGGAAACAAGCTGAAGTGTCCTCGGGCCTTTTCGGCACTCTCTGGCGTTCCCCCACCTCTGGCCGCATTCGGTATTGCATCCCATTGAAAAATAATTATACACATTTTTTTATCAAATAGGTTAAATATGCTCCTAGGCATGTTTAGCCATGATATCCCCCCATCCCCATGTAGAAAAATAATTATACCCATATTCTTATCAGGAACAGGTCAACTGTGTTCCTGTGCATGTTTAGCTATGATCATCCACCCATTATCCCCATGTAGAAAATTAAATATACACATATTCCTACCGTATCAGAAACAGGTCAAATGCATTACATGGGATGTGTATCCATGATATTCCACCCATAGTCTCCATGTAGAAAAATAATTACTATTATTGTACAGCTGCATGTATATTTATATATCAGCAAGTGACCAGTTAAACATTAGCAACTGCTTTTTGAAACATAGTATCGGGCACTGCAGGAAAGAATAACATATTTTGAGTAACAACAGAGTCATTACCATATATGTGTGTAAATAGTACACTGACATCTAGTGAGCGTTCTGAGCATTGCAGCCAATAATCCAATCATCCCAATATGCAGATTAGTACGTCCCGTTAATGGACTTTATACAGCGCAGATATGTGTGGTTTCTATTTGGCCACTATTATGAAAAATAAAAACATAAAAAACATTCCTACAGAAGTATGGAGTAGAACTCACCTGCTTTGATTAAAGGTCGTAGAGATCCAAGCGACTTCACCCTCTGCAGTAGTGACCCCTGAGTAATGGCCGCCGTGTCTACTGGAGGAGCATCAAGAAGAGGATCTATTGCCGACACCAAGCGATTCATAAAGTGCTCATACTTTGGGTAAGCCTGCGGAGGAAGAAAGAAAAGGAAGCAAGGAACTGATAATCCCTCATAATAAAATGTGCATAAATTCTACCTACTCCCAGAACAAATCTGATTTCCCTGCTGAAATATGCAACCGTTTGATGGGTAGAATTTTATTCTTTACATTAGCGGTACCAAACCCAGGGCGGGGGGGGGGGGGGGTTGTGTGCAGTCTGTTATCTCCAGGGGGTGGTGTGCAGCCTGTTACCTCCGGGAAGGGGGGGCTTTGGGGGGTGGTGTGCAGCCTGGTACCTCCAGGGGGTGGTGTGCAGCCTGTTACATCTGGGGGCTTTGAGGATTGCGTGCAGCCTGTTAACTCTAGGGGGGGTGTGCAGCCTGTTAGCTCTAGGGGGGCTTTGGGGATTGTGTGCAGCTTGCTACCTCCGGGGGGCTTTGGGGGGTTGGATGCAGCCTGTTACCTCCAGGGGGTGGTGTGCTGCCTGTTACCTCCGGGAAGAGGGAGCTTTGGGGGGTGGTGTGCAGCCTGGTACCTCCAGGGGGTGGTGTGCAGCCTGTTACCTCTGGGGGGGGGGGGGGCTTTGAGGATTGCGTGCAGCCTGTTAACTCTAGGGGGGGCTTTAAGGGGTTGTGTGCAGCCTGTTAGCTCTAGGGGGCTTTGGGGATTGTGTGCAGCTTGCTACCTCCAGGGGGCTTTGGGGGCTTGTGTGCAGCCTGTTACCTCAAGGGCGGGGAGGTTTAGGGGGTTGTATGCAGCCCGTTACCTCCAGGGTGTGGTGTGCAGCCTGTTACCTCCAGGGTGGGCAGTTTTAGGGGGGTTGTATGCAGCCTGTTACCTCCAGGGGGTGGTGTGCAGCCTGTTACCTCTGGGAAGGGGGGCTTTGGGGGTTGTTTTCAGCCTGGTACCTCCAGGGGGTGGTGTGCAGCCTGTTACCTCTGGGGGGGAGGGGCTTGTGGTGGTGTGCAGCCTGTTACCTCCAGGGCGGGGGGTTTGGGGGGTTGTATGCAGCCTGTTACCTCCAGGGGGTGGTGTGCAGCCTGTTACCTGTGGGAGGGGGGGGGGGGTTTGGGGGTGGTGTGCAGCCTTGTACCTCCAGGGGGTGGTGTGCAGCCTGTTACCTCAGTGGGGGGGGCTTTGAGGATTGCGTGCAGCTTGTTAACTCTAGGGGGGGCTTTAGGGGGTTGTGTGCAGCCTGTTAGCTCTAGGGGGGCTTTGGGGATTGTGTGCAGCTTGCTACCTCTAGGGGGCTTTGGGGGGTGGTGTACAGCCTGTTACCTCCAGTTCGGGGGGTTTTATCTATCACTTCCCTTGTGTAAGGAACACCTGTTACCTCTAGGGGTCTTAGGAAAAGGGGAGCACCATCTGGTGGTGGGAGGGTGGAAGTGCAGGTAGTGCTGGCTAGCTCGAATGCTGCCCAAGCACGCAGCCCAGCCCCCTAACGGCTACAGACTGGCACCGGTCCGCGGTCTGGGGGTTGAGGACCCCTGCTTTATATGATTGAATTAAATGTTTGTTATACTTTTTAACCATTGGTGTGGTACCTTTAAAGTCCTCTTTAGATACTTTTGTAGGGGTTTCTTTGGCTAGATATCAAGAAGACGACCTTCTGAGAAGAAGACCTTCCGAGAAGAAGACCTTCCGAGAAGACGACCTTCCGAGAAAACGACCTTCCGAGAAGACGACCTTCCGAGAAGAAGACCTTCCGAGAAGACGACCTTCTGAGAAGACGACCTTCCGAGAAGACGACCTTCCGAGAAGACGACCTTCCGAGAAGACGACCTTCTGAGAAGACGACCTTCTGAGAAGACGACCTTCTGAGATGTCATCTTTGATGATCACCCTGTACAGCTACCTACAGTACTAGTTTTCAGGCTCATCAGCCCCAAAATGTTGCTTTTGGAGATAAAAATCCACTGAAATTTAGAGGCGCATCTATTCCCGCCGGTACGCAGAAAGCGTCTTGTTAAAATCAGAACGCCGAAATACATTCAGAGAAATATGAAAACAATTGTCCATTTTTCTTGGCACACATCACACCGAGCCCCGGAATGATTTCTCTTTCTTCTCCCGGCTCTGTGGCAGGGGTCATTTTTTTTGCTTGCTTCGGAGTTCATTTTTTTGAAAAGTAGAAGCTCTATATTGTGATTATTATTATTATTCTTATCGAGACGGAAAACACCATAATGTCATGTTTATAATGGTCAATAGAACAAAAAAGAAAATAATAAATACCACAACCACAACAATAAATAACACATTCTGAAAGGAAACAAAGCATTACATTCTATTCCCATGAATGATCTGTAACATTATATAGAATATATATTATGTTTATGAGACATTGCGTCCTACTAACTAGCAATAGTGTGCCGCTTTGTTGAACGGGGTGATAGCGGAATTCCTTAACCTCTTCCATACCGGGGGGCACTTAGGCACCTTCCATCCCAAGCCAATTTTCAGCTTTCAGCGCTGTCGCACTTTGAATGGCAATTGCGCGGTCGTGCTACACTGTATCCAAATGAAATCGGCGTCCTTTTTTCCCCACAAATAGAGCTTTCTTTTGGTGGTATTTGATCACCTCTGCATTTTTTTTTTTGCGCAACAACTAAAAAAAGACTGAAAATTGTGTTTTTATTTTTTTTTCTGTTATTTTTTTTGTAAATAAGTACGTTTTCTCTTTCAATTACGGGCACTGATATGGCGGCACTGATGGGCACCGATGAGATGGCACTGATGGACATCGATCAGGTAGTCCTGATGGGCACCGATGAGGTGGCACTGGTATGCGGCACTCATAGGCGGCACTGATGGGCACTCATAGGCGGCACTGATGGTCACTCATAGGCGGCACTGATGGGCACTCATAGGCGGCACTGATGGGCACTCATAGGCGGCACTGATGGGCACTCATGGGCGGCACTGATGGGCACTCATGGGCGGCACTGGGCACTCATAGGTGGCACAGATGGGCACTCATGGGCGGCACTTATGGGTGGCACTGATGGGTACTTATGGGTGGCACAAATGGGCACTGATAGTTGGGCACTGAGCATGGATGAGCACTGTGGGGTGGCAACTGATGGACACTGTGGGGTGGCACTGATGAACACTGTGGGGTGGCACTGATGAACACTGTGGGGTGGCACTGATGAACACTGTGGGGTGGCACTGATGGATCCATGTTGCCAGTCAGTGCCCATTTTTTTTACTGCCCTTTTTTTTATTTATTTTTACTGACTTTAAAAAAAAATTATTGCCCCTTTTTTTTGCCCTTCCCTGGTGGTCCAGTGTGGGCTTCCCTGGTGGTTCAGTGTGGCGATCCGAATGGCACTTTGAATGGCAATTGCGCGGTCGTGCTACACTGTACCCAAACAAAATTGGCGTCCTTTTTTTCCCCAGAAATAGAGCTTTCTTTTGGTCGTATTTGATCACCAAATCGTATTTTTTTTTTGCCCTTCCCTGGTGGTCCAGTGTGGGCTTCCCTGGTGGTCCATGTGGCGATCCGAGGGGGGGGCTGCGCTGATAAACAATCAGCGCGAACCCCCCCCCTGTCAGGAGAGCCGCCGATCGGCTCTCCTCTACTCGCGTCTGTCAGACGCGAGTGAGGAAGAGCCGATCAACAGCTCTTCCTGTTTACATCGTGATCAGCCGTGATTGGACACGGCTGATCACATGGTAAAGAGCCTCCGCCGGAGGCTCTTTACCGAGATCGGAGATGCAGGGTGTCAGACTGACACCCCCGCATCACCGATCGCCACGCTGCGCGCCCCCACGGGCGCGCGCCGGCATTAAATCCTGCAGGACGTCCATAGACGTCCAGTCAGGATTTCAGAACCACTTCCCGGACGTCAATCTGTTATTGACCGGGCGGGAAGTGGTTAACATTGTTCTAGCGGTGTGCCTGCAGATTAGAGAGTTCAGCCGTCTGCGGGATGTACCCTTCTACAAAGTGCAAAAGTTTGGGTACAGCCACATTGGCAATGGTCAGTAAGGAAGTAGACAGGTACAGTGCTGATTGGTGGAAATGGGTGGGGTGCCTCTCGGTGGAGAAGTTCAGTGGGTATCCAGTGACCTGTCATCCCTTATAATGGGACATCCCTATGTAAAAGGACAGTGTTAAAAATACAGTGCCTTGAAAAAGTATTCATACCCCTTGAAATTCTCCACATTCTGTCATGTTACAATCAAAGACGTAAATGTATTTTATTGGGAATTAATTTGATAGACCAACACAAAGTGGCACAGAATTGTGAAGTGGAAGGAAAATGATAAATGGTTTTCAAAACTTTCTACAGATAAATATCTGAAAAGTGGGGGGGGGGGGGCATTTGTATTCAGCCCCCTTTACTCCTAACTAGAATCTAGTGGAACCAATTGCCGTCAGAAGTCACCTAATTAGTAAATAGAGTCCACCTGCGTGTAATTTATTCTCAGAATAAATATGGCTGTTCTGTGAGGCCCTTAGAGGTTTGTTAGAGAACCTTAGTGAACAAACAGCATCATGAAGGCCAAGGAACACACCAGACAGGTCAGGGATAAAGTTGTGGAGAAGTATAAAGCAGGGTTAGGTTATAAAAAGAATATCCCAAGCTTTGAACATCTCACGGAGCTTCTGTTCAATCCATCATCGGAAAATGGAAAGAGTATGGCACAACTGCAAACCTACCAAGACATTGCTGTTCACTTAAACTGACCGGGCCGGGCAAGGAGAGCATTCATCAGAGAAGCAGCCAAGAGGTCCATGGTAACTCTGGAGGAGCTGCAGAGATCCACAGCTCAGGGGGGAGAATCTGTCCACAGGACAACTATTAGTGGTCTCTCCACAAATCTGCCCTTTATGGAAGAGTGACAAGAAGAAAGACATTGGAGAAAGAAAGACAGAAGAAGTCCTGTTTGCAGTTTGTGAGAAGCCACGTGGGGGAGGGGACACAGCAAACATGTGGAAGAAGGTGCTCTGGTCACATGACACCAAAATTAAACTTTTTAACCTAAAAGCAAAACGCTATGTGTGGGGGGAAAACTAACACTGCACATCACCCTGAACACACCATCCCCACTGTGAAACATGGTGGTGGCTCTCATACCCTCTCTCCCCCTCCCCCTCTCTTCCTCTCACCCCTCTCTCACTCTCTCACCCCCTCTCTTCCCCTCTCTCTCACCCCTGTCTCACCCCTGTCTCTTTCTCCACTTTCCTTCTCTCTCTCCCTCCCCCTCTCTCTCCATCCCCCTCTCTCTTCCTCTCACCCCCTCTCTCTCTTACCCCACTCTCTCTCACCACCTCTCTTCCTCTCTCTCTTACCCCCCTCTATCTCACTGACGTCTCTTTCTCCACTTTACCTCTCTCTCTCACCCCCTCTCTTCCCCTCTCTCTCTCACCCCTGTCTCTTTCTCCACTTTCCTTCTCTCTCCCCCTCCCCCTCTCACTCCCTCCCCCTCTCTCTTTCCCCCCTCTCTTCCTCTCACCCCCTCTCTCTCTTACCCCACTCTCTCTCTCTTACCCCCCTCTATCTCACTGACGTCTCTTTCTCCACTTTCCTTCTCTCTCTCACCCCCTCTCTTCCTCTCTCTCTCTTACCCCCCTCTATCTCACTGACGTCTCTTTCTCCACTTTCCTTCTCTCTCTCTTCCTCCCCCTCTCTTCCTTTCACCCCCACTCTCTCTTACCTCTCTCTCTCTCTCACCCCTCTCTACCTCTCTCTCTCTTACCCTCCTCTCTCTCACCCGTCTCTTTCTCCACTTTCCTTCTCTCTCACCCCTTCTATCTCCCCTCCCCCCCTCCCTCTCCCTTCCTTCTCTCTCCCCCTCTCTTCCTTTCACCCCTCTCTCTCTCTCTCTCTCTCTTATTTCTCTCTCTCCCTCCCCCTCTCTTCCTCTCACCCCCTCTCTCTCTCTATCTCTCTTACTCATCTCTCTCACCCCTTTCTTACTCTCACCCCGTCTCTTTCTCCACTTTCCCTCTCTCTCCCTCCCCTATCTCTCTTTCTCATCCCCGTCTTTTTCTCCACTTTACTTCTCTCTCTCACCCCCTCTCTTCCTCTCTCTCTCTTACCCCTCTCTCTCTCTTACCCCCCTCTATCTCACTGACGTCTCTTTCTCCACTTTCCTTTTCTCTCTCTCTCTCTCTTCCTCCCCCTCTCTTCCTTTCACCCCCACTCTCTCTTACCTCTCTCTCTCTCACCCCTCTCTACCTCTCTCTCTCTCTTACCCTCCTCTCTCTCACCCCGTCTCTTTCTCCACTTTCCTTCTCTCTCACCCCTTCTATCTCCCCTCCCCCCTCTCTCTCTCCCTTCCTTCTCTCTCCCCCTCTCTTCCTTTCACCCCTCTCTCTCTCTCTCTTACTTCTCTCTCTCCCTCCCCCTCTCTTCCTCTCACCCCCTCTCTCTCTATCTCTCTTACTCATCTCTCTCACCCCTCTCTTACTCTCACCCCGTCTCTTTCTCCACTTTCCCTCTCTCTCCCTCCCCTATCTCTCTCACCATCTCTCTTTCTCATCCCCGTCATTTTCTCCACTTTCCTGCTCTCTCTCACCCTCTCTCTTGCTCTGACTGGCTCTGCCATAAGATGTAAAATTAATTAAAACATTAAAGTGGTTGTAAACCCATTACAACCACTTTAACCTAGAGGTAAACCTAAATTAAGGCTCACCTGTAGGTGCAACAAATATCTCCCAAACCTAAAAGGTTTAGAAGATATTTGCAGAAATAGCGGCGCTGTAGACATCGAGCGCAGGCGCACTGAGCGTGCCGCTTCTAACGGCGTTCATGCCGTTAGTGGCGGTACCCGCGCACATGCGCGGTAGTGACGCCATCGCTGCTCCGGCCAGTCACAGCACCAAAACAGCAATATCCGGAAGTCACTACGGGCATAATGGCGGCGACGGAGGAGGTGACAGAGGATCGCTGCGGGGGCTTCGATCTCAGGTAAGTAATTCATAATGAGCTAGTATGCTATGCTATACTAGCTCATTATGCCTTTGTCTTGCAGGGTGTTTTTTTTATTACTATTTTTAGAGAGGGTTGCCTTCCTCTTTAAAAATGTTTTTTTAACTTTTAAAAATGTTTGTTTACATTTATTAAACAAGTGTATGTATGTGTGTATTCATATGTAGAGATACACACACGTGTGTTTTAGTTTTGAGGTGCACACCCTATGCTTACACCATACTATACATATGCCATACATACACCATACTATTGTAGTGCCCGCTCCAATTCTAGGGGGCGCTATTTTAAATTTAGGGGAGATCTGGGCCAGTACTTGGGCCCAGACCTGTTTGATCAACCCACGTTTGCCTCTGTTCTGGCTGTGGTACTGCTTGGTAGTTTCCCTTGATGCCTGCAGGTGGTGTTGCCACCCTGCCCTTGTGTTGGAACGCGGGTGTGCCATGGTGTGTTGGGTTTTCCTTTTCGGCGGCGGTGCAGTGGGAGTACATACTTGTACAAATATCTCTTTATAGTGGAATAGTGTACCACAACTCCAGTGTCTGCCAGATCTTTCTGGAGGGATCGAGCAGTCAAAGGTGGGTTTTGAATTGCTTTTCTCACAATCCTGTGAGCTGTTCTGTCTGATATTTTTCTTGGTCTTCCAGTTCTTGCTTTAACTTCCACTGTTCCTGATGACTGCCATTTCTTAATTACATTCCGAACAGAGGATATTGACATCTGAAAACGCTTTGCTATCTTCTTATAGCTTCTCCAGCTTTGTGAGCGACAACTATTTTCACTTTCAGTTTTCTAGACAACTGCTTAGAAGAACCCATGGTGCTGATTGTTGGGGGAGGGTCAGATGAGTCTGGGCATTTAAAACCTTTGAGATTGACATCACCTGGTCTTCCCAGACGATGATTGAGAACAATCCATGACACTGGCAGCTCTCAGCTTTGCAAAGGGGGCAGTGCATGCTATAAATTCTGCAGGGTGCCCAAACTTTTGCAGACGCCATTTTTTTGTTTTCTGTAATTTTGAAAGTGTAAATGATGGAAATAAAATCTAACTTTTTTTGACATATTATAAGAATGTCTAATCTGTAATTTGATGCCTTTTGGAGATTTTTTCCATCTTTCCTTGGCTTCGTTATGCAAATTAATACAACTTTTTACCTGGGGTGCCCAAACTTTCGATCCCCACTGTACATATGCCATATATACACCATACTATACATATGCCATATATACACCATACTATACATATGCCATATATACACCATACTATACATATGCCATATATACACCATACGATACTATACATACGCCATATATACACCATACTATACATATGCCATATGTACACCATAGTACACAGTCCCCTTACCTCGGCATCTTTCTTCGAAAACTGAGCGATCTGCTGTTGGTTCTTCACCATATCCGCCCCGAGAGTTAGAGACCTTGGTGGACGCCCCTTCACATTCTCCAACAATGGAGTAAATGAATGAGGATCACGAAAATAAATTTTCAACCCATGTCTCTGGAAAACAATTACAGAAAGAACAGAAATACATTTCGTAGAATACATACAGAGAATATTCTATAATGAAGATCTAAATACCAAAGATGCATAAACAACGAGATGAAGTCACAGCCATGAAGATCACATTGCGAAACAAGGCAAGTTTCTGATTGATTGACAAACCTTTCAATGATTCCAATCTATAGTAAATGAACATATATGTAGCTTGCTGTATACTGATCTCCAATGAGAGACACGGTAATAGAGAATGTGTCACGTACCTTACCAGGGGCCGAAGTGCTGAGAGGGCTTCCCTTGCGACTAAGTGCAGAACGCCCCCTGGAGGTGACACAGGGGGTGCTATGCCCAGAGATGCAGGGGTTGCCAGCTGCGACTTGCTGAGTAGATGTTGGAGATCAGCTGTATACCAGGATACGTAGTCAGGCAGGGGTACCACGGAAGTACCAGATGAGGTAGACTGGCAGGAAAACCCAGGGGCGGAGTCAGGAGCCAAGCCGGTAGTCATACACAGGAAGCAGGAAGTGACTGGAGCAGGTCAGAAGGCAAGCCAAGGTCATGCACTGGGAGCAGGAAGTGACTGGAGCAGGTCAGAAGGCAAGCCAAGGTCATACACTGGGAGCAGGAAGTGACTGGAGCAGGTAAGAAGGCAAGCCGAGGTCATACACTGGGAGCAGGAAGTGACTGGAGCAGGTCAGAAGGCAAGCCGAGGTCATACACTGGGAGCAGGAAGTGACTGGAGCAGGTCAGAAGGCAAGCTGAGGTCATACACTGGGAGCAGGAGGTGACTGGAGCAGGTCAGAAGGCAAGCCGAAGTCATACACTGGGAGCAGGAAGTGACTGGAGCAGGTCAGAAGGCAAGCCGAGGTCATACACTGGGAGCAGGGAGTGACTGGAGCAGGTCAGAAGGCAAGCCGAGGTCATACACTGGGAGCAGGGAGTGACTGGAGCAGGTCAGAAGGCAAGCCGAGGTCATACACTGGGAGCAGGAAGTGACTGGAGCAGGTCAGAAGGCAAGCCTAGGTCACTGGAACAAGCAGACAGGAACACGATAAAGGGTAAGCCGAGAGACAAGCCGGGGGTCATGCACGAAGAAGACTGGTCAGGCAAGCCGGGTCGTCAAAAGGAACACAGGAAAACAGGAACAAGAGCTCAGGATCACAAAGGCTGAAGATCATGCAGCAGTTGGCAACTGCTGAAGCAAGCTTTAAATAGGGCACTGACGCCAGGAGTCCCGCCCGCATTGCGTGCGTACTGGCGCACGCGCATGCTCAGTAAAGAACACTGAATTTACGGTGTTGTTGCCCGTATGCGCGCATGCGCAATGTGCTCGTTGGTCCGTGCAAGACAGGTCTGCCAGTTCTTCCATGGTTGGTTCCCTGACAGAATGTGAGAGGAAGAGACCCAGGCCAGCACAGGCGAACGTAAGGAGAATAAATCTTAGACGGGTGAGATTGTTTGCTTATATCAATTGCAATGTAATATAATTCTATGTTGTCTTGTTTCGTTTGCATTGCCTTTTGTTTGTTCTTTGTCTCATACAGTAATTTTAGTATTGGTGGTGCAGTGTTGCTCTCACATCTGTTTGCATCCAGTTATTGTGAATATTATTACACAGGATTTATATCGCTCCAACAATTTTTCAATATAAAGGGAGACAATACAGTTACAATACAATTTGATACAAGAGGACTAGTAGGTCCATTATTATTATTATTATTAGATACGATTTATATAGCGCCAACAGTTTACGCAGCGGTTTACAATGTATAAGGGGGGCAGCACAATTACAGTTCAATACAGAAGGGACAGGAGGGCTCAGCTCGTAGGGCTTACATTCTAAAGGGAGGGGGTGGTGGTACAAAAGGGTAAAAGCTGCAGAGAATTTGATGGGGGTGGCTCGGGTACAGTTGTTAGGTGGGTGTGGGATAGGTTTCCCTGAATAAATTAGTTTTCAGGGATCACCTAAAAGGTGGAGAGCAGTGGCGGATCGTCCAAAATAAGGGAGCGCAGGAGCGTCGCCCCTTCTCGCTCCTGCACCGTCACTCGAGTCAACAATACATAGCTTCATGCATTGTCGCCGGCGCCGCTGCCACCCACTATTCTGATGGCCAGCCCCCTGGTGAGTGCCGGCCATCTGAATAACAGCAGTTGGTTGGTTTTGGAAGTGTCTATCAGAGCCAGCGGCTTTCCGATAACAGCCTGTGGGGTCTAATTGGCTTCCAAATAGTTAACCAGAGGGTGCACAGGTGTGCGTTCCCTGGTTAACACTGACACGCGTTTCAGCCAATCAGGTTCAACGCGTCTGGTTACCGGTAACCTGATTGGCTGAAGCAACATCGAGGGCGGGAGAAGACATTGAGGGATCGCGGAGGGAGGATGGCCAGGCTGACCCGAAAAAGGTAAGTGCCTGTGCGGGGGTGGGGGACAAACTGGCAGCATGTTACGGCTGGCGACAATTAATGGCAAAGCACAGTGGCGACAATTGATGGGCACAGTGGCGACAATTGATGGGCACAGTGGCTGCGTTTGATGGCATGGCACAGTGGCTGCGTTTGATGGCATGGCACAGTGGCGACAATTGATGGCACAGTGGCTGCGTTTGATGTAATGGCACAGTGGCGACGATTGATGGCACAGTGGCGACAATTGATGGCACAGTGGCGACAATTGATGGCACAGTGGCTGAGTTTGATGACATGGCACAGTGGCAACAATTGATGGCACAGTGGCGACAATTGATGGCATTGCACAGTGGCAACAACTGATGGGCACAGTGACGACAATTGATGGGCACAGTGGCTGCGTTTGATGGAATGGCACAGTGGCGACGATTGATGGCACAGTGGCGACAATTGATGGCACAGTGGCTGAGTTTGATGACATGGCACAGTGGCAACAATTGATGGCACAGTGGCGACAATTGATGGCATTGCATAGTGGCGACAACTGATGGGCACAGTGACGACAATTGATGGGCACAGTGGCTGCGTTTGATGGGCACAGTGAGGCTGTGCCCATCAATGTATTTTTTTTCTTTGTTTGCGCCCCCCCCAAAAATGTTGAGCACCAGGCGCCACTGGTGGAGAGGTTAGGTGCTGATCGGACATTCCTGGGGCAGGGAGTTCCAGAGGATGGGAGAGGCTCTGGAGAAGTCCTGAAGGCGAGCATGGGAGGAGCAGAGGGGACGATATCTGCAGATGAGGTTGGTGATGTAGATGGGGGGCGATGTTGTGAATGGCCTTGTATGTTATGGTTAGTAATTTTTAATTTTATACTTTAAGTTAGGGGAAGCCAGTGAAGGGATTGTCAGAGAGGGGCAGCAGTCACGGATCGGTTAGTGAGGTGTATTAGTCTAGCAGCAGAATTCCGAATAGACTGAAGGGGAGGAGGAGCCTGTGTAAGGAAAGGCCATTAAAGTGGTTGTAAACCCTAATGCCGCGTACACACGATCGTTTTTTGGCATGAAAATTGCTGCATTGTTTTTCAGCATGTCCAAAAAACAAAGTTTTTCCAACTTCATCATTGAAAACGAAGTTGCCCACACACCATCGTTTTAAAAAAATGCTGAAAAAAGCGCGGTGACGTACAACACGTACGACGGCACTCTAAAGGGGAAGTTCTATTCGCCTTGGGGCTGCTTTAGCTGATTCCGTGTTGGTAAAAGACGATTCGCGCTTTTCTGTCTGTTACAGCGTGATGAATGTGCTTACTCCATTATGAACGGTAGTTTTACCAGAACGAGCGCTCCCGTCTCATACTTTGCTTCTGAGCATGCGCAAGTTTAAAACGTCATTTTAGCCCACACACGATCATTTTTTACAACCCGAAAAACGAAATTTTTTAAAACAACGTTAAAAATGCAGCATATTCGATTTTTTTTTTGTCGTTTTTCAGAAGCCGAAAAACGATGTGAAGCCCACACATGATGATTTTAAATGACGTTTTTAAAAAAGGCCATTTTTTTTCATGCCGAAAAATTATCGTGTTTTAGCGGCATTACAGACCACTTTTACCTTTGCCATAATTGTAAAGTTGTTTTTTTGGAACGCTAACCTGCGTTTTTATGCGTTTGGTAAAAAAAAAACAAAAAAAAACAAAGCCCATCTGTGCCCAATAAGAATAAAAATAACTTATGCCGTGTACACACGATCATTTTTCGGCACGAAAAAAAACGAAGTTTTTCCAACTTCATCATTAAAACGACGTTGCCCACACACCATCGTTTTTAAAAAATGCTCTAGCAAAGCGCGGTGACGTACAACGCGTAGAACGGCACTATAAAGGGGAAGTTCCATGCGGATGGCGCCACCCTTGGGGCTGCTTTAGCTGATTCCGTGTTAGTAAAAGACGATTCGTGATTTTCTGTCTGTTACAGCGTGATGAATTTTTTTTTTGTCGTTTTTCAGAACCTGAAAAATTTGGTGAAGCCCACACACAATCATTTTAAATTACGTTTTTGAAAAACAAATTTTTTTTCATGCCGAAAAATGATCGTGTGTACGCAGCATAATAGTTGCACTCATAGGGCCAGATTCACGTACGACTTACGCCGACGTATCTTCTGATACACCGCGTAAGTTCTAGGATGCGCTGCCGTATCTATGCGCCTTATTCTTGAAACAAGATACGCCTGAATTTTGGCTTGATCGGACCGACGTAAGTCTCCTACACCGTCGTATCTTGGGCGCATATTTACGCTGGCCGCAAGGGGCGCTTCCATTGATTTACGCGTAGAATATGCAAATGACCGAGATACGCCGATTCACGAACGTACTTGCGCCCGTCGCTGTAATATACGCCGTTTGCGTAAGGCGTATGTCCGGCGTAAAGTTATTCCACCTAAAGGAGGTGCATCCCATGCAAAGGTATGGACGACGGAACAGCCGTCAAATTTTACGTTGTTTACGTAGGACTACGTGAATAGGGCTGGGCGTAGCTTACGTCACGTCGTAGACAGTGATTCGACGTATCTTATGGAGTATTTTAGACGTGATTCTGAGCATGCGCACTGGGATGCGTCCACGGTACGGCGCATGCGCCGTTCGATCGGACCATCATTTGCATGGGGTCACCGTTCGTTTTAATAGATCACGCCCACTACCTTCCTACTTTGAATTAGGCGGGCTTACGCCGGCCAATTTACGTTACGCTGGCGCAACAAAGGGAGCAAGTGCTTTGTGAATACTGTTCTTGCCTCTCTATGTTACGTCGGCGTAGCGCATATGGGATGCGCTACGCCAGCAGAAAGATGCGCGGCCCATAACTTTCACACGATTAGTGCATGCAATAAAATCCGGCCCACTGTGTTGACTTGCAGATTAAAAAATTAATAAAAAAATACTAAGCTTGGCTGCTGGATCTTATGAGCAGCAAATATCTAAATGATTTAAATAGTGAATTAGAAGTGGAAGTTGGGCCGAGGACATTCAGCGCACGACTTCCACACAAATTCACACATTACAAAGAATTAGGAAGTATCGGCTCCTTGGAGATTTCACTATGTGGCCCCGTCACCGAGAACAGAATTATTATTACTGAATGACTAAATATGTCATGATTTAATTCACAGCAGTGACTGGGATGGATGGAGGACAGAACACCCCCCTCCCCCGTATAACAAAGACTTCCCGAGCTACATGGATCTCTCAGCCTTCAGAGAAACACAACTCTCTATGGGGTAGATAATTCCGCCGGGCGTAGCGTATCTAAGATACACTACGCCGCCGTAACTTACTTTTTTTTTTCTTCGAAATCCTCAAAGAATCCGCGCCGTAATTTACGGAGGCGCAGTGCATCTTTGGCGGCGTAAGGGCGCACAATTGAAATCGATGTGATGGGGGCGTGTTTTATGTAAATACGCTGTGACCCGACGTAAACGACGTTGTTTTTTGAACGGTGCATGCACCGTCCGTGGGGGTATCCCAGTGCGCATGCTCGAAATTAAACCGGAACAAGCCAATGCTTACGACGGTGACGTCATTCTACGCAAATCCCTATTCGCGAACGACTTACGCAAACGACGGCCATACTTAACATTGAGTACGCCACCATATAGCAGCTATAACTATATGGCGGGAAAAAAGCAGAACGCAAACGACGTAAAAAAATGCGCCGCCCGGACGTACGTTCGTGGATCGCCGTATCTAGCTAATTTGCATACTCGACGCGGAATTTGACGGAAACGCCACCTAGCGGCCAGCGTAAATATACACCTACGATCCCACGGCGTACTAAGACGTACGCCTGTTGGATCGATCCCTCATTCTGTCGTATCTTGTTTTGTGGATGCGGGAACTTTGAAATTACGCGGCGTATCAATAGATAAGCCGGCGTGATTTCTTTGTGGATCTGGCCCTATGAGGTCAACACAGCAATTTCATACATTTCCTATCTACAGTATATAGAGAAGCTGCCAGAATAGATATATGGAAGGTGACTGGTGAAGATGCAGCTGTTAGACCTTCCTCCTCATCTAGACTTCCCCTTTAAAAAAAAAAAAAAAATTATACATTTTTTTTTTATAATATACCGTATTTATTGGCGTATACCGCGCACTTTTTTGCCCTGAAAATCAGGGCAAAATCGTGGGTGCGCGATATACGCCGATACCCGCTTTCCCGCGCCGAGTTTGAATACTGCGCCGGCATATACCGAGCGCAGTACACTCGTGTATAGTCGGGCAGTCTCGGCTCCTCCCGCGCTCACGTCCTGGACGTACAGGACCTGAGCGCGACAGTAGCCGAGCCTGCCCGAGTGTACTGCGCTCGGTTTATACCGGCGCAGTATTCAAACTCGGCGCGGGAAATCGGGAAACGAGCGAGGAGGATGCAGCAGAAGGACGCCGGACCCGACGAAGAGGACACCCGAAGCCGCAGACGGACGCCGGACCCGACGAGGCCACCGATGGACGCCGCGCAAGACACCAAAACTGTAATCCTTTTTTCCACAGGAATTTCTGGCCAACTTTAGGGGTGCGTGCTATACGCGGGAGCGCGCTATACCCCAATAAATACGGTATATATAAATAAAAAAAATGTATATATATATTTTTTTTTTGAGGCAGTGGCACGCACCCCCCCCCCCCCCCCGGTTCTCTGTTCCAGGGGGCCATGCCTGAAGCTGTGTAAGGGGCCCCATAATTCCTGATGGCGGCATGTTATCAGAAAGGAGTATACTACCAGAGGAACATAGAACCATAGATGATAGAACTAGAGAAGAGCATGCAACCAGAGAGGAGCATGTAACCAGAGAGAAGAATGTAACCAGAGAGGAGCATGTAACCAGAGAGGAGCATGTAACCAGAGAGGAGAATGTAACCAGAGAGGAGAATGTAACCAGAGAGGAGCATGTAACCAGAGAGGAGCATGTAACCAGAGAGGAGCATGTAACCATATAGGAGCATGCAACCAGAGAGGAGAATGTAACCAGAGAGGAGAATGTAACCAGAGAGGAGAATGTAACCAGAGAGGAGAATGTAACCAGAGAGGAGAATGTAACCAGAGAGAAGAATGTAACCAGAGAGGAGAATGTAACCAGAGAGGAGAATGTAACCAGAGAGGAGAATGTAACCAGAGAGGAGCATGTAACCAGAGAGGAGCATGTAACCAGAGAGGAGAATGTAACCAGAGAGGAGAATGTAACCAGAGGGGAGCATGTAACCAGAGAGAAGAATGTAACCAGAGAGAAGAATGTAACCAGAGAGGAGCATGTAACCAGAGAGGAGCATGTAACCAGAGAGGAGAATGTAACCAGAGAGGAGAATGTAACCAGAGAGGAGAATGTAACCAGAGAGGAGCATGTAACCAGAGAGGAGCATGTAACCAGAGAGGAGCATGCAACCAGAGAGGAGCATGTAACCAGAGAGGAGCATGTAACCAGAGAGGAGCATGTAACCAGAGAGGACCATGTAACCAGAGAGGAGCATGTAACCAGAGAGGAGCATGTAACCAGAGAGGAGAATGTAACCAGAGAAAAGCATTTAACCAGAGAGGAGCATGTAACCAGAGAGGAGAATGTAACCAGAGAGGAGAATGTAACCAGAGAGGAGAATGTAACCAGAGAGGAGAATGTAACCAGAGAGGAGAATGTAACCACAGAGGAGCATGTAACCACAGAGGAGCATGTAACCAGAGAGGAGCATGTAACCAGAGAGGAGCATGTAACCAGAGAGGAGAATGTAACCAGAGAGGAGCATGTAACCAGAGAGAAGAATGTAACCAGAGAGGAGAATGTAACCAGAGAGGAGAATGTAACCAGAGAGGAGCATGTAACCAGAGAGGAGAATGTAACCAGAGAGGAGCATGTAACCAGAGAGGAGAATGTAACCAGAGAGGAGAATGTAACCAGAGAGGAGAATGTAACCAGAGAGGAGAATGTAACCAGAGAGGAGAATGAAACCAGAGAGGAGAATGTAACCAGAGAGGAGAATGTAACCAGAGAGGAGCATGTAACCAGAGAGGAGCATGTAACCAGAGAGAAGAATGTAACCAGAGAGGAGAATGTAACCAGAGAGGAGAATGTAACCAGAGAGGAGCATGCAACCAGAGAGGAGCATGTAACCAGAGAGGAGCATGTAACCAGAGAGGAGAATGTAACCAGAGAGGAGCATGTAACCAGAGAGGAGCATGTAACCATAGAGGAGCATGTAACCAGAGAGGAGAATGCAACCAGAGAGGAGCATGTAACCAGAGAGGAGCATGTAACCATAGAGGAGCATGTAACCATAGAGGAGCATGTAACCATAGAGGAGCATGTAACCAGAGAGGAGAATGTAACCAGAGAGAAGAATGTAACCAGAGAGGAGCATGTAACCAGAGAGGAGCATGTAACCAGAGAGGAGCATGTAACCAGAGAGGAGAATGTAACCAGAGAGGAGAATGTAACCAGAGAGGAGAATGTAACCAGAGAGGAGAATGTAACCAGAGAGGAGAATGTAACCAGAGAGGAGCATGTAACCAGAGAGAAGAATGTAACCAGAGAGAAGCATGTAACCAGAGAGAAGAATGTAACCAGAGAGGAGAATGTAACCAGAGAGGAGCATGTAACCAGAGAGAAGAATGTAACCAGAGAGGAGCATGTAACCAGAGAGGAGCATGTAACCAGAGAGGAGCATGTAACCAGAGAGGAGCATGTAACCACAGAGGAGCATGTAACCAGAGAGGAGCATGTAACCAGAGAGGAGCATGTAACCAGAGAGGAGCATGTAACCAGAGAGGAGAATGTAACCAGAGAGGAGCATGTAACCAGAGAGGAGCATGTAACCAGAGAGGAGCATGTAACCAGAGAGAAGAATGTAACCAGAGAGAAGAATGTAACCAGAGAGGAGCATGTAACCAGAGAGAAGAATGTAACCAGAGAGGAGAATGTAACCAGAGAGGAGCATGTAACCAGAGAGGAGCATGTAACCAGAGAGGAGAATGTAACCAGAGAGGAGAATGTAACCAGAGAGGAGCATGTAGCCAGAGAGGAGCATGTAGCCAGAGAGGAGCATGTAACCAGAGAGAAGAATGTAACCAGAGAGGAGAATGTAACCAGAGAGGAGAATGTAACCAGAGAGGAGCATGTAACCAGAGAGGAGCATGTAACCAGAGAGAAGAATGTAACCAGAGAGGAGAATGTAACCAGAGAGGAGAATGTAACCAGAGAGGAGCATGTAACCAGAGAGGAGAATGTAACCAGAGAGGAGCATGTAACCAGAGAGAAGAATGTAACCAGAGAGGAGAATGTAACCAGAGAGGAGAATGTAACCAGAGAGGAGCATGTAACCAGAGAGGAGAATGTAACCAGAGAGAAGAATGTAACCAGAGAGAAGAATGTAACCAGAGAGGAGCATGTAACCAGAGAGGAGCATGTAACCAGAGAGGAGAATGTAACCAGAGAGAAGAATGTAACCAGAGAGAAGAATGTAACCAGAGAGGAGCATGTAACCAGAGAGGAGCATGTAACCAGAGAGGAGAATGTAACCAGAGAGGAGCATGTAACCAGAGAGGAGCATGTAACCAGAGAGGAGAATGTAACCAGAGAGGAGCATGTAACCAGAGAGGAGCATGTAACCAGAGAGGAGCATGTAACCAGAGAGGAGAATGTAACCAGAGAGAAGAATGTAACCATAGATGATCATGTAACCAGAGAGGAGAATGTAACCAGAGAGGAGCATTTAACCAGAGAGGAGAATGTAACCAGAGAAAAGCATTTAACCAGAGGGGAGCATGTAACCAGAGAGGAGAATGTAACCAGAGAGGAGCATGTAACCACAGAGGAGCATGTAACCAGAGAGGAGCATGTAACCAGAGAGGAGCATGTAACCAGAGAGGAGCATGTAACCAGAGAGGAGCATGTAACCAGAGAGGAGCATGTAACCAGAGAGGAGCATGTAACCAGAGAGGAGCATGTAACCAGAGAGGAGCATGTAACCAGAGAGAAGAATGTAACCAGAGAGGAGAATGTAACCAGAGAGGAGCATGTAACCAGAGAGGAGAATGTAACCAGAGAGGAGAATGTAACCAGAGAGGAGCATGTAACCAGAGAGGAGAATGTAACCAGAGAGGAGAATGTAACCAGAGAGGAGAATGAAACCAGAGAGGAGAATGTAACCAGAGAGGAGCATGCAACCAGAGAGGAGAATGTAACCAGAGAGGAGAATGTAACCATAGAGGAGCATGTAACCAGAGAGGAGCATGTAACCATAGAGGAGCATGTAACCAGAGAGGAGAATGTAACCAGAGAGAAGAATGTAACCAGAGAGGAGCATGTAACCAGAGAGGAGAATGTAACCAGAGAAAAGCATGTAACCAGAGAGGAGCATGTAACCAGAGAGGAGCATGTAACCAGAGAGGAGCATGTAACCAGAGAGGAGCATGTAACCAGAGAGGAGCATGTAACCAGAGAGGAGCATGTAACCAGAGAGAAGAATGTAACCAGAGAGGGGCATGTAACCAGAGAGGAGCATGTAACCAGAGAGGAGCATGTAACCAGAGAGGAGCATGTAACCAGAGAGGAGCATGTAACCAGAGAGGAGCATGTAACCAGAGAGGAGCATGTAACCAGAGAGAAGAATGTAACCAGAGAGGGGCATGTAACCAGAGAGGAGCATGTAACCAGAGAGGAGCATGTAACCAGAGAGGAGCATGTAACCAGAGAGAAGAATGTAACCAGAGAGGAGCATGTAACCAGAGAGGAGAATGTAACCAGAGAGGAGCATGTAACCAGAGAGGAGCATGTAACCAGAGAGGAGCATGTAACCAGAGAGAAGAATGTAACCAGAGAGGAGAATGTAACCAGAGAGGAGCATGTAACCAGAGAGGAGAATGTAACCAGAGAGGAGAATGTAACCAGAGAGGAGCATGTAACCAGAGAGGAGAATGTAACCAGAGAGGAGAATGTAACCAGAGAGGAGAATGAAACCAGAGAGGAGAATGTAACCAGAGAGGAGCATGCAACCAGAGAGGAGAATGTAACCAGAGAGGAGAATGTAACCATAGAGGAGCATGTAACCAGAGAGGAGCATGTAACCAGAGAGGAGAATGTAACCAGAGAGAAGAATGTAACCAGAGAGGAGCATGTAACCAGAGAGGAGAATGTAACCAGAGAAAAGCATGTAACCAGAGAGGAGCATGTAACCAGAGAGGAGCATGTAACCAGAGAGGAGCATGTAACCAGAGAGGAGCATGTAACCAGAGAGAAGAATGTAACCAGAGAGAAGAATGTAACCAGAGAGAAGAATGTAACCAGAGAGGAGCATGTAACCAGAGAGAAGAATGTAACCAGAGAGGAGAATGTAACCAGAGAGGAGAATGTAACCAGAGAGGAATATAGAACTAGAGAAACAAATGCAACCAGAGAGGAGAATGTAACCAGAGAGAAGAATGTAACCAGAGAGGAGCATGTAACCAGAGAGGAGCATGTAACCAGAGAGGAGAATGTAACCAGAGAGAAGAATGTAACCAGAGAGGAGCATGTAACCAGAGAGGAGCATGTAACCAGAGAGGAGCATGTAACCAGAGAGGAGCATGTAACCAGAGAGGAGAATGTAACCAGAGAGAAGAATGTAACCAGAGAGGAGAATGTAACCAGAGAGGAGCATGTAACCAGAGAGAAGAATGTAACCAGAGAGGAGCATGTAACCAGAGAGGAGCATGTAACCAGAGAGGAGCATGTAACCAGAGAGGAGCATGTAACCAGAGAGGAGCATGTAACCAGAGAGGAGCATGTAACCACAGAGGAGCATGTAACCAGAGAGGAGCATGTAACCAGAGAGGAGCATGTAACCAGAGAGGAGCATGTAACCAGAGAGAAGAATGTAACCAGAGAGAAGAATGTAACCAGAGAGGAGCATGTAACCAGAGAGGAGAATGTAACCAGAGAGGAGCATGTAACCAGAGAGGAGCATGTAACCAGAGAGGAGCATGTAACCAGAGGGGAGCATGTAACCAGAGAGAAGAATGTAACCAGAGAGAAGAATGTAACCAGAGAGGAGCATGTAACCAGAGAGGAGAATGTAACCATAGAGGAGCATGTAACCAGAGAGGAGCATGTAACCAGAGAGGAGAATGTAACCAGAGAGGAGCATGTAACCAGAGAGGAGCATGTAACCAGAGAGGAGCATGTAACCAGAGAGGAGCATGTAACCAGAGAGGAGAATGTAACCAGAGAGGAGCATGTAACCAGAGAGGAGCATGTAACCAGAGAGGAGAATGTAACCAGAGAGGAGAATGTAACCAGAGAGGAGAATGTAACCAGAGAGGAGCATGTAACCAGAGAGGAGAATGTAACCAGAGAGGAGCATGTAACCAGAGAGGAGAATGTAACCAGAGAGGAGAATGTAACCAGAGAGGAACATGTAACCAGAGAGGAGCATGCAACCAGAGAGGAGCATGTAACCAGAGAGGAGCATGAAATTAGAGAGGGGCATGTAACCAGAGAGGAGAATGTAACCAGAGAGGAGCATGTAACCAGAGAGGAGCATGTAACCAGAGAGGAGCATGTAACCAGAGAGGAGAATGTAACCAGAGAGGAGAATGTAACCAGAGAGGAGCATGTAACCAGAGAGGAGCATGTAACCAGAGAGGAGCATGAAATTAGAGAGGGGCATGTGAATAGAGAGGAGCATGCAACCAGAGAGGAGCATGTAACCAGAGAGGAGAATGTAACCAGAAAGGAGCATGTGAATAGAGAGGAGCATGCAACCAGAGAGGAGCATGTGAATAGAGAGGAGCACGTAACTAGATGCACCAGAGAAGATGTAACCAGAGAGGAGTATGAAACCAGAGAGGAGCATGTAACCATAGAGGAGTATGAAACCAGAGAGGAGCATGTAACTAGACAGGACTGCTAGGCAGGACACTAGACTGCTCCTAGATAAGAGAGTGCAACATGTAAAGAGAGGAGCACACAACCAGAGAGGAGTACTTTAAAAAGGAGAAAAGACAAAAGAATGAAAACCCTGGAGCGTGGGCCTTCAGAAGGAAGTCAGTTCAGAAGGGGGCAGTTCAGAAGGGGGCAGTTCAGAAGGGGGCAGTTCAGAAGGGGGCAGTTCAGAAGGGGGCAGCTCCCATATGTCTGGATGGAGAGACTCCTTACCTTCAGCTCCAAGTCTTTATAAATCTGCGGTCTCAGGAGGCTGAGCAGATATGACGCTCTGGAGAATTTAAAACCTAGAAGAAGCAATACAACAGTCTATAGAGGAGACGTACTGCCTATCCATGTATTATCCTAACAGATGTTCAGGTATTCTGAGCGCAGTAGGAGTTTCTATAATCGGAATACAATGGCTGACAAGGGAGATGCCTCCATTAATGCCGCTTAGAGTGATTGGGGGAATCGAATGGTTTCTCTCAGCAGAGCTTCACCTCAGCTAAGGGAAAAATCCCCTCTGCATACTTCATTATCCAAAACTACATTTTTTTTTTATTTCCTCTGACCGTGATTGGGTATTCAGAGGCGGCTCTAGGCTTTGTGAGGCCTTAGGCAAAACTTGACATGGGGCCCCACTCACACCCATGATGGGAAAAATAATTCAAGGACAAGAGCCTCTTCCCCACAACCCTGGCCAGTGGTTTTGGGGGTCTGCGGGCAGGAGGCTTATCAGAATCTGGAAGCCCCCTTTAACAAGGCGGCCCCCAGATCCTGCTCTTTAATAACTAAGGGGCGGGGGCCACCTGGTGTGAGGTCCACTGGTGAACCCGCCCCCTTGTGACATCATTGACTGAGGCAGGCTGAGTCATTCACGTCACAAGGTGGGTATTCACTGGATGTTAGGGACGCTGGGCTCTTAATGCTGCCTGAGCACAGCAGCGTTAAGGTCCCCTGTCCCTCAAAACTGCAGTAATGCATTGGGTAAGTTAGGCGGCCGCGATGCCCTTGTGAGCGTGAGGCCTTAGGCGACCGCCTAATTAAAGAGCCGCCTCTGAACCCACAGAATATTATTTACAAACCAGCAATGTTGTGTTTTTTGAGAATAACAATGTACCACTAAGGAGAGGGGAATCTACCTGGAATGATCTCTTCTGTCACTGCTGCTCCTCCAATCACATGTCTTCTTTCGAGAACCACAGCGCTCAGTCCAGATTTCTGCAGATAAGCCGCCTATTAAATGACAGAAAACATGATCAGGATTTTTTTTTTCTCTGTGTACAGAACACTTATACGAGCAGAAGGCACACAGCAGGGGTCCGGTGTGTGCTGGTTCACCGGTTCAGGTCCCATTTCAGCCCGAAATTTGGGCTGATATATATATATATATATATATATATATATACCGTATTTATCGGCGTATACCGCGCACTTTTTTGCCCTGAAAATCAGGGCAAAATCGTGGGTGCGCGGTATACGCTGATACCCGCTTTCCCGCGCCGAGTTTAAATACTGCGCCGACATATACCGAGTGCAGTACACTCGGGTATAGTTGGGCAGTCTCGGCTCCTTCCGCGCTCACGTCCTGGACGTACAGGACGTCAGCGCGAGAGTTGCCGAGCCTGCCCTACAATACACGAGTGTACTGCGCTCTGTATATGTTGGTGCAGTATTTAAACTCGGCACGGGAAACGAGCGGGGAGGACGCCGCAGAAGGACGCCGGACCCGACGAAGAGGACACCCGAAGCCGCAGACGGACGCCGGACCCGACGAGGAGGACACCCGAAGCCGCAGAAGGACGCCGGACCCGACGAAGAGGACACCCGAAGCCGCAGACGGACGCCGGACCTGACGAGGCCGCCGATGGACGCCGCGCAAGACACCAAAACTGTAAGTACAAAAAAAACTTTTTATCCACAGGATTCGTGGCAACTTTAGGGGTGCGCGGTATACGCGGGAGCGCGTTATACCGCGATAAATACGGTATATATATTTTTTTGGGGGGATATTTATTATAGCAAAAAGTAAAAAATATTAGTTGTTTTTCAAAATTGTCGCTCTATTTTTGTTTATAGCGCAAAAAAGAAAAAAAAACGCAGAGGTGATCAAATACTACCAAAAGGAAGCTCTGATTGTGGGGAAAAAAGGTCGTCAATTTTGTTTGGGAGCTACGTCGCACGACCGCGCAATTGTCAGTTAAAGCGACACAGTGCCGAATCGCAAAAAGTGGCCCGGTCTTTGGGCAGCCAAATGGTCCGGGGCTGAATGTGGATAAAGTAAACCTAAAGCCAAACTTTTTATATGTATCCAATAGAGAACGAAAAGAGGGAAACCTGGACTATAGCGGTGCTGTTAAACTAGTATCAAACACAATGGAAGACTCAGTTACCATTTAATAAAAAGTATACAATACATTTTATTAGTAAATTATACAAAATTAGTAAACTTAGAGCAGTATCACTGAATCAATTCACGGTAGGGTGATTCCAAAGTGGTGGTTGCATCAGTTGTGGGCTGAGAAGATCATACGTAGTCCCTACATGTTTCGCCCATTGGGGCTTCGTCAGGGGAAGTATGTCTCAACTGTCTATACAGGTAGCAACTAATAAAGGCAAAAAAACAGAATTACCACTTAGAAATTAATCATTATAAACTTTTTTTCAGAATTGGAGGTCCACCTGTAAACAAGTCCACAAGTGAAAGGAGAAGGCAACTTACCAACCAAGGCCCTAGTGTTCCTAGGTGATGAAAGTGAAAAGGGGGGCAAAAAAGGAAAGACGCCCCACAGGTAGGTGGGTGGATGGAAAACCACCCTCACGGCAGGGAAGGACCAGACTCCGAGCAACCAGCCACCCCCACAGTGAGTGCTGAAAAGACCTAGCCAAAAGAACTAGCCTGTGGGTGGTTGGTTGCTCAGAGTCTGGTCCTTCCCTGCCGCCAGTGGTGTTCCATCCACCCACCTACCTGTGAGGCGTCTTTCCTTTATTGCCCCTCGTTTCCCTTTCATCACCAAGGGACACTAGGGCCTTGGTTGGTAAGTTGCCTTCTCCTTTCACTTGTGGACTTATTTATAATGATTAATTTCTAAGTGGTAATTCTGTTTTTTGCCTTTTTTAGTTGCTACCTGTATAGACGGTTGAGACATACAAGAGGGGCAAAAAAGGAAAGACACCCCACAGGTAGGTGGGTGGATGGAAAACCACCCTCGCGGCAGGGAAGGACCAGACTCTGAGCAACCAACCACCCACAGGCTAGTTCTTTTGGCTAGGTCTTTTCAGCACTCACTGTGGGGGTGGCTGGTTGCTCGGAGTCTGGTCCTTCCCTGCCGTGAGGGTGGTTTTCCATCCACCCACCTACCTGTGGGGCGCGTCTTTCCTTTTTTGCCCCTCTTTTCACTTTTATCACCTAGGAACACTAGGGCCTTGGTTGGTAAGTTGCCTTCTTCTTTCACGTGTGGACTTGTTTACAGGTGGACCTCCAATTCTAAATAAAAGTTTATAATGATTAATTTCTAAGTGGTAATTCTGTTTTTTGCCTTCTTTAGTTGCTACCTGTATAGACGGTTGAGACATACTTCCCCTGACGAAGCCCCAATAGGCGAAACACGTAGGGACTACGTATGATCTTCTCAGCCCACAACTGATGCAACCACCACTTTGGAATCACCCTACCATGAATTGATTCAGTGATACTGCTCTAATTTTACTAATTTTGTATAATTTACTAATAAAATGTATTGTATACTTTTTATTAAATGGCAACTGAGTCTTCCATTGTGTTTGATACTAGTTTAACAGCACCGCTATAGTCCCGTTTTCCCTCCTTCGTTCTCTAATTACATTTTGGGATGAGGTGCATTACATTAGGTGTCTACCCTTAGCCAGATCATAAAAATTCTAGAGCATGTATCCAATAGCGTGTATGGTCTGTTAGTTGATAACGGAGGTAGGACGGGGATGTATGCGAAACCTTTATGTCTCTGCACCTGTTAGCGTTAGAACAGAGTATCACTGGCATGCCTCTTTCTTTTCCAGTCCACAGCATGATTATATTTATAGACCATGTAATAATTTGTGCTCATGGTATCCCATATATTGGGAGCTAATCAGGGAACAGGTCATGGTATCCCATATAATGGGAGCTAATCAGGGAACAGATCATGGTATCCCATATAATGGGAGCTAATCAGAGAACAGATCATGGTATCCCATATATTGGGAGCTAATCAGGGAACAGATCATGGTATCCCATATAATGGGAGCTAATCAGGGAACAGATCATGGTATCCCATATAATGGGAGCTAATCAGGGAACAGATCATGGTATCCCATATATTGGGAGCTAATCAGGGAACAAATCATGCTCACCATAAAATGGAAGATAATGGGGGGGGGGGGGGGGAAAAGCAATGGTATCCCATGTAATACGGGTTAATGCATAGATAAGCCATGATATCCTATGTAATGGGTGTTAATGGGGGGACAGGCCATGGTATCCCATGTATTGGGTGATAATGGGGGGACAGGCCATGGTATCCCATGTATTGGGTGATAATGGGGGAGCAGGCCATGGTATCCCATGTAATGGATGTGAATAGGGGTCAGGCCATGTTATCCCATATAATGGGTGTGAATGGGGGGGAAGGTCAGGGTATCCCATCTAATAGGTGTTAATGGGGGCCAAGCCATGCTATCCCAAGTAATGGATGTTATTGAGGGTCAGGCAATTGTATCCCATATAATAGCTGTTAATGGGGGGGGGGGGGGCAGGCCATGGTATCCCATGAAATTAATGTTAATGGGGGGCCGGGGGGAACAGGCCATGGCATCCCATGTAATGGGTGTTAATGGGGGGACAGGCCATGATATCCCATGTAATGGGTGTTAACAGGGGGACAGGCCACGGTATCCCATGTAATGGGTGTTAACGGGGGGACAGACCATGGTATCCCATGTATTATGTGTTAACGGGGGGACAGACCATGGTATCCCATGTAATGGGTGATAATAGGGGAGCAGGCCATGATATCCCAAGTAATGGATGCTAATAGGGGTCAGGCCATGTTATCCCATATAATGGGTGTTAATGGGGGGGGGGAGGTCATGGTATCCCATGTAATGGGTGTTAATGGGGGTCAAGCCTTGTCATCCCAAGTAATGGATGTTATTGGGGGTCAGGTCACTGTATCCCATATAATGGCTGTTAATGGGGGGGGGAGGCAATGGTGTCCCAGGTAATGGGTGGTAATGGGGGAACAGGCCATGGTATCCCATGTAATGGATGCTAATAGGGGTAAAGCCATGTTATCCCATATCATGGGTGTTAAAGGGGGGGGGGAGGTCATGGTATCCCATGTAATAGGTGTTAATGGGGGACAAGCCATTCTGTCCCAAGTAATGGATGTTATTGAGGGTCAGGCCATTGTATCCCATATAATTGCTGTTAATGGGGGGGCAGACCATGGTGTCCCATATAATGGGTGTTAATGGGGGGACAAGCCATGGTATCCCATGCAATGAGTGTTAATGGGGGAGCAGGATATGGTATCATCATATATAAAGGGTATTAATGGGGGAGAGCAGGCCATGGTATCCCATGTAATGGGTATTACTGGGGGGAGCAGGCCATGGTATCCAGAGTAATGGGTATTACTGGGGGAAGCAGGCCATGATATCCCATGTAATGGATGCTAATGGGGTCAGGTCACGGTATCCCATATAATAGGTGTTAATGGGGGGGAAAGGTCATGGTGTCCCATATAATGGGTGTTAATGGGGGGACAAGCCATGATATCCCATGCAATGAGTGTTAATGGGGAGCAGGATATGGTATCATATATAAAGGGTATTAATGGGGGAGAGCAGGCCATGGTATCCCATGTAATGGGTATTACTGGGGGGAGCAGGCCATGGTATCCCGAGTAATGGGTATTACTGGGGGGAGCAGCCCATGATATCCCATGTAATGGATGCTAATGGGGGTCAGGCCACGGTAACCCATATAATAGGTGTTAATGGGGGTCAGGCCACGGTATCCCATATAATAGGTGATAATGGGGGGGGAAAGGTCATGGTATCCCATGTAATTGGTGTTAATTGTGGACAAGCCATGCTATTCCAAGTAATGGATGTTAATGGGAGTCAGGCCATTGTATCCCATATAATGGGTGTTAATGGGGAACAGGCCACGGTATCCCATGTAATGGGTGATAATGAGGGAGCCGGCCATGGTATCCCAAGTAATGGATGTTAATGGGAGTCAGGCCATGGTATCCCATGTAATGGGTGATAATGAGGGAGCCGGCCATGGTATCCCAAGTAATGGATGTTAATGGGGGTCGGGCCATGGTATCCCAAGTAATGGATGTTAATGGGGGTCGGGCCATGGTATCCCATGTAATGGGTGTTAGTGGGGAACAGGCCATGGTATCCCATGTAATGGATGTTAATGGGAATCGGGCCATGGTATCCCATGTAATGGATGTTAATGGGAATCGGGCCATGTTATCCCAAGTAATGGATGTTAATGGGAATCTGGCCATGGTATCCCACATAATGAGTGTTAAAAGGGGGGACAAATCTGTCCTCCAGACTGGTCAGTTCCTATCTGCAGCTAGACAGCTTGGCAGGAGCCATTTATTGAACAGAAATTTAACCTCGATAAGGATAAGAATTTCGGGATGACGTTTCAGAAGAATGTTTTTAATCCTTGTAGTATTGGATGATCCAGGCTTTAGTGTCAGGAGTCAGTGTGTAGAGGTGAGGAATTACTGTGCACATACTTTCAATGATCAGATCCTTGTGTGATAATTATTCCATACATGACTTCTTTTAATGTTGTCAGCAAATAGTTCTCGGAATGTCCTACAGCCAATCCGTCATGTATAAGCAGCTCAACAACTTATCAAGCGAAAATCAAAGCGCTTCAGGATTAAAACTTACCGCTACTAGACCATTGTGTCCTGTAATAAAAGGAAAGGGAAAAAAATGTAATACAATTTTTTTTTACTCTTTTCATAAACATTTGAAAAAATGGAATTCCAGGAATTAGACGCTGTAGTTGGGCCAACATGCACCCCCCCCCAACCCCTCCCCCTCCCCCACCAAGAACCCTGCACTACAATGGTTAAATGCTTGTTTATTCCAGGGGTGCAGAAATAAAGTGTAATATCTATCTTTCTACATTCACAGGTCAAGCACGGAAGCACCTGAGTGGAACCCATCCTGTTATACCGCTGTATGGTCTTGGCCGCCATGCTGCAGCTCAGTTTCAGGGTCTTGGCAATCTACTTATAGCCTAGGCCATCTTTATTTAGAGCAAAAATTCTTTTTTTCAGATCCTCAGAGAGTTCTTTGCCATGAGGTGCCATGGTGAACTTCCAGTGACCAGTATGAGAGAGTGAGAGCGATAACACCAAATTTAACACACCTGCTCCCCATTCACATCTGAGACCTAGCGAGTCACATGACACCGGGGAGGGAAAAAGGCTTATTGGGGCCCAATTTGGACATTTATACTAACACATATACTAATGTGCCACAAACAGGAAGTTAATATCACCAACCATTCTCATTCTCATCCATATAAATAGCCCACCCTGTACATACTATCAAGTGACCCCGGATAGTATGTCGGTGTGATTACGACAGCTTGTTTCATTTTCCAAGTACCACCAGTAAAGTGCAGCAACCCTGTTCTAGGTGTGGAAATTCCTTCCTTCCTCCCGACATAACAGCTGGGAATGTCGGGAGGAAGCCTCTGGCATGAAGTGGGACACTAGATGGTGGCCGTAACACCCTCAGCAAGAAGGTCATTGTCCTAGCAAGGAGAGGAGCGGGGCAGAGACTTGTACTCTTGGCACCAACATCTAGCCAATAGACATGTGCACAGACGAAAAATGTGTTAGTTTTCGTTTCATTTGTTTTTTTCAGAAATCCGAAAATTCGGAAATTTAAATATTAAAAAAATCAGAAATGTGGTGGGTGCCCTAGTGGTCGTTTCTGTACTCTCCCTTTCTGGTCTCCTGGAAGTATGTATTGTCTGGGTGATCTGATGGCTGGAGTGCAGTAGAGGTCCTTTTAGTATTACTGCAAGACTTTCTTGTATTTCTGTTTTTTCCTTTTTTGTGTATACCGTATTTATCGCGGTATAACGCGCTCCCGCATATACCGCGCACCCCTAAAGTTGCCCCGAATCCTGTGGAAAAAAAGATTTTTTGTACTTACAGTTTTGGTGTCTTGCGCGGCGTCCATCGGCGGCCTCGTCGGGTCCGGCGTCCGCCTGCGGCTTCGGGTGTCCTCTTCGTCGGGTCCGGTGTCCGTCTGCGGCTTCGGGTGTCCTCTTCGTCGGGTCCGGCGTCCTCGCGTCCTCCCCGCTCGTTTCCCGCGCCGAGTTTGAATACTGCGCCGACATATACAGAGCGCAGTACACTCGTGTATTGTCGGCAATGCTCGGCAACTCTCGCGCTGACGTCCTGTACGTCCAGGACATGAGCGCGGAAGGAGCCGAGACTGCCCGACTATACCCGAGTGTACTGCGCTCGGTATATGTCGGCGCAGTATTTAAAACTCGGCGTGGGAAAGCGGGTATCGGCGTATACCGTGCACCCACGATTTTGCCCTGATTTTCAGGGCAAAAAAGTGCGCGGTATACGCCGATAAATACGGTAGTATGTTTATGCTAACAAATGTCATCTGTTGGTGATCTTATTGTGTATGTAGATCTGTTGTTGACTGTGTCAGCTATTTATTTTTACGATTATATGTACTGTCTGTACAATAATTGTTTTGTTCTATAAAGAACCCCTGTTTGTTAAAAAAAAAAAATCAGAAATGTGAAAGTTTGTAAATTTCCAAAAATCCGAAGATTTGAAAATCCGAAAATAAGAAAAAAAATCTAAAGATTGGAATAACTAAATAATAAGAACTAATTGTTAAATTTTAAGTATTGGAATTTCCTTTCAAATTTATCTGTTTGTGAATGTAATGAATGAAAATTTATCTGAAGTTACTAATTATGAGAAATAATGAATGCCGCATCTAAACAAATGGAATGGAACAAATTAATAATAAATCATAAAAAGATTTTATAATTATTATTATTGTTATTTATTATTAATTTGTTACGTTATATTCGTTTTAGATACGGCATTCGTTATTTTGGATAATTCCTAACTTCGGATAATTTCGTATTCGTTACGTTCACGAACAGCCAAATTTGAAAGGAAATTCTAAAATCCTTAAATAAGAATGAAAATCCAACAATTCAAAAGAACAAAAATCCGAAAAGAAGAACGAAAATATGAAAATTCTAAAACCCGAAAATTTGAAAATCTGAAATAATAACCAACTATCTAGATAGTTGGTTATTATTTCAGATTTTCAAATTTTCGGGTTTTCAAATTTTCGTTCTTATTTTCAGATTTTTGTTCTTTAGAATTTTTGGATTTTCTTTCTTATGTAAGGATTTTTGAATTTCCTTTCAGTTCCTTTACGAACTATTAAATTCTAAGTACTGTAATTTCCTTTCAAATTTGGCTGTTAGTGAGTGCAACGAATACAAATTTATCCGAAGTTACAAATTATCCGAAAAAACGAATGGCATATCTAAATGAATGGTATGTAACAAATTAATAATTATAAAAAAAAAATATTATTTATTAATAATTTGTTCCATTCCATTTGTTTAGATGCGGCATTCATATTTCTGATAATTAGTAACTTCAGATAAATTTGTATTTATTACATGCACTAACAGCCAAATTTGAAAGTAAATTCCAATACCAATAATTGAATAGTTAGTAATAGTTAAATTATTATTAGTTAGTGACTATTTCAGATTGAAAAATGTTCATATTTTCGTTATTATTTTAAAATGTTTCTTCTTTTGAATTTTCGGATTTTCATTATTTTTTTTCGGATTTTCGAATGTCCGAGTTTTCGAATTTCCAAAAGTTTCGAATTTGAAAATCCCAAAATTTGAAAACTTTAAAATAAGAAAGAAAATCCGAAAATTCGAAATAACTAACCAACTAATAACTAATTACATTTTAGGTATTCGATTTTCCTTTAACTACTTGCCGACCAGCCGCCGCAGTTATACAGCAGCAGGTCGGCTCCCCTGCGCGAGAACCCGTAGCTATACGTCGGCTCTCGAAGCGGACACTCATCCCCGTCTCCCGTGCACGTGCCCGGCGGGCGCGATTGCTCGTTACAGAGCGAGGACCGGGAGCTGTGTGTGTAAACACACAGCTTTTGGTCCTGTCAGGGGAGAAATGCCTGACCATCTGTTCATACAATGTATGAACAGCAATCATTCATTTCCCCTAGTGAGGCCACCCCTCCCACAGTTAGAACACACCCAGGGAACATACTTAACCCCTTCCCCGCCCCCTAATGTTGACCCCTTCACTGCCAGTGGCATTTTTATAGTAATCCAATGCATTTTTATAGCACTGATCGCTATAAAAATGCCATTGGTCCCAAAACTGTGTCAAAAGTGTCCGCCATAATGTCGCAGTACCGAAAAAAAAATCGCTGATCGCCGCCATTACTAGTAAAAAAAAAATATTAATAAAAATGACATAAAACTACCCCCTATTTTGTAAACGCTATAACTTTTGCGCAAATCAATAAACGTTTATTGCGCTTTTTTTTTACGAAAAATATGTAGAAGAATACGTATCGGCCTAAACTGACTTTTTTTTATATATTTTTGGGGGATATTTATTATGGTAAAAAGCAAAAAAATATTTTTTTTTCAAAATTGTCGCTCTATTTTTGTTTATAGCGGAAAAACTAAAAAGCGCAGAGGTGATCAAATACCACCAAAACAAAGCTCTATTTGTGAAAAAAAAAAAGGACGCCAATTTTGTTTGGGAGCCACGTCGCATGACCGTGCAGTTAAAGCGACGCAGTGCCGAATCGCAAACAGTGCTCTGGTCTTTGACCAGCAATATGGTCCGGGGTAAAGTGGTAAAAATGTGGCTGTTAAATTTGGCAAATTTCCGGATTTTCTGAATTTTTGAAAACTCTAAAATTAGGCAATTCGGAAATTCAGATATTTCCGAATTTACTCATTTGTTGAAATTTTTAAAAAAACGAATTCGGAACTAAACGAATTGCACATGTCTACTAGCCAATCGCAATCTCCTACTTACGACCTCACCAATCAGGTGTTAACAGACACCTTTTAAAACAATGGGGTTTTAGTGTCTTTAGACGTTGAGCTACAATGTGAATGGGACCCAACACTCCCGGGATGTACAATGCAGGACTACCACTGGTTGAGCGGCAAAGAAGACCAGCCATACAGTTGGAAAAGACGTCTGCAGTGAGGTATGTGACAATATTTATTACCCCCGTAAAGAAAAAAAGCAAAATTAACCCCTGCAGGTGAGGGGAGTGGGTAACTGCAAGGTGAATTTTTTTTTGTTGGTTGACTGGGGTTAAATTTTACCGACTGGTCCATACAAAGGAAGTCGGTGGTAATTCAGCCCAACATTTTGGGCCAGATCAACGTACCTTGGCGCATCTATACGTCCGGTCGGCGTAGCATATCTCAGATACACTACGCCGCCTTAACTTACAGCGTATTTTCCGTATCCTGAAAGAATTTTCGCCGTAAGTTAAGGTGGCGTAATGTAACTGTGTCGGCGTAAGGCCACGCAATTCAAATGGATAAGATGTGGGCGTGTTGTATGGTAATTCCTATTGACCCCACGTAAATGACGTTTACGTCCGTGGGGGTATCCCAGTGCGCATGCTCGAAATCACGCCGCAAATAGTCAATGCTTTCAACGTGAATGTAATTTACGCAAAGCCCTATTCGCGAACGTTTTACGCAAACGACGGAAAATTTGACGCTGGCTCGACGTCCATACTTAACATTGCGTACGCCTCATAGAGCAGGGGTAACGTTACGCTGAAAAAAGCCTTACGTAAACAACGTTAAAAAAAAGCGCCGGGCAGACGTACGTTTGTGGATTGGCGTATCTAGCTAATTTTCATACTCGACGCGGAAATCGACGGAAGCGCCACCTAGCAGCCAGCGTAAATATGCACCTAAGATCCAACGGCGTACTAAGACGTACGCCAGTCGGATCGAGCCCACATTCAGTCGTATCTTGTTTTGTGGATACAAAATAAAGATACGACGGGGGATCGTAGAAATTACGCGGCGTATCAATAGATAGATACGCCGGCGTAATTTCTTTGTGGATCTGGGCCCTGGTATTCGCAGTAACAATGCGATATTTGAATATTTTGGCTAAAGCCACGGCCCCCTCATCAATCCCTGAACGCGAGCCATGTTGTTACCGTGAAATGTTGCGCCGTCCTGACTGTGGTGCCGCAACTAAAATAATAATTATTGCCTCTCTCGGAGTTTGTAATCTAATTGAGAAATACACGCACTACCCAATGTAATACAAGTGCCGTCTAATGTAATAAAACTGGTCAGCACTGAGCAAATTAGAAATTGGAATGCAAATGTAGGAAGAGAATAATTCATAACTGGAACAATCCAATATTCTTCTTCTTAGTAATTTCCATGTCCCTCAACCCCCCCAGGCTCCAGTGTCTGTGCAATGATATTCTTGCTGTGATAGCACTAGTAAGGAAAAATACGGGTCTGTACAGAGCAGATATAGCAGGGGTGTCAAACTCAATTTCATCGTGGGCCGCATGTGCATTACGGTTGTCCTCAAAGGGCCAGTTGAGCAGCACACACACCACCTTACACCAGATCTTAACTAGTTGCCGACCGCGCACCGTCATTATACGGTGGCATGTCGGCTCTCCTGGGCGAGAGCCCGTAGCTATACGGCGGCTCTCTTTGCGGCCACTAGGGGCGCGCGCGCGCCCCCCGCTTGTCCGTGACTCCCGTACAGGTGCCCAGCGGGCGCGATCGCCGCCGGGCACTCGTGATTGCTCGTTACAGAGCGGGGAACAGGAGCTGTGTGTGTAAACACACAGCTCCCGGTCCTGTCAGGGAGAGAAATGCTGATCTTCTATTCATACAATGTATGAACAGAAGATCAGTCATTTCCGATAGTCAGTCCACCCCCCCTACAGTTAGAACACACCCAGGGAACATACTTAACCCCTTCCCCGCCCCCTAGTGTCAACCCCTTCACTGCCAGTGGCATTTTTATAGTAATCCAATGCATTTTTATAGCACTGATTGCTATAAAAATGCCAATGGTCCCAAAAATGTGTCAAAAGTGTCCGAAGTGTCCGCCATAATGTCGCAGTACCGAAAAAAATCGCTGATCGCCGCCATTACTAGTAAAAAACAATATACCAATAAAAATGCCATAAAAATACCCCCTATTTTGTAAACGCTATAACTTTTGCGCAGACCAATCAATAAACGCTTATTGCGATTTTTTTTACGAAAAATAGGTAGAAGAAGAATACGTATCGGCCTAAACTGAGGGAAAAAAATGTTTTTTTATATATTTTTGGGGGATATTTATTATAGCAAAAAGTAAAAAATATAATTTTTTTTCAAAATTGTCGCTCTATTTTTGTTTATAGCGCAAAAACTAAAAACCGCAGAGGTGATCAAATACCACCAAAAGAAAGCTCTATTTGTAGGGAAAACAGGACGCCAATTTTGTTTGGGAGTCACGTCGCACAACCGCGCAATTGTCAGTTAAAGCGACGCAGTCCCGAATCGCAAAAAGTGCTCTGGTCTTTGGGCAGCAATATGGTCCGGGGGTTAAGTGGTTAAGAGTCCCCCACCCTCTCTCTTACATCACAGTTCACCCCACTTACCTTGTGCTGCTGCAGGGAAGAAGCTGGGGGCAGGGCCGATCCTAGGCAGGGTGCACAGGGTGCATTGCACCCAGGCGCCTACAGAGGTGGGGGCGCCGAAGTGCCAGAATTCTCCCCTCCCTCCTTCTTTGTGTCCGTCCAGAACTAGTGTTCTGAGCATAGGTGTGTGTCCGTCCAGAACTGATGTGTGAGCATAGGGCAGCCCGTCCAGCCTGGCAGTGCTCGGGGGAGGGGCCGCTCCTCTTCCTGACATGAGAGTTCTAGTTTTCAGTGGCTGCTGAGTGCTGATGTGCAGGAATGAATTCCTAACACTGGGAGTCTTGGATCCTGCACTCTCTCCACCAACTCCAGTTGGAATGCCATCTCTATCTCAGGCTGCAGAGAGAGAGAATCGAGGTGAGTCACAGTGTTCAGTGTGCTGGCATCCCCAGCATCCCTTTACACATGCTCTGGGCTGCCCCTGCTCTAGATGTTTTATGGCATGATAGATTGCACAGGATACACAGCCCCTGTCCATTCCTGCGCCTAGTCCATCTACAGATGTGATCTATAATGAGATGTTAAGGGGGGGAGTTAGTAAAATGACAACGCCCATGTGGGCGCGCCAGAAATATTTCTGCACCCAGGCGCCTGTGGATCGGCCCTGGCTGGGGGTGGAGCTGGGAAGCAAAAAGTGCAGGGTCTGGAGGAGGATCAGAGGGGGGTTGGAGCCAGCTGAATAGCGAGGCCAGGAGAGGGCGGAGACCAGGGGGTGCTGCAGCTAGATCGGTAGGAGGCACAGAATCAGTAGAAGGAGTTCTGGCCTCCTCTCTGCTGCCAACTGCTAAGATGGTGGCAGATATGAGCCTCTGCAGCTGCACAGAGAAGGGCAGGACCTGGCAGAGGAGATCTGTCCTCCTTTCTGCTGCCGACTGGTGAGACAAGGTGGTGGCAAGAACAAGGAGGCTGTCACAGCTCTTTGGCCCCGTACACACGACAGAGTTTCTCGGCAGAATTCACAGAGAAACTCGGTCAAAACCCGGATTCTGCCGAGAAACTCTGTCGTCTGTACAATTTTGGCTCCATGGAGCCGCCGAGGAGCTCGACGAGAAAATAGAGAACATGTTCTCTATTTTCTCGTTGTTCTATGGGAGAAGGCGGCCCGCCGAGCTCCTCGGCGGCTTCATCCCAAAACTCGACGAGGAACTCGACGTGCTTTGCACGTCGAGTTCCTCGGCCGTGTGTACGGGGCCTAAGAAAGGTGCGAGGGCCAGATGAAATGGCCTGGAGGACGGATTCGGCCCGCGGGCCTTGTGTTTGACACCTGTGGGATATATGTTGCAGAGTACGATTGATAGGTGCAGCGGGCGGAGTCAATCTAGATCAGACGTTGTGTAGTAACAGGAACTGGCTTCTTTATTGGAACATAACCACACAGGGAAAAATGTCACTGCACATGGTAAGAAGAACACACAGCCAGGAAAAAGAAAAACCAACAAGTACATCACTGTGGGACAGGAAATACAACACATCATAGAAAACACATAGCATAGCATATCACTGAGCATTAGCGACATCTTGTGTCCTTTTTCTAAACTGCATTCAATATACAGTAATAGGCTAAGCTGGAGGTTTGTTGTATCTCCAACAATATAGGATCCAGGATCAACCAAACCCACCTTCTCTGAAGAATTCACTTGGAGGCTCCCAGTGGTGTTCTATGACTAATTTCAAATTACAGTATATGGATGTACAGTGGAACCTCGGATTGCGAGAAACGCGGTTAACGAGCGTTTCGCATGTGAGTGTTTTCTCGCGAAACGAGCAGGATTCAAGCCAAAGCGGTGTGCAGTACAGCTGTTGGCCTGAGGTTGGGAGGCGCCGGAGCCATTCAGAAATGCTCAGAAATACTCAGGGCTAGATTCAGCATTGATTTACGCCGGCGTATCTATAGATACGCCGCGTAAATTCAAAGCTGCGCCGGCGTATCTTCTTTCTGTATTCAGAAAGCAAGATACGCCGACATTAGCCTAAGATCCGACTGGCGTAAGTCTCTTACGCCGTCGTATCTTAGGGTGCATATTTACGCTAGCCGCTAGGTGGCGCTTCCGTCGTTTTTGGCGTAGAATATGCAAATGACCTAGATACGCCGATTCACAAATTTACGTACGCCCGGCGCTATTTTTTTACGTCGTTTACGTTAGGCTTTTTCGGCGTAAGGTTGCTCCTGCTATTATGAGGCGTACGCAATGTTAAGTATGGACATCGTTCCCGCGTCAAATTTTTTATTTTTTACGTCGTTTGCGTAAGTCGTTCGCGAATAGGGCTGGACGGAATTTACGTTCACGTCAAAACCAATGACGTCCTTGCGGCGTACTTTGGAGCAATGCACACTGGGAAATTCCACAGACGGCGCATGTTGGGTCACCACCCATTTACATAAAACACGCCCCCTCATACTCATTTGAATTAGGCGCGCTTACGCCGGCCCCATTTACGGTGCGCCGCCGCAACTTACGGAGCAAGTGCTTTGTGAATACTGCACTTGTCCGTGTAAGTTGCGGCGGCGTAGCGTAAATAACATACGCTACGCCCGCACAAACTTACGGCGTGCTACTTGAATCTAGCCCCTAGTTTCCAAGCCTTTCCGAGGTTTGCCGAGGTGTCCTCGGGTCTTTCCGTGTGTTTACGAGGCTCTCCGGCGTCCACCCACCTCTGGCCATATGCAGTATTGCTTGCCATTGAAGTCAATGCAGAACTAATTATTTTCGTTTCCATTGATTTCAATGGGGAAACTGACTTTGATATGTGAGTACTTTGGATTACGAGCATTCTCCTGGAACGGATTATGCTTGTGAGTGAGTGAATAACTTATATAGCGCTACAAATGCGAACCGAATCGCCTCAAGGCGTTTGGTATCCATTTCCCTTCTATTTTGCCTTCAGAAAAGATGGGTCTTGAGTTTCTTTCTGAAGGCCTGGTGATTCTCTTCTGTTCGTAAATGAGATGGTAAGGAGTTCCACAGTTGAGGTCCTTGGACTGCAAATCTTCGTTCTCCTTTGCTCTTGTAGCGGGCCTTGGGGATTTGTAGTCGATTTTGGTTGGCTGTTCGAAGCACGCGATTGGGGTTGTGGTAATTTATTTTCCCACATAGATATTGGAGGGGCGATGCCTTGTACACACTTGTGCGTCAGGCAGAGGGCCTTGAATGTGATTCGGTCCTTGGTGGGCAGCCAATGGAGGGACCTCAGGGTGGGGGAAATCGATTCCCAGGGTTTTTTGCCTGTTACCGGTCGTGCTGCCGTGTTCTGGACGACTTGCAGACGGGCAATCTGGTAATCCGAGGTTCCACTGTAGTACCATCCTAGGTAGGTGCTAGGAAAGTCAGATAAGTATGCTGCTGCCAGACTAATACACTTTACTAACTGATCCGTGACTGCTGCCCCTCTCTGCCAATCCCATCACTAGCTGTCACTAGCCCAACGTATACAATTCTAAATACGAACCACAACATACAAGGCAATCCACAACATCGCCCCCCAGCTACATCACCAACCTCATCTGCAGATATTGCCCAAATCGTCCTCTCTGCACCTCCCAGGACCTCCTGTCCTCTAGCTCTCTTGTTACCTTCTCCTGTGCTCACCTCCAAGACTTCTCCAGAGCTTCTCCCATCCTTTGGAACTCCCTGACCTAGTATGTCCAGTCAGATCCGCCTCCTACCCTGTCCTACCCTGTCCACCTTTAGGCAATCCCTGAAAACTCACTTTTCTTGATCATACATCATGGGACACAGAGCCTTAATTACTTAATGGGTTATGTAGTCACCACAGGTGATTAGACACTGGAAAATACAATTAGAATTGAGTTCCTCCATTATATAGCCCCTCCCAAATGGAGAGTACCTCAGTTTTTTCGACGGTGTTAAGGTGGTTGGTCACGTTCAACATGCTCTTTTGATGGTCTGGCTTGCGACTTTGCAGTCGCTAAAGATGCAGGTGCAATATTGTTGAGGCGTCTGGGCCCTCTGTTTCCTCTTTTGGGTCTCGGAAATCCCTGCAGGCTGCATGCGTCTTTCCAGTTCATCCTGGCATCAATAGACATCAAATGTATACATGTATATCTACATGTGCCAATATTTCCCGCTCACCAAAGGTTTCTAAGGTTTGCGGTGGATCAGCGCCACTTTCAGTTTGTGGCCCTTCCTTTCGGGCTGGCTACAGCACCTCGCGTGTTCACAAAGATACTGGCCCCGGCCCTAGCAAGGCTAAGGGCACAAGGCATAGCAGTAACAGCCTACCTGGACGATCTGTTGATCATAGATCAGTCTGCCGCACACTTGGGCCACAATATGCACAGAACAGTGGAATATTTAGAGTACCTAGGCTGGGTCCTCAATCTGAAGAAATCTTCCTTGCAGCCTCAAAAAAGGCTAGAGTACTTGGTCATAATTATAAACACGTCCCTAAACAAGGTATTACTTCCCAAGCCGAAGGCAAAAGCCATAGGAGACTTGGTCCGAGTGGTAAAGGCAAAAAGAAGGCCTTCCATCCGTCTATGCATGAGATTATTGGGAAAGATGGTAGCCTCATTCAAGGCTGTCCCTTACGCCCAGTTTCACTCAAGACCGTTACAGGGCGGAATTCTGTCTGCTTGGAACAAAGATGTTCAGGCCCTGGATCTTCCTATGATCTTATCTCCAGGGGTTCGCCAGAGCCTCAATTGGTGGTTGCTCCCCCAAAATCTGTCAGAAGGAAAATCCTGCAATCCAGTTACCTGGAAAGTGGTGACCACAGATGCCAGCCTTCTGGGCTGGGGTTCAGTGCTAGAAGAAGCATCTGTCCAGGGGAAGTGGTCCATGGCCGAAAAGCTCCTACCCATCAACATATTTAGGCAATTCATTTTGCCCTCAAAGTTTGGTCTTACAGACTGCAAGGCTGGCCTGTTCGGGTTCAGTCTGACAATGCTACGGCCGTAGCCTATATCAATCACCAAGGAGGCACTGGAAGTCTGGACCCCCAAAAAGAGGTGAATCACATCTTGGCCTGGGCAGAAAGGCATATTCCTCGCCTATCTGCGGTCTTCATTCCAGGGGTAGAAAATTGGCAGGCGGATTTTTTAAGCCGCCAGCAACTGAGTCCAGGAGGATGGTCTCCCCCCCCGACATGTTTCAGATCATATGTCAGAAATGGGGAGCCCAAGATGTGGACCTGTTGGCTTCCAGGTACAACGCAAAACTGGACAGCTTTGTGTCAAGAAAAAGAGATCCTTATGCTCAAGGCTCAGATGCCCTGACAATCTCATGGGATCAGTATTCCCTGATTTATGTGTTCCCTCCAGTTCCGCTTCTCCCACGATTCCTTCAGAGAGTTAAAAAGGGAAGGAAAGTCTGTGTTTTTGGTCACCCCGGCTTGGCCCAGGAGACCCTGGTACACAGAAGTCGTAAGGACAGCAGTAGGAAGACCTTGGGTTCTTCTATTAGGCCCAGACCTACTATGGCAGGGTCCAACATTCCATCCTGCCTTACAAAGTCTAAATTTGACGGTTCGGCTGTTGAGACCCACATTCTGAGGAAACGTGGGCTCTCAGGGCCAGTCCTATCCACTCTGGTTAATGTTAGGAAGCCGGCCTCCAGGCTCATCTACTACAGAATCTGGAAGGCATATGTTTCCTGGTGTGAACCCAGAAAGTGGCATCCTAGGAAGTTTATAACACACGAAAAATTCTCCTGCGCTCTGGTGTTTTCCGCTAAAGGGCAACTTAGTCCAATTTCAAGACAAAGTCTATAATCTTGCAGCCCTCCTCATGGAAATTGAAAGGAGGGCGCACGGACCTTGTGCATTACCATTTAAAAGGATTTTTTTAAATAATAAGGGGGGGGGGGACTTCACTCGGCTGTGCCTGTGTGACATCCGGGATCACACAGACAGGCAGCCCGTGGCCGCAAGAGGAGGGAATGGTAAGTGCAGCGGCATGGGCGTCCGCTGAACTTTTTTTAGAGGGGGCATCATTTTAAGGTCATCCATGCTCGGTCCCTTTTTGACATTGTCACAAATATTTTTTTCCTCTCTGTTAATGTGCCGCTGCGCTGATCTGAGGTACTGAAGGGGGGGCTGCACTGAACAGGAGGGCTACACTGAACGAGGGAGCTACACTGAAGGGGGAGCTGCACTGAATGGGGGGGGGGGCTACACTGAACAGGGGGGAGGCGACACTGAAGGGGGGGCTACTCTGAAGGGGGGCTACACTGAAGGGGGGTCTGCACTGAAGGGGTGGATACACTGAAGGGGTGAATACACTGAAGGGGTGAATACACTGAAGGGGTGTCTGCACTGAAGGGGGGTCTGTATAACATGCAGGGGGTCCAGAGCTGCAGGGTTCTGTGTAATGTAAAGGGGTCCAGTGATGCAGGGTGCTGTGTAATGTAAAGGGGTCCAGAGGCGCAGGGTGCTGTGTAATGTAAAGGGGTCCAGAGGCGCAGGGTGCTGTGTAATGTAAAGGGGTGCAAGGTGTTGTGTAATGTAAAGGGGTCCAGAGGTGCAGGGTGCTGTGTAATGTAAAGGGGTGCAGGGGGCTGTGTAATGTAAAGGGGTCCAGAGATGCAGGGTGCTGTGTAATGTAAAGGGGTCCAGAGGTGCAGGGTGCTGTGTAATGTAAAGGGGTCCACGGCGCAGGGTGCTGTGTAATGTAAAGGGGTGCAGGGGGCTGTGTAATGTAAAGGGGTCCAGAGATGCAGGGGGCTGTGTAATGTAAAGGGGTCCAGAGGCGCAGGGTGCTGTGTAATGTAAAGGGGTGCAGGGGGCTGTGTAATGTAAAGGGGTCCAGAGATGCAGGGGGCTGTGTAATATAAAGGGGTTCAGAGATGCAGGGTGCTGTGTAATGTAAAGTTAAGTTAAAACAAATTATTTGTTACAAATGTTTTTTTCCTCTTTGTGTATGTTTAGGTGAGGGGGGGGGCGCCACAGGATTAGCTCGCGCAGGGCGCCTGAACACCTAAGGCCGGCCCTGATCAGTGGATATTTGTAGCTCTGATCGCTGTATAAATGTCACTGGTCCCAAAAAAGTGTCAAAAGTGTCCGATCTGTCCGCCGCAATGTCACAGTCCCGCTAACAATCGCTGATCGCCGCCACTACTAGTAAACAAAAATACATATATATATAATAATGCCATAAATCTATCCCCTATCTTGTAGACGATATAACTTTAGCGCAAACCAGTCAATATATACGCTTATTGTGATTTTTTTTAACAAAAATATGTAGAAGAATATATATTGACCTAAACTTTAATTTATTTATTTTTGGATATTTATTACGTTGCAAGCTCCATGACCGTGCCTGCGGGACCTGTGGACTCGATGTCTGCCGGTGTCCCGTGATCGGGTCACAGAGCTAAAGAACGGGAAGATGTCAGTGTAAACACCACATCTCCTCGTTCTTCCTAGTGACATGTCACCGATCATCGGGAACAACGATCAAGGACGTGTCATGGAAAGCCACGCCCCCTAACAGTTAAAAGCACTCCCTAGGTCACACTTAATCCCTTCAATGCTAGTGTCATTTGTACAGTAATCAGTGCATTTTTAAAGCACTGATGGCTGTAAAAATGACAATGGTCCCAAAATAGTGTTAAAAGTGTCCGATGTGTCTGCGATATTATTGCAGTCACGATAAAAATTGCTGATCGCCGCCATTACTAGTAAAAAAAAGAATATTAATAAAAATGCCATAAAACTATCCCCTATTTTGTAGACACTATGGGCCAGATTCACAAAGAGTTACGCCGGCGTATCAGTAGATACGCCGACGTAACTCGGAATCTAAGCCCGTCGTATGTTTAAGTGTATTCTCAAACTGAGATACACTTAAACATGCCTAAGATACGACGGCCTGCGCCGTCGTATCTTAGGGTGCAATATTTACGCTGACCGCTAGGTGGCGCTTCCATTGCGGTCGGCGTAGAATATGCAAATGAGTCGTTACGCCGATTCACGAACGTACGCTTGCCCGTCCCAGTAAATTTACGCCGTTTCCGTAAGAGATACGCGGCGTAAAGATAAACATGCCCCCTAGGTGGCGTATCCAATGTTAAGTATGGCCATCGTTCCCGCATGGCAATTTAAAAATTTTACGTCGTTTGCGTAAGTCGTCCATGAATGGCGCTGGACGCCATTTATGTTCACGCCTAAACCAATGACGTCCTTGCGACGTCATTTACCGCAATGCACTTCGTGAAATTTTAGGGACGGCGCATGCGCAGTACGTTCGGCGCAGGAACGAGCCTAATTTAAATGATCCACGCCCCCTACCTGGATCATTTGAATTAGGCGGGCTTGCGCTGGAGGATGTACGTTACGCCGCCGCAACTTTACAGGCAAGTGCTTTGTAATGTAATGTAAATGCGATACATTACGCCACCGCAGATCTACGTGAATCTGCCCCTATAACCTTTGCGCAAACCAATTAATAAATGCTTATTGTGATTTTTTTTTTACCAAAAATATGTAGAAGAATACGTATCGACCTAAACTGAGGAAAACATTTTTTTTTATATATTTTTGGGGATATTTATTATAGCAAAAAACAAAAAATAGATTTAAAAAAAAAAAACAATAAAAAAATAATTAAACACAATCGATGCCAATCAGTGCCCACAAATGGGCACTGACTGGCAACATGGGCTCTGACTGAAATGATGCCCAGCAGTGCCACCCCTCAGTGTCCATCAGTGCCACCCAGCGTCCATCAGTGCCACCTCTTAGTGCCCACCTGTGCCACCCATAAGTACCCATCAGTGCCACCCATAAGTACCCATCAGTGCCACCAAAGAGTGCCCATCAGTGCCGCCTATGAGTGCCCATCAGTGCCGCCTATGAGTGCCCATCAGTGCAGCATACCAGCGCCGCCTATCGGTGCCCATCAGTGCCGCTTCTCGGTGCCCATCAGTGCCGCCTCATCAGTGCCCATTATTTAAGAAGAAAACTTAATTTTACAAAAAAAAATTACAGAAAAAAATAAAAACTGTGGGCCAGATCCACAAAAACAAGTGTATATTTAGGCATCCGCCGTAAATAAGAGTGGCTCCTAGGGTATCCACAAAGAACTTGCTCCCATATGCGGGCCGGCGTAACGTAAATCTGCCGGCGTAAGCCCGCGTAATTCAAAGCAGGCTTGGAGTGGGCGTGTTGTATGGTAATCTGGTATGACCCCACGTAATTGACGCTTTTTACGAACGGCGCATGCGCCGTCCGTGGACGTATCCCAGTGCGCATGCGTGAAATCACGTCGCAAATAGTCAATGCTTTCGACGTGAACGTAACTTTCGCAAAGCCCTATTCGCAAACGATTTATGCAAATGACGTAAACGACGGAAAATTCGACGCTGTCCCGACGTCCATACCCAACATTGCGTACGCCTCATAGAGGCAGGGGTAATGTTATGCCGAAAAAAGCCTTACGCAAACGATGTAAAAAAATGCGCCTGGCGGACGTACGTTTGAGAATCGGCGTATCTAGCTAATTTGCATACTCTACGCGGAAATCAACGGAAGCGCCACCTAGCGGCCAGCGTAAATATGCACCTAAGATCCGACGGCGTACTAAGACGTACGTCGGTCGGATCTACCCCACATTCAGGCGGATCTTGTTTTGTGGATACAAAACAAAGATACGACGGCGCATCGTAGAACTTACGTAGCGTATCAATAGATACGCCGCCGTAAGTTCTTTGTGGAGGGAAGACAGGGGGAGGGAAGACAGCACATTACATGGTAAGACCCACCCCCTCGAAAATAAGCCCTACTGTATCTTTCGTTGCCAAAATTAATATAAGATCCGGGGCTTATTATCGGGGAAACACGGTGAACATTTCCCAGCTCTCTGCACACAAATCTAGGAGAGGAGATCCAGAAAAATTCCCCGAAATGTCTTACCTCCTCCAATGATCACAGCGTCATATTTCAGCTTCAGCTGTCCTGTGATTTTGGAGTAAGCTCTTGGGCCGAGGGATCGGGTTTGCTTCATACATTGCCTGCCCACACCGGTCATCTTCACACAGAGAAATGTGCAGCTCTTTCCAGATGATGTTCCCTTCTGCTCGGACTGGGAAGTGAACTTTGTTCATAACCTGAAATGTTCCCGTAGTAGAGTTTATGGCAGAGATTCTGTACAGTAATCATTACATAAGCAGATCTGGAAATAGAACTCTGGATTGGCTCAGTGAGGCTTAGGAATTTGTACCCCATCCTGGGTTAGATTCTTGGAAAAGCTTGCCTTCGAAGAAAGAAAAGCTCAATAGGAAACTCCTAATCCTGTGATGAAGAGATTTCTACCGCCAAACTGGTAGAGATCCAAGAACATAGAGAGCAGAGGAAATGTTTTTTTTTGTTAGCATATTGAATCACGTGTCATTCTCAAACATTGATATTATTTAACTCTATTTTTGACAGTTGTACTGAAAACTAAACAAAAAAAAGAGAACAAAAAGAAATGTTAAAAACAAAATTTAAATTTTCGGGTTGTTCGACCAATTGTTGCACTTCCATGATTCTCATCCTCGTTACCGATTGTCCTGCCATACCTAGCCTCTGGGGGCGATATTGCTCATAAAATCTCCAATATAACGCTGGTCTTTTAATCATTTCAACCATGTTGACAGTAGCACTTCCCTTTTGTCTGTGGAGGGGCTAATCAAAATATTTCGTAGACATTGCGGAGTCGGGTCTTACAGATTACATTCCTGAGGGGGGGGAGGGCATCATATCCCCCAGAACACTGCAACTCTTAGCTTATCTGACCATTGGGACTGAAAACAGAATGGGCCGGATTTAGATACAATGGCGTATCTGTCCGGCCCGCGTAACGTATCTCCGATACGTTACGCCGCTCTAACTTTGGGCGCAAGTTCTTTATTCATAAAGAACTTGCGCCCTTAGTTACAGCGGCGTAACGTATCTGTTGCGGCGTAAGGCCGCGTAATTCAAATGGAAGGGGGGGCGTTTTATGTTAATGTGTGTTGACCTGACATGATTGACGTTTTTTACGAACGGCGCATGCGCCGTCCGTGTACATATCCCAGTGTGCATTGCTCTAAATTACGTCGCAAGGACGTCATTGGTTTCGACGTGAACGTAAATTACGTCCATCCGTATTCGTGAATGACTTACGCAAACGACGTAAAATTTCAAAACTCGGCGCGGGAACGACGGCCATACTTAACATTAGCTACGCCTCATATAGCAGGGGTAACTATACGCCGAAAAAAGTCGAACGCAAATAACGTAAAAAAAAAGCCCTGGGCGGTCGTTAGTTTCTGAATCGGCGTAACTCCTCATTTGCATATTAGTTGCGTAAACAAATGGAAGCGCCACCAACCGGCCAGCGTCAGATTGCAGCCTAAGATCCGACGGTGTAAGTCACTTACACCTGGCGGATCTTAGGGAGATCTATGCGTAACTGATTCTATGAATCAGTCGCATAGATACGACGGACGAAACTCAGAGATACGACGGCGTATCAGGAGATACGCCGTCGTATCTCTATCTGAATCCGGGCCACTATGTTCAAAACTCAGGTATCCTCACATCTGATAAGAACATTCAGTTTGTGGGTCAGTGAATCAGCTAGTAATGAAATGAGGATGGGGACAACAGCCTTAGAGATGCGCCTTCAATTCTAACAAGCTACTCTGAAGCCAGGACAGAGGCTTATGCCGCGTACACACGACCGTTTTTCGGGTTCTAAAAATGTCATTAAAAACGACCGTGTGTGGACTCCAGAGCATTTTTCACAATGTAAAAAATGGGCATTAAAAATTTCGAACCCGCTCTAATTTTTCACGTCGTTTTTAACGTTGCCGTTTTTTACGTCGTAAAAAATGGTCATGTGTGGGCTTTAACGACGTGAAAAAAACTTGCATGCTCAGAAGCAAGTTATGAGACGGGAGCGCTCGTTCTGGTAAAACTAGCGTTCGTAGTGGAGATAGCACATTCATCACGCTGTAACAGACTGAAAAGCGCGAATCGTCTTTTACTAACACGGAATTAGCTAAAGCAGCCCAAAGGGCGGCGCCATCCGAATGAAACTTCCCCTTTATAGTGCCGTCGTACGTGTTGTACGTCACCGCGCTTTGCTAGAGCATTTTTTTTTTTCACGATGTGTGTAGGCAAGGCCGTTTTAATGATCGGGTTGGAAAAATCCTCTACAACAGGGATATGCAATTAGTGGACCTCCAGCTGTTGCAGAACTACAATTCCCATGAGGCATAGCAAGACTCTGACAGCCACAAGCATGGCACCCAGAGGCATGATGGGACTTGTAGTTTTGCAACAGCTGGAGGTCCGCTAATTGCATATCCCTGCTCTACAACAAGGAACATTCCGTACTTTCAACTTTTTTAAATTTTATTCTCCACAGTGCAGTGAGAGTCATAGACCATGAGATGCCAACAGAACACTTTCCTCTTGCCCAAATAACTTTATTATGTAAATATAAATATATAACTTGCGTTTTTTCATAGGAATAAGGCAGCAGTTATAACCCAACAAAACATCTGCAGTAGGCTTTTCTTTAACATTTGAGGGATTTATGGACAATGACTGCTTTTTACATACGTTTGGAATGTTTCCGAGACCAAATCGAATTCCATGCAGGTGCATTTGACCTACATCAGCCGCTTCTGCATTCACATACACTTGTATGGAGAGATAAGCAGTTCTGAGGAAGTCCATCGACATCATCCCCTAACCTTATTCTCAAAGCTGAACTCCAGGTAGATAAGTCCTACACCACCCCCTAAAGGTATTCTTAAAGCTGAACCCCAGGCAGTTAAGTCCATCTACACCACCCCCTAAACGTATTCTTAAAGCTGAACTTCAGGTAGATAAGTCCATCAACACCACCCCCTAAACATATTCCTACAGCTGAACCCCAGACAGATAAGTCTATCAACACCACCCTCTAACCCACAGGTGTCAAACACAAGGCCCGCGGGCCGAATCAGGTCCTCCAGGCCATTTCATCTGGCCCTCGCACCTGTGACAATCTCCTTGTTCCTTCACCCACCTAATTGTCTCCCCAGTTGGCAGCAGAGAGGACAGATCTCCTCTACCAGATCCTGACCTTCTATGTTCAGCTGCAGAGAGGCTCATGTCTGCCACCCCTCCCCCCCCCCATCTCAACAGTTGGCAGCAGAGAAGAGGCCAGAACTCCTTCTACTGATCCTGTGCCTCCTACATATCTAGCCGCAGCACCCCCTGGCCTCCGCTTTCTCCAGGTCTCGCCATTCAGCTGGCATCAACCCTCCTCTGGTCCTCCTCGAGACCCTGCACTTTTTGCTTCTTGGCTCCACCCCCAGATTCTTCCTGGCAGAGGCACAAGGTAAGGGGGGAGAACTGATGTAAGAGAGGGTGGGGGACTCCAAACTTCTGATGGTGGGGGGGCTCTTAACATCTGGTGTGGTGCTCAAGTGGCCCTTTGAAGACAACTGTAATGCCCATGCGGCCCACAATAAATGGAGTTTGACACCCCTGCTCTAACCATATTCCTACAGCTGAACCCCAGGTAGATAAGTGCATCTACACCACCCCCCTAACCGTATTCTCAAAGCTGAACTCCAGGCAGATAAGTCCATCTACACCACTCCATAACCATATTCCTACAGCTGAACCCCAGGTAGAGAAGTCCATCTACACCACCCCCTAAATGTGTTCTTAAAGCTGAACCCCAGGTAGAGAAGTCCGTCTACACCACCCCCTAAATGTGTTCTTAAAGCTGAACTCCAGGGAGACAAGTCCGTCTACACCACCCCCTAAATGTGTTCTTAAAGCTGAACTCCAGGTAGATAAGTCCATCTACACCACTCCATAACCACATTCCTACAGCTGAACCCCAGGTAGATAAGTCCATCTACACCACTCCATAACCACATTCCTACAGCTGAACTCCAGGTAGATAAGTCCATCTACACCACTCCATAACCACATTCCTACAGCTGAACCCCAGGTAGATAAGGCCATCTACACCACCCCCTAAATGTGTTCTTAAAGCTGAACTCCAGGTAGATAAGTCCATCTACACCACCCCCTGTGTTCTTAAAGCTGAACTCCAGGGAGACAAGTTCGTCTACACCACCCCCTAAATGTGTTCTTAAAGCTGAACTCCAGAGATAAGTGCATCTACACCACCCCCTAACCGTATTCTTAAAGCTGAACTCCAAGCAGCTATTAAAGCCCCAAATCCATGGGGCTGTTTATTTATTAGTTGATCAATGAATGATCAAATGAATAAATGTACAGCGGAACCTCGGATTGCGAGTAACGCGGTTAACGAGCATTTCATAATACAAGCACTGTATTTAAAAAAAATCCTAACTCAGTTTGCGGGTGTTGTCTGGCAAAACAAGCAGGATTCAGGCCAAAGCTGTGCGCAGTACCGCGTTTGGCCTGAGTTGGGGGGGGGGGGGGCATTAAAGCCAATTGCAGCCGAACTGAGTCTTGCTGAGGTCAGCCGAGGTGTCCTCTGGCCTTTCCAGAGGCTCTCTGGCGCCCCCCCACCTCTGGCCACATGTGGTATTGCATGCCATTGAAGTCAATGCGAACAAATTATTTTCTTTTGGGGAAACTCGCTTTAATATGCAAGTGCTTTGGAGCATTCTTCTGGAACGAATTATGCTCGTAATCCGATGTCCCACTGTATTAGTAAGCAGTAAAGGTGCCTAAATCTGACCCGGTTTCATCCTACTGCAACTCCCTATAAAGCAGAGCTCAGACTGGGTGAGGAAGAAGCAGCATCAGGAGCCAGTCATCTGTGCTACAGTGCTCATGTGCCAACAAGGAGCATAAGGCAAACAAAAACAAAAACAAAAAAGGAGCAGAGAGATGAGCTCATCAGCATGCTGCTTCTCCTTTCACAGGCTGGGGGGGGGGGGGGGGGGACAAGACCGATCAGCATTACTGAACTGAAGCAGAAAAAAATAAAGGTCTGTCAATCCAGACAGGGCTGTGCTGTGTGGCGGAGCGGTGTAAATCTCAGAACGGAATTGAAAGAAACAAATGCTTTGACTGGTGGAGGAGATCCATATATGTAAATTTTTGCTGTTGCCTCAAGTTCAGTTTTCAGATTAGGCTTAACTAGATATATTTTCCAGCTTCGCATTACAACAGAACAATATAATCTGGATTGGTAGACTGGGATCCGTCCACCGTCTGGTTTCAGACGCAGAGTTCCCTTCCAATGCCCAGTAGAGTCATATGACTGAAGCCCAATAGTGTGGGGGGGGGGGGGGGGTGCTGGGATCATCCGGTCTTCCGGCATCGTTCTTTACAGAAGGGGAATGCGAGACGGCTCCCACAATTTGCGGGCCAGGTCATGGCACTGTTGTACGATGAAGTCCGGTGGGATGATGCCGAGGTGCAATGTTAGCAGTTCATAGCACTTCACCGGCTCTGCCGGATGGTTTTTACAGTAATAACGAAGAAGTTTCCTAAACGGGACAAGAAAAAAAAAAATGAGTTTACTTTAGAAATAGTTCAGAAATATCATATGAACAGCAGCTGTGCATGAGAAGACACACCGAAAGACATACATACTATAAGGGTGTGTAGCGTTTTGCATTTGGTTGTGCACCCAAAGCTCAAACACACGTGTGTGCGTGAGAATATATATATATATATATATATAATAGAGATATATATATATATATATATATATATATATATATATATATCTCTCTATCTACACACACACACGCTATATCCGAAAGACATGCTGTGGACGCCCTCCCGTGCTCGCTCTGCCCACGAGCCCCCCTGTGGAACGCTCTGTGATCGCAGAGTTCTTTGGACTCGGGTGATCACAGATCGGGGTAAAGGGCCAATCAAAGCAGCCCTTTACCATGTGATCATCTTTTAGCCAATGACAGCTGATCACAGGACGTAAACAAAAGTCGGTTATCGGTGCCCATCAGTGCAGCCTCATCAAGTGCCCATCATACCTAAAGCAGACAGGAAAGAAAGAAAGAAAAAAAAGAAAGGAAGAAAAAAAAGAAAGAAAGACTTCTGTAAAGTAGACGCCATCCAGTACCCCATCATACAAGCACCATCCGGTGCCCCAGCATACCAGTACCATCCGGTGCCCCAGCATACCAGTACCATCCGGTGCCCCAGCATACCAGTACCATCCGGTGCCCCAGCATACCAGTACCATCCGGTGCCCCAGCATACCAGCACCATCCGGCGCCCCAGCACCATCCCGTGCCCCAACATACCAGAACCATCCAGTGCCCCAGCATACCAGCGCCATCCGGTGCCCCAGCGCCATCTGGTGCCCCAGCATACCAGCACCATCCAGTGCCCCAGCATACCAGCACCATCCAGTGCCCCAGCATACCAGCACCATCCAGTGCCCCAGCATACCAGCACCATCCAGTGCCCCAGCATACCAGCACCATCCAGTGCCCCAGCACCATCCAGTGTCCCAGCAGACCAGCACTATCCGGTGCCCCAGCATACCAGCACCATCCGGTGCTCCAGCATACCAGCACCATCCGGTGCCTCAGCAGACCAGCGCCATCCGGTGCCCCAGCAGACCAGCGCCATCCGGTGCCCCAGCAGACCAGCGCCATCCGGTGCCCCAGCAGACCAGCGCCATCCGGTGCCCCAGCAGACCAGCGCCATCCGGTGCCCCAGCAGACCAGCGCCATCCGGTGCCCCAGCAGACCAGCGCCATCCGGTGCGCCATCCGGTGCCCCAGCAGACCAGCGCCCATCCAGTGCCCCAGCACACCAGCGCCCATCCAGTGCCCAAGCACACCAGCGCCCATCCAGTGCCCAAGCACACCAGCACCCATCCAGTGCCCAAGCACACCAGCACCCATCCAGTGCCCAAGCACACCAGCACCCATCCAGTGCCCAAGCACACCAGCACCCATCCAGTGCCCAAGCACACCAGCACCCATCCAGTGCCCAAGCACACCAGCACCCATCCAGTGCCCAAGCACACCAGCACCCATCCAGTGCCCAAGCACACCAGCACCCATCCAGTGCCCAAGCATACCTCTTCCTTGCTTCAATAGACCCAAAAGAAAAACCTAATCTTCAAAATAAATATAAATAAAATAAAAATAAATAGCACTTAGCCCTGCCTCCCACAGAACGCAGGGGAGGGGAGGGGGTGTTTAGCCTTATGCAAATACCAGGTCAAGGGGCTTCTAGGGATGCATTGGGGCAGAGATATTCTAGCACCGGCGGGTAGGTACAGCCCAAGTAGTACTTTCTTCCTTTGTAACAACGCAGAATCTCCCGATTATCAGCAGGTTCCCAGAGACTTCAGCTTCGCACGTTGCGGACATTTTACATTTAGTAATGAAATAATGAAGTTCCAGAAAGACACTCTGCATCTAATTAACATTTAAACCAAACATTGTGAAAAGACTATAAAACAGAAAATCTCACAGGAACACTTCAGAAAAGAAAATATTAGAATATCTTTATTATGATCTGCCATGCAGAAAGAATGGGTAGAGAAGAGAACCTGTCTACGTTCACAGTCAAGGTACCTATGAACATGAAGACTGCTGTAAATGGGGCTAAAACCCCCAAGAATGGTCTTGGATATTGGTACACCCTGTGATTCTGGGGGTTCCCGGGGCACTCTATAGGCCTTCCAATTCCCCCAGAATTTTTACACAAGGGATTATGTTAAGGTAAGCATGTCTTAATAAAGAACCATTTACAATCGTAATAATCACCTGTAATATTCTCCGGCTAGCATTCCTATAGGAGCAGAATCATCTCCGAGAACTGGAACATCAATAACTTCCAGTCTATCTCCCTGTTAAAGAAACAAAGCCATCAGAAAGCAGATTTGGTTGTTCTATATCCTGCACCCAGGGGACAGAGGGCCCTCCTATACCTCTGCACCCAGGGGAGCAGAGGGCCCTCCTATACCTCTGCACCCAGGGGACCCTTCTATACCTCTGCACCCAGGGGACAGAGGGCCCTTCTATACCTCTGCACCCAGGGGACAGAGGGCCCTTCTATACCTCGGCACCCAGGGGACAGAGGGCCCTTCCATACCTCGGCACCCAGGGGACAGAGGGCCCTTCCATACCTCTGCACCCAGGGGACAGAGGGCCCTTCCATACCTCTGCACCCAGGGGACCCTTCTATACCTCTGCACCCAGGGGAGCAGAGGGCCCTCCTATACCTCTGCACCCAGGGGACAGAGGGACCTTCCATACCTCTGCACCCAGGGGACAGAGGGCCCTTCTATACCTCGGCACCCAGGGGACAGAGGGCCCTTCTATACCTCGGCACCCAGGGGACAGAGGGCCCTTCTATACCTCGGCACCCAGGGGACAGAGGGCCCTTCTATAACTCTGCACCCAGGGGACAGAGGGCCCTTCTATAACTCTGCACCGAGGGGACAGAGGGCCCTTCTATAACTCTGCACCCAGGGGACAGAGGGCCCTTCTATAACTCTGCACCCAGGGGACAGAGGGCCCTTCTATAACTCTGCACCCAGGGGACAGAGGGCCCTTCTATAACTCTGCACCCAGGGGACAGAGGGCCCTTCTATAACTCTGCACCCAGGGGACAGAGGGCCCTTCCATACCTCTGCACCCAGGGGACAGAGGGCCCTTCCATACCTCTGCACCCAGGGGACAGAGGGCCCTTCCATACCTCTGCACCCAGGGGACAGAGGGCCCTTCTATAACTCTGCACCCAGGGGACAGGGGCCCTTCTATAACTCTGCACCCAGGGGACAGGGGCCCTTCCATACTCTGCACCCAGGGGACAGGGGCCCTTCCATACCTCTGCACCCAGGGGACAGAGGGCCCTTCCATACCTCTGCACCCAGGGGACAGAGGGCCCTTCTATAACTCTGCACCCAGGGGACAGAGGGCCCTTCTATAACTCTGCACCCAGGGGACAGAGGGCCCTTCCATACCTCTGCACCCAGGGGACAGAGGGCCCTTCCATACCTCTGCACCCAGGGGACAGAGGGCCCTTCTATAACTCTGCACCCAGGGGACAGGGGCCCTTCTATAACCCTGCACCCAGGGGACAGGGGCCCTTCCATACTCTGCACCCAGGGGTAGGCAACCTCGGCCCTCCAGCTGTGGTGAAACTACAAATCCCATCATGCCTCTGCCTCTGGAAGTCATGCCTGTGATTGTCAGGGTCCTTCAATATTCATGGGACTTGTAGTTTCACCACAGCTGGAGGGCCGAGGTAGCCTACCCCTGTTCTACACCAATGGGACAGAGGCCCTTTTATACCCTACACCCATTAGACAGAGGCAGTTTTATACGCTATGCCCAAGGGACATAAATACCTGTAATAATAAATACGTAATTTTAAACCAACGTGAAACCAGAACCATTTCAGCTGGCATATATGAAGTATGCTGGCTAACTAGGTCTGTATTAACATCATTCTCATCCACCCATTATACTCTTATGTTATTCTAAATTAAAATGGCAAGTACATCTGTGACTTTTTATATCCTTCCAGGTAGAAAGGAAATGCACCAACTATAAATATATCACAGTTAACTCGGCCACATGCATGCAAAACACTCACAGCTTCATTCTCAAACCACAGGAAGTAGCAGCAGTAATAATCCCCGTCACGAAAAACCAGCGTAGTGTATCCTTTCTGAAGGTACCTTCGAGACAGACCTATAAGTGACCAAACCTGTAAAGGAATCAAATCAAGGATAATAGAATTAAAATCAATGCAGATCTACCAACAACCAAGATATTTATTAATGTGGGAGGTTGCCGAAAACAATATCTGTACAGTATATAGAGCTTACTCCATGGCTATGAGAGTCTAGCGCTTACCCCTGGAGGGGCTGCTGAGAATCCCCCGGTATGGAGGCCGCCTGTCACAAGGACAGTTCCAAGCACACCGACAACACAGGCTCAGTCTAGGGGATGTCCCTTGAGGATTTTATTTGCAGAAACTTGAACAGAAGGGGATTTAGGGGGTTCAGGATACTACAGAATGATAGAAATAAATGGGGGGGGGGGTAAACTACTTACAAAATCCACTTGAAACAGCCTTGACTGGAGTTAATAGGGAATGGCGAGTAATTCGAAGTCTCTAAGAGCAAGCCCAGTCCATCCAGTAACCTCAGCTACCCAATTGCCGCCATCACATGCACTCCTGAGAGTCTCTAGAAAAGGTCCTACTCAAGTCTTAGGATAGCTGTCACCTACCAGCTTCCTTTAAACATTCCTCCATAATGCCAGGATCTTTCCTAAGATCGGTCTCTCTACAGGCGATTCCCCCAATGGACATCATTCAATTCAGAGTTCCTCAGGCTCTCAGTCACCCGAGACCCAACATCAGCTCTTGGCGCAAAGACTGCATCCCTAGGGCAGCAGCCCCGGGACAAGAGGAAAAAAATTCCAGCTGGGCAAGCCTCCCAAATATCTATCACCTTCCCCAGCCACCTTCTGGGCACCCCCTCCCAAGGATTGGCTGAGGTCTGATAAACATTTATAACCAGAGCTTTTTTTCTCAGAAAATAGGTGCAGGAACTCAACCACGACCCGTTCAGATTTCACAAACAGTAGGAGGGTCTTAAAGGGGCATTAAATACCAGAATTGCTTCAGGGGGTTACAAAGCTGTCACTTGTAAACACAGAAACCAGACTTCTGTGTTTACAAGTGATTGTGGTGAGCAGGCACCAAAGGGTCTGAGCCAGAGGTGGTGGAACCGAGTTCCCCCAAGTTCCCCCTGAAAAAAAGCCCTGTTTATAACTCAGTGGTTGATCTTCTTACTCTATTTTCTGGACACTTCTTCCAAAAGCAGGCAGAAATATTCAACCATCAAGCAGGGAAATCTGACCACACCAAAAAAAAACAGATCACTACCCCACCGAGTAGAGTAGAGTCAAAAACACAAAATTTAGCCCAGCTAGGAAAGGGCACTTCACGAGTCAAGACAAAATCCATATCCCCCTCCCACTAACTGCCTGTGAACCTGTGATTGAAATACATAACGCAACAGTTCACATGCCCCCAGGGTCAACGGGTCTTATTTTGACTCTTTATTCCTCCTTAAACAATCATGAGCCTTCCACCCCTCTCTCTTATGCGATTACCGTAATGGACATCATCCAATTCAGAGTTCTTCAGGCTCTCAGTCAGCTGAGACCCAACATCAGCTCTTGGCGCAAAGACTGCATCCCAAGGGCAGCAGCCCCGGGACAAGAGGAAGAAAATCCCAGTTGGGCAAGCCTCCCAAACATTTATCACCTTCCCCAGCCACCTTCTGGACGCCCCCTTCCAAGTATTGGCTGAGGTCTGATAAACATTTATAACTCAGTGGTTGATATTCTTAATCTATATTCTGGACACTTCTTCCAAAAGCAGGCAGGAATATTCAACCACCAAGCAGGGAAACGTGACATACGCTACGCCTGCCTAACGTTACGCCCATCTACGTGAATCCAGCTAAATGTGCGTAAAAAGGCAGGTGTCCCAATACTTTTGACAATATTGTGTATATAAAGCAACAAATATGATGAAAACCCGGGGACACGTCTTCAGCTTCTCTCCACACATGGGATAATAAGTTGTTACACTATCCTTAATATCATGGACTGCTAATCAGGTCATAGAGTTGTTTCTCAGACAGTTCAATGGTAACATTCCACCGGGGGGGGGTTTCACCCTGGATTCGTCTTTTCACATCTGTACATTACAAAGTCCTCTAACCTTTGGCACATTAGACTATTGAAGGGTCTCTCCGTGTCACACTCATCTGTTCATGGTGCCCACTCATCGCATCAGACGCGGTGAACGCCCTCGCAGAACATACCTTGTTTTTGATGAAATTGGCCAATACGCTGCTCCCCAGGTCAGTGGTGGATTTATCTTCGATGTTGATGCATGGAGCCATCATTTGTCCCACCGTGCGATCCACATAAATGAAATGCACCAGGCCAGGGAAGTCTTCTAAGTACGTGGAATACATAGGTTAAGGCAAGTATTATATTCTCAGATTTTCATTTTCTGAGGGTAAAGATCCTTTTCTTTACACCACAGAATGTAAACCATGAAAAGGTTTATAATTTAGGGAAAAAAGAATTTATAAAATGACTTGTGTGTTACTAAACCCAAAAACAAAATATGAATATGCAGCTTACCTGCCAGTAAGTGTTATTTATCAACTTCCTGCCATTACCAGCGCAGGATGGCTGGAGGACGGGGGTCTAGCACTACTAGAGTCGGGCGGCTTGAAGACGTTGTGGGGGCTAGCAGTACTAGTGCGGAGTGACTAGAGGATTCTGGGGGAGGACTAGCACTACTAGTGTGGGGTGGCAAGAGGATGGGGGGCTCTAGCAGTACTAGCGCATGGTATCTGGAGGACAGGGGGGTCGAGCACTACTGGCGCGGGGTGGCTGGAGGACAGTGGGAGAGGTCTAGCACTATTAGCGCGGGGTGGCTGGAGGACAGTGGGGGAGGTCTAGCACTATTAGCGCGGGGTGGCTGGAGGATGGTGGGGGAGGTCTAGCACTACTAGTGTGGGGTGGCTGGAGGACGGTGGGGGAGATCTAGCACTACTAGCACGGGGTGGCTGGAGGACAGTGGGGGAGGTCTAGCACTATTAACGCGGGGTGGCTGGAGGATGGTGGGGGAGGTCTAGCACTACTAGTGTGGGGTGGCTGGGGGACGGTGGGGGAGATCTAGCTCTACTAGCACGGGGTGGCTGGAGGACAGTGGGGGAGGTCTAGCACTATTAGCGCGGGGTGGCTGGAGGATGGTGGGGGAGGTCTAGCTCTACTAGCGGGGGGTGGCTGGAGGACGGTGGGGGAGGTCTAGCACTATTAGCGCGGGGTGGCTGGAGGATGGTGGGGGAGGTCTAGCTCTACTAGCGGGGGGTGGCTGGAGGACGGTGGGGGAGGTCTAGCTCTACTAGCGCGGGGTGGCTGGAGGACAGTGGGGGAGGTCTAGCATTGTTAGCGCGGGGTGGCTGGAGGACGGTGGGGGAGGCCTAGCACTACTGGCGTGGGGTGGCTGGAGGACGGTGGGGGAAGTCTAGCACTACTAGTGAAGAGTGACTGGAGGATAGGGGTTCTAGCACGGAGTGACTGGAGGATGGTGTGGAAAGTCTAGCAGTACTATTGCAGGGTGGCTGGCGGACGGTGGGGGAGGCGTAGCACTACTAGCGTGGGGTGGCTGAAGGACGGTGGGGGAGGTCTAGCACTACTAGCACGGGTTGGCTGGAGGATGGTGGGGGAGATCTAGCACTACTATCGCAGGGTGGCTGGAGGACGGTGGGGAAGGTCTAGCACTATTAGCGCGGGGGGGGGCTGGAGGATGGTGGGGGGGTCTAGCAGTACTATCAAAGTGGCTGGCGGACAGTGGGGGAGGTCTAGCACTACTATTGCTGGGTGGCTGGAGGACAGTGGGGGAGGTATAGCACTACTAGTGAAGAGTGGCTGGAGGAAGCTGGGGGAGATCTAGCTCTAATAGTGAAGAGTGACTGGAGGACGGTGGGGGAGGTCTAGCACTACTAGTGCGGGGTGGCTGGAGGATGGTGGGGGAGGCGTAGCTCTACTAGCGCAGGGTGGCTGGAGGACAGTGGGGGAGGTCTAGCACTACTAGTGTGGGGTGGCTGGAGGATGGTGGGGAGGTCTAGCAGTACTATCAAAGTGGCTGGCGGACGGTGAGGGAGGCCTAGCACTACTAGTGCGGGGTGGCTGGAGGACGGTGGGGGAGATCTAGCTCTACTAGCGCAGGGTGGCTGGAGGATGGTGGGGGAGGTATAGCACTACTAGTGAAGAGTGACTGGACAGTGGGGGAGGTCTAGCACTACTAGCGCTGGGTGGCTGGAGGCTGGTGGGGGAGATCTAGCTGTACTAGCCTGGGGGGGCTGGAGGACAGTGGGAGGGGGGGGGGGGGGTCTAGCACTACCAGTGCGGGGTGGCTGGAGGCTGCTGGGGGAGATCTAGCTCTACTAGCCGGGGGGGGGGGGGGGCTGGAGGATGGTGGGAGATGTCTAACAGTACTAGCATGGGGTGGCTGGAGGTTGGTGGGGAGGGTCTAGTAGCACTAGCACAAGGTGGCTGGAAGGTGGGGGGTGGTTGGGCAGCAGTACCAGGGCAGGGAGTACTTTAGGACGGGAGAGGGGCTGCCAAATGCACCTTAGCCTGTGTAGACCAAAATCCTCGCACCAGCACTGCCCAGACTGACAATGCTGCTGTCCATGGGTGTCTCCATTTCTTCTCCATCCAGAGCGGAGACACCCGAAGACAGGAGGTTTCCAAGCAGAAGGAATCTTCAAATGAATCTCAAAATCTCTGAAGTTCTTTGGCAGAACGGACATCAAATTCTTTGGTCAGCCTTTCAAGTACTTCATCCTTCTCATCTACTAAAAGGTTTATTTCTTCACACTGAAGTATCGCTATAGGTCGGGGGGGGGGGGGGGGGGGGCATCCTCGGCTCTCCTGCTGTTTTGAAACTACAAATCCCATGAGACATTGCAAGACCCTGACAATCACAGTCATGACTCCTAGAGGGAGAGGCATGATGGGATTTGTAGTTTCACCACAGCTGGAGGGCCGAGGTTGCCTACTCCTGCAATAGGTCCTCTTCAGATACATACAATGTAATGCTAGAAGATCAATGTGCAGAAAAGATGGAAATGCCATCTAGTGCTGGCCGGGAGGTATTGCACTTTAGGATTTCTAAAAAAAAAATGACCGTCTTACCATTTGCGCCCTTTTCTTTAACCACCCCCCCCCCCCCCGGGAAGAATTTACCCCCTTCCTGACCAGAGCATTTTTTTGCGATTCGGCACTGAGTCGCTTTAACTGACAATTGCGCGGTCGTGCGACGTGGCTCCCAAACAAAATTTACGTCCTTTTTTTCCCCCACAAATAGAGCTTTCTTTTGGTGGTATTTGATCACCTCTGCGTTTTTTTTTTTGTGCTATAAACAAAAATAGAGCGACAATTTTGAAAAGTAAAAAGCAATATTTTTTTTACCTTTTGCTGTAATAAATATCCCCCAAAAAATATATAAAAAAAACAATTTTTTCCCTCAGTTTAGGCCGATACGTATTCTTCTACCTATTTTTGGTAAAAGTTATAGCGCCTACAAAATAGGGGATAGTTTTATGGTATTTTTATTATTATTTTACTAGCAATGGCGGCGATCAGCGATTTTTATCGTGACTGCGACATTGCGGCGGGCTCATCGGACACTTTTGATGCGATTTTGGGACCATTGTCATTTATACAGCGATCCGTTCTATACAAATTTACGGATTACGGTGTAAATGACACCGGCAGGGAGGGGGCGAGGAAGGGGTTAAGTGTGTCCTAGGGAGTGATTCTAACTCATGAGTCTTCAAACTACGGCCCTCCAGTTGTTCAGGAACTACAATTCCCATCATGCCTAGTCATGTCTGTGAACGTCGGTGTGTTACAATGCCTCATGGGATGTGTAGTTCTACAACAGCTGGAGGGCCGTAGTTTGAGGATCCCTGTACTGGTGGGATTTCCTGAAGAAGACACCAAATGGCGAAACCTGTAGAGATTAATCAGATGTGCACCTTTGTTTGTATATTCCAATGATCCAATACATGAATGTTTTATGTATTCAAGTATCAAAATTTTAACTTATTAAAAGATTTCGATATTTTTGGTCTTATTTGCGCTTTAAAAGTCCCAACCAATCCTTCTTTACTATATAACTTGAAGAAAGACTTTACCTGAGCATACCTTCTGCACTACATCTGCTGACCAAGTACAACTCTATACACCGAAGGTCGAGTGGATTCTGCTGTAGCAGTTATTTTCTCTTTGGGGGGGGGGGGGAGAGGAGGAGGGAGAAAGGAGGAAGAGGATTTTACTTCGCCTATGGATAGTAAAATGTACGCCGTTTTTTCCCGCCGTTGTGCGGGCGTGCGCAATTTTAAAGTGTGACATGTTCGGAATCTCGGCGTGACATCTTTTATATTTTATAAAAAAAAAAAAAAGAAATGGGTTATGTATTCTTTTTTTTTTTCTAAAGTTTTTAAAAAAGTGTATTTTTTCCCCCAAAAAATGGGATATATATATATTTTTTTTTTGCTTTAAAATTTCAAAAAGTGTGCCCCTCCAAAAAAAAGTATATATTTTTTTCAAACAAAATTGCATTAAAATTTAAAAAAAGTATATATTTTTTTTTTCAAAAAATAAAATAAAAATTGGGTTATGTATTGTTTTTTCTTTTTGCATTAAAAAGTGTATTTTTTCCCCAAAAAATTGTGTTTTGTCTTGTGTTTTTTTTTTTGGCATTAAAATGTTACAATTTTTCAAAAAAATTGGGTTATTTATTGCGTTTTTTTATTTGCATTAAAATGTTAAAAAGTGTATTTTCCCCCCAAAAATCGTGTTATTTATTCTGTTTTCTTTGCATTAAATTAAAATTATATATATATATATATATATATATATATATATATATATATATATATATATATATATATATATATATATATATATATATATATATATATATAGTATTTTTTTTTGCATTAAAATTTTAAAAAGTGTATCCCCCCCCACACACACACAAAATGTGGGTTATGTATTGGTGTATTTTTTGCATTAAAATTTTTAAAAGTGTTTTTTTCCCCCCAAAAAATTTAGGGTTATTTATTCTGTTTTCTTTGCATTCAATTTTAAAATTGTTCAATTTTTTTCGAAAAAAAAAAAAACTATGTTATGTATTGTATTTTTTTTTTGCATTAAAATGTTAAAAAGTGTATTTTTTCCCCCATATTGGGTCATGTATTGGTGTATTTTTTGCATTAAAATTTTTAAAAGTGATTTTTTTTCTCCAAAAAATTGGGTTATTTATTCTGTTTTCTTTGCATTAAAATTTTACAATTTTTCTATTTTTTTTCGAAAAAAATAAATATGATATGTATTGTATTTTTTTGGCATTAAAATGTTAAAAGAGTGTATCCCCCCCCCCCCCCAAAAAAAAATGGGTTATTTATTGCGTTTTTTTATTTGCATTAAAATTTTAAAAAGAAGTGTATTTTCCCCCCCAAAAAACACTGGGTTATGCATTGTGGGTTTTTTTTTTAATGCAAAAACGCTGCGCAAATACCGTGCGGTCAGTCAGCTGCAGGTAATTCAATTTAAGCTTACATTGGTAATCAAGAACAAAACGTAAGGTTCTCTCAGCAGTAAAAGGATATGTCACCATCGTTATGTTTCTTTTACTTTTCACCAGCAAAAAATCCTTCCAGTCCATCAGCTTCTCCCTGCAAAATAAAGATTCTCGTAAATCTCGTCTCTATATAGTTTCGTATATTAGCGGCTTACAGGCGACTTTTCCTGCGCTCTTCATTTAACCAAGAGCGTACGATCGCATTTTATGTACACTTTATATTTTCATGAGTTAAACACATAAATCACACACAAAAGATTCTGTAGTAAGACCAAAATCTCCGAAATGTTATTCAATACCCGCTATATTACCAAAAGTATTGGGACGCGGACTCGATCGCCGATGGAGTCCCGCGATCGGTCCCCAGAGCTGAAGAACAGGGAGAGGTGTGTGTAAACACAGCTTCCCCGTCCTTCACTGTGGAGCCGTCATTGATCGTGTGTTCCCCGTTATAGGGAAACACGATCAATGACGTCACACGTCCAGCCCCGCCCCCTACAGTTAGAAACACAGATGAGGTCACACTTAACCCCTTCAGCGCCCCCTTGTGGTTAACTCCCAAACTGCAATTGGCATTTTCACAGTAAACAATGCATTTTTATAGCACTTTTCGCTGTGAAAATGACAATGGTCCCAAAAATGCGTCAAAAGTGTCCGATGTGTCCGCCATAATGTCGCAGTCATGAAAAAATAAAAAATAAATCGCCATTAGTAGTAAAAAAAAAAAAAATATTTCTTTTATCAAAATGCAATAAAACTATCCCCTATTTTGTAAACTCTATAAATTTTGTGCAAACCAATCGATGAACGCTTATTGCGATCATCTGGTCCGCCAAAGATCTCTGTGATCTGCATCCGGGGGCCGGCGGTTCCTGTCACCGATCGCACAGGTGAGTCGGTAGAAGCACCGGAGGGCAGCGGGAGGGGGGGGACGTCCCCTTTCGCCGCCCGTAGGGACGATCAAGCGGCGGAAAAGCCGCTATGATCATTCCTATGGTGTAGGGAATCGCCGGCTGAAAATGCCGATATCTGAATGATGCCTGTAGCTTCAGGCATCATTCAGATATAGCCCCTCAAAGTACCACAAAGCCCAGGACGGCATATGACGTCCTCTGGGCGCCAAGTGGTTAAATGTCCTTCTTTCTTCTGAGAAATCCTCACTTCCTGTTCTTCTGTCTGTAACTCCACACAGTAATGCAAGGCTTTCTCTCTGGTGTGGAGAAAGCCTCATGTGGGGGCGAGCAGGAGTGTCAGAACGCCTACTAACACACAGCTCTTTTCTCTATCTGCAAAGTAGAGAGCGTCCTGACTCTCCTGTTCGCCCCCTCCCCCCTCAAGAGGCTTTCTCCACACCAGGGAGAAAGCCTCCCATTACTGTGTGGAGTTACAGACAGAAGAACAGGAAGTGAGGATTTCTCAGAAGAAATAAGGACATCTAAAAGCAAAATGGAAGGATGAGGTAAGTGAAGGAGGACGGCACTAAGGTAAAGGAAGCTATTTAGGGGAAAAAAAAAAATTCTTTGCAACCCCTTTAAGTGTGTCCTAGGGAGTGATTCTGTGTGGGGGAGTGGCTTACTGTGACACGACACTGATCGCTGCTCCCGATGACAGGGAGCAGAAGATCAGTGTCGTGTCACTAGGCAGAATAGGGAGATTTTTAATATACAGGATTTATATAGCGCCAACAGTTTATGCAGCACTTTACAATACAAAGGGGAGACAAAACAGTTACAATACAATAAAATAAAATACAAGAGGATTAAGAGGTCCCTGCTCAGAAGAGCTTACAATCTAATAGGGTGGGGCAGGTGGTACAAAAGGTTGCAACTATGGGGAATGAGCTGATGGAGGTGGTAAAAGATTAGTTGGAGACGTGATAGGCTTCCCTGAAGAGGTGAGTTTTCAGGGATCGCCTGAAGGTAGCAAGAGTAGGGGATAGCCGGACAGGTTGAGGCAGTGAGTTCCAGAGGATGGGAGAGGCTTTGGAGAAATCCTGGAGACGAGCATGGGAGATGCCTTGTTTACATAGCAGCTCCGTGACGCGATCGTGGGACACCGGCGGACATCGAGTCCGCGGGTCCCGCGGGCACGGTCACAGAGCTCACGGCAGGGGCGCGTGCGCGCCCGCATGGCGCGAAATTCGAAGCGCCGTAAATACACGTTGCTTTGCGCAGAAGCTGGAAAGTAAGGGTCTGGGACAAGGACCAGAGGAGGGCCAGAGCTCTCTGGAAGCTGCAGGAAAGGTGCGAGGGGCCACATACAATGACCTGGAGGGCCGGAGCTCTCTGGAAGCTGCAGGAAAGGTGCGAGGGGCCACATACAATGACCTGGAGGGCCGGAGCTCTCTGGAAGCTGCAGAAAAGGTGCGAGGGGCCACATACAATGGCCTGGAGGGCCGGAGCTCTCTGGAAGCTGCAGGAAAGGTGCGAGGGGCCACATACAATGGCCTGGAGGGCCGGAGCTCTCTGGAAGCTGCAGGAAAGGTGCGAGGGGCCACATACAATGGCCTGGAGGGCCGGAGCTCTCTGGAAGCTGCAGGAAAGGTGCGAGGGGCCACATACAATGGCCTGGAGGGCCGGAGCTCTCTGGAAGCTGCAGGAAAGGTGCGAGGGGCCACATACAATGACCTGGAGGGCCGGAGCTCTCTGGAAGCTGCAGGAAAGGTGCGAGGGGCCACATACAATGGCCTGGAGGGCCGGAGCTCTCTGGAAGCTGCAGGAAAGATGCGAGGGGCCACATACAATGGCCTGGAGGGCCGGAGCTCTCTGGAAGCTGCAGGAAAGGTGCGAGGGCCACATACAATGGCCTGGAGGGCCGGAGCTCTCTGGAAGCTGCAGGAAAGGTGCGAGGGGCCACATACAATGGCCTGGAGGGCCGGAGGTCTCTGGAAGCTGCAGGAAAGGTGCGAGGGCCACATACAATGGCCTGGAGGGCCGGAGCTCTCTGGAAGCTGCAGGAAAGGTGCGAGGGGCCACATACAATGGCCTGGAGGGCCGGAGCTCCCTGGAAGCTGCAGGAAAGGTGCGAGGGGCCACATACAATGGCCTGGAGGGCCGGAGGTCTCTGGAAGCTGCAGGAAAGGTGCGAGGGGCCACATACAATGGCCTGGAGGGCCGGAGCTCTCTGGAAGCTGCAGGAAAGGTGCGAGGGGCCACATACAATGGCCCGGAGGGCCGGAGCTCTCTGGAAGCTGCAGGAAAGGTGCGAGGGGCCACATACAATGGCCCGGAGGGCCGGAGCTCTCTGGAAGCTGCAGGAAAGGTGCGAGGGCCACATACAATGGCCTGGAGGGCCGGAGCTCTCTGGAAGCTGCAGGAAAGGTGCGAGGGGCCACATACAATGGCCTGGAGGGCCGGAGCTCTCTGGAAGCTGCAGGAAAGGTGCGAGGGGCCACATACAATGGCCTGGAGGGCCGGAGCTCTCTGGAAGCTGCAGGAAAGGTGCGAGGGGCCACATACAATGGCCTGGAGGGCCGGAGCTCTCTGGAAGCTGCAGGAAAGGTGCGAGGGGCCACATACAATGGCCTGGAGGGCCGGAGCTCTCTGGAAGCTGCAGGAAAGGTGCGAGGGGCCACATACAATGGCCTGGAGGGCCGGAGCTCTCTGGAAGCTGCAGGAAAGGTGCGAGGGGCCACATACAATGGCCTGGAGGGCCGGAGCTCTCTGGAAGCTGCAGGAAAGGTGCGAGGGGCCACATACAATGGCCTGGAGGGCCGGATTTGTGACACCTGTGATCTAGGGATTTCAATTTGTATTATAATACCAGAGACTGAGAACTCTTCACACATGAGCACAATACTTACTGGACCTGTTTCCTGACCCGTGTCTGAATATTTAGGGACAAGGCATGCGTGCCACGTATGGGGGAACTCAGGAATAGCTGGCGGTACACAGAGCACAGCTGACGCTTCACATTTTTACATGCTTGAGCGAGCCTGGAACAAAGATGGAGTCGGAATTACCCAGAGCGAGGAGGTCAAGGAACGTTCACTTTATCTCAGCATTTTATCTCAGCATTTTATCTCAGCATAAATTAATTATTTACCAACAACTAGAAATGCAAACCCTTTTTTACACTTCTACCCAATTTTAGAATTTTTCTTTTTAAACCAATTACACACCTCCATGTAGGCAAAAACGTTTACGTACCTGAACAAGTACATACTCCTGGAAGACGGTATATAAACCATCAAGCCCTATGATGTCAATCTCTGCTGCTCCGTTTGCTGTACACCTGTGTAAGGTAGGAGAGTTCTATCTACACAGTGTGTGTGGGGTGCAGGGGACAGAGGACACTACAGTGGGGGGTAAAGGGGGACAGAGGACACTACAGTGGGGGGTGCAGGGGACAGAGGCCACTACAGTGGGGGGTACAGGGGACACTACAGTGGGGGGTGCAGGGGACAGGGGACACTACAGTGGTGGGTAAAGGGGACCGGGGACACTACAGTGGGGGGTAAAGGGGACAGAGGACACTACAGTGGGGGGTGCAAGGGACAGAGGCCACTACAGTGGGGGGTGCAGGGGACAGAGGCCACTACAGTGGGGGGTGCAGGGGACAGAGGCCACTACAGTGGGGGGTAAAGGGGGACAGAGGACACTACAGTGGGGGGTGCAGGGGACAGAGGCCACTACAGTGGGGGGGTGCAGGGGACAGAGGACACTACAGTGGGGGGTGCAGGGGACAGAGGACACTACAGTGGGGGGTGCAGGGGACAGAGGACACTACAGTGGGGGGTGCAGGGGACAGAGGCCACTACAGTGGGGGGGGGTGCAGGGGACAGAGGCCACTACAGTGGGGGGTGCAGGGGACAGAGGACACTACAGTGGGGGGTGCAGGGGACAGAGGACACTAAAGTGTGGGTGGCGGGGGGGGGGGGGGGGGTGTAGAGCACAGAGAGTACTACAGTGGGGGGTTCATTGCTGTGTACTGGAAAGGCTGCCTTCCTGTGCACAGGAGGCTGCATAGATGGCCACAACTAAGCCCTGCATTCTTTATGTAGTGTACTCCTAAGTCCTGGTGTTCTCTGGGGACCCTGATGTAAGGGGGGGATCCACATTCAGGTATGTAACTATTTTATCTATCTATCTATCTATTACAGTACACACATTATATACAAGTGTACGACTTTCTTTCCTTCGCTGCTATGGGCTCTAGCCCCAGATCTTTTGAAGACCTAGCCACGCCCCTGATTGGCAGCCAAGTAAACCGGAAGTGACGTTGCTTCTGGGATTTTACATCTGAGACCCGATCAAAGCCGAATCCGGTGTTATTCGGGTCTCAGCCTAGGCGACAGACGTGCCCGGCTGGTGGTTCGGGTCAACAAAATGGGTGACTGAGCTTCGTAAGGGGGCTGCCCGCGGTTTGATGGTCTAAACCTTTGGTGGGACTACTTTGATGTAAAATTGTGTATTAGGCCCACATAAAAGGCCCACACAAAATGATATCAAATATAAATATTATGGTTACAGATTTTACAATGTAATATATTTACTAAACTCCTAAAACACAACAGAAGAGAAGCGATCTCAGCAGAGGAATGTTGGGAATAAGAGGCCAGCTCCCGTATAATGAAACAATAGATATCGCTCTTTTACGTTCAGACCTCAAAGTGTTGCCTACAGAATAATGGAATGTAAAGACGGTTGTGTTTATTCGCACTTACTCTGCTGGAGTTCCGCACTCATGTCTGGAGAACGCTTTGTGCTTGAAGTCTAGCCAGGTATTCTGCAACTAAAGAGACACTTTATAGAGACGCAGCTTGGGACGCACTACATTTCAATACCAGTGAAATTATCTTTTTAATGGGATACTCCAGACAATGGTTTTATAGGAAATAACAGAATGTTAATGTAAAGAGAACCAGTCATGACTGAGCTTATGCCAGAAACTGAAAAACAATTCTTATCAAAACAATATTTCAGGGATAGGCAATCTCCAGCATCAATGAGTAATTCAGGGATAGGCAACCTCCAGTATCAACGAGTAGTTCAGGGGTAGGCAACCTCCAACATCAACAAGTAGTTCTGGGGTAGGCAACCTCCAGCATCAATAAGCAGTTCAGAGGTAGGGAACCTCAGCACTCCGGTCCCATGAGGCACTGTAAGACTAAGAGCAACAGGCATGACTCCCAGAGGCAGAGGTATGATGGGATTTGTAGTTTAATCACAGCTGAAGTGCCAAGTGTAACGGAATGACCCATGACACCCAAAGACTTTGTGAGGATGGAGGATACTCCTGTGTCAGCGTCACTGATAACTCTTGGGTCTGAGTCCACTCTGTGCCCTTTGGGCATGGAGTGGCAAGTGAATCATAATTCATGTATAACATGAAATAGGACATCACGGATAGTTCGTATTGCAGGATTTTGAGATACTGCAAGATGTTGGATTGTTTTGGCGTGGATAGTGATTTACAGTATATTCCTTAATGCCTGCAAAGAATATTCTATGACTCATTTCTAGTGACATGCTAATTGCATCAGGGCTTGGAAGACATTCCATTGTCCTTGTGTAAAGGTGTTGTAACGGACAGGTGTTAATCCCAAGTCTGCTCCCAGAACTCTAATTATGCATACTAAATACTGCTTACGTGTGATAACCCTGTCTACAACCTATTGATGCTCAGAGGTGTCAAGCTGTATGCAGAGACGGAGTGGGTGAAGGTGTTTTGTTATGCTGTTGATTAAGGAATGTTAAGTAATTAGCCTTAGTGTGGGATTAGGGGGGTGGAGATCTCATTGTCCCTTTGAATACTGTCACATGCTTGTACTGTATAAAAAGCTGAGAAGAAACCATTAAAGTTATCATTACATTTGGAACAAGCACAGAGCTGCGTCTCGTCTTGATTCTGGGCAAATGAAATGGGATCGGGTCCTGTCGGTTGGAGTGTCGATAAGCTGTCTTGGATGTGATGGAAGGTCGTAAACGGTGGTGACCGTTACACCAAGGTTGCCTACATCATGTGTCAGAAGATTCCACTCAAAACCATTGACTGGTGTTCCATTTTAAGTCATCATTGAAGACTAGTCAGAAAAACGATACATTGTTAAATGTGACATTCTCCACACTTTACTCTTCTAAGTAATAAGTTACACTCCAGGAAAAGTTTGTGTTATGAGAGTACATTAGAGTTATAAACACCATGTACAACAGTCTTCACTATCCTCTCTCAACATTTGTAACATGGAGAAACCCTTGAAAGAACTTTCATTAGCCAGTGGTCAGTGGGAAGAATGTTCCTTACATTGGTGATCAGTGGGAAGAATGTCCCTTACATTGGTGATCAGTGAGAAGAATGTCCCTTACATTGGTGATCAGTGAGAAGAATGTCCCTTACATTGGTGATCAGTGGGAAGAATGTCCCTTACATTGGTGATCAGTGAGAAGAATGTCCCTTACATTGGTGATCAGTGAGAAGAATGTCCCTTACATTGGTGATCAGTGAGAAGAATGCCCCTTACATTGGTGATCAGTGGGAAGAATGTCCCTTACATTGGTGATCAGTGAGAAGAATGTTCCTTACATTGGTGATCAGTGAGAAGAATGTTCCTTACATTGGTGATCAGTGGGAAGAATGTCCCTTACATTGGTGATCAGTGAGAAGAATGTTCCTTACATTGGTGATCAGTGAGAAGAATGTCCCTTACATTGGTGATCAGTGAGACGAATGTTCCTTACATTGGTGATTAGTGAGAAGAATGTCCCTAACATTGGTGATCAGTGAGAAGAATGTCCCTTACATTGGTGATCAGTGAGAAGAATGTTCCTTACATTGGTGATCAGTGGGAAGAATGTTCCTTACATTGGTGATCAGTGAGAAGAATGTCCCTTACATTGGTGATCAGTGAGAAGAATGCCCCTTACATTGGTGATCAGTGGGAAGAATGTTCCTTACATTGGTGATCAGTGAGAAGAATGTCCCTTACATTGGTGATCAGTGGGAAGAATGTTCCTTACATTGGTGATCAGTGGGAAGAATGTCCCTTACATTGGTGATCAGTGGGAAGAATGTCCCTTACATTGGTGATCAGTGAGAAGAATGTCCCTTACATTGGTGATCAGTGAGAAGAATGTTCCTTACATTGGTGATCAGTGAGAAGAATGTCCCTTACATTGGTGGTGAGCGGGAAGAATGTTCCTTACATTGGTGGTGAGCGGGAAGAAGTTGCTCATGGAACATCTGGGAACCTCTAAAGGAACCCTGGCGGAGAAAGTCTGAGCCCACACAGTTGAATATTCTAGTAAACAGAAACACCACATACAATTAAATAAATATAATGGAGATCTTACTGGAGTCTCACGGCCACCGAGGCTTTTTACAAATCTGTCCGTTCTTTGTCTCAGGTCGGCCATGAAGGGATGTGACCGTAGAATGTGATGAAGGTCCTGCCCCTCCATCAGCTTCTTCTCCATCACATTGAATCCATCCAAGAGCTGGTACAACGAGAGCCCAAGATGACTTCCAGAGAACTGCAGGAGCACAAAGGGAGGAACGGCACCGTCATCATCTCCAACGTAAAACATGGATAAACTGCACAGCACACCGACACTTCTCTATCCATCGAAAAAAAAAATCCTAAGCCGCCTCAGGCTAATGCCGCGTACACACGATCGCAATTTCCGACAACAAATGTCCGATGGGAGCTTTTGGTCGGATATTCCAACTGTGTGTAGGCTCCATCGGACGTTTGCCGTCGACAACAAATGTTTGAGAGCCGGTTCTCAAATTTTTCCGACAACGAAAGTTCTTGATGGAAATTCCGATCGCGTGTAATCCAATTCCGACGCAACAAGAATTCTACGCATTCTCGGAATCATTAAACTTCATTTTTCTCGGCTCGTTGTAGTTTTGGCGTTCAGAATTTCCGAGCAACATTTGTGTGCCCATGTGTATGCAAGACAAGTTTGAGCCAACATTCCGTTGAAAAAAAAAAATCCCACGGTTTTGTTGTCGGAAAGTTCCGATCGTGTGTACGCGGCATGAAGATCAGCAGAATCATAGCAGACATTCCGGCACCACACTACGTAGAAATCAGGGGGGTCGATTTACTAAAATTGAAGCACTCAGAATCTGGTGCAGCTGTGCATGGGAGCAGTATCACCTTAATAGCATCATGGGCCCCTGGGCAAAGTAATTCGCTGGGGCCCCTACGAGTCTGCATCAGTACCCCCTTACATCATGATTCCCTATTAGGTTAGGTTCCCGCATCAGAGTTGTGCCTCCCTTGTACTCACAGATCACAAATGCTGTTCCCACCTACAATGAAGGCAGCTCCTTCTTCCTCTCTCATGCGCTGAGACTGAGGTGAGTTCTCATTCTCAGCGCCTGCTCTCTTCCGCCCCCTACAGGAGGAAGGAGAAAGCCGAATCCTCTCTCAAGCAGAAGCCAGCCATGTGCTCCTTCTGACAAGAGTGACATTGCAGCTACTCCTGTCAAAGAAGAGTACACAGCACCTGCCCCCCCCCACCTTTTCCATGCCCTGATCATGGGGCCCCCATGCACCTGGGGCCCCTGGGCAGTGCCCAAGTGTGCCCATTAATTAAGACAGCCCTGCATGGGAGCCAATCAGCTTCTAACTTCAAATTTTTCAATAAAGCTTTGACAATAAAACCTGGAGGCTGATTGGTTTCTATGCAGAGCTTCCCTCACCGGTTTTAGTAAAGCAACCTCTCATTGACAAGCTGCAACAATTAATTTTAGTGAAATCCAATGCGATCAGTGTGCATCACTCTATGGTCCAGCTCAGCCTCTTCCAAACTTTTTAACACGGAGGGGCCCTTAAAATAGCCATCCGTCAGTGGCGGTGCGTCCATAAGGGGCGCATGGGCGCCGCCCCCCCTCTCCTGCACCGCTCTAATTACCATCTATAGATTCATGCAATGCATGAATCTATCTATGGTCACCGCTGACACCCCCTATTCAGGTGCCCGGCCCCTTGTCGGGCGCTAGGCACCTGGATTACAGCGGCGGGGGTGTTCTTTGGAAGCGCCTGATTAGAGTCATAGGCTCCAATAGGTGCCCAAAAAGGTGAACAGCGGACGCCATGCTGTGCGTTCGCTGTTCACTCAGCGTTGTGTTAGCAAAGTGAAGGAATTCGCTTTGCCAACACTGAACCGCCTCTCAGTCAATGAGATGCTCAGGTCTGTTACCCGTCACCTGATTGGCTGAAACATCAGGCGCTGTGATTGGACGCCTCATAGAGAGACATGGAGGACATGCAGGACACCGCTGCCGATTTTTTGGGCACAGTGGCTGCGCTTGATGGGCACAGTGGCTGCGCTTGATGTGGGAACAGTCGCTGCAATTGATGGGGCACAGCCGCTGCTATTGATGTGGGAACAGCCGCTGCACTTGATGTGGGAACAGCCGCTGCAATTGATGGGGCACAGCCGCTGCTATTGATGGGGCACAGCCGCTGCTATTGATGGGGCACAGCCGCTGCTATTGATGGGGCACAGCCACTGCAATTGATGGGGCACAGCCGCTGCAATTGATGTGGGAACAGCCGCTGCAATTGATGGGGCACAGCCGCTGCAATTGATGGGGCACAGCCGCTGCTATTGATGGGGCACAGCCGCTGCTATTGATGGGGCACAGCCGCTGCGCTTGATGGGGCACAGCCGCTGCGCTTGATGGGGCACAGCCGCTGCGCTTGATGGGGCACAGCCGCTGCGCTTGATGGGGCACAGCCGATGCGATTGATGGGGCACAGCCGATGCTATTGATGGGGCACAGCCGATGCAATTGATGGGGCACAGCCGATGCAATTGATGGGGCACAGCCGATGCAATTGATGGGGCACAGCCGATGCAATTGATGGGGCACAGCCGATGCAATTGATGGGCACAGTGGCGGATATTGATGGGCACAGTGGCTGTGTTTGGCAGGCACAGTGGCTGTGTTTGGCGGGCACAGTGGTGGCAATTGATGGACACAGTGGTGGCAATTGATAGGCACAGTGGCGGCAATTGATAGGCACAGTGGCGGCAATTGATAGGCACAGTGGCGGCAATTGATGGGCACAGTGGCGGCAATTGATGGGCACAGTGGCGGCAATTGATGGGCACAGTGGCGGCAATTGATGGGCACAGTGGCGGCAATTGATGGGCACAGTGGCGGCAATTGATGGGCACAGTGGCGGCAATTGATGGGGGGGGGGTTCAGTTTGTTTGCGCCACCCCTCCCCCCCACAATTTTGAGCACCACCCGTCACTGCTTTCTGTTCTCAGAGAACCCCTACTAATAATTAATTTCTCTACTGTTCATGGTACATATCATCATAGTGTGATGGTCAGCAGGAAGAATACCCCTTACATTTGTGGTCAATGGGAAGATTTTTCATGTCCAGTCTACTGCCTATGCCAGCGATTGCTGGATAAGAAATTGTGACACCCACAAATGTCTTCCCCATTATTACACTGTACCAGCTTGGTATGTACTTTGCAACCATTTACCTTAGTCAGGAGAACCAGGGACATCCCATTCCACAGTGGCAGGCAGTACATGGAATGAGGCATCATGGGGCAATAGCCATCCCTCAGGTTGGCATCCAGAAATACCCTCCTTGTGTTGGTGGATTCAGGTAAAGGGCCAGAAAGAATCTTCAGACTGTCCTCTGCAATCTGAGGGTCATAGGATACAGATCACTTTGCGTCCTGTAAAGGCCGCCATACGCTTTACTTCACACAATCCAACATTTCCAGACAAGCGTTACCTGTATTTCGGGATCTCCCAGGCTGGAGGTGGACGAGACGTCATCCAACCAGCTACCATCACCTTCCATTTTAAACACGGCAAAAGAAAAAAAAAAAAAGTTTTTCATTAGTTGCTGAATTTAATTTCCTGATTTTTTTATTAAGAGATCTTAATAATGCAGACGATGACACATTAATAATTCCAAGGTCAGAGTACATAGAAAGCAGAAAATGTATTATTAGGCCAAATATTCTTATTACTCTATTATTCTAAAAGGTGCCACCACCCTTCCAGAAAGGCCGGGCAAGTTCTGAGCTTTACTCATTTATAACTAGCAGAAAGAAGTCACATCTTTTGCCTAAAAATAAGCAAATCAGGCAGACTTGATGGACCACTTCAATGTATTTTTTTTGCCATCACGTTATGTTTTTGCGGGAGGAGAATCAACACAAGTTCATAAAACAAATCTCAAACACCGCATTTTTCCAGTTAGCAAAAAAATAATCTCCTCCTGCGTATAAATCTGCACATACTAGGCCAGATTCTCAAAAGAATTACGCCGGTGTATCTACAGATACACCGGCGTAATTCGAAAATCCCGCCGGCGTATCATTGCTTTGTATTCTCAAAACAAGATACGCCAGAATTAGGCTAGGATCCGACTGGTGTAAGTCACTTACACCGTCGGATCCTAAATGCAATACTACGCTGGCCGCTAGGTGGCTTTTACGTCGATTTCAGCGTCGCATATGCAAATGAGCCGATACGCCGATTCCCGAACGCGTTTTCGCCGCTTCGCTGTAGTTTACGTCGTTTCCATAAGCGTAAGGTTACCCCTGCTATATGAGGGGTAACCTTACGTCGGTCCGCCGTATGCCATGTCAAGCATGGCCGTCGGGACAGCGTCGGGTTTTTCCATTGTTTACGTAACTCGTCGCGAACAGGGCTGTGCGTTAAATACGTTCACGTCGCAACCAATGTATTTGCGGCGTACTACGGAGCATGCGCAGTGGCCTACGTTTAAGGCCGGCGCATGCGCAGTTCGTTCGGCACGGGGGCGCGCTTAATTCAAATACAAGCGGCCCCCTTTGATTTACGCGGGGATACGCCGGGCCATTTAGACTACACTGCCGCAAATTACGAAGCAAGTGCTTGGAGAAAACGGCACTTGCTCCAGTAAGTTGCGGCGGCGTAGTGTTAATGGCATACGCTACGCCCCGCTCGTAGATACGCGGATCTACGAGAATCTGGCCCAGTGTAGGTGACCGCGATATTGTGTCAATCTCGCTCCCTTTCTCAGCGAGATTGACCACCTACCAGCCCCGTTGCGGAAAGCCAGCGCCGAGCCAGCTCGCCGCGATGGGGAAAAAGCCATCATAGGAGCGACGGGGATCCGACTTGGATTCCCGCCAATTCTAGCCGCGGCGTTTGATATGAATTTAATAAGGGGGCCCCCAGATACCGGCCCCTACCCTAGGTGAACGACTATGGGGTACATCGTACCCCTACCCATTCACCTGGAGGCAAAGTGTCAATAAAAATAAACACACAACACAGGGTTTTCAAATAATTTATTAGTCAGCTCTGGGGGCCTTCTCCACTCTCCGGGGGGGCCTTCTCCACTCTCGGGGGGGGGGCCTTCTCCACTCTCCGGGGGGGGGGCTTCTCCACTCTCCGGGGGGGGGGCCTTCTCCACTCTCCGGGGGGGGGGGGCCTTCTCCACTCTCCGGGGGGGGGGCCTTCTCCACTCTCCGGGAGGGGGCCTTCTCCACTCTCCGGGAGGGGGGCCTTCTCCACTCTCCGGGAGGGGGGCCTTCTCCACTCTCGGGGGGGGGGGGACTTCTCCACTCTCCGGGGGGGGGGCCTTCTCCACTCTCCGGGGGGGGCCTTCTCCACTCTCCAGGGGGGGGGGCCTTCTCCACTCTCCAGGGGGGGGGCCTTCTCCACTCTCCAGGGGGGGGGGGGCCTTCTCCCCTCTCCGGGGGGGGGGGGCCTTCTCCACTCTCCGGGGGGGGGCCTTCTCCCCTCTCCGGGGGGGGGCCTTCTCCCCTCTCCGGGGGGGGCCTTCTCCACTCTCCGGGGGGGGCCTTCTTCACTCTCCGGGGGGGGGCCTTCTTCACTCTCCGGGGGGGGGCCTTCTCCACTCTCCGGGGGGGGCCTTCTCCACTCTCCGGGGGGGGCCTTCTCCACTCTCCTGGGGGGGCCTTCTCCACTCTCCGGGGGGGCCTTCTCCACTCTCGGGGGGGGGGCCTTCTCCACTCTCCGGGGGGGGGCCTTCTCCACTCTCCGGGGGGGGGGCCTTCTCCACTCTCCGGGGGGGGGGGCCTTCTCCACTCTCCGGGGGGGGGGCCTTCTCCACTCTCCGGGGGGGGGCCTTCTCCACTCTCCGGGGGGGGCCTTCTCCACTCTCCTGGGGGGGCCTTCTCCACTCTCCGGGGGGGCCTTCTCCACTCTCCGGGGGGGCCTTCTCCCATCTTCTCCGCTGTCCTCTCGGCGGTCCCTGGTTCTTCTCCCGCTCGCTCTCTGGTGCCTTCTGGGCTGGCCGCCACTATCTTCTTTTTAGCTCAATTACTAGCAGCGACGATGTACCCCATTATTCATTCACCTAGGGTGGGGGGCCGGTATCTGGGGGCCCCCTTGTTAAAGGGGGTTCCCAGATTCCGATAAGCCCCCGCCCGCAGACCCCGACAACCAACGGCCAGGGATGTCGGGAAGAGGCCCTGTCCTTATCAACATGGGGACAGGGTGCTTTGGGGTGGGGGGGCCGCACCCAACCCCCCCCCATGTTGAGGGCATGCGGCCTGGTACGGCTCAAAAGGGGGGGGGGGGGGGCACTCGCTCGTCCCCACTCCTTTCCTGACCGGCCGGGCAGCGTGCTTTGGATACGGGGCTGGTATGGATTGTGGGGGGACCCCCATGCCGTTTTTTCGGCATAGGGGGTTCTCCCTACAACCCATACCAGACCTAAGGGCCTGGTATGTTCCCTGGGGGGGAACCCGTTCCAGTTTTTTATTTAAAATTTGGCGTGGAGTTCCCCCTCATCATTTATTCCAAACGCCGTGGCTAGAATTGGCGGGAATCCAAGTCGGATCCCCGTCGCTTCTATGACGCGCTCGCTGGAATGTGCTTTTTCTAATCCAGCGAGTGCGAGATGTCGGCACCATGTCGCCGAGAATCAGCGCGATGCCATCGTGCTGGAAACACATTCTCGGCGACAGGTACTGTAAGCCCATGCCTCACTGGGCCCATGCCTCACTGTGCTCATGAATAGACTGACGTTTAACATGGGAGTCTATGGAAGGGGTGCCCGGCTTTGAAAAATCAGTGCTCCTCAGCCGTAGGTCCCCCAGACAACAAACTTTGCGCACTTGTAGAGTGGAGCTACATGTGTGATAAGTTTGGGGTCCAGGGGACCTATGGCCGGCCAGTACCGGGTCCCCAAAGTCCGGGCCCCTGGGCAGTACCCTTGCATTAAGATAGCCCTGGGGACTCTAGGTTGTGAATGATCTAAATCAGGGGTCTCCAAACTTTTCAAACAAAGGGCCACTTTATTGTTCTTCAGACTTTAGGAGGGCCGGATTGTGGCCAGTGGGGGCAGAAAATGTCCCGGGGTCAGCACCGGTGAGAATAAATGTGGCCTCGGGGTTGGTGGTCAGTAGGAGGAGTAGGGCTCCTATCAGTAGGAGGAATAGTATCCCATCATTGATATCAGTAGAAGAAATAGTGCCCCCTTGTTGGTGTCAGTGGAAGGAATATTGCCTCAAATCAGTTGGAGGAATAGTGCCCCAAGGGCCGCATAAAGGCTAGCAAAGGGCCACATCTGGCCCTCGGGCCGCAGTTTGGAGACCCCTGATCTAAATGATGTGCAGAAAATAACAGTAAGTACCTTCAATCAGTAAACTTTACTTCCTTCAATTCCTGTGGACAGGTGTGAACCGGTATGTGTATTATAGGATGTACCAACAAGGGTTTGCAGACCCAATGTACTATTATAGTGACCATTATCCTTAGAAACAAACCTGAACTGGTTGCACTTGGCGATGGGTTGGGGGTAAAATACTCTTCTTGGGCCACATTGTCTTCTATGTCCTGAAAAAATAATAGAACATGTTTCTGTATACTGCAGCCAGAGAGCGGAAAAGAAAATGAAAAAAAAAAAAAAAAAAAATTATTATATATATATATATATATATATATATATATTTTTTTTTTTTTTTTTTCCTAATAGGAGGTGCGCGGAATGGAAATTTTGGTGCCGAAAATGCAGGATGCACTTGACCGGAAACCGGAAAATGTGTTTAAATTTTTTTTTATATAAAATATATATATATATATATATATATATATATATATATAGGCACTTTAAAGATGAATATCTCGGTAACGGCAGCAGCTGCTGCCACAACCGAGAAATCCATCTTTTCCATGGCCGGTCCCATAAACCATAATGGCGGTCTCCGCGGCAGATTCGCCACGTGATCACCGTTATCCGCGGCGGGAGAGGGGGCCGCCGCTCTCCGCCGCCGGTAGAGGTGGAGGCGATCGGGTCCTTCTCCCTCTGTGTCATGTGCAAGATGGCCCCCACCCGTCTCCATAGCATAGCAGGGCGGAAGCGACGTCAAAACATCACTTCCGCCCATGCAATCCACCGCCCATAGGAGCCCGCAACCCAATTCCAATATTAAAAGGCACATTTTTTTGTTGTCATTTTTAAATGACACGTTTTTTTATTTTATTGTTAATTGCATTTTAGTCTAAATATGAGACCTGAGGTCTTTTTGACCCCCAGAGCTCATATTTAAGAGGACCTGTCATGCTTTTTTCTATTACAAGGGATGTTTACATTACAAGGGAGATCGCTGTTCATACATTGTATAAACATATGATCAGTCATTTCTCCCCCTGAAAGAACCGGGAGCTTTACACACACAGCTCCCGGTTCTCCCTCTGTAACGAGCGATCGCGGATGCCCAGCGGTGATCGCGCCCGCCGCGCACTCGCATCGGCACCAGGGGTGAGCAGGGGGCATGCGCACGCCCCTAGTGGCCGCAATGCAAAATCAAGATATATTACGTGATTTTGCGCAGCCGAGCCGATTTGCACCATGCACTTTATTTAGAGACACAATCAATCAGATGATGTTGTTAGAGTTTATTGTAAATGCTAATCACCAGGGGCGGCCTGTCCAATAAGGGCGCACGAGCGCCGCCGTCCATCGCCGCCTCACCTATCCATACCTCTGGCCCCTTTCTGAACACCGGCGCATGGATTCCAATGCAGAGGGGCTGTTTATTGAAGCACCGATAGGCTGCAATATAGGGTGGGCTCGGGTCGCAGAGGGTACGCTCCGAGCCCACCCAAGTGTGTTATAACAGCAAACCAATATTGATCCTCTTCCTGGCCAATCATGAAGCAGGTTTTGATACCAGTCACCTGATTGGCTGAAAGATCAGGCGATCCTAGTGGATGTCTAGGAGAAGGAGGGAGAAGCCGCCGTGATGCAGAGAGGACACAGGAGCCGCAGCGCGCCGCCCATAGGAGCCCGCAACCTGCCGCCCATAGGAGCCTGCAACCTGCCGCCCATAGGAGCCCGCAACCCGACGCCCATAGGAGCCTGCAACCCGCCACCCATAGGAGCCCGCAACCCACCGCCCATAGGAGCCCCGCAACCCGCCGCCCATAGGAGCCCGCAACCCGCCGCCCATAGGAGCCCGCAACCCGCCGCCCATAGGAGCCAGCAATCTGCTGCCCATAGGAGCCCGCAACCCGCCGCCCATAGGAGCCCGCAATCCGCCGCCCATAGGAGCCCGCAACCCGCCGTCCATAGGAGCCCGCAACCCGCCGTCCATAGGAGCCCGCAACCCGCCGTCCATAGGAGCCCGCAACCCAATTCCAATATTCCTATTAAATATCTTATTTCCTGTAAAATAGTTTTATTTTTTTACTAGAAGTGAGGGGAGTTGGGTAAGGTCGGGCACAGCCCCGTCTGGGACGGATTCCTCTTACCTGGACATTCTGGTCCTGAGGGGCGCTGTATACGGGGTACAGATCCTGAACAATGAGAATTAAGGACAAGAGGTCCGCAGGCCTCAGTGAGCTGGCATGTCGGCTGGAAGCAATGGAATGAAGAACATCGATTATTATTGGTAAAGTAAATCAATTTGTATAAATGAATATAAATGTATTTCTTATTAAAGTATCTGTGAAAGACTGAACTCAGATTTGTATTTCTAGAATGGACAGCTGCCCTTCATTAGATTCCTATGCAGCAGGATACAAAGACTGGTGCTGCCGTCACCGTTGCATCTTTGAAGGTGCAGCTTCGTAACATAAGATCAGCCACATTTGGTACTTGAAATGCCTCTAAACACAGCTTCTGAAGGCATTTTTTGGGGTTCCAGAAAAAGCCTTTAAACTCAACTGCCTAGAAACGACTGTAAACGACCCAGTGTACATGTACTGATAAGATAACATAAGATAACAGAGGAGAGATCGGGGATCCTGTGTACATTAACCACTTGCCGACCGCGCACCGCCGAAATACGTCCACAAGGTGGCTCTCCTAGGCGAGAGCACGTAATATGACGTCCTGCCTATTAGCCGCCACTAGGGGCGCGCGCGCGCCCCCCGCTCGCCCCCGACTCCCGTGCGTGTGCCCGGCGGGCGCGATCGCCGCCGGGCACACGCGATCGCTCGGTACAGAGCGGGGAACGGGAGCTGTGTGTGTAAACACACAGCTCTCGTTCCTGTCAGCAGGGGAAATGCTGATTTTCTGTTCATACAATGTATGAACCGAGGATCAGTGTTTCCCCTAGTGAGGCCACCCCCCCCGCACAGTAAGAACACACCCCTAGTGTTAACCCCTTCACTGCCAGTGGCATTTTTATAGTAATCCAATGCATTTTTATAGCACTGATCGCTATAAAAATGCCAATGGTCCCAAAAATGTGTCAAAAATGTCCGAAGTGTCCGCCATAATGTCGCAATACCGAAAAAAAAAAAATCGCTGATCGCCGCCATTACTAGTAAAAAAAAAATATTAATAAAAATGCCATAAAATTACCCCCTATTTTGTAAACGCTATAACCTTTGCGCAAACCAATCAATAAACGCTTATTGCGATTTTTTTTTACGAAAAATATGTAGAAGAATACGTATCGGCCTAAACTGAGGAAAAAAAATTTTTTTTATATATTTTTGGGGGATATTTATTACAGCAAAAAGTAAAAAATATTCATTTTTTTCAAAATTGTCGCTCTATTTTTGTTTATAGCGCAAAAAATAAAAAACGCAGAGGTGATCAAATACCACCAAAAGAAAGCTCTATTTGTGGGAAAAAAAGGACGCCAATTTTGTTTGGGAGCCACGTCGCACGACCGCGCAATTGTCTGTTAAAGCGACGCAGTCCCGAATCGCAAAAAGTACTCTGGTCTTTGGGCAGCAATATGGTCCGGGGGGTAAGTGGTTAAGGTGACCAGATTTTTTTAATCCGGGGACATTTTTTTTTTTTTTTTACTAGTAATGGCGGCAATCAGCGACTCTCTGCCCGTCTCTGCTCACCTCACCGCCTGTCAAGTCTTACTCTCCGGGCCCCGGCTCCTACTGGGTGGGGAACGGAGGAAGATCACTACGCCATGGAAGGCAAGGAGATGGGCAAGGAGATGGGCAAGCAGGTGGCTGGCCAGGACTTGAGCCAAGGCAGAAGAACATGTGAGTGGAGCTGAATGGACATGCGCCCAAAACTGAAGAAATATTCCCTCCACTCCGACCAGCACATGATCATCAGAAAGGGGCAGAGATAATGGAAAAAAATACACCCCCCCTAAGCTAAATTCTGCACTGACTGTCTTTGAAATTGCCCCAGGCCCTGTTCGAATCCAATCCAGGGACAACCGGGGACAGACTTGGTCGAACCATTTGGTACCATATTTTAGCTTTTGCTAATTTTGAACCATTTTGGGGGGAAAAAGGCCCGGGGGTTTAGATTTTAAATAATTTTGGGGACTGTCCCCTGAAACTGGGCCTGTGTACATGTACTGATAAGATAACAGAGGAGAGATCGGGGATCCTGTGTACATGTACTGATAAGATAACACAGAGGAGAGATTGGGGATCCTGTGTACATGTACTGATAAGATAACAGAGGAGAGATCGGGGATCCTGTGTACATGTACTGATAAGATAACACAGAGGAGAGATTGGGGATCCTGTGTACATGTACTGATAAGATAACACAGAGGAGAGATTGGGGATCCTGTGTACATGTACTGATAAGATAACAGAGGAGAGATCGGGCATCCTGTGTACATGTACTGATAAGATAACAGAGGAGAGATCGGGGATCCTGTGTACATGTACTGATAAGATAACACAGAGGAGAGATTGGGGATCCTGTGTACATGTACTGATAAGATAACACAGAGGAGAGATTGGGGATCCTGTGTACATGTACTGATAAGATAACAGAGGAGAGATCGGGGATCCTGTGTACATGTACTGATAAGATAACACAGAGGAGAGATTGGGGATCCTGTGTACATGTACTGATAAGATAACAGAGGAGAGATCGGGGATCCTGTGTACATGTACTGATAAGATAACAGAGAAGAGATCGGGGATCCTGTGTACATGTACTGATAAGATAACAGAGAAGAGATCGGGGATCCTGTGTACATGTACTGATAAGATAACAGAGGAGAGATCGGGGATCCTGTGTACATGTACTGATAAGATAACACAGAGGAGAGATTGGGGATCCTGTGTACATGTACTGATAAGATAACACAGAGGAGAGATCGGGGAGCCTGTGTACATGTACTGATAAGATAACAGAGGAGAGATCGGGGATCCTGTGTACATGTACAGTACTGATAAGATAACATAGAGGGGGGATCAGGGATCCTGTGTACATGTACTGATAAGATAACAGAGGAGAGATCGGGCATCCTGTGTACATGTACTGATAAGATAACAGAGGAGAGATCGGGGATCCTGTGTACATGTACTGATAAGATAACACAGAGGAGAGATTGGGGATCCTGTGTACATGTACTGATAAGATAACACAGAGGAGAGATTGGGGATCCTGTGTACATGTACTGATAAGATAACACAGAGGAGAGATTGGGGATCCTGTGTACATGTACTGATAAGATAACAGAGGAGAGATCGGGGATCCTGTGTACATGTACTGATAAGATAACAGAGAAGAGATCGGGGATCCTGTGTACATGTACTGATAAGATAACAGAGAAGAGATCGGGGATCCTGTGTACATGTACTGATAAGATAACATAGGAGAGATCGGGGATCCTGTGTACATGTACTGATAAGATAACAGAGAAGAAGAGATCGGGGATCCTGTGTACATGTACTGATAAGATAACATAGAGGGGGGATCAGGGATCCTGTGTACATGTACTGATAAGATAACAGAGGAGAGATCGGGGATCCTGTGTACATGTACTGATAAGATAACATTGAGGAGAGATCGGGGATCCTGTGTACATGTACTGATAAGATAACACAGAGGAGAGATCGGGGATCCTGTGTACATGTACTGATAAGATAACAGAGGAGAGATCGGGGATCCTGTGTACACTTACTGATAAGATAACAGAGGAGAGATCGGGGATCCTGTGTACATGTACTGATAAGATAACAGAGGAGAGATCGGGGATCCTGTGTACATGTACTGATAAGATAACACAGAGGAGAGATCGGGGATCCTGTGTACATGTACTGATAAGATAACACAGAGGAGAGATCGGGGATCCTGTGTACATGTACTGATAAGATAACATAGGAGAGATCGGGGATCCCATGTACATGTACTGATAAGATAACATGGAGGAGAGATCGGGGATCCTGTGTACATGTACTGATAAGATAACAGAGGAGAGATCGGGGATCCTGTGTACATGTACTGATAAGATAACACAGAGGAGAGATCGGGGATCCTGTGTACATGTACTGATAAGATAACATAGGAGAGATCGGGGATCCCATGTACATGTACTGATAAGATAACATGGAGGAGAGATCGGGGATCCTGTGTACATGTACTGATAAGATAACAGAGGAGAGATCGGGGATCCTGTGTACATGTACTGATAAGATAACAGAGAAGAGATCGGGGATCCTGTGTACATGTACTGATAAGATAACATAGAGGGGGGATCAGGGATCCTGTGTACATGTACTGATAAGATAACAGAGGAGAGATCGGGGATCCTGTGTACATGTACTGATAAGATAACACAGAGGAGAGATCGGGGATCCTGTGTACATGTACTGATAAGATAACACAGAGGAGAGATCGGGGATCCTGTGTACATGTACTGATAAGATAACAGAGGAGAGATCGGGGATCCTGTGTACATGTACTGATAAGATAACAGAGGAGAGATCGGGGATCCTGTGTACACTTACTGATAAGATAACAGAGGAGAGATCGGGGATCCTGTGTACATGTACTGATAAGATAACAGAGGAGAGATCGGGGATCCTGTGTACATGTACTGATAAGATAACATTGAGGAGAGATCGGGGATCCTGTGTACATGTACTGATAAGATAACACAGAGGAGAGATCGGGGATCCTGTGTACATGTACTGATAAGATAACAGAGGAGAGATCGGGGATCCTGTGTACATGTACTGATAAGATAACAGAGGAGAGATCGGGGATCCTGTGTACACTTACTGATAAGATAACATAGAGGAGAGATCGGGGATCCTGTGTACATGTACTGATAAGATAACACAGAGGAGAGATCGGGGATCCTGTGTACATATACTGATAAGATAACATAGAGGAGAGATCAGGGATCCTGTGTACATGTACTGATAAGATAACAGAGGAGAGATTGGGGATCCTGTGTACATGTACTGATAAGATAACAGAGGAGAGATCGGGGATCCTGTGTACATGTACTGATAAGATAACATAGAGGAGAGATCAGGGATCCTGTGTACATGTACTGATAAGATAACAGAGGAGAGATCGGGGATCCTGTGTACATGTACTGATAAGATAACAGAGGAGAGATCGGGGATCCTGTGTACATGTACTGATAAGATAACAGATGTACTGCGCTCGGTATATGTCGGCGGCGGCGTTCAAACACAGCGCGGAAAGTGGGGATTGGCTCAAAAACAGCGCGGGAGAAGCGGGGAGGACACCACCAGGGCCGCAGACGGACACCGGACCGGACAAGGCCGCCGGGCAAGACACCAAAACTGTAAGTAATTCTTTTTTTTTCCCAGGAATTTTCCTTCTAGATCAGGGGTGCGGGCTATACGCTGGTGCGCGCTATAGGAAGATAAATACGGTATATGTCATGGTCAATGAACATAATGTAAGTGAACCGTATCTGTGGAAAAGTTCACACTAGAGATTGGTTGCGCATTTTATATGTTGTGGTAGTGCTTTAAAAAAGTCCCACCCTAGGCGTCCCCCCCCCCCTTTTTTGTATTGGCAATCCATCGGGATGTGGCATACCCACGTTAGTGTTCTCCATCAGATCCCTTTTCTATATATGTGTACAGCCCATATTCTCCAATAGCACCACTCGTTTGGCGAGTGTAAAATCAATATTACCTAATGCCTTTTCATGACCTTGGTCCTGGAACTGCATTTTAGTATATATTTTAACATATATATTTTTTATTTTATTTTTGTTTATTGTTTTTCATACACTGAAGTTCTCAATGCTCCTGAGGAAGTGGCTCTGATCCACGAAACATGTAGAGCAACTCCAACAACTGTCAAGATCTTTACGGTGTCGACGCAGGCAATATCAACTCTAACCGCCGCGTTCTTTTGCGACAATGTCATCAGCGTTCTAAGTTTATACCTGTGGTTTCGTCACCTGGTCTCATATTCTGACATTTTGCTTTTGCTTTTATATTTTTTCTTGTGTTTTATATGCTTCACTAGATGTAACTGACATCTCTGAATTATATTTGTAACTTATTAACCTCTTGGGACCCGCGCTATAGTAAAATGACGGCTACAGCGCGGATCCCAAAATCCAAGTGGACGTCAATTGACGTCCGCCCCTTTGCGCGTTCCCCGCACGCGCTCCAGAGCGCACAGCGGGGAACTGCTGTGCTGGCCGTGTCCCTTGGACACAGCCAATCACAGATCGCCGCGAACGGCCAATCAGAGTGGCCGTTTGCGATGCGATCTGTGCGGCCAATGAGAGATGATCTCATATGTAAACATATGAGATCATCTCTCATTGCCGGCTCAGTGCTGTCAGTGCTGTCTCTGGAGAGGAGACCGATCTGTGTCCCTTGTCCATAGGGACACAGATCGGTCACCTCCCCCCCAGTCACCCCCCTTCCCCCACAGTTAGAACACTAATTAGGGTACACATTTAACCCCTTCCTCACCCCCTAGTGTTAACCCCTTCAATGCCAGTGACATTTATACAGTAATTAGTGCATATTTATAGCACTGATCGCAGTATAAATGTGAATGGGCCAAAAAAGTGTTAAAAGTGTCCGATGTGTCCGCCATAACGTCGCAGTCCCAATAAAAATCGCAGATCGCCGCCATTTCTAGTAAAAAAAAAAAATAATAAAAAATAATAAATTCTGTCCCCTATATTGTAGGCGCTATAACTTTTGCTTATTGCGATTTTTTTTTTTTACCAAAAATATGTAGAAGAATACATATCGGCCTAAACTGAGAAAAAAAAAATGTTTGTGTTTTTTTAAATTGGGATATTTATTATAGCAACAAGTAAAAAATATTGTATTTTTTTTCAAAATTGTCGCTCTTTTTTGTTTACAGCGCAAAAAATAAAAACCGCACCGGCAATCAAATACCACCAAAAGAAAGCTCTACTTGTGGGGAAAAAAGGACGCCAATTTTGTTTGGGAGCCACGTCGCACGACCGCGCAATTGTTAGTTAAAGCGACGCAGTGCCGAAAGCTGAAATTTCACCTGGGCAGGAGGGGGGTATATGTGCCCAGTAAGAAAGTGGTTAAAAGTCAACTTTTCATATTTCTAAATAGTGCCTACAAAGTCCATCTTTTCCACTACATTTCTCTATATATGTGTGAAAGCAGGGGTGTCTCTGCAGAAGCCCAACAAGCCCCCCTGCCGAGTCCAACCTATAGCACGGCAATCAGCAAATTTCATGCTCCCTGTTGATTGGAAAGCTCTAGCTTCGACTAGCGGGCATGACAGGTCTATTCAGAGACACCACTGCTTCTACACAGAGCAAGGATCTTTCTCTAAATCATGCTGGCAGTGGAGAGGCTTTTTTGCTCAGGCTGTGGCTGTTTTCTCAAGGAAAAAAAAGGAAACAAAAAAGGAAAAACGGAGGGCGCACCGACCTAGTGTGATACTGATTGGTGGATTTTATTAAATAAATAAAAACAAATCATAATACTCACAAAAGGAGTGTTAAAAACAGGCCTTGAGTCACAATGCAGCAAAGAACCAACACCATCGGCATAGCACGATATTGTTTCGATCCGTGACCGTGGCTAGGGCTGACGCGTTTCAGGGGAGAACCCCTTTCCTCAGAGCTAAAAGGTCTGCAGTGCAGACCTTTTAGCACTGCAGACCTTTTAGCTCTGAGGAAAGGGGTTCTCCCCTGAAACGCGTCAGCCCTAGCCACGGTCACGGATCGAAACAATATCGTGTTATGCCGATGGTGTTGGTTCTTTGCTGCATTGTGACTCAAGGCCTGTTTTTAACACTCCTTTTGTGAGTATTATGATTTGTTTTTATTTATTTAATAAAATCCACCAATCAGTATCACACTAGGTCGGTGCGCCCTCCGTTTTTCCTTTTTTGTTTCCTTTAGTTTTATGAATTCCAACGATTCAGAGGAGGGCTGCAAGACTTTGGAAGATACCTTTTAATTGAGTTGCTATTGAGTTTCACCTTTTCTTCAAACATCTTCCCTAAAAATACCGGAGCGCAGGAGATTTGTCTTTGTATTGGTTTTCTCAAGGAAAACCAACTGTAATGTCCCCGTACACACAATCAGATTTTCTGACAAGAAAAATCCGATGTGAGCTTTTGGAAAGAAATTCCCACCGTGTGTAGGCTCCATCAGACTTTTCCTGTCGGTAAACATCCACCAACAACATTTTGAGAGATGTTCTTAAAATTTTCCGTCGGAAAAAAATCCAAATCAGAAATTCCGATCTTCTGTGGCGACGCGCAAAATTCCGACGCATGCTCGGAAGCATCAAACTTAATTTTCTCGGCTTGTCGAAGTGTTGTACATCACCACGTTCTTGACGGTCGAAAGTATAGAGAACTTTTGTGTGACTGTGTGTATGCAAGACAAGCTGGAGCGGAATTCCGTCGGAAAAACCATCCAAGGTTTTTCAGACGGAAAATCTGATCGTGTGTACGGGACATAAGACTTGGAACAGCTTTAGTTTTCATGCACCTGGATCATAGGTGTGCGCAGCCTATTGCATAAGGCTGCATTCACACCTGAGCGTAGCGTTTTGCGGCGTTTTTTACCGCGATTTGCCACGACAAAACGCAGCGTTTTCTACCGCGATTTTGTACAGGTCTAGGGTCACCAATGTAAAATGCACAAATACGCTCAATTCGAGCCACAAAAAAGGGTCCAGAACTTGTTTGGGCGTTCTGCGTCAGGCGTTTTGTAGTGAACCATCTCCATAGAGAATAATGTATTTTTTCCCCTCTGGCGTCTTTGAGCGTCGCGCTTCAGGCGACAAAACGCTCAGGTGTGAATGCAGCCTCAGGGTGTGCACCCTAAAGATCAAACACATAGTACCGATCACTCACGATGAAAGGGAAGGGGCTGGTAAGTTACACATTTACCGGCCCCTTCCCCCATTCATCCTAAAACATCCCCGCAGCAACAGCTGTAGGGAGAAGAGAGTAGGGAAGCTGGAAGCGCTGCGGGGGGAGGGGGGAACCAGGGCAGTAGGGGAATCTGATTGGGGTGTGCCTGGGCACACCTGGCACACCCTGTGCGCACGCCTATGACCTGGATAATACATAGATTTCAACTGAATGCTGGGCTTTCATAAGCTATGCTTTCTGAACACAATTGATATGCTTTCTTGAAAGTGATCATTAGATTTTGTACCTTGAGAAGAGAGCCAGAAGTTTGGTATTCACTAAAATGAAAGCATGCAGAACTTCCTCTCCACCCCGTTCATTGCTACTGTTTATGTATTGTACAATCTGTTTCTCCAAGAACTCAATGCATTGCTCGCAAAGCTTTGGGTGAATCAGACGCTCCACAGCCTGTCGGGGGGAAAAAAAACACACATTATAAAATCCATCAGATGCTGAGCACTAGTGTCCGAAGCTGAACTTCAAGGTCCGGTGACTTTTATCTGATCCTTCCATCCTCTCTAATCTACTCATCACTGGTTTTACACATCTTTAAGTCCTTCTCTAATCTTCTGCCAGTTCTACAGGCAAACAGTAATAATGGAAACATCTACAAGCAGTGGCGGCTGGTGCTCAAAATTTTTGGGGGGGGGCGCAAATGAAAAAAAAAGAAAAAAAATGGTAGCCTCACTGTGCCTATCAAACGCAGCCGCTGTGCCATCAATTGTCACCACTGTGCCATGCTATTAAACGCAGCCGCTGAGCCATTAATTGTCACCACTGTGCCATGCCATCAAAAGCAGCCACTGTGCCAATTGTCGCCTCTGTGCCCATTGTTGTCACTGTGCTGTGCCCTTTGTCACCTCTGTGCCCATTGTTGTCACTGGGCTGTGCCCTTTGTCGCCTCTGTGCCCATTGTTGTCACTGTGCTGTGCCCTTTGTCGCCTCTGTGCCCATTGTTGTCACTGTGCTGTCTGTGCCCTTTCATTGATGCCACTGTGCCCTTTGCCGCTCTCTGTCCCCTTTGCCGCTCTCTGTGCCCATTGTCGCCCCTTTTCCTGTAAAATGAACTTACCTGAAGCTTCCATGTCCTCCCTTGATGTCTTGTCCCGCTTGGTGATGCTTCAGCCAATCAGGTTCCTGATAACCAGAATCCGGGAACCTGGTTGGCTGAAACGGCCGTCAGTCTTTTTCAAGGAACGCAGGGGGCCTCGTTCCGAGAATAGACATCCGAGAGCCGGAGGGCTGTACTTGGAAAGCCTATGAGAGCCGCTGGCTTTTATAGGCAGTTCCGCTCAGCCAACCAGCTACCGTTATTCAGGTAACCGGCGCCCTATGTCCGGTGATCTGAATAGACCAGGCAGCTGGCAACCAACAATAACATACATCCGTGCAATTATGCACGAATGTATGTTATTTGCGAGAGGGGGTGGCGCTGCAGCGCCCTCTATAGACGGCCGCCGGAACTGCGGTTAAAATGTAAAAATGACATTTTAGCCGAATAAAAGTTCTTAAAGGGCCCGTTTTTTTTTTGTGACTGCGGGAGGGGGGGCGGCGCCCGTGCGTCCTTATGTGCAACGGCTACCCGGGCTAATGAGAGGGTATCAGCCGTTGGAGAAGTCCTTTTCCCTGGCAAAGTGCGATATGCAAGTAAAACCGGTATCATTCCATCCCCAAGATCCAGAGAGAGAGAGAGAGAGAGAGAGAGAGAGAGAGAGAGAGAGAGAGAGAGAGAGAGAGAGAGAGACCCCCTTCAAGAACGAGACGAGGCTGCGTTTCAAGGGTCAAACAAGACTGTTTAAGGGGACATTTCACCTAGCTTATATGTGCTTACAACTGTTACAGGAACAATGACAATCTCCGCCCCCCCCTTCACACAGATACTTTGAAATAATGACATCTCCTTGAATCAATCAGTCTCTAGACGTTCCGGCACCGAGATCCACTTAACATGACCTGGCCAGGCACATTCCTTTCTCAATAGAATTCAATTAACCTTTAGAACAATACACACTCACAGATGATCACGTTAGCATACACCTGGCAGGAGGCTGTTAACTGGTAATACACGACAAAGCGTCAATTAGCATTTAGCAGTGAAAGAGCTCCTTCTACAATTAACCCTTGGAGCTCAGAATATAATGTGGTAAATCCAATTGTAACAAGTCATGCAGTTCTTTGTAGGCAGAATAGTCCATAGGTCCGTTACACTATGGACGGGCCGCCACCATCTACAAGGTTCCAACCTGTACCTATAAATGATCAAATGACCTTATTTTATGGGCAGTGATAATATATTAAATGTAATGTCTTCCAGGTTGGGAAGCCAATGCTGTACTTCATTCAATGCATTTTAGTGAAGGTCTTTCTGGTTCCTTCAAATCCCAAAACCATAACCTTAAAAGAGAGGCTTCCATATAGAAAAGACCAAGCTGCCTTTACTGAATTGTTTTCACAAATGTAAGGTCTAAAGCCTTCATGTTCATACTTGTTTCTGTACCTAGCGAGTTGCTTTTCACAAGAAGGTAGCCAGAAGTCAGAAATCCCAGGCATGCGTAATTGTTCCAGGCAAGTGATCCAGTAGGGAGAGTGATGGTCCTGGAAACTGCACCTTTCAAGACCAACTATGGGCCTACTCCCAATTTCGGAGAGATAATAAACCACTCCCTCTCACGGATGGCTCTGGCCATGTACAATTGCTCTCATGTTTTTTTATCTTTTGTAATAAAATGTATCTATTTCATAAAATTGTACCAGTGAGTCTCAATCTCCCTATCTCAACACCTTGAAAGTCCGGAGGCTTGCCACGTCTCCTTCCCCCCTCCAATATTTTGAAATGAGCACTTATTGGGTTTAATCACTGTAAACTTCTCTGGCATAGAGCAACCATTGCGTTGGGTTACATCACCAAAACTGAGCAGAATTGTCCAAGAGCGGAATTGTATTTCGTGAGCTATGTGGAGTGACGGAACAAACATCATTCACCTCTACTGCAAAGCTCTGGTCTTCATTCCGTAGAGTGCTGTATGTAAGGAGAAGACTCTGGAACGTCTTCCACACCAAGTTCCTCTGATCCGAATCAGGAGGCCGTAACCTGCATTGGAGAAACAAGAACAAATTTATTTTCCGGATGATTGGGGCGTCAGAATCTGATGCGACAGCATGATGCCAAAAAAATGGCACCAATGCCAAGAGAGCTATATTTCACAAAAAAATACAATAAAATTATTAACAGACAAATACAACATAACTCACTGAATTCCAGCTAAATCTAAAAGATAAAACTGAGTTAATAAATAAAAATGAAGATGAGAGAAAAAAAAAAATCTACAGGATGGGCTCCGTGATCAGAGAGACAGAGGGAGAGAAACAAAGTTAGAGAGATAAACTCAAGAGCAGAGCTAACATTAGAGACAGAGATAGAGAGAGAGTGAGTGACTATTGTGTCTTTCTAAGCAAATACAAGCTGGCAGCTGGGAGAGGGGGAGAGACCAACTTTCAGCTGCTGGAGGAAGAGTTCTGCAATTGTCGTCCATCACTAATCCCCCTCTCTGTGTGGGCCCCCATGTGTGCTCGGGCCCCCTACAAGCGGATCGGTGGTCCCCCTATTAGCAGCCCTGTGTGCTAGAACCAATCCCCCCCCCCTGCAATGCAGCCAGGGGGAGAAAGAGTAGGAGAAGCTGCAAGGGGAGGCAGAAGAGGATTGGTGTCTGCAATAAGACAGTACAGCCGGACCTCCTGCTCAGCAGGTGCCCGCCCCCCCCCCCCTTTTGAACTGATGGGTTATGGGCCCAGTACAGAAGGACTGGCTGTACTGCCTTATCAGCGGTCCTGCTGTCCAGTACCCCAATAAGAAAGATGTTCAAAAGGAGCTGTGACCCTACACTTTCCCCTCCTCATTATTAATCTTTCCCTATTGCTAGTACTATCCCTACCAGACGGGGTATCTAGCCCTACTTTATCACTCCGCCTCACCCAAGATGGCTGCTGGATTTAAATGAGGCATCCAGCATCCAAAAATCGGGTGCTTTCCCAGTGACCCAGGAAACCATAGAGGAACCGAGTTCCCCTTGATGTCTTCAACTGAGGGAGAGCGCCACCTACAGTGGATAAAGTAGACTGCACCTGCCTGCAGATGTTTCAGGTTCTCCCTCATCCTCTGAACCCCTGGGAACCCTGTACCCCTTAACTACTTACGGACCTCTGCGCGACTATACAGTACAGACCAAAAGTTTGGACACACCTTCTCATTCAAAGAGTTTTCTTTATTTTCATGACTATGAAAATTGTAGATTCACACTGAAGGCATCACAACTATGAAGTAACACATGTGGAATTATACATAACAAAAAAGTGTGAAACAACTGAAAATATATTTCATATTCTAGGTTCTTCAAAGTAGCCACCTTTTGCTTTGATTACTGCTTGGCACACTCTTGGCATTCTCTTGATGAGCTTCAAGAGGTAGTCACCTGGCGCAGCACCCCATCACTCTCCTTCTTGGTCAAATAGCCCTTACACAGCCTGGAGATGTGTTTGGGGTCATTGTCCTGTTGAAAATAAATGATGGTCCAACTAAACGCAAACCGGATGGAATAGCATGCCGCTGCAAGATGCTGTGGTAGCCATGCTGGTTCAGTATGCCTTCAATTTTGATTAAATCCCCAACAGTGTCACCAGCAAAGCACCCCCACACCATCACACCTCCTCCTCCTCCATGCTTCACGGTGGGAACCAGGCATGTAGAGCCCATCCGTTCACCTTTTCTGCGTCGCACAAAGACACGGGGGTTGGAACCAAAGATCTCAAGTTTGGACTCATCAGACCAAAGCACAGATTTCCACTGGTCTAATGTCCATCCCTTGTGTTCTTTATCCCAAACAAGTCTCTTCTGCTTGTTGCCTTTCTTTAGCAGTGGTTTCCTAGCAGATATTCTACCATGAAGGCCTGATTCACACCGTCTCCTCTTACCAGTTCTAGAGATGTGTCTGCTGCAAAAGGTGGAAGAACCTAGAATATGAAATATATTTTCAGTTGTTTCACAATTTTTTGTTATGTATAATTCCACATGTGTTCATTCATAGTTTTCATGCCTTCAGTGTGAATCTACAATTTTCATAGTCATGAAAATAAAGAAAACTCTTTGAATGAGAAGGTGTGTCCAAACTTTTGGTCTGTACTGTATATGTCGGCACTTTGAAGAGGGATATCTCCATTAAGGCAGCAGCTAGCTACCATAACCCAGGTATCCATCTCCTCAGCCGGCGGTCCGGTTTACGATAATGGTGATTTCTGCTGTGGATTTGCCGCAAGATCACCATTATCGGCGGTGGGAGAGGGCCCCTCTCCCCGGTGCCCTCTGCCGCTTACCGGAGCTGTCAGTAGCGGTGGAGGTGATCGGGTCCTTTCTGTGGCTGGGTATGGAGACGAGGGAAGGGAAGATGGCCCCCACCAGTAGCATACCATAGCAGGGCGGAAGCAACATCAAAACATCTCCACCCATAGCTCTTAAAGGGCCATTTTTATTTTTATTTTCAAATGACACTTTTTTTTATTTTTTATAATTTTTTTTATTGCATTTTTGTGTAAATATGAGATGTGAGGTCTTTTTGACTCCAGATCCAATATTTAAAAGATGATAGATAGAGTTGAGCGGACACCTGGATGTTCGGGAACCCGAACTCCGAACCCTATTGTAGTCAATGGGACACGGACTTTTAGAAAAAAAAATGCGCGGAGGTCCCCGCAAATTCAATAACCAGACCCTTTCGGTCGCGACCCATTCTATTCACCAGAACCGTTCTAATAGGAGCGACGCAAGTCGCTCCGACTTAGAAAAAGGTTCCTGTACGACTTCGGGGGCGACTTGCATTGACTTCTATACAGAAGTCATTTTGCAAGTCGTCTCTGAAGTCGTCTTCAGGACGCCTTGCCGAATCGCTCCCGAAGCCGTTGCCGCCCCAGTGTGAACCGGCTCTAAAGGAATAGAGAAACTGTAAATAGTGTGGTTAAGTATGTGACAACAAAATCACACTAAAGACATTAATCTCATAACCAATCATGAATAGAATTGCATCGGAAAGGACCAATGATTTAAAAACGTTAAGCACACTCCCCCCTATGCAGGTAAACGCGTAACAAAAATACAATAAGATAACTGGAGAGCGCAAAATATCAAAACTTCTAAAGTGCATTAGTGAAAATACATTTTTCAGTTATTATCAAGCATGAGGTGTATAGACACAAGTCCCATTGATAATAGGAAAGTCTCAAAAACACTATGATAATATAATCCAAAGTGCAATAGTGTAGGTGAAAAATAAAAGGGCATCCGTCCTAGTATCCCATGGGTGAAGATATCTGATAGAAGGGTAGTGATCCCGCCACCATAGGATAGGGGTCGGTACTCTTGCCGTAAAGTGTGGACCCACACAGACTGGTAGATGGGCAGCCACTGTGCCATCAATTATCACCACTGTGCCATGCCATCAAATGCAGTCACTATGCCACCAATTCGCACCACTGTGCCATGCCAAACGCAGTTACTGTGCCATCAAACACAGCCACTGTGCCCATTAATTGTCGCCACTGTGCATGTCACTGTGCCCTTTAACTGTTGCCACTGTGCCCATTGTCGCCGCTGTGCCCTGTAAAATGCACTTACCTTACTCCTTCCACGTCCCTCGATGTCTTCTCCCGCCTTGGTGACACTTCAGCCAATCAGGATACCGATAACCAGAATGGGGGAACCTGATTGGCTGAGACAGCCGTCAGTCTTATCCAAGGAACGCACCCCCCGCACGTTCCGAGGATAAGACATCCGGGAGCCGAGGGCTGTACTCGGAAAGCCTATCAGAGCCGCTGGCTCTGATAGGCACTTCCACACAGCCAACCAGCTGTTGTTATTCAGGTGGCCGGCGCTCAAGTTCCGGCCATCTCTGAATAGACCAGCGGCAGCTGGCAACAATAACATACATTCATGCAATGCATGAATCTATGTTATTAGACTCAGTGGCTGGCGAGAGCCAGAGGGGGCGGCGCTCCAGCACCCTCTATGGACGAACCGCCACTGGTGTGGATGCAAACACATAATCTACATCCCATATTACTGTGACCTTGAAGAGATGTGAAAGTACCTCTGATAATTTAGGCCCTTGTTGAAAATGTAATAATAAAAAAAAAAATGGGCATAAACCATCTGTGTCCTGATATATCACTACTGCCTAGTCCTACATTTGTAACAATCATCTTATATCCACATCTGCTATAGCCCAGAGTAGACATGTGAAATTTGTTTAACAAATTTTGACAAATTAGTTAATTCCGAAATTTCTGAATTTTTTAATTTCCAAATTCCGAAATGTGAAAATTCGAGATTTCAAAAATTCAGAATTTGAAACTTTTCGAATTTCCAAAAAAAGCTAAAATATGAATGAACGAAAATAAATGAATTTTTCGGCAGTGCACATGTCTAGCCCAAATTAGAATAATCCAGTAGGAAAATCAGTATATAGCTGCCATATCAGTCCAATAAATGATTACAATTTTAGGAGATTCTGCTTTTCTTCCTCAACACAGAAAAACGTTACATGTACAGTAATCCACGCTAAATATATTTGATACATAATAGCGGCGATCAGTAGGATGGAATTCGATCTGGTCATACGTACTCCTTCCTGATGAGCTGCCCATCCAATGTCACCAGACCAAAGTGCACCTCCGTCAGTCTCTTCAGCACATAAAGCTTACGCCGTAAATCGTCCTCCGTCTCCGATCCGTCACCATTAACAGCAATGAAGAGACATTCTCCGAACTGCAGAGAGAGAATATGAAATACTGAAAGAGTAAAAATACCTCCAATGAACTCCACACCCCAAATGGATGGGATGGCCCTGAACAATATCCAAGCCGGGCATAGACTTCCCCCGAGGGAACATCTCATACACAGATGTGGCGTTTTCACTATTTTCTGAAACATTTGTTCATTGTACTTTTTTTCTCTTCTTCAGGAGAGCAAGTATGTATGTATGTATGTACGTACGTACGTACGTACGTACGTACGTACGTACGTGAGATAGAGACCTTTTGATTGTAAGCTCCTAGGGGCAGGGACTGGTGTGAATGTATTGTATGTAAAAGCGCAGAATAAATTGTAAGCACTATATAAGTACCTGTAAAAGATCGTCATGGTGAGGTCCAGGTCGTCGTCATGGTGAGGTCCAGGTCGTCGTCATGGTGAGGTCCAGGTCGTCGTCATGGTGAGGTCCAGGTCGTCGTCATGGTGAGGTCCAGGTCGTCGTCATGGTGAGGTCCAGGTCGTCGTCATGGTGAGGTCCAGGTCGTCGTCATGGTGAGGTCCAGGTCGTCGTCATGGTGAGGTCCAGGTCGTCGTCATGGTGAGGTCCAGGTCGTCGTCATGGTGAGGTCCAGGTCGTCGTCATGGTGAGGTCCAGGTCGTCGTCATGGTGAGGTCCAGGTCGTAGTCGTCGTTTTCTTTGTCATGGTGAGGCCCAGGTCATAGTCGTCATCGTCGTCATCATTGGGGAGGTCCAGGTCGTCATCATTGGGGAGGTCCAGGTCGTCATCATTGGGGAGGTCCAGGTCGTCATCATTGGGGAGGTCCAGGTCGTCATCATTGGGGAGGTCCAGGTCGTCATCATTGGGGAGGTCCAGGTCGTCATCATTGGGGAGGTCCAGGTCGTCATCATTGGGGAGGTCCAGGTCGTCATCATTGGGGAGGTCCAGGTCGTCATCATGGGGAGGTCCAGGTCGTCATCATTGGGGAGGTCCAGGTCGTCATCATGGGGAGGTCCAGGTCGTCATCATTGGGGAGGTCCAGGTCGTCATCATGGGGAGGTCCAGGTCGTCATCATTGGGTCGTCTTTGTCATGGTGAGCTCCAGGTCGTCATCGTCTTAATGAGGTCCAGGTCGTCATCGGCATGGTGAGGTTGTGGTCATTGTCGTCATTGTGGAGGTCCAGGTCGTTATCAATAATAATTTTTCGTTTTATAAATGTCCCAAAAGTGCATAAAAATAAGTTTTATCAAATCCCATAAAACACCTTCTGAGATTTAACTTCACAGTTTTTACTGTATTTTAAGAATAAAACAAATGTGAATAATTTAGAGTTCACATAAATCAGAGGAAATGACATGCACCACACAGTGGTTTTCCCCAGCAGAGGGCAGGAGAGAACTAGAACAGGACAAAGCCAGGAGAGGCCCCGACCCAAACACAGCGCCTGAGGCATGTGCCTCTCCTGCCTCCTCCTCGGCCCGGCCCTGGAAGGGACATTTAGATGTCGGACTTCCCGGACTCCAGAGATTTTTATAAATCTGAAATAACTTGCCATGTGAAGAACACAGAGATGATCATTCTCAGTGGTGAAGCAGGTATAGGTGTCACCGATCTTCTCCAACAGCGTCACACAAGAGATGATCAGAGGGGCAAACAGAGTATTGATGCTGTCACCAAACGTTGGAGACTGAGGAGAGAAAAGATTTACAGAATATCCTGACATTATTATAAAAGTATAAGAAATATACAATACCAATACTTATGAACTCCAGGCAGTTTTGTTTAATTATAATCAGCCAATTTTATTATTCAGGGACCCCATCCAGACAGCCTAGCAAGGTCTCTGACCTCCAGTGCAGTTAAAAACTCTAGAGCCTGCTGAGTCAGCACCCCCCCCCCCCCAACCTGCCGACTGGACAATGAAGAAGCAACAACGCAATGATGAGGTCATCACTCTGCTCTTTCTTCCTGTCAGCAAGCTCTCAGTGTTACATTGATAGTGCTGGACAAAGCAGCAGAGCCTACAGCACTGACCCATCCCCCCCACCCCAACTAAGTCTACCGTGCAGGAGATTACAGGAAACAAATATAAAATAAAAATTCTAATTATTTAACCACTTGCTTTCTGGAAGATTTACCCCTCTTCATGACCAGGCCATTTTTTTTGCCATACACCCCTGCATTATTTTAACCGACAATTGCGACACTGTACCCAAATAAAAATGACGTCCTTTTTTTCCCCACAAATAGAGCTTTCTTTTGGTGGGATTTGATCACCTCTGCGGTTTTTATTTTTTGTGCTATAAACAAAACAAAAAAAATATTATATTTGTATATATAAAAGAAAAAAAATTCCCCCAACTCTCTGCTATGAAACATATTCAATTATAAAAAATAAAATAAAAAAATAATATATACACATACACACACATATATATATATATATATATATATATATTTTTTTTATATAGATTTCAAAATTATCTGCTTTTTTTTATTGAATATATATTGAATATGTTTCATAGCAGAGGGAAAAAAATAAAATAATGGGGATATTTATTATAGCAAAAAGTACAAACTATAGCTTTTTTTTCTCAAAATTGTCGCTCTATTTTTGTTTATAGCGCAAAAAAAAAAAAAACGCAGAGGTGATCAAATACCACCAAAAGAAAGCTCTATTTGTGGGAAAAACGAGGATGTCAATTTTGTTTGGGAGCCACGTCGCACGACCGCGCAATTGTTAGTTAAGGCGACGCAGTGCCGAATCGTAAAAAGTGGCCTCGGTCTTTGGCCAGCCAAGTGGTCCGGGGCTGAAGTGGTTAAGGAAGAGAACAGATGGGCATTACATATGTCAACCATTAGCCTTTCCATTGCTCTGGTCTCATTGACTGGTTCAGAAATGATCTTGATGTTAGGATATTAGGATTCTTACCTGTAAGTAATCATCAGACTGAGAATATCTGTTGTGAAGTTTCTTTTCAAATTCTTCATCAGCCCAACAGAAAAGAACTTCTGCCCCCTCCGAGACGATCAGTACACATTTCATCTGCCAAAGAAAAATAAATGTAATTTATATACTGAAATAGAATGAAGTATCAGTATAGGAGGCATCAGAATCATTCCAATATACAGTGGAACCTCAGATGACGGGCATAATCCGTTCCAGGAGAATGCTTGTAATCCAAAGCACTCGCATATCAAAGCGAGTTTCTCCATAGAAGTCACTGGAAACCAAGATAATTCGTTCCACATTGACTTCTATGGCATGCAATACCGCATGTGGCCAGAGAGAGGGGGGGGGGGCGCCGGAGAGACTCGGAAATACTCAGATTGTTCGGCTGCACTTGGAAACACTTGGGAACGGAGTATTACCGAGTATTTCCGAACGGCTCCGAGTGTCACCAGCGCCCCCGCACCTCTGGCCAAATGCGGTACTGCACACCACAGAGGCTTGAATCCTGCTCATTTTGCGAGACATCGCTCGCAAACCGAGTCAGGATTTTTATAAAATAATTGCAAAAAGCTTGTTAACCGCGTTACCTGCAATCCGAGGTTCCACTTTGTATATTTTTTTTCAATTAACTAATCATCCAAAACTATCCTATAAGCAAAATAATCACGCAGAACATTGTTGATTTGTGAAAAAGATATCATCCATATTTTAAAAATACACTATATGGCCAAAACTTTGGGTACACCCAACCATCACATCTACCCTATATGATCCAAAAGTATGTGAACCCCTATGAATGAGTTTAGGTGTCCCAAGTGATACTCTATCATACAAAGACATTGTAGACAATGATGCTCTTCCAACCTTGTGGTAACAGTTTGGTGAAGCCCCTTTTCTGTTCCAGCTAGACTGTACCCCTGTGTACAAAACCAGCTCCATAAATATGTGGATGACCAGTTTGGTGTAAAGGAACTCCAGTGTCCTGCACAGAGCCCTGACCCCAACCCCACTCAACATCTTTGGGATGGATTGGAGCACCGATGGTGAGCCAGGTCCTTTCATTTAGCATCAGTACCTGACCTCACATTGGGCACAAATTTCACAGACTCCTCCAAAATCTTCTTCCCAGAAGAGTGGAGCCAGCTCCATAAAAGGACATTATGTGACCAGTTTGGTGTGGAGGAACTCCAGTGGCCTGCACAAGAGCCCTGACCTCAACCCTACTATAGCCCCGATTCTTACAAATGGGCACAAATTCCCATAGACATACTCTACAGCCTTGCGGAAAGTCTTCCTAGAAGAGTGGAGGAACTCCAGGGTCCTGACCTCAACCCTACTATAGCACAGAGCCCTGACCTCAACCCTACTATAGCAAGGAGCCCCGACCTCAACCCTACTATAGCCTCAATTCTTATAAATGGGCACAAATTCCCATAGACATACTCTACAGCCTTTGCGGAAAGTCTTCCTAGAAGAGTGGAGGAACTCAACAGCCCTGACCTCAACCCTACTGAATGCCTTTGGGATCAATTGGAATGCCGATGGTGGGACTTGGCTTCATATAAAGCACACATCATAAAAGGACCTTCAAACTGATACACTCTATGGCCCAACCCATGTGGACACTTTCATTGAATTAAGGGTCTCCAGTTAAGGATCCTGTTAATACTCCACCAGGCAAAGACATTGTAGACAATGATGCTCTTCCAACCTTGTGGTAACAGTTTGGTGAAGCCCCTTTTCTGTTCCAGCATGACCGTACCCCTCTGTGTACAAAACAGATTCATAAAGACATGAATGACCAGTTTGGTGTGAAGGAACGCCAGTGTCCTGCACAGAGCCCTGACCTCAACCCTACTGAACATCTTTGGGATGGATTGGATCACAGATGGTGAAGCTAGATCATCCAGCATTAAGTACCTGACCTCACATTGGGCACAAATTTCACAGACTGCTCCAAAATCTTGTAGGGAGCCTTCCCAGAAGAGTGGAGCCAGCTCCATAAAAGGACATTATGTGACCAGTTTGGTGTGGAGGAACTCCAGTGCCCTGATCTCAACCCTACTATAGCCCGATTCTTAAAAATGGGCACAAATTTCCATAGACACACTACAGTCTTGCGGAAAGTCTTCCTAGAAGAGTGGAGGAACTCCAGGGTCCTGACCTCAACCCTACTATAGTACAGAGCCCCGACCTCATCCTTACTATAGCCCCCATTTTTATAAATGGGCACAAATTCCCATAGACATACTGTCTTGTGGAAAGTCTTCCTAGAAGAGTGGAGGAACTCGATAGCCCTGACCTCAACCCTACTGAATGCCTTTGGGATGAATTGGAATGCCGATCAGTCTTGTCCCTGCAGGCTCATGACTAAAAGACTCCACCGTTAATGGCAATTCTTTTTATAAAGCACACATTTTAAAGGCCCTTCAATCTGTTACACTATATGGCCCAACATATGTGGACACTTCTTCAGATCATTGAGTTCTGGGGTCTTCAGTGAAGGATCCTGGTAATACTCATCATACAAAGACATTGTAGACAATTTTGGTCTTCCAACCTTGTGGTAACAGTTTGGTGAAGCCCCTTTTCTGTTCCAGCATGACCGTACCCCTCTGTGTACAAAACCAGCTCCATAAAGACATGGATGACCAGTTTGGTGGGAAGGATCTCCAGTGTCCTGCACAGATCCCTGACCCCAGCCCTACTCAACATCTTTGGGATGGATGGGAGCACCGATGTCTATGCTTTAGTTGGTGAATGAATGGGAAGCTCTGTACAGAGCTCTTCCTGTCCATTCATTCTGTGCAGTGGAGGCTACAGAGATGAAGATTAAGGGCCGAGTCCTCAGCCTTCTTTCTCTGTCTCAAAGGTGGAACATCAGAGGTCTGTTTAGACCCCCGATAGTTCACCAAACCCAGTGGCGACTGGTGCTCCAAATTTTTGGGGGCGGCGCTCCTGCACCCTTTATGGACACCACCACTGACCAAACCCCTCAATGTACTCCTAAATAAAATGTAAAAAAAATAATAATATAAAATAAAAATACTGAAATCAGTAGCGGAACTACCAGGGTCGAAAAGGTCGCACTTACAAATGGGCCCTGGCATTCCGCCACTGGGCTCTGAGGTAAGGGCTCCCAGCTGGGGGCCAAGGGGACCCTTCATGGTTTCTTGCGTTGAAGGTTCTAGTTACGTCACTGCCTCCCCCCACATAGAAGAAGCACATCACCTACTTTAATTGCTGGAAATTTCCTCGTTCTTTTCTTGGCGAGATTAACAGCATGTCGCTCTCAGATCCATGGAGCTCAATCTTCACAGAACATGGTCCTCCATGTAACCTAAGACAGATAAACAGAATACTTGGCCCAGGAATGGATAAAAGATTGGACAAATCAGAATCCAGCCAATCCGGTGACATGCGCTCCACTAAACCGCTCTACGTTCTCGGCTTGGATTACCCTGGCTGGGCAGCCAAGGGACAGATTTTTCTGTATAGGAACAGATCCTTCATCTTTAGTAGACCCGTCCTCCTCAATGCCAGAACATTCTTTACATTCCGATCAACCAGCTCCACAGATTTACACCAAGACGTGCTCGTTCCTCATATACACACACCCCAACATTTTGAGATGGAAATGAGGGACACCTACTAGCAAATGTATGTAGGCAGAGGACACGCCCCCTACCAGACCCTCTTAACCATTTACTGACCGCCGCACAAACTTATACGTCAACAGAATGGCATGGCTGGGCAAATGGGCGTGTGTGTATATATGTATATACTAGAGCTGCACGATTCTGGTCAAAATGAGAATCACGATTCTTTTGCTTAGACTAAAGATCACGAATCTCAAAAACTGAATGCCAGAAACCCCTCCCCCCCCAAAAAAAAACCTGTGATTTATCTGAAAATATGAATATATAAAAAACAGGCCAGTGATATGTCTATAATGTTAAAGACCATATAACTCCTATGAAAAAAGCAGAATCAAACTTTGATTCTGATTTTTTCATAGGAGTTATATGGTCTTTAACATTATAGACATATCGCTGGTCTCTTTTTTATACATCAGAAGCAGTACCGCCAGCAACCATTGGGTGGCGCATGGATACACACAGTTGTACAGAACTGTGAGAAAGATTAATACATCAGAAGCAGCACCACCGGCAACCACTGGGTGGCGCATGGATACACACCACTACAGTTGTACAGATCTGCAAGAGAAGCCCAGGCATCCATCCAGCGGCGCAGGCTGCCGACGTCAGTTCCGATATCGGCGCCATTTGCGTTCCACGCTGGTTACGCGGAACCGGCCGTGAAACAGAAGAATCGCGAGTCATCCCGCTGGGAGATAGCGGGCGGGGAGAATCGAGATCGCTATTCTCTCCGCGATTAATCGTGCAGCTCTAGCGTGTGTGTACATATGTATATACACACACACACACGTTCCCCCACCCCACCCCACCCCCTTCAATTTGCCGCCGTGTGGTCGGGCGATCGGGTCACAGAGCTGAAGGATGGGGAGAGGTCAGTGTAAACACAACATTTCCCCGTTTTTCCTAGTGACATGATCGTCTGCACAGCTTCCACGTTCTTCACTGTGGCGCCGTCATTGATCGTGTGTTCCCTGATATAGGGGAAAAACGATCAATGACGTCAAACGTCCAGCCACGCCCCCCTACAGTTAGAAACACAGATGAGGTCACACTTAACCCCTTCAGCGCCCCCTAGTGGTTAACTCCCAAACTGCCATTGTCATTTTCACAGTAAACAATGCATTTTTAATGCATTTTTTGCTGTGAAAATGACAATGGTCCCAAAAATGTGTCAAAATTGTCCGATGTGTCCGCCATAATGTCGCAGTCACGAAAAAAAACGCTGATCGCCGCCATTAGTAGTAAAAAAAAAATTGGTAAAAAAGGAATAAGACTATCCCCTAATTTGAAAATGCTATAAATTTTGCGCAAACCAATCCATAAACGATTATTGCAATTTTTTTTACCAAAAATATGTAGAAGAATACGTATCGGCCTAAACTGAGGGAAAAAATAAGTATTTTTAAATATTTTTGGGGGATATTTATTATAGCAAAAAGTAAAAAATATAGAATTTTTTTCAAAATTGTCGCTCTATTTTTGTTTATAGCGCAAAAAATAAAAACCGCAGAGGTGATCAAATACCACCAAAAGAAATCTCTATTTGTGGGAAAAAAAGGACGCCAATTTTGTTTGGGAGCCACGTCGCACGACCGCGCAATTGTCTGTTAAAGCGACGCAGTGCCGAATCGCAAAAACAGGCCAGGTCCTTTACCTGCATAAAGGTCTGGGTCTTAAGCGGTTAATGTAGGTACAAAATTTAGTAACTTATTGCTACACTTAGAGGCGCCCCTCTTCTCTTTTATACCCTGTAAAAAAAAAACGCTTTGATATACAAGTGCTTTGGATTACAAGCATGTTTCCGGAACGAATTACGCTCGGAAACCGAGGTTTTACTGTATATGGATCGGACCAAAATGAGGGACAAATGGGGAGGACAGAGGGACACACGGAGGAGGACAGAGGGACACACGGAGGAGGACAGAGGGACACATGAGGAGGACAGAGGGACACACGGAGGAGGACAGAGGGACACACGGAGGAGGACAGAGGGACACACGGAGGAGGACAGAGGGACAAATGAGGAGGACAGAGGGACACATGAGGAGGACGGGGGGACACATGAGGAGGACGGGGGGACACATGAGGAGGACGGGGGGACACATGAGGAGGACGGGGGGACATCAGGGACAGTTGGGAGCTCTGCACACAGAATAACAGAAATATTTACTAAATCAGGAGGACAAAGAAGTCCTTCTGCCAAGTTCCAGGCTCAGAGCTGTGAAAGATCATGAAAAGGAACGTCTGTTTTCCCTTCTGAGAAGGGAAGGATTAGAACCCCGGTCAGGTTTTTATTGCGGTCCGTGTTCCCCCCGGAAGATTTACATTCTGTCCTGGAGACAGAAGGTGGGGGAAACAAACATTGCTGGTTGTCACCAGAACAAAAACGGTGAAGGTAAATCTTCCAATGGGGACACACGTCTCAGAGGAAACTTCCTTCACTTCCTGTTGCATCTCCAAGACAGGAAGTATGAGCGAGTTTGGGGAGGAGGAACTTGACTGGCCTGCACAGAGTCCTGAACACCTTTGGGATGAATTAGAGTGGAGACTGTGCCAGGCCTTCTCATCCAACATCAGTGCCTGACCTCACAAATGCTCTTCTGGAAGAACGGTCAAACATTCCCATAGACACACTCCTAAACCTTGTGGACGGCCTTCCCAGAAGAGTTGAAGCTGTTATAGCTGCAAAGGGCGGAGCCAACTCAATATTGAACCCTGCGGAATAAGACTGGGATGCCAATAAAGTTCATGTGTGTGTAAAGCCAGGTGTCCCAATACTTTTGGTAATATAGGGCATAACCGCTCATGTATATATACATCCTTTTTTTAAAGATGGATATCTCGGTAACGGCAGCAGCTGCTGCCACAACCAAGATATCTATCTTTACTGTGAGCGGTCCTGTAAACGATAACGGTGGTCTCCGCGGCGGATTCGCCACGAGACCACCATTATCGGCGGCGGGAGAGGGCCCCCCCCTCCCGCCGCTCTCCCGCGCCTTCCAGAGCGGCGGAGGCGATCGGGTCCTTTCCTCTCCTCAGCTGGGATACGAGTGAGGGCAAGATGGCCCCCACCCGTCCCCGTAGCATAGCAGGGCGGAAGTGATGTCAAAACGTCACTTCCACCCATGCTTCTTAAAGCAATATTTTCTAAATGTCATTTTTTTTTTGCATTTTAGTCTAAATATGAGATCTGAAGTCTTTTTGACCCCAGATCTCATATTTAAGAGGACCTGTCATGCTTTTTTCTATTACGAGGGATGTTTACATTCCTTGTAATAGGAATAAAAGTGACCCATTTTTTATTTTATTTTCAGTGTAAAAAATAATAAAATAAATAAAAATAAATAAGAAAACAAAAAAATGTTTTTTTAAAGAGCCCCGTCCCGACGAGCTTGCACGCAGAAGCGAACGCATACGTGAGCAGCGCCCGCATATGAAAACGGTGTTCAAACCACACAAGTGAGGTATCGCCGCGATCGGTAGAGCGAGAGCAATAATTCTAGCCCTAGACCTCTTCTGTAACTCAAAAGATGCAACCTATAGAATTTTTTTAAACGTCGCCTATGGAGATTTTTAAGGGTAAAAGTTTGGCGCCATTCCACGAGCGGGCGCAATTTTGAAGCGTGACATGTTGGGTATCAATTTACTCGGCGTAACATTATCTTTCATAATATATAAAAAAAATTGGGCTAACTTTACTGTTGTTTTATTTTTTAATTAAAAAAAGTGAATTTTTTCCAAAAATAGTGCGCTTGTAAGACCGCTGCACAAATACGGTGTGAAAAAGTATTGCAATGAGCGACATTTTATTCTCTAGGGTGTTATAATGTTTGGGGGTTTTAAAGTGGGAGGTTCACCCATTTATTTATTTTTTTCTATTTTCCCCTTAGATTCCTGCTCGTTGTGTCTAGGGGAATCGGCTATTTGTTTAAAAACATGATCCGTACTTACCGTTTTCGAGATGCATCTTCTCCGTCGCTTCCGGGTATGGGTCTTCGGGAGCGGGCGTTCCTTCTTGATTGACAGTCTTCCGAGAGGCTTCCGACGGTCGCATCCATCGCGTCACTAGTAGCCGAAAGAAGCCGAACGTCGGTGCGGCTCTATACTGCGCCTGCGCACCGACGTTCGGCTTCTTTCGGAAAATCGTGACGCGATGGATGTGACCGTCGGAAGCCTCTCGGAAGACTGTCAATCAAAATAGGAACGCCCATTCCCGCAGCCCATACCCGGAAGCGGCGGAGAAGATGCATCTCGTAAACGGTAAGTACGGATCATATTTTAAAACAAATAGCCGATTCCCCTAGACAAAACGAGCAGGAATCTAAGGGGAAAAATGTGCTCTCTATGGGTGAACCCCCGCTTTAAGTAATTTTCTAGCAAAAAAAAAAAAAGTTTTTAGTCTTGTAAACGCCGAATCTGAGAAACAGTCAAGGTCCTTAAGTGGATAAAATACAATGCACACGTCCCCGTATATTACCATCCATTCATAGATATTATACAATGCAGAGCCCGGACACGTCCCCCGTATATTACCATCCATTCATAGATATTATACAATGCAGAGCCCGGACACGTCCCCCGTATATCACCATCCATTCATAGATATTATACAATGCAGAGCCCGGACACATCCCCCGTATATCACCATCCATTCATAGATATTATACAATGCAGAGCCCGGACACGTCCCCCGTATATTACCATCCATTCATAGATATTATACAATGCAGAGCCCGGACACGTCCCCCGTATATTACCATCCATTCATAGATATTATACAATGCAGAGCCCGGACACGTCCCCCGTATATTACCATCCATTCATAGATATTATACAATGCAGAGCCCGGACACATCCCCCGTATATTACCATCCATTCATAGATATTATACAATGCAGAGCCCGGACACGTCCCCCGTATATTACCATCCATTCATAGATATTATACAATGCAGAGCCCGGACACGTCCCCCGTATATTACCATCCATTCATAGATATTATACAATGCAGAGCCCGGACACGTCCCCCGTATATTACCATCCATTCATAGATATTATACAATGCAGAGCCTGGACACGTCCCCCGTATATTACCATCCATTCATAGATATTATACAATGCAGAGCCCGGACACGTCCCCCGTATATTACCATCCATTCATAGATATTATACAATGCAGAGCCCGGACACATCCCCGTATATCACCATCCATTCATAGATATTATACAATGCAGAGCCCGGACACATCCCCCGTATATCACCATCCATTCATAGATATTATACAATGCAGAGCCCGGACACGTCCCCCGTATATTACCATCCATTCATAGATACTATACAATGCAGAGCCCGGACACGTCCCCCGTATATTACCATCCATTCATAGATATTATACAATGCAGAGCCCGGACACGTCCCCCGTATATTACCATCCATTCATAGATACTATACAATGCAGAGCCCGGACACGTCCCCCGTATATTACCATCCATTCATAGATATTATACAATGCAGAGCCCGGACACATCCCCCGTATATCACCATCCATTCATAGATATTATACAATGCAGAGCCCGGACACGTCCCCCGTATATTACCATCCATTCATAGATACTATACAATGCAGAGCCCGGACACGTCCCCCGTATATTACCATCCATTCATAGATATTATACAATGCAGAGCCCGGACACGTCCCCCGTATATTACCATCCATTCATAGATATTATACAATGCAGAGCCAGGACACGTCCCTGTATATTACCATCCATTCATAGATATTATACAATGCAGAGCCCGGACACGTCCCCCGTATATTACCATCCATTCATAGATATTATACAATGCAGAGCCCGGACACGTCCCCGTATATTACCATCCATTCATAGATATTATACAATGCAGAGCCAGGACACGTCCCTGTATATTACCATCCATTCATAGATATTATACAATGCAGAGCCCGGACACGTCCCCCGTATATTACCATCCATTCATAGATATTATACAATGCAGAGCCCGGACACGTCCCCCGTATATCACCATCCATTCATAGATATTATACAATGCAGAGCCCGGACACGTCCCCCGTATATTACCATCCATTCATAGATATTATACAATGCAGAGCCCGGACACGTCCCCGTATATTACCATCCATTCATAGATATTATACAATGCAGAGCCAGGACACGTCCCCCGTATATCACCATCCATTCATAGATATTATACAATGCAGAGCCCGGACACGTCCCCCGTATATTACCATCCATTCATAGATATTATACAATGCAGAGCCCGGGGCCAGTAAGAAGATAAAAGATTTGTTTGTATTTTGTTGATAAACATTCAGAGGGAAACAAACAATAAAACACAATGGTAACAATGTATCATCACACAGTCTATATATATATATACATTGTATCTGTCAGGAGGAGAGGAGATAGGAAGCGCTCTGGCACTATATATATAATAATAATAATAATAGGAGTCTCACCTCCAGCCGCTCTCTGATCACTGATCACTGACACTCTCCTAACTGCTCCACTTCCTCAACTGACATGTGACTGTGATGTCACCCATGTGACCAGGGGGAGGGGGAGGGGAACACTCACATGGACAAGGCTGGAGGAATTCCTGCATGATTGGGATCATTCCTGAGCATTTCACAGATCTGGGGGGCAGAGAGATCAGAGAGATCAGAAATACACAGAATAGTATATACTGTACACTGCCAGTGCAGCTCCTCCAGAGATCAGTAAATGAAGGGAAGTGTCACTTTGCAAAGAATAGCCAATCACATGCAAGGAAAATAAAAAACAGCATTTCTGCTTGCCCATGATTGGATGATAGAAACCAGCAGAACTTCCCCTCATTTCCTAAGATCTATTCTTCTTTTCTGGAGCAACTGCACTCGAAGTGCACAATATATATATATACCTGCCTTCAGTAATCAAACTCCCCCTGTGCAATTGCTGACTTGCCCCGGCGTTACGAATGCTCCTGATTCAGGAACATCGTAACGCCGACTGCAGCCTAAAATCTGCGCAGCATAAGGCTCTTATGCCACGCATATCTTAGGCTGCATTCTTGCGATGGCCGTTAGGTGGCGTTCCCGTTGTGCTCAGCGTATAGTATGCAAATTGCATACTAACGCCGATTCACAACGTTACGCAAGCCTTGCATACGCAGTTTACGTCGTTTCCGTACGGCGGTTTTCGCGTAATGTTCGTTTGCGTAAGTGATTCGTGAATGGCGCTGGACGCCATTCACGTTCACTTTGAAGCAAATGACGTCCTTGCGACGTCATTTGCCGCAATGCACGTCGTGAAAGTTTCCCGACGGAGCATGCGCTCTACGCTCGGCGCGGGAGCGCGCCTAATTTAAATGATTCCCGCCCCTTACGGGATCATTTACATTAGGCGCCCTTACGCAGGGCAAGTTTACACAGCGCACACGCAATTTACGGAGCTACTGCTCCGTGAATCGCGGGCAGCGCAGTAAATTTGCGGGGGCGCAGGGCAAAAACGTTGCCCTGCGCCTCCGCAAGAAAGGGGCAAATCTACCTGAATCCGGGCCAATGTCATCCTCTCATGTGAGATTTCCATTGAATATTTAGATCTCTCCTTCCAGTTCTCTGTGTGATTTCTTCTCATTGATCAGAGAGTCTCACTTCTTCTTTCATAAAAACTCCGGGCCATATCCAGAGAGAATTAGATGGGCGCAGCGTATCAGTGATACGCTACGCCGCCGTACCTTACCTGGCGGATCTTCGAATCCTCGAAAAATTTGCGTCTTAAGTTACGGCGGCGTAGTGTATTTCTGGCGGCGGATTTCAAATCGGCGGGTAGGGGGCGTGATTCATTTAAATGAAGCGCTTCCCCGCGCCGATTGAACTGCGCATGCTCCGTTTTGAAATCTCCAGCCGTGCTTTGCGCGAAATGACGTTGCAACAACGTAATTTTTTGAACTTTGACGTGAGTTACGTCCATGCCTATTCACGGACGACTTACGCAAAAAAATAAAAAAATTCTAATTTCGACGCGGGAACGACGGCCATGCTTAACATGGCAAGTCTATCTATATACGCCGCAAAATACCAGCTTTAACTATACGCCGGAAAAAGCCAACTAGAGACGACGTTAGAAAATGCGTCGGTCGCGCGTACGTTCGTGGATTGTCGTAAATCGCAAATTTGCATACCCGACGCGGAAAACGACGCAAACTCCACCCAGCGGGCGCCAAAGTATTGCACCTACGATCCGTACGAAGCCGTACGCCTGTCGGATCGAACGCAGAAGCCGTCGTATCTTGGTTTGAGGATTCAAACTAAAGATACGACGCGGGTAATTTGAAAGTACGCCGGAGTATCAGTAGATACGCCGGCATACTCGCTCTGTGGATCTGCCCCTCAGATACAAATCCTGAGAAGCAACTTCAATAACAGATATTCTCCAGCAGGTGGAGCCAAAGGACCGACTGTGAACTGTCACTTCTCCTCCACACTTCACATCCACATCAGGAAACAAAGTCACTTTTATATTATATTTTAAATCGGGTTTTGTAGTTTTATCCTTTGTTTTACTATTTCTTCTCTCCGATTAACTACTTAACCACATCAGCCCCGGACCATTTGGCTGGCCAAAGACCAGGCCACTTTTTACGTTTCGGCACGGCGTCGCTTTAACTGACAATTGCGCGGTCGTGCGACGTGGCTCCCAAACAAATTTGACGTCCTTTTCCCCCCACAAATAGAGCTTTCTTTTGGTGGTATTTGATCACCTCTGTGGTTTTTATTTTTTGCGCTTTACACAAAAATAGAGCGACAATTTTGAAAAAAACACAGGGCCAGATTCTCAAACGAGATACGACGGCGTATCTCCAGATACGCCGTCGTATCTCCAGATACGCCGTCGTATCTCTGAGTTGCGCGGTCGTATCTATGCGCCTGATTCTTAGAATCAGTTACGCATAGATTTCCCGTAGATCCAACTGGCGTAACTGTTTTACACCGTCGGATCGTAACTGCATATTTACGCTGGCCGCTAGGTGGCGCTTCCGTCGAATTCCACGTCGAGTATGCAAATTAGCTAGATACGCAAATTCACGAACGTACGCCCGGCCGACGCAGTACATTTACGCCGTTTACGTTAGGATTTTCCCGGCGTATACTTACCCCTGCTATATGGTGGCGTAAGTGCGGCGTACCAATGTTAAGTATGGTCGTCGTTCCCGCGTCGAAATTTGAAAAAGTTACGTCGTTTGCGTAAGTCGTCCGTGAATGGGGCTGGACGTCATTTACGTTCACGTCGAAACCAATGACGTCCTTGCGGCGTACTTTGGAGCAATGCACACTGGGAAATTCCACGGACAGGGCATGCGCCGTTCAGCAAAAACGTCAATCACGTCGGGTCACAGTCGTTTTAAATAAAACACGCCCCCCTGATCCAAATTTGAATTAGGCGGCGCTTACGCCGGCCGATTTACGCTACGCCGCCGCAACTTACGGAGAAAGTGCTTTGAGAATACAGCACTTGCCCGTCTAAGTTGCGGAGGCGTAACGTAAATCAGATACGTTACGCCGCCGCAAAGATACGCGATCGGACGTGAATCTGGCACACAATTTTTAACTTTTTGCTATAATAAAAATCCCCCAAAAAATATATAAAAAATTATTTTTTCTATCACTTTAGGCCGATACGTATTCTTCTACTTATTGTCGGTAAAAAAAAATTCAATAAGCGTTTGTTGATTGGTTTACGCAAAAGTTATAGTGTCTACAAAATAGGGGGGTAGTTGTATGGCTATTTTATTAATATATATTTGTTTTACTAGTAATGGCGGCGATCTGCGATTTTTATCGTGACTGCGACATTATGGCGGACACATCGGACACTTTTGACGCTATTTTGGGACCATTCACATTTATACAGCAATCAGTGCTATAAAAATGTACTGATTACTGTGTAAATGACACTGCCAGGGAAGGGGTTAACCACTAGGGGGCGATGAAGGGGTTAAGTATGTCCTAGGGAGTGATTCTAACTGTCGGGGGGATGGGCTACAAGTGACACGACAGTAATCACAGCCAGAGGCGGCTCTAGGCTTTGTGAGGCCTTCGGCAAAACATGACATGGGGCCCAACTCACGCCCATGATGGGTAAAATAATTCAAGGACAAGCCTCTACCCCACAACCCTGGCCGGTGGTTGTAGGAGTCTGTGGCCAGGGGGATTATCGGAATCTGGAAGCCCCCTTTAACAAGGCGGCCTCCAAATGCTGCTCTTTAATAACTAAGGGGTGGGGGCCACCCAGTGATGTCACCTGGTGAACCCGCCCCTTGTGACCACATTGACTGAGGGCATGCTGGGTCATTGACGTCACAAGGGGTGGTTTCACCGATAATCACTGGTTGTTAGGGACGCTGGCGGCCCTGCTCCTGAGTCAGGGCTCATCACGCTGCCTAAGCACAGCGCAGCAGCGTTAAGGGCAAGTTAGGTGGCGGCGAGGCCCCTGTGAGTGCGAGGCCTTAGGCGGCCGCCTAATTTGCCTAATTAAAGAGCCGCCTCTGATCACTGCTCCCGATGACAGGGAGCAATAGATCTCTGTCCTGTCACTAGGCAGAACAGGGAAATGCCTTGTTTACATGTCCCCCGTTCTGCCTCTCCTGCGCGGCTTCTTAAAGGGGACGTACAGGTCAGGTACGTCCATTTGCCCACCGCTGCCATTGTGCCGACGTATATCGGCGTGCAGCGGTCAGCGAGTGGTTTAGGGGTTTTTGCTTTTTTTTATCAGAGACTGAGGGCTGCTTTGAGGAAGTTGTCCTCAAGTTGGGCATCCCATAATTCCTATTCCCCATCAGCGGCGGTCCGTCCATAGAGGGCGCTGGAGCGCCGCCCCCTCTGGCTCTGCACCGCCACTGAAAATAACATACATTCATGCATTGCATGAATGTATGTTATTATTGCCAGCTGCCGCTGGTCTATTTAAGGTGTCCGGACATTGAGCGCCAACCACCTGAATAACGGCAACTGGTTGGCTGTGCGGAAGTGCCTATCAGAGCCAGCGGCTCTGATAGGCTTTCCGTGTTAAGCCCTCGTCTCCCGGATGTCTTATCCTCGGAACGTGCGGGGGGTGCATTCCTTGGATAAGACTGACGGCCGTCTCAGCCAATCAGGTTCGCCGATTCTGGTTATCAGTAACCTGATTGGCTGAAGCGTCACCAAGGCGGGAGAAGACATTGAGGGACGTGGAAGGATTAAGGTAAGTGCATTTTACAGGGCACAGCGGCGACAATGGGCACAGAGGCGACAAAGGGCACAGTGGCATCAATGGGCACAGTAGTGACAATGGGCACAGTGGCAACAGTGACCGTTTGATGGCATGGCACAGTGGTGCGAATTGATGGCATAGTGACTGCATTTGATGGCATGGCACAGTGGTGACAATTGATGGCACAGTGGCTGCGTTTGATGGCATGGCACAGTGGTGACAATTGATGGCACAGTGGCTGCGTTTGATGGCATTGCACAGTGACTGCATTTGATGGCATGGCACAGTGGTGAAAATTGATGGCACAGTGGCTGCATTTGATGGGCCTAATTTTCCTAACGTGTGTGTGGGTGCCCCCGTCTTGCGTCTGGGGTCCCAACTAGTTTTCCCCCGCCCAGGGGCGGAGTGTCACTGACCACTGCCTGAAGTCCCAGGGTCAGTGGGTGGCACCATGGACTCCCCGTCTAAGATTTGACCTGCCACGTCTAAGATTTGCCTAAGGCCTCGCAAATCCTAGAGCCACCTCTGCCGCCGCACGACGATATACGTCGACAGAATGGCTCGGCTGGGTATAAGGGCGTACAGGTACGTCCCCTTTAAGATCCCAGTCGTTGGTCCTTAGCTCCGTGACCGTGCACACAGGACCCGCGGACCCGATCGCCACCGTTGTAACGCGATCGGGTCACAGAGCTGAAGAACGGGGAGAGGTGAGTGTAAACAAACCTCTCCCCGTGCTTCCTAGTGAGACTGTCACTGATCCTCTGTTACCTGTCATAGGGAACGACGATCAGTGACGTCACACGCCAAGCCACGCCCCCACACAGTAAGAATCACACATTAGGTCACACTTAACCCCTTCAGCACCCCCTACAGGTTAACCCCCTTCACTGCCAGTGTCATTTTCACAGTAATCATTGCATTTTTATAGCACTGATCGCTGTAAAAATGACAATGGTCCCAAAATAGTGTCCAATGTGTCCGCCACAATGTCGCAGTCATGATAAAAATCGCTGATCGCCGCCATTACTAGTAAAAAATGAATAAATAATAAAAATGCCATAAAACTATCCCCTATTTTGTAGACGCTATAACTTTTGCACAAACCAACCGATAAACGCTTATTGCAATTTGTTTTACCAAAAATAGGTAGAAGAATACGTATCGGCCTAAACTGAGGAAAACATTTTTATATATATTTTTTAGGGATATTTATTACAGCAAAAAGTAAATAATATTGAATTTTTTTCAAAATTGTCGCTCTATTTTTGTTTATAGCGCAAAAAATAAAAACCGCAGAGGAATTTATATACAAAAGTGGGACTGCATTCATATACAAAAGTGGGGCTGTATTTATATACAAAAGTGGGACTGAATTTATATACAAAAGTGGGACTGGATTTATATACAAAAGTGGGGCTGCATTCATAGACAAAAGTGGGGCTGAATTTATTTACAAAAGTGGGACTGAATTTATATACAAAAGTGGGACTGCATTCATATGTACAGTGAGGCTGCAATGGTGGGCACTGATGAGGCTGCATTGATCTCTTGTACCATGTCTTCAGTCTATGACCATCCCTTGTACCATGTCTGCAGTCTCTGACCATCTCCTGTATCATGTCTGCATTCTCTAACCATCTCTTGTACCACGTCTGCAGTCTCTGACCATCTCTTGTACCATGTCTGCAGTCCCTGACAATCGTCTACAAACTTTGGGATAGATTTATGGCATTTATATTTAAATATTTTTTTCTAGTAATGGCGGCGATCATTGATTTTTTAGCGGTACTGCAACATTGCAGCGGATACACCGGACACCTAATTGAGTTCTGTAAGCAACACCTTATTTTCTGGCAGTGCCCCTCCCGAGACTAGACTCTGGATCCGCCCTTGGCACCAGGTACCTGATATACTGGGGCTAGTCTGTGTTCTCCTCCATGGGATATTCCCTTACCCACCCAACTGGCCCTGTTGTACTGGGCCCGGCCAGCAGGGGGGCCGGGTAACCTGAAAAGATAACTGATTAATGTAAAAGAAGATCTACTGCTACTGAAGCAGCATCTATACATTATGGCATTGGCAGCATGGGTGGCACTGTCTGCAGGTAGCACATGTGTTATGGGCCATAGCGCATGTGCTGCCTGCAGAGACAGTGCCACCCATGCCGCAATGCCGTAATGTGCTGCAGACAGTGCCACCCATAACGCTAATGCCATAATGCATGTGCTGCCTACAGAGACAGTACCATCCATGCTGCCAAAGTGCATTTGTATTCAGCCCCCTTTACTCTGATATCCCTAACTAAAATCTAGTGGAACCAATTGCCTTTGGAAGTCACCTAATTAATAAATAGAGCCCACCTGTGTGTCATTTAATCTCAGTATAAATACAGCTGTTCTGTGAAGCCCTCAGAGGTTTGTTAGAGAACCTTAGTGAACAAACAACATAATGAAGGCCAAGGAACACACCAGACAGGTCAGGAATAAAGTTGTGGAGAAGTTTAACAACTTGTTGACTTGCTCAACTTGCTGAGCACTGAGTTGTACTGAGGCAGGTAGGCACGGCTGGTGAGTGCGGCCGCCTCACAGCGTGTATCCGGAGCCAAGGTGGGTGGCCGGCGGGCGCAATGTCCACCAGGCACCCGCGATCGCTCCTGACAGAGCCAGAACAGGGATCTGTGTGTGTGTGTGCGCCTACGTGTGTGCCCATATGCGTGCACATAAGGATTAGCCAAATTTCTACGTCTAAAAGAAAAAGCATGAATTAGCCTGTGAAGCTGCATAGAAGTCCGTCTAGAGCAGGGGTCTCAAACTGGTGTCACTCCAGCTGTTGCAAAACTACAAGTCCCATCATGCCTCTGCCTTTCGGAGTCATGCTTGTGTAGCACTTACCCCCGAAGGAGCTGCTGGTTTGTTTTGGGTGGCATGTTACCTCATGTTCCTCCGCCGTCTAGGGGTATTTGATGAGAGTTGAAGTAATGGAAAGTTTTTTTGTGCTCTTTATTACCCAGCTGGGTAAAAACAGTAAAACTTGGTGAAGAGTAGAGATTTGGTAGAAACGGAAATAGCAGATTCAGGTGTAAGTAATAGGGAAACAGTCCTGCTTCCAGTGACACTTTCTTTCTCACCATCCCAGCCGGAATGGGTATAGCGCACCTGGACAGGCCTCTCTCACCAGCCTGGCAGCCAGAATGTCACTCGGAACTTGGGGGAAAAAGTCTCTGCCACATGCCCTCCCTATGGTTGAAATAGCGGAGATAATCCTCCTTAGCAGACTTGACACCTGGATCTCCTTCAGGTAGATGTAGCTAGGTTACCGACTGATAGGCGACCAACCTCCAGCCTCTCAGCATCCTGTTACCTTGATCCCTGGTGGATGGTCGAAACCCTCTTGGAACGCCAGCCTCTCTTGGCACTCCTCAGGCAGACTTTCCACCGAACAGCTTCCTCTAGCAGGACTAACGCTTGGGACCGCTTTAGATTAGGGAATCAGTCGATCACTGGGCCCCAGCCGTAGCTCAGATGTTCCGAACCAGCATTGTCCTGGAACCAGGAACACCGCGTAGCACGCACACCCACGGCCCAGAAGGCCGTTTTGCCGGGATGCCGTGGTGTGGCTACCCTGAAGGTGGGCGCCACACAGGAAGAAGACCCAGGCACATGGTGTCTGCCTCATACATACCCCTTCCCAGCATGCACAGCGAGGGAAACTCCTCCTGATAGGCTGCTGGGAAAAAGCACTCAAATCCTTGACTCCACTGCTGCCACCCGTCGACCTGGGGTGTGATCAGCACCCCAGTAACGACAGAATGAGCCCACAGCACAACCAAAACTGAGACAGAGGCCTCAAATTTGAACCAATAACATGGTCAGAGTTACTTAACTCTCTGACCCCCTCTAAATTTACACTAGCACCGGTTCTGGAAAGTAACCAGGCTCTACACACTCCCCCCACTTGAATAGACACTGTCCCCAGTGTCAGCACAAAAATGGTGTTCAGTCCTGAACACCTTACCTGAATCTGCTTGACAGTAAAGTGAAGAAAAAGGGATAAAGAAGAATATAAAAATATAAAACATGTTCACAATATTCACAGTGGTACATTTTGACATTAAAATGCCTGTCTATCTAGTCCAGGGGTGTCAAACTGGCGGCCCTCCAGCTGTTGCAAAACTACAAGTCCCATGAGGCATTGCAAGGCTAAGGCCGTGTACAGACGACCAAACATGTACGATGAAAGCGGTCCGCCGGACCGTTTTCACCGTACATGTCTGGCCGGGGATTTCTGTACGATGGCTGTACTAACCATCGTACAGAAATCCACGCGTAAACAATACGCGGGGCGTGTCCGCGGTGTCGCCGCGACGATGACGCGGAGACGTGGGCGGGCCTGCCAGTTAAATGCTTCCACGCATGCGTCGAAGTCATTCGACGCATGCGAGGGATGGCGGGCGCTCGGACATGTACGGTAGGTCTGTACAGACGACCGAACATGTCCGAGCGGGCAGGATTCCAGCGGACTGTTTTAAAACAAGTCCAGGAATATTTGTCCGCTGGGAAAAGGCCCGGCGGGCAAATGTTTGCTGGAATCCTGCACGCTCGGGCCTACACACGACCGAACATGTCTGCTGAAACTGGCCCGCGGACCAGTTTCAGCAGACATGTTTGGTCGTGTGTACGGGGCCTTACAGTTACAAGCATGCCTCTCACAGGCAGAGGCATGATGGGACTTGTAGTTTCGGAACAGCTGGAGGGCCGCCAGTTTGACACCCCTGATCTAGTCTGTCCAATTCTCCGACAGTCTTGATAGATGATCAACAACCTGCAAAACAAAAATAGAAAAACACACACACACACAAACCATTTACATTTTCTACAATCACTAAAGGTGAATGAAGCTGCACCTTTGCCAACCAAGGCGAAGCCTTCTTCCTCCCAAAGTGACATCTATAAAAACTTAGTGCTGGAACCTTTCTCCAACTATAAAGGCCTGAGAAGAGAAATGTTCTTTGTCAGAAGTTGCAGAACACTGCCCTCTAACGGCAGCGTCCCGAAATATAAATTCGATCGGAATTCGAAAAAAAAAAAAAAAAAGAAAATTCGAATTCAAAATCGAAAACCCGTAGACGAAATTCGATCGGAATTAAAACAAAATAAAAAAAAAATTCCGATCGAATTTCGTCCGCGGGTTTTCGATTCGGAACCGAAAACGTTCGTTCGGATTCGGTAAATTCATTAATATTGCAATTCGGGAATTCGTATGCATCCGAATGTCCGAATAATGAAAAATTCGTCCGAATTTCGATTCGGAACGAAACGAAATGCACATGCCTAATAGAGATCCGAAGAGACTTCACACAGTTCATTCCTCTCAACCTGGCTCTGGTGATGTCCCTCCTGACTCAGAGATGCGGTGCCTGGAAAACATTGCCCCTTACCCCTGTAGGTAGAGTTAACTTAGTTAAAATTACTGTGCTGCCAAAGTTTTTGTATATCTTCAGAAAGACCCTGGTGCATGTCCCGAATGCGTTTTTTAAAAGCTGGACAGTCTACTCATTACGTTTATCTGGAATGGCAGCGTCCCCAGGATAGCTAGATCTACTTTGCAATTACCCATTACCCTGGGGGGCCTCGCCTTACCATGCTTCCTTAAATATTACTGAGCTGCAGTTCTGGTCACCCTCAGGTGGTGGCTGTCCAAGGAGCCGGCCAACCCCGCGTCCACGTTGGGGGCGGCGTTGCTTGGATCCTACTCCAAACTGAGAAATTTAATGCTTCGTGGACCTAGATCCAACCCCAATATCACTCCCTCGATGCGGACCACCCTACGGGTTTGGGAAATAGTTAGGGACAAGATCCAAAAGCCCAAGGGCTGGTGTCCCTGCACTCCGCTGTGGGGGAATCCGCAGTTGCCACATTTTCAATCTATACTTAATCCTGCGCTGTGGGCTCGCTATGAAATTAAGATACTGGTGGATATCGTTTCACCGGATGGCCTGCTCACTTTTGATGACTTGAAGCGGCAGCGGGGGCTGCAACCACATGTTTTTTAGGTATCTCCAACTCCGGCATGCCTTTCGATCCAAGTTCCCTCTGCCAACTGTGCTGGAGGTTGAACATCGAATGACTACTGAGTGCTGTGGATGAAGCAAAACTATGTCCACTCTATACTCTCTCCCGGTGAGCCTAGACACCTCTAAGGTTTTACAGCTGTTCGCAGAGTGGCAGTCGGATATACCAACGTTGGCTGATGATAACTGGAAGGAGGGTATTCAGCAGTACCTTCCTCTGATGGTCTCCGCCAAGGATAGGTTTGCCCAGGTAAAGATTCTGCATAATGCACATTTCTCCCCACAACGTCTAGCCAAAATATACCCTACTACAAGCTCGATTTGTCCCAAATGCTCTTCGAAAGGAGGGCTCCTTCTTCCATGTTTTCTGGGCCTGTCAACATATAAAAACTTTCTGGAAGGGAGTAGTCACTGTCATTACCTCTGTAGGTAAACTTAGGCCGCGTACACACGATAGGTTAACCAGAGGACAACGGTCTGATGGACCATTTTCATCGGTCAAAACCGATCGTGTGTGGGCCCCATAGGTTATTTAACCATCGGTTTAAAAAAAAGCCAACTTGCTTTAAAATTAACCGATGGATTCCTAACCGATAGGTCAAAACCAATCTTTAGTAGGCACGACCATCGGCTAAAAATCCACGCATGCTCAGAATCAAGTTGACGCATGCTTGGAAGCATTGAACTTCGTTTTTTTCAGCACGTCGTTGTGTTTTACGTCACCGCGTTCTGACACGATCGGTTATTTAACCTTTGGTGTGTAGGTGCGACGGACCATCAGTCAGCTTCATCGGTTAACCGACGACAATGGTCCATCAGACCGTTGTCCTCTGGTTAACCTATCGTGTGTACGAGGCTTTACTGATTAACCTTTGATAAAACAATTTTGTACCTAGGGCCAGATTCACATAGAACTGTGGCGGCGTAACGTATCGTAACGTATCGTAGATAAGCACTTGCGATGAAAACTACGCTGGCAGCCTCCGGCGCAAGGCGGGCCAATTCAAATGGGCATGTGCCATTTAAATTAGGCGCGCCCCCTCGCCGGACCTACTGCGCATGCTCCGTTTTGCAATTCCCGTCGTGCTTTGCGCGCCGTGACGTCATTTTTTCGAACGGCGACGCGCGTAGCGTACTTCCGTATTCCCGGAAGTGTTACGCAAACGACGTTAAATTTTAAATTTCGACGCGGGAACGACGGCCATACTTTAGACAGCAATACGATTGCTGACATAAAGTTAGGGCACCCAAAACGACGACTAACTTTGCGACGGGAAACTAGACTAGCGGCGACGTAGCGAATGTGAAAATCCGTCGTGGATCGCCATAACTCCCAATTTGCATACCCGGCGCTGGTTTACGCTGGGAACTCCCCCCAGCGGCGGCAGCGGTACTGCATCCTAAGATCCGACAGTGTAAAACAATTACACCTGTCGGATCTTAGGGATATCTATGCGTAACTGATTCTATGAATCAGCTGCATAGATAGAAACAGGGATACGACGGCGTATCCCTTTTGTGAATCTGGCCCCTAGTTCTTTCCTGCAATGTTCATTTGTGTCTTTTATGTAAACGATGGAACATAAGAATGTACAATGCTCAATGGAAAGTTGAAGTTAATAATAAAATAAAATAAATTGATTATTAAAACCAATAAAGCTCTTTGACAAGAGAACATTTTATAATGGGGGTTAAAAAAAAAAGAAGAAAAGCCCCAACCAAGAGAAGACCGTTGCTAAACTAAAAATGGCGACCTCACTCTAGACAAAGCCAAAAACGAAGAATGAATGAAGACGTGTCTCATAATAACTCTCGCCCACCAGTCCCTCAGCCAAATGCCGAAGTCTGGTCCTTCGTGATAATAATACACTTCACATTAATAAGCACATTAAAAGTTGTGATTGTTTATTAGGTGAGCAGATGCAAAGATTTATGGGATAACGGAATAGCCATGATAAGTGAGCCAGTACACCCAAGGCATGAAATAAATTGTAAGAATATTTTCCATTTGCAAAATGTTATTTTAAAAAAAAAATTGCGTAGGTTTGATGTTGTGTACGTCTATGGAGAGCGAAATCCATTGTACTGGTGCATGGTGACCCTTTGATCTCTAGCCAGCAATTCATTTTACTTATATGCTCCCCCCCCCACCCCCCACCCTTGGCAGGCGCAAGTTGCTCTCAGGGCGCTGTCAAGTAAAATGCGTTTTCTAACACGTGATATTCCTGATGCTACACAGGACGCAAATTTTAATACGTTCCATCTGCAATGATTTCATGTAATTCCATTGGGGCAGTTTCTCGGAGGGCATCGAATGATGAGTTATATGAGACAGAAACTCCCCCCAACAAAAAAAAAAAAAATGATAATTTAAGCGGAGTGCTCAGAAGTGGATGGAGTTTGGGGGTGCGAATGTGATGATACTCCGAGGTAATGTGGAATTTGTTCTCGTTTTCCAGGAGGTGAGTGGTAACTGAGAACGTTTAACACCTTTCTGGTGGAAGGTTTGCAGGACACATCAAAGCCAAAGACTTCACGTAATACCCATCAGGACTTACAGCCATTTATAATGCGTTCTGGCACGCGAAGAGACGTAGGCTTATTGGCATCCTGAAATCAGATTAAGGCTGGCGGTCTGGTTCTTATATTACATCCTCCTCTCTCCAGTTTTCTACCCTTCAGATAATGGCTTCATAGGAAACAACTGGCTGACATCAAAATTTGTGCTTCAAGCTGTTTGATTGCAAGAAAAACTCGCAAACTATAAATCTCTGATATGTGTTCTACTTGCTGATATCAGATCAGGATTCGTACATGTGTTCTAGGTTAATGCCATACGAATATGTGATTAAAGCATCTTATCACTCTGCTGGACTTCACATGACGCTTGGATAGGTTCACCTAGGGCTTTATACGTCCAGAATATCTACGTATCTGCAAGGCATACATTGGGGGTACTGTTGGATTGGCGTTGACAGTTTTGGGGCATTTTTCTCGGGTCCCTTGGTTTTATTTGAAGGAAAGCGAGGAGTCCCCCTGGTGTGGGGCTTTTTGGGCAACAGTAGTAAGAGTAGGGATAGTATATAAAAAGTAATTTTATTATTCAAATAGAACAAGACATACATAGCATAATAATTAAAAACAAGAACGTCAATAATAAAGTTGAGAAGATGATCCACAGAGTGAGTACAAGGCCCTACGCGTTTCGGGGTTTCCCTTCTTCAGGGGCCGAAGTCAATGTGGAGCCGGTATATATCGGTTAGAAAATTTTCAACTTTGCAGATCAAAAGAGGACATCCCAAACATGGCGCAGAAATTCCTCCAGATGGTAAGAGGTGGAAATGGGAAGCTGGTATCTGTTATCTCAAGAACCAAAACCCGGGACCCAAACTGCCAAGACGTGAAAATGTACTGCCCCTAGAAATTAGAGGGTGAACTTCATAGGTTGGCCAGAGGGGTCAGGATGGAGCACAATAGGCTCAATATACAATCCTATAGTTAGTAACAGAAGATACCTCCGCCGTCTGCCTTGTGGTTTTATTTGAAAGTCGCAGTCCCCGCAGCAGGGGCGACATTAGGGGTGGGCTGGGGAGGCTGGAGCCCCGAATGGGTCGCCGAAAAGCTCTGAGTCTCGGGCAAGCAGGATTTAATACCTTGCCCCAAGTGCCCGCCGAGCAGGCACCATCCTGCCTTCTGGAGCCTGCAGCGCCTATGATGGACGTCCCACAAAGTCGCAGTCCCCGCAGCAGGGGCGTCATTAGGGGTGGGCTGGGGAGGCTGGACCCCCGAATGGGTCGCCGAAAAGCTCTGAGTCTCGGGCATACAGGATTTAATAACTAGCCCCAAGTGCCCGCCGAGCAGGGACCATCCTGCCTTCTGGAGCCTGCAGCGCCTATGATGGACGTCCCACTGGTCCAATCCGGGGACCGCGGGACGTGTGACGTCCATCATAGGCACTGCAAGCTCAAAAGGCAGGAATTACAATGCCACCTGGCGCGCCATGTCACATCCCTGCTCCCTGCTCGGTTTGACGGCTCTCCTCGGCTCCTGAGCCTCTGGCTGACTGGCTGCATATGTATGACGGGCACATTAGGCGCGCCAGCGCGGCACACCACGGCTGCCCGTCGCGCCACGCCACATTCCTGCTCCCTGTTTGGCGGCTCTCCTCTCCTCCTTGGCTCCTAAGCCTCCCTGGCTGCATCTCTATGACGGGCACATTGGGCGTGCCAGCGCCGCACACTAAGGCTGAGGTAGGTCAGTGATTGTGTATGTAGGTCAGGTCAGTGTATGTAGGTCAGGTCAGTGTATGTAGGTCAGGTCAGTGTATGTAGGACAGGTCAGTGTATGTAGGTCAGGTCAGTGTATGTAGGTCAGGTCAGTGTATGCAGGACAGGTCAGTGTATGTAGGTCAGGTCAGTGTATGTAGGTCAGGTCAGTGTATGTAGGTCAGGTCAGGTCAGTGTATGTAGGACAGGTCAGTGTATGCAGGACAGGTCAGTGTATGTAGGTCAGGTCAGTGTATGTAGGACAGGTCAGTGTATGTAGGACAGGTCAGTGTATGTAGGACAGGTCAGTGTATGAAGGTCAGGTCAGTGTATGTAGGACAGGTCAGTGTATGTAGGACAGGTCAGTGTATGCAGGACAGGTCAGTGTATGTAGGACAGGTCAGTGTATGCAGGACAGGTCAGTGTATGTAGGTCAGGTCAGTGTATGTAGGACAGGTCAGTGTATGTAGGTCAGGTCAGTGTATGTAGGACAGGTCAGTGTATGTAGGTCAGGTCAGTGTATGTAGGACAGGTCAGTGTATGTAGGACAGGTCAGTGTATGCAGGACAGGTCAGTGTATGTAGGTAGGTCAGTGTATGTAGGACAGGTCAGTGTATGTAGGACAGGTCAGTGTATGTAGGTAGGTCAGTGTATGTAGGACAGGTCAGTGTATGTAGGACAGGTCAGTGTATGTAGGGCAGGTCAGTGTATGTAGGACAGGTCAGTGTATGTAGGTAGGTCAGTGTATGTAGGACAGGTCAGTGTATGTAGGACAGGTCAGTGTATGTAGGTCAGGTCAGTGTATGTAGGTAGGTCAGTGTATGTAGGACAGGTCAGTGTATGTAGGACAGGTCAGTGTATGTAAGACAGGTCAGTGTATGTAGGACAGGTCAGTGTATGTAGGTAGGTCAGTGTATGTAGGTAGGTCAGTGTATGTAGGACAGGTCAGTGTATGTAGGTCAGGTCAGTGATGTATGTAGGTCATGTGTCAGAAACAACCCTGACAGACATGCTAGTGTCCCTAAGAGCTTCCTTACATGCTGATCTCATTGAATGTGTAACTGACATACATACACACACTTACTTACACGTCTGTGTGTGTACTGACATACACATACACACACACACATATACACACACACACACACTGACATACATACACGTCAGTGGGGTAGATTCAGGTAGCTGCGCTTTATGTTACGGCGGCGCAGCGTATTGTATTTACGCTACGCCGCCGCAACTTACAGGAGCAAGTGCAGTATTCACAAAGCACTTGCTCCGTAAGTTGCGGCGGCGTAGCGTAAATGGGGCCGGCGTAAGCCCGCGTAATTCAAATGTGGAAGGGGGGGCGTGTTTTATGCTAATATGTGATGACCTGACGTGATTGACGTGATTTACGAACGGCGCATGCGCCGTCCGTGTACACTGCTTCAAATGACGTCGCAAGGACGTCATTGGTTTTCGACGTGAACGTAAATTACGTCCAGCCCTATTCGCGAACGACTTACGCAAACGACGCAAAAAAAATCAAATTTCAAAGCGGGAACGACGTCCATACTTAACATTGGCTGCGCCACCTAATAGCAGAAGCAACGTTACGCCGAAAAAGCCTTACGCAAACTACGTAAAAAACTACCGCCGAAATGCTCTGCTTGCTAAGCTACAAATACTAGAGGCCCAACACAAACAGGCCCCGACACCCCAAGTGGGTTCGGATCTGAATATTATCCGTAAGCAGATCACGGACTTGTTACACTATAAGGCAAAGGCAGCGATGCAAGTTTGCAGACGAAACATTTACGAATCGGGCAACAAATGCGGGTGGATGCTGGCACAGGCGATCCGCACGCAAAACATGGCGTCATATATCCCACACATAGTAACACGGGAGGGGAAAAAGATCTCAGTCGCACATCAGATCTCACAGGAATTTAAAACCTTTTATTCCAATCTCTACAACCTTCCCTCCCCGCGCGCGGACCTCGACCTAGACCTGAAGGGCCAGATTCACGTAGCTCAGCAGGTCTATAGATCCGCTCGATCTACGTGAATTAAGATCCGCTCCCGCAAGTTTAGGAGGCAAGTGGCTAATTCACAAACCACTTACCTCCAAACTTGCGGCGGCGGATCCTAAATCCCACCGCGGTATTCAAATTTCCGCGGCTAGGGGAGTGTCATATTTAAATCAGGCCAGTTCCCGCGCCGATTTAAATGCGCAGGCGCCGTCCGCGAAATTTCCCGGCGTGCATTGCTCCCACTGACGTCGCTAGGACGTCAGTGGTTGCGACGCTTACGTAAACGACGTCCGTCCGTATTCGAGAACGACTTACGCAAACGACGTTAAAAAATTTAAATTCGACGCGGGAACGCCGGCTATACTTAACATTGGCTGCGCCTGATAAAAGAAAGGGTAAGTATATGACGGAAAACCGCTACGGAAACGTCGTAAGAAGACTGCGTCGGGTCCGCGTACGTTCGTGAATTTGCGTATCTCGCTGATTTACATATTATTTATCGTAAATCAGCGGGAACGCCCCCCGGAGCCATTTTTAAATTGAAAAAAAGATCCGACAGTGTAACACAGTGTAACACTGTCGGATCTAGCCCTATCTATGCGTATCTGATTCTATGAATCAGGCGTATAGATAGGACCAGTGTAAGTCAGAGATACGATGGTGTATCTGTAGATAATACACCGTCGTATCTCTTTGTGAATCTGGCCCGAAATCTACATACCTAGACACCTCCTGCATGCCGACACTGACGACAGACATGAGAGAGACTTTGGAGGAACCAATAACCTTATCAGAGATCCAGGCAGCTCTGAAATCCTCAAAGCCGGGTAAGGCCCCTGGTCCGGATGACCTGACCACTGCGTACTATAAATCCCTACTCCCGACTCTGGGAAACCGATTAGTAGACCTGTTTAACACTGTGGGCTCGTAATTTTTTACAACCCGAAAAACGGTCGTGTGTACGCGGCATTACAGATAGCCAGAAAAATGCCAGAAGCTGCAAAGGGGGAGATCACATCACTATGGACCCTGGGCACTCCACACAGGCAGGGCTGGTGCAAGGATTTGTGACACCCTAGGCGAAACCTCCTTTTGCTGCACCCACTTGGCTCCACCCACTTTTCCATGCCCGTGTATACCCCACCTTTTTAACGAAGCTCCCATCAATGCAGCCTCACCAGCTCCCATCAATGCAGCCTACTAGTGCCCATCAATGTAGCCTCACCAGCGCCCATCAATGCAGCCTCACCAGCGCCCATCAATGCAGCCTCACCAGCGCCCATCAATGCAGCCTAACAGCTCCCATCAATGCAGTCTACCAGCGCCCTAGCAATGCAGCCTCACCAGCGCCCATCAATGCAGCCTCACAAGCTCCCATCAATGAATGTTTGCTTGCTTCCATTCATTCTGGAGTTGCGACACAGTACTCCGCCGCCACTACGCCTCTGACACTATTAGGTAGATTGAAGTACAGATGCCTAAACTTGCGGCGGCGTAGCTTAGCGTGTTTAAGCTACGCCGCCGTAAGTTAGCTAGGCAAGTACATGATTCACAATGTACTTGCCTGCTAATATACGGCGGCGTAGCCTAAAGCGGGCGGGCGTAAGGGCGCCTAATTCAAATGTGTGTAAGGGGGCGTGTTTTATGTCAATAAGGCTTGACCTTACGTTTTTGACGTTTTTTTTCTTTACTGCGCATGCGCCGGGCGCCTACATTTCCCAGTGTGCATTGCGGCTAAGTACGCCGCACGGGCCCATTGATTTTGACGTGGACGTAAACGACGTAAATCGCTATTCGCGGACGACTTACGCAAACGACGTAAAAATTTCGAATTTCGGCGCGTAAACAGCGGCCATACTTAACATTACTATTCCATTAGGGCCTAGCTCTAACTTTACGCGGCCTATCTCTTACGTAAATGGCGTAAAAGTACTGCGTCGGCCGGGCGTACGTTCGTGAATTGGCGTATCTACTAATTTGCATATTCTACGCCGACCGCAATGGAAGCGCCACCTAGCGGCCATCCAAAATATTGCAATCTAAGATAGGACGGCGCAAGCCATCGTATCTTAGATATGTTTAAGCGTATCTCTGTTTGAGCATACGCTTAAACATAAGTCGGCGTAGATTCTGAGTTAGGTTGGCTTATCTACTGATAAGTCGGCCTAACTCTTACTGAATCTACCTATATGTGTGAACGGAGCGGCGGCTGCCTGCTGATGCTGAGACTTAGTTGCTTGCTGCAGAGAGAAGAGAGTAGGAACACCAGTGGCCGGGCGCCCCAGGCAGCAGGGTGCCCTAGGCGGCTGCCTAGTTTGCCTAGTGGTAGCACCGGCCCTGTACACAGGAGATGTGGGGCAAGGGCTCTGGGGGCCCAGTGCTAGCAAGCCCCTGTCGGGTGAATTTGTAGAGCCAAGTTCTGGGCTTCTGGGACTCAGCCAAAGGAGGGGGAGGCTCCACAGGTAGGGTTGCCACCTTTTCTTCAAGCCAAACCCGAACACAGGGCAATTTTTTATTTATTTTTGCAGTAAAGGCTATAGGATTATAAAAGACCTAGGACACATTTGGGTGCCCGAGGGGTAGTAGTGCACACAGAGTGCGCCAAATTGCCCTTGCTAACATCATCACCCCCAGGGCCGGCCTTTGGGGTGTGCGAGCTGTGCGGCCGCACAGGGCGCCATGGGCAAAAGGGGCGCCATGCGACCATCACAGCTCGCAGAATGTGAGTAGCAGTCAGTTACTCACATGATCATCACAGGAGTCAGACTCCTACGAATCACAGCAGCAGGCGCTGCCAGGTCCCCCTGCCCTGGGACAGGGTGAAGAGCAACGCATCGGCTGCGGCACCTGAAAAAAAATGGCTGCTGCCGCCCCCGATAGGCACACTGCGCATGAGCCGCCGCTGCTCGGGAAAGCCCGAAAACGCTTGGCTATTCTCGGGCAGAGGGCGCATGCGCAGTGGCGTCTAAGCGCCGGGCGGCGCCATTTTTAAATGCAAAGCCGCACTGTCCACCGAAAGGTAAGTCAAACTGAGCCCCTGGCCCTGCATGCATCTACTTTTTCAGATAAAAAGAAATAATATTTACTTTTTATAGCCAGCCTACACACAGAAGGGGAGAAGGATATAAGGGACTTAAAATAATAAAAAAAAAGAAGTAAAATACAATTATTATTTGTTATAAATATTTTTTTCCTCTTTGTGTATGTTTAGGTGACCAGGGGGCGAGGGGTGAAGATGGGGGGGCGCCACAGGATTAGCTCGCACAGGGCGCCTGAACACCTAAGGCCGGCCCTGATCACCCCCCCCCCCCCAACCTTCTCTGATGCCAATCCTGCCCCAAAACAGCTGCCCACAGTGGCAACAGATTTGTGTATGACAACCTTGGTTTCTTGGGGAGCCAAAGTCTGGTCTGAATAATGTGTCCGGGTTTCAGGTGAACTGAAACCCTGACACATGATTCAAAACCCGAACTGTCCGGGTGAATCCTGGACAGGTGGGCAACCCTATCCACAGGACAATGGTATTTTTGCAAGCTCAAGAATTTTTCTTCACCCACGTTAGGGCCACTGAAGAATGAATGAATGAATGACTTGTATAGCGCAACGCATGCGAACTGAATCGCCTCTGGGCGCTTTTTCCAGCCAGTATCTGCTTGGCTGGTGCGGTCGTATTCCATAGTTTGTATGTGGTCGTTCAGTCAGATGCCGGACTTGTCCTGCCAGGAGGAGCTCCTCAACATCTGGAGATCCACAGGTGCCCGGGCCTCGTATTCAAGGAGAACATTTGTCAGTTCCCAGCTCAGCCGGGAACATCATCCCGCGAAAAGGCCTCATTAGTAACCTGAGACCATGTACAGTAGGAGGCCTACAGTCAATTTCGAAGTTCATTTTTTCCCGCACACCTGATCAGTTTCAGTTACATTGCGGCGGCGAGTCCAGAAGATGGATGGGAATGTTCTGTCTCCAGTTAATCTTCTTCACATAGACGTGTTTCCTGGAGCAGAGTGCTGGCTGAGGACCCCTGAGCGGCTGCACACATGTGGAAGGGATCCTCGGTGCACGCTTGTTAAGAGGATAATAAATTACCGCGTGCTGCGAGTGTCATTGGCGGTGAGGAAGGGCCACTTTGGGACGCCTGTAAATGAAACGAGTCCCAATTTGTTTTCTTTATTTGACCTCTGAACTTCAAGAAGCTCTTACAGAGAGCAATACACTTCCATAATGGGGCAGTAAAAGGAAAAGGGGTCCCATGCGGTTTTCATGCACTGTAGGGATGTCTCCAGCTTCTTACAGATCCTGGGCCAGATTCACGTAGATTCCGGCGTAGCGTAGCGTAAGCTATTTACACTACGCCGCCGCAACTTAGTGGAGCAAGTGGCGTATTCTCAAAGCACTTGCTCCGTAATTTGCGGCGGCGTTGTGTAAACGGCCCGGCGTATCCCCGCGTAATTCAAAGGGGGCGGCTTGTATTTAAATTTAGCACGCCCCCGTGCCAAACGATCTGCGCATGCGCCGGCCTTAAACGTAGCCCAGTGCGCATGCTCCGTAGTACGCTGCAAATACATTGGTTTTGACGTGAATGTAATTAACGCACAGCCCTATTCGCGACGAGTTACGTAAATGACGGAAAAACCCGACGCTGTCCCGACAGCCATACTTAACATGGCATACGACGGACCTTCGTAAACTTACCCCTCATATAGCAGGGGTAAGTTTACGCTTACGGAAACGACGTAAACGACAACGAGGCGGCGCAAAAACGTTCGGGAATCGGTGTATCGGCTCATTTGCATATGCGACGCTGAAATCGATGAAAAAGCCACCTAGCGGCCAGCGTAGTATTGCATTTAGGATCCGACGGTGTAAGTGACATACACCAGTCGGATCCTAGCCTAATTCTGACGTATCTTGTTTTGAGAATACAAAACAATGATACGCCGGCGGGATTTTCGAATTACGCCGGTGGGCCAGATTCATCAAGAGATACGACGGCGGATCTCCTGATCCGCCGTCGTATCTCTGAGATCCGACGGTTCCGCATAGATCTCCCTTAGATCCGACTGGTGTAAGTGACTTACACCGTCGGATCTTAGGCTGCAATCTCCCGCCGGCCGCTAGGTGACGCCTCGGTCTTTTACGCGTCGGATATGCAAATGAGGAGAACCGCCGATTCAGAAACGAACGCCCGCCCGTCGTTTTTTTTTTTTACGTCGTTTGCGTTCGGGTTTTTCCGGCAGATAGTTACCCCTACTATATGAGGGGTAGCTAATGTTAAGTATGGCCGTCGTTCCCGCGCCTAGCGACGTCATTTGGAGCATGCGCACTGGGAAATTTCGCCGGCGGCGCATGCGCAGTTAAATCGGCACGGGAACGCGCCTGATTTAAATTGTACACTCCCCCTAGCCGCGGAATTTGAATTCCGCCGGGGGAGTTACGATCCGCCGGTGCAAGTTTGGAGGTAAGTGCTTTGTGAATACTGCACTAGCCTCGTAAAATTGCACCGGCTGATTGTAAATCACATAGATTACGCGGATCTAAAGATCCGCTAATCTATGTGAATCTAGCTCAGTGTATCTGTAGATACACCGGCGTAATTCTTTTGAGAATCTGGCCCCCTATCTTCACAGAGGATAGACTTTGATCCACCCTTGTGAGTTCACCTTAAAGTACAATTCACTTTTAACTAGGGCTGTTACTGATTAAAATTTTCGCGTTCGATTCATCGATTTTTTTTTTAATCGATTAATCGACTAATTTCGAATAAATACAGTGCCTTGCGAAAGTATTCGGCCCCCTGGAACTTTGCGACCTTTTGCCACATTTCAGGCTTCAAACATAAAGATATAAAACTGTCATTTTTTTTTTGAAGAATCAACAACAAGTGGGACACAATCATGAAGTGGAACGAAATTTATTGGATATTTCAAACTTTTTTAACAAATAAAAAAATGAAAAATTGGGTGTGCAAAATTATTCAGCCCCCTTAACCACTTAAGGACCGGACCAATATGCTGCTAAATGACCCAAGGGGTTTTTACAATTCGGCACTGCGTCGCTTTAACAGACAATTGCGCGGTCGTGCGACGTGGCTCCCAAACAAAATTGGCGTCCTTTTGTTCCCACAAATAGAGCTTTCTTTCGGTGGTATTTGATCACCTCTGCGGGTTTTTTTTTTTTCGCTATAAACAAAAATAGAGCGACAATTTTGAAAAAAATTCAATATTTTTTACTTTTTGCTACAATAAATATCCCCCAAAAACATATATAATTTTTTTTTTCCTCAGTTTAGGCCGATACGTATTCTTCTACATATTTTTGGTAAAAAAAATCGCAATAAGTGTTTATCGATTGGTTTGCGCAAAATTTATAGCGTTTACAAAATAGGGGATAGTTTTATTATTTTTATTTTTTTTACTACTAATGGCGGCGATCAGTGATTTTTTTCGTGACTGCGACATTATGGCGGACACTTCGGACAATTTTGACACATTTTTGGGACCATTGTCATTTTCACAGCAAAAAATGCATTTAAATTGCATTGTTTATTGTGAAAATGACAGTTGCAGTTTGGGAGTTAACCACAGGGGGCGCTGTAAGAGTTAGTGTTCACCTAGTGTGTGTTTACAACTGTAGGGGGGTGTGGCTGTAGGTCTGACGTCATCGATCGAGTCTCCCTATAAAAGGGATCACTCGATCGATGCAGCCGCCACAGTGAAGCACGGGGAAGCCGTGTTTACATACGGCTCTCCCCGTTCTTCAGCTCCGGGGAGCGATTGCGAGGGGGCGGATAGCCGCGCCCTCGTCCCGGATCGCTCCTGAAGCCACGGGAACCGATGCATGTCCCGATCGGACCCCCGACCCACGTCTAGGCAGGGACGTACAGGTACGCCAATCTGCCTGTCTGTGCCATTCTGCCAACGTAAATGTACATGCGGTGGTCCGGAAGTAGTTAAGTTAATACTTTGTAGCGCCACCTTTTGCTGCGATTACAGCTGTAAGTCGCTTGGGGTGTCTCTATCAGTTTTGCACATGGAGAGACTGACATTTTTGCCCATTCCTCCTTGCAAAACAGCTCGAACTCAGTGAGGTTGGATGGAGAGCGTTTGTGAACAGCAGTTTTCAGTTCTTTCCACAGATTCTCGATTGGATTCAGGTCTGGACTTTGACTTGGCCATTCTAACACCTGGATATGTTTATTTGTGAACCATTCCATTGTAGATTTTGCTTTATGTTTTGGATCATTGTCTTGTTGGAAGACAAATCTCCGTCCCAGTCTCAGGTCTTTTGCAGACTCCATCAGGTTTTCTTCCAGAATGGTCCTGTATTTGGCCCCATCCATCTTCCCATCAATTATAACCATCTTCCATGTCCCTGCTGAAGAAAAGCAGGCCCAAACCATGATGCTGCCACCACCATGTTTCACAGTGGGGATGGTGTGTTCAGGGTGATGAGCTGTGTTGCTTTTACGCCAAACATAACGTTTTGCATTGTTGCCAAAAAGTTGGATTTTGGTTTCATCTGACCAGAGCACCTTCTTCCACATGTTTGGTGTGTCTCCCAGGTGGCTTGTGGCAAACTTTAAACGACACTTTTTATGCATATCTTTAAGAAATGGCTTTCTTCTTGCCACTCTTCCATAAAGGCCAGATTTGTGCAGTATACAGGGACTGATTGTTGTCCTATGGACAGAGTCTCCCACCTCAGCTGTAGATCTCTGCAGTTCATCCAGAGTGATCTCATGGATACGGCCAGTTTATTTATTTTTTATAACTGGCAGGCGAAGGCCAGACTGAGGGACGGAAAGGCTTGATGGAGGTTTCTCCCCCTTTTGAAGAAGTCATAGACCAACGTAACGCGTAGGGCGGAGCTTCTCTCAGGGCATCAGTACAGAGCAAAAGAGTTTTTTTTCTATTGTGAGTGTGTTTTTTTTTTGGATATAATAAAGATATGGTGAGAATTGTAATACAGAGAGCACTACCAGTTTCTTATTTTCTATCCCTTTTGGAGTTGATGTGATTTTGAAGCTGTCATCATTGGAGTGAGTGCCAGAGACCAATCGATTGCTCCTCCCAGCTCTTAAAGGGAAACAGGCTTTGTATTTTAAAGCCAATATCTTAAGGCAAGCACACATCCTTTATCTGTTTGGTGGTGGAATTCATCTTCCATTTCTCACCGTGAGATTCACACGGAATATTTGATTGAAGATTTGTGATACAGACTCACACCTGGATGAACTGTATATTTATCCTTCCACAGAGACTTATTGTCACTATTTTTGCCTTCATAATAATTCACTAGTATTATTTAATCTGTACATCTGTATTTGTAAAAAAAAAATATTTGAATTATGTTGAATTGGTTGTATTACACAGTTTTGAATTAGCGCAGCATTTTAGCATTTTACAAATCTGGCACAAAACAGCGTGCCGTCCGGGGGTGAGCACTACAGAATATTCTATTTTCTGCATTTTCTCTCCAGTCGCTGAAGGATTTGGATTGTCTCTTGCTGCTCTCATCATTTATTTCTTATAACGGATAAAGGCCAGACTGAGGGACAGGAAAGGTTAATGGAGGTTTCTTCCCCTTTTGAAGAAGTCGTAGACTGACGTAACGCGTAGGGCGGAGCTTCCCTCAGCGCATCATTACAGAGCAGAGGAGAGAGGATTTTTTCTATCCACAGCCAGATCTATCCAGAACCTGAGCTGTCAGCCAGCAAAAGCAGGGAGCGGTGAGCTGCAAGATTTTGCCACACTCTGTGTACTGATAAGCTAGACATTCTGGTTTTATTGTGAGTGCGTTTTTTATGGATACAATAAAGATATGGTGAGAATTGTAATACGGAGAGCACTACCAGTTTCTTATGTTGTATCCCTTTTGGAGTTGATGTGATTTTGAAGCTGTCATCATTGGAGTGTGTGCCAGTGACCAATCGATTGCTCCTCCCAGCTCTTAAAGGGGAACAGGCTTTGTATTTTAAAGCCAATATCTTAAGGCAATCACACATCCTTTATCTGTTTGGTGGTGGAATTCCTCTTTCTTTTTTCACTGTGAGATTCACACAGAATATTTGATTGAAGATTTGTGATACAGACTCACACCTGGATGAACTGTATATTTACCCTTCCACAGTGACAAGTCACTATTTTTGCATTCATATTAATTCACTAGTATTATTTCATTTGTACATCTGTATTTGTAAAAAAAATAAAATAATTGGAATTATTTTGAAATGGTTGTATTACACAGTTTTGAATTATCGCGGCATTTTAGCATTTTACAAGTCTGGGACAAATCAGTGACCCGTCCGGGGGGGGGGGGTGAGCACTAGACAATATTCTATTTTCTGCATTTTCTCTTTGGATTGTCTCTTGCTGCTCTCATGGATACGGACGGTTTATTTTTTATTTTTTTATAACTGGCAGATGAATTTTGCCTCATCTGAGGGGCGGAAAGGGTTGATGGAGGTTTCTCACGAGGAAGAGTTTCAGCCGCAGGATCCAGTGAGGCTCTGCTAATAAGAAGCGTATGAGGCGTCTGTCTGGATGGATGCCTGGTACTCTTCTCTCTCTCTCTTACCCACTCTCAGCGTTTCACCGCCGATTGCCAGAACTGCACTTGTTCCTGGTTTGTGAGCTCAGGTCTGCCGGCTAATTGGAGTTGACAGATGATACAGGGATATGGCTTTAGTCTTGAGCCCCTTTTCAGGATTCCTAATAGGTTCTCTGACAACTTGGTGGCGGCACGTAGTTGGACGCGTTTTTTATGAGGACGGCTCTGGGGATTGGAGGGAGCCCCCTACGGTCTTCACAATGGCCAATCCTATTCCATTCCTATCCACCGCTCCACTTTTTACATCTAAACACAAAAAAATAAAAATCGCAACTAAAAGAAAATAAAAGAAAACAGAGCCTGCAGGATGGGGGAAAGGAATGCATGAGATATCTGCCAGATTCCAATGGTTTCCCTTCTGGTAGGTTTTCGCTAATTGAATGCACAGCTCCGGGGTCAGAGGTCAGACGAAATGGTTAAAGCGTTTCTTTGAGCTTCAGGGGGGAAGATATACGGCGATTCTGTTTCCATTTTGTTCTGCTTGGTCAGGTTTACTCCTGAAGGCTCTTTTATAGAAGAAACTCTGCCACTCTGGTTACGTCCCCGGAGGGTCTTTAGATGAGACAAGTGATGTCTGGCTGTGCGCAACCAAGACTGAGATCCAACACACCTGTTCCAGAAGAACAAGACCAAACCATCTGAACCTCGCATCTTCTCCATCAAAGGAGCCCCATGCTGGGACCAGTGCTGCCAACCTACCAGATTGAAATTTACTGGCGCGACACCCGAAATTTACTGGAGCAGCCACGTTTTTACTGGCATTTCACAAAAGTTACGAAATTACATTTTTAGGTGCAAATTTCAGTATTTAGGGACAGATCCACAAAGATCTGCCCCGGCGCAGCGTATCTGAGATACGCTACGCCGCCGTAGCTTACTTTTTTTGGTTTGAATCCTGAACGAATTTGCGCCGTAAGTTACGGCGGCGTAGTGTATCTCTCGCGGCGTAAGGGCGTGGAATTCAAATTGGGCGGGTAGGGGGGCGTGTTTCATTTAAATGAAGCACGTCCCCGCGCCGAACGAACTGCGCATGCGCCGTCCCTAAATTTCCCGCCGTGCATTGCGCTAAATGACGTCGCAAGGACGTCATTGTTTTGACGTGGACGTAAATTACGTCCATCCCGATTCACGGACGACTTACGCAAACAAAATTTATTTTTTTAAATTATACGCGGGAACGACGGCCATACTTAACATTGCGTACGCCACCAAATAGCAGGTTTAACTATACGCCGAAAAAAGCCAACTAGAGACGACGTAAAAGAATGCGACGGCCGCTCGTACGTTCGTGGATCGTCGGAAATAGCTAATTTTCATACTCGACGCGGAATACGACGTGAACGCCACCCAGCGGACGCCGAAGAATTGCATCTTAGACCCGAAGGCGTACGAAGACGTACGCCTGTCGGATCTAACCCAGATGCCGTCGTATCTTGTTTTGAGGATTCAAAACAAAGATACGACGCGGGAAATTTGAAAGTACGCCGGCGTATCAGTAGATACGCCGGCATATTCGCTCTGTGGATCTGCCCCTTAGGCCCCGTACACACGACCAAACATGTATGCTGAAACTGGTCCGCGGGGCAGTTTCAGCATACATGTTCGGTCGTGTGTAGGCGCGAGCGGGCCGAATTCCAGCAAACATTTGCCCGCCGGGCCTTTTCCCAGCAGACAAATATTCCTGGACGTGTTTTAAAACCGTCCGCTGGAATCCTGCCCGCTCGGACATGTACGGTCGTCAGTACAGACCTACCGTACATGTCCAGGCGCCCGCCGTCCCTCGCATGCGTCGAATGACTTCGACGCATGCGTGGAAGCCTTTAAATGGCAGGCCCGCCCACGTCTCCGCGTCATCGTCGCGGCGACGACGCGGACACGCCCCGCGTATTGTTTACGCGTGGACTTCTGTACGATGGTGTGTACAACCATCGTACAGAAGCCCTCTGGCAGACATGTACGGTGAAAGCGGTCCGACGACGGTCTACAAACAAGTACGCTAGGCAAATAGCAATGTGATTTAAAGGGTCACTAAAGGAAAAACTTTTTTTAGCTGAAATGACTGTTTACAGGGCATAGAGACATAATAGTTAACTGATTCCTTTTAAAAATGATTAAAAATAGATAAAAAAACAATCATATAATGTGCCTGCAGTGTAGTTTCGTTTTTGCTGTTGTTTGCTGGTTCTCTGATATACAGAGAGCCACTAGAGGGCAGTCAGCCAATAGAGAGCAGTGATACTTTGTCTAAAACTCCTCAGCACCAATCCAGTTTCGTTTTACACACAGTAATCACACCTCCTTGATTAGTGACCACCGTGGGAAATCTCCCAGTACTGTGGTCATCAGGAAACAGGCAACCAGGAAGTGTCCAGAACAGAGAGGATTTACAGCAACATGAAAGCAAAAACGAACAATGAGGACATGAAACCAGGACTGCAGTAAGGTAAAGGAAGCTATTTAGCTAAAAAAAAAAATTCCTTTAGTGACTCTTTAAGGTAGATATTAAGGTAAAAAATCTCCCCCTGCCTCCAATCTCCCCCTGCCTCCGATCTCCCTCTGCCTCCAATCTCCCCCTGCCTCCAATCTCCCCTGCCTCCAATCTCCCTCTGCCTCCAATCTCCCCCTGCCTCCAATCTCCCCCTGCCTCCGATCTCCCCCTGCCTCCGATCTCCCTCTGCCTCCAATCTCCCCCTGCCTCCAATCTCCCCCTGCCTCCAATCTCCCTCTGCCTCCAATCTCCCCCTGCCTCCGATCTCCCCCTGCCTCCAATCTCCCCCTGCCTCCAATCTCCCTCTGCCTCCAATCTCCCTCTGCCTCCAATCTCCCCCTGCCTCCAATCTCCCTCTGCCTCCAATCTCCCCCTGCCTCCAATCTCCCCTGCCTCCAATCTCCCTCTGCCTCCAATCTCCCCCTGCCTCCAATCTCCCCCTGCCTCCGATCTCCCTCTGCCTCCAATCTCCCCCTGCCTCCAATCTCCCCCTGCCTCCAATCTCCCTCTGCCTCCAATCTCCCCCTGCCTCCGATCTCCCCCTGCCTCCAATCTCCCCCTGCCTCCAATCTCCCTCTGCCTCCAATCTCCCTCTGCCTCCAATCTCCCCCTGCCTCCAATCTCCCCCTGCCTCCAATCTCCCCCTGCTTCCAATCTCCCTCTGCCTCCAATCTCCCTCTGCCTCCAATCTCCCTCTGCCTCCAATCTCCCCCTGCCTCCAATCTCCCCCTGCCTCCAATCTCTCCCTGCCTCCAATCTCCCCCTGCCTCCAATCTCCCCCTACCTCCATCGTCCCCTGCCTCCAACCTCCATCCCCCTTTTGCAGTGCCACCAACAACCCCTGTCTCCATCCCCACCCTCTGCGATGCCACCATTTCCCTCTGCGGTGCCACCATCACCCCCTGCCTCCAATCACCCCCTGCCTCCAATCACCCCCTGCCCCCAATCTACCCCTGCCTCCAATCTCCCCCAGGCCCCCTGCCTCCAATCACCCCCTGCCTCCATCGTACCCTGCCTCCATCCCCCTCTGCGGTGCCACCATCCCCCTCTGCGGTGCCACCAACACACCCTGCCTCCATTCTCCCCCTGCCTCCATTGCCCTCTGCCTCCATCCCCCTCTGCGGTGCCACCACAGCCACCATCACCCCCTGCCTCCAATCTCCATGCGCAATTCCAAGCTGAACCGATCTTGGCTATTTTTATTGGCACATTTCCGCAACCACGGACATTTACGAACTGTCCATAAAAATACAAACGGTTGGCAACACTGGCTGGGACCAGTGGCAGGACAAGGTCACTTGGTGCCCAGGGCGAAGGTGGCAAACTGCATCCCCCCCAACGGGTGTAAAGAAAGAGTTAATGTAATTTAAATACAATCATTTAAAAAATATATATATTACTCCGCACGCAGCAGGACTAGTGGGATGTCCCACGCACCCTGGCCGGATCTACGACAGACAGTACATATGTACAGCAAGTGAGACAGCAAGAATCAAGTCGGACCCCTTTCACACTAATGCACCATACACCGCCCATCAATGCAGCCTACCAGCGCCCATCAAATGAAGCCCACCAGCGCCCATCAAATGAAGCCCACCAGCGCCCATCAATAAAGCCCACCAGCACCCATCAAATTCAGGGTTGGTGCAAGGATTTTTGACACCCTAGGCGAAACCTAATTTTGCCGCCCTCCCTTGGCTCCACCCATGATTCCATCCCTTTCACCTGCCAATGTATACCCCACCTTTTTAATGAAGCCCACCGGCGCCCATCAATGCAGCCTACCAACGCCCAACAATGTAGCCTACAAGCGCTCATCAATGAAGCCCACCAGCACCCATTAATGCAGCCTACCAGCGCCCATCAAATGAAGCCTACAAGCGCCCATTAACCACGTCCCGACCGCCGCATGTATATGTACGTCCACAGAATGGCACGTACAGGCACATTGGCGTACAGGTACGTCCCCGCCTTTCCGCGGGTCGGGGGTCCGATCGGAAACCCCCCCCCGCTACATGCGGCGGTCGGATACCCGCGGGGAGCGATCCGGGACGAGGGCGCGGCTATTCGTTTATAGCCGCTCCGTCGCGATCGCTCCCCGGAGCTGAAGAACGGGGAGAGGTGTATGTAAACACGGCTTCCCCGTGCTTCACTATGGCGGCGCATCGATCGTGTGATCCCTTTTATAGGGAGACTCGATCGATGACGTCACACCTACAGCCACACCCCCCTACAGTTGTAAACACACACTAGGTGAACCCTAACTCCTACAGCGCCCCCTGTGGTTAACTCCCAAACTGCAACTGTCATTTTCACAATAAACAATGCAATTTAAATGCATTTTTTGCTGTGAAAATGACAATGGTCCCAAAAATGTGTCAAAATTGTCCGATGTGTACGCCATAATGTCGCAGTCACGAAAAAAAACGCTGATCGCCGCCATTAGTAGTAAAAAAAAAAAAAATTCATAAAAATAATAATAAAACTATCCCCTATTTTGTAAACGCTATAAATTTTGCGCAAACCAATCGATAAACGCTTATTGCGATTTTTTTTACCAAAAATATGTAGAAGAATACGTATCGGCCTAAACTGAGGAAAAAAAATGTTTATATATATGTTTTTGGGGGATATTTATTATAGCAACAAGTAAAAAATATTGATTTTTTTTCAAAATTGTCGCTCTATTTTTGTTTATAGCGCAAAAAATAAAAACCGCAGAGGTGATCAAATACCACTAAAAGAAAGCTCTATTTGTGGGGAAAAAAGGACGCCAATTTTGTTTGGGAGCCGCGTCGCACGACCGCGCAATTGTCTGTTAAAGCGGCGCAGTGCCGAATCGCAAAACCTGGCCTGGGCATTTAGCTGCCTAAAGGTCCGGGGCTTAAGTGGTTAAATGAAGCCCACCAGCGCCCATTAATGCAGCCTACCAGCGCTCATTAAATGAAGCCCACCAGCGCCCATCAAATTAAGCCCACCAGCACCCATTAATGCAGCCTACCAGCGCCCATCAAATGAAGCCCACCAGCGCCCATCAATAAAGCCCACCAGCACCCATCAAATTCAGGGTTGGTGCAAGGATTTTTGACACCCTAGGCGAAACCTAATTTTGTAGCCCTCCCTTGACTCCACCCATGATTCCACCCCTTTCACCTGCCGATGTATACTCCACCTTTTTAATGAAGCTTCATCAAATTGAAGCCCACCGGCGCCCATCAATGCAGCCTACCAGCGCCCATCAATGAAGCCCACCAGCGCCCATCAATGAAGCCCACCAGCGCCCATCAATGTAGCCTACAAGCTCCCATCAATGAAGCCCACCAGTGCCCATCAAATGAAGCCCACGGTGCCCATCAATGAAGCTCACCAGCGTCCATCAAATTCAGCCTACCAGTGCCCATCAAAGCAGCCTCACCAGCACCCATCAATGAATGTTTGCTTGCTTCCATTCATTTGGGGAGTTGGGACATAGACACAGTCCTCCATCCCTGATTCTTGCTGCAGAGAGAAGAGAGTAGGAACCCCGGTGGCCGGGCGCCCCAGGCAGTAGTGTGCGCCCTAGGCGGCTGCCCAGTTTCCCCAGTGGTAGCACTTGCCCTGGCTGGGACCATCCTGGACCAAGGAAATCCAGGACTATCGGCACAATAGTGGTGTTTATACAGCTGGTGTAAGAAGGTGAAATGGAGGCGAATCTTTTACCGGCTCCTTCACAGTTCTGGGCCACAAATTTACCTTCGATGTTTCTCTTGGACGTTCCTCATGTTCTAATCGCGCTCTGCGCGTACGATTTGTAGGCGGCATAAGATGCGTATCTCGCTGTTCATTCTTCGGTCTGGAATTCATACGTTAAGGTTCATTACTAATTAGAGCATGGCCAAATTCTCTTCCACCGGCAAATAAACTCTTGTGTATGAAGAAGTAACTCCGGGCCATACGTACAATGAAGCATTCAACCGGAGAAATATTACCATCGCGCTTTCGGTCAGAGACGACACTCGGCCGCCCTTCATCCTCAATCACTTCATTGTTCTTGTACTTCAGAGCGTTCGTTCTTAGCAAGCAAACCAAATCAGAGACCGCTGCAGCTGGCTGAGTCACTAACCAATTTCTGGATGGAATCAAAGAGGTCAGGAGGTGAATTTTCTTTTTACCACTTGCCCCTGAGAAGGGCTTGCAGAGCGCTCAGGTGTGGCTGAATTTGGAATGGGGAACGCGGAGGTGAGAGTGTTCCATGGGAGCATGTTGTCGGAAATTCCGACCGGGTGTAGGAATTTCCGACAACAAAAAATTGAGAGCTGGTTCTCAAATTTCTTCCGACAGCAAATGTTCGATGGGAGCTTGTTGTCGGAAATTCAGTCCGTGTGTAGGCTCCATCGGACATTTTCTATCGGAATTTACGGAATTTATCGGATACTGACCCGCGGTACCAAGTCGCTGGGCTCAGGAAAGTTTTCCGCTAACGCTCTGGTGCACAAATCTGCAAACTCGTGTGTACCCCCAAGGCTCGCTCAGTCACAGAGATTACTGAATAAGCGGGTGGCCACAGAATATGGACTGGAGTTCCCCTATGTTCCTAGAGAGGGAGCAGTGGTACAACAAGGCTGTTTGGGACCAGTGGCGGAACTACCGCCATAGCGACCCACGCGGGTGCTATGGGGCCCGCAGCCGAGTGAGGATAAAGGGGTGCCCGGTGAGGATGAGAACACTGCCAGCTAAGGGTGCAACGGATCGTGCCCGATCCGCGATCCGAACCGGTAGATCTGTTCGGATCGGCACAGACTGCGATCCGCGGAGCGCACCCCCGCCGTGGCCTTAGGAAAGACCGCGGCTTCGGCCTAGCTCCGGAGCGGTCGGCCATCTTGGTACACCCGGCGGCGGTGCGCGCTGACGTCATCACCCCTCTGCTATTCCTACCAGAGCACGTGCCGCGATCTATTTTGAATGCATCTGCAAGACTGCAAGTACAGTGAGTTGAATCATGATTGTTGGGCAATGCTAATTACTAATTATTATATTATTACTAATGTGGGGGCAATGTTATACTACTGGCTATTATTACTAATGTCATGTGGGGGCAATGTTAAACTACTGGCTAGTGGCTAGTATTACTAATGTGCTGATCCGAAAATGATCCGATCCGTGACTCCTGATCCGAGGATCGATCCGATCCGTGAGTTTTTTGATCCGTTGCACCCCTACTGCCAGCATGGTCTCCCAGCCAGGGAAAGAGAGAGGAAAGAAAGAGGCGAGCTGTCTGTATCGGCAGAGAGCGGAATTGCCTATGTAATAGTTTTCATTAGAACTTCCAGTGATCCCGGGGCTCACGTCACATAGCTCCACCTCTTGGCCCGGCGCCTTTGATAGACAGAATGCCGGTCCAATGCGGGACATGTGATGTCATCAAAGGAGTTGGGCCAAGAGGTGGGGCTATGTGACGATGAGCCCCGGGAAGACTGGAAATCCAAATGAAAGCTATTACAGCGGGCAATCCCGCTCTCTGCTGATCCGGCCAGCTTGCCTCTTCCTCTGCACAGGCAACGCTGTATGGGGCACAGGCAACACTGCATTGACACTAGGGCAGCTGTGGGGGGGGGCCCATACAACATTTTGCTATGGGGCCCTGTGATTTTTAGTTACGCCCCTGTTTGGGACTATCTTTCAGCACCTAAAGCGTTCCGGAAAATAGGCCATTCCCATGCCATGGATGATCGGTTTAAGGGATGTCTGCTACACTGGAGTTATGGCAGGCATTTTCATGCTGATAGAGTGGTCATTTGCCGACCAGGAAAAGACAATGTGGTATACTTTACCACCACTCTGGGCAAACAAGGGAAAAGCCTGACTTTACCAGATCCCCGATTTTACTGGTGATGAGTTATGGTGACTGTCCGGAGTTTGTTTTCTCTTTTTTCCACTTTGCCAGGAGAGGAAGATTTTTCCTGTTTTTCTCTTTTTGGAAGGACTGTGGGAGTATGTAGCTAGTTAGTGCTAGGTTACCGGAAGACGTCGGAGTCAAGATCTCAACTACACTTGATGATACCGATATATGGAGAGAGAGAGGCTCATTTCCACGGAAGTGAGGCTCTGCTTCTTCTTGTACAGAGAAGTATTATTTTGTTGCCTGTGTGTGTTTCTTGTTTTTAGGTACAGCTGGATCTTCTATCAAGTCACCGGAGAATGATTGGGCTAGATAGATAGAATGTATGTGTATGGTAAACTATATCTTCTTGTACTGTTTACCTTTCCCTACCCCCATCCAAGTTTTTTTGGGACTCAGGTATTGACTCTAAGGATTGAGAGTCAATTTTTTTTTTCTTGACGTCCTCATTTTGTGGTGGGGGGAGTGTGTAGCGCCCTGCTCCCATTGAGTGGGCGCTATGTGTTAAATTATAGTTGCCTGAGCAGTAGATTTGGCTCAGGATGATTACTCTAAATTGTTGGTTCTGTTCAGTTCGACTGGGTTGCACAAATTTCCCCCTGATGGTGGGTGTCGCTGTCACCGTAGGTCACAGTTGGAAAGGCAACAGGCTAAATGTATTGGGTATCCCTCTCTCAGAAGAGGCTCAGGGGGCGTGGTCAACCCACTGTGCATTCTGGGGAGGGGTACTTAAGGGACAGACGCCGTTTGGCAGAGTTCGTCTTCCGATCCCGACCTGAGGGCCCTCCTGGCCTCAGGGATGCTGAGCTGTTTTGTAGCCTCGGGGCCGGCTGGCCTAGTAACTAAGAGTAGGCCCAGGAGTTTCTGGGGCCTACTGATCCAGAGATGGTCCTTCGCTACCTTGTCTGTGGAAGTGTCATGGATATGTAGTAATGTCTGGCAGCTTACCTTTCTCTCCATGTGTTCGTTAGAGGCCAGACTCTCTTATCTGGCTGCCTTTATCATCTCTCCTCCCTGTATGGCTCCACCCCAGGCCATCCCAGGAACTTTATATTAACCACTGCACTGCAGGTCTGCTTTGCTGATCAACGTTGTTTGTTAGTATTGTGTTCCTGCTTGCCGTGTGCTACGTTATCTCTGTGTACCGATTTTGGCTTGTCTCCGACTACTCCTTGCCTGTGACCCTGACCCTTGGCCTGTCCCTTGGTTATCCTCGTCTGCTTGTTGCCCTGACCTCGGCTTACCCTTCATTATGTCTTGTGTCCTGAGCGGCTGCTTCCCCTCTCTCCCTACAGAGCGTGACCTAGGGGACTCCGGGGGCCCCGACCTGGATCCAGTTGAAGCAAAGGCCATCCTCACCACTAGAGGCTCTGGTCAATACGTGAATACCAGCTGGATCTTAGACTCCACGCCCTGGGGAATCTTGGGCTCAAGCTTCCTGTAGGATCCCTGTTTGTGCCCCAGCGAACCTCTCCTCCATATCCACTCTGTGGTCCATCCGCAGCAGTCTGCTATAGGGTTCACTACCTTGTAGTGCACCCCTGACTCCAACGGAGTGCACTTGTCATCTGACCACAGGTGACCTGACAGGAAGGAAGCTGAATCAGTGGGATTCAATTGATGGACGAACCCTGGCGAAATTACCTCACTGTGCTGCCGGTCCGGCTGAAAGTTTATTGGCACCGTGAGTCGTGTAACTTTTGTTGGAACTATATCAGGTGTGCAGTCGGTTACATGAACTTGTGGCAGAAGATCGTGGGACGGCCTGAAGACACTCATTAAGTCTGTGGCAGAGACTTTATCGAGCTTCGCATCAGCTGCTAGGCCAGTGAGAGTAGGCCTATATGGTGGTTGCTAAAAATTCAGTGTGATAACCCTCTGGATCTAAGTTGTACCCGTGATCCACAAAGCGAAAGTACCTGAGTCTTTCCCTGTCCCTCTACCTCTCTACTGGAGAACTTTGTTAATAAAACCCTTGAAAGAGACTTTGTGTTTGGTGCGTACATTCTTCTGGACAACTCTTGAAGGACAACCCCTGAAGCGAGCATATGGAACAGTAAGGTAACGGTAGGCCCAAATCTAAACCAGCAGCTCCTTTGGGGGTAGTGCTACAGTATTCATTTATTGATTCATTTTGAGTGTTGGAATATACTGTATATCAGGGGTGCCCAAACTTTTTCAAAGAGGGCCAGATTTCATGAAGTGAACATGCGTGAGGGCCGACCATTTTGCCTGACATTCTTTGAACCATTAAAATTAAATGCAAGTTAAATATTTTAAATATAATAAATATTTTATGCAAAGTTTACTATTCATTTCATAACATTGATGACAATATAGGATGATATATAATATCCATGAGCTCAGGCGTGTTATGTTAAAAAATATATATAAAATGTCCCCCTCTCTCCCCCTCCCCCCTATCCCTCTCCCCCTCCCTTTCTATCCCCCCCTCTCCCTCTCCCTCCCTCCATCTCCCCCTCTCCCTTCCTCCATCTCCCCCATTCTCTCTCTCTCTCCCCCCATCTCTCTCTCTCTCCCCCCAATCTCTCCCCCCATCTCTCTCATTATCCATCTCTCGCTCTATCCATCTCTCTCTCTCCATCCATCCATCTCTCTCTCTCTATCCATCTCTCTCTCTCTCTATCCATCTCTCTCTCTCTATCCATCTCTCTCTCTCCATCCATCCATCTCTCTCTCTCTCTATCCATCTCTCTCTCTCTATCCATCTCTCTCTCTCCATCCATCCATCTCTCTCTCTCTCTATCCATCTCTCTCTCTCTATCCATCTCTCTCTCTCTATCCATCTCTCTCTCTCTATCCATCTCTCTCTCTCTCTATCCATCTCTCTCTCTCTATCCATCTCTCTCTCTCTATCCACCTCTCTCTCCATCCATCTCTCTCTCTCTATCTACCCATCTCTATCTCTCTATCCATCTCTTTCTCTCTATCCATCTCTCTCTCTATATCCATGTCTCTCTCTCTCCCTACCTCTCTCTATCCATCTCTCTCTCTACCCAATCTCTCTCTCTCTCTCTATCCATCTCTCTCTATCTATCTATCCATCTCTCTCTCTCTATCCATCTCTCTCTCTCTCTATCCATCTCTCTCTATCCATCTCTCTCTATCCATCTCTCTCTCTATCCATCTCTCTCTCTCTCTATCCAGCTCTCTCTATCCATCTCTATCTCTCTAGTCATCTCTCTCTCTCTATTCATCTCTCTCTCTCTCCATTCATCTCTTTCTCTCTCTCTCTCTCTCTCCATTCATCTCTCTCTCTCTCTCTCTCTCTCTCTCTCCATTCATCTCTCTCTCTCTCTCTCTATCCATCTCTCTCTCTATCCATCTATCTCTCTATCCATCTCTCTCTCTCTCTATCCATCTCTCTCTCTCTCTATCTCTCTCTCTCTATCCATCTATCTCTCTCTATCCATCTCTCTCTCTCTATTCATTTCTCTCTCTCTCCATTCATCTCTCTCTCCATTCATCTCTCTCTCTCTCCATTCATCTCTCTCTCTCTCCATTCATCTCTCTCTCTATTCATCTCTCTCTCTCTCTCTCTCTCTCTCTCTCTCTCTCTCTCTCTCTCTCTCTCTCTCTCTCTCTCTATTCATCTCTCTCTCTTTTCATCTCTCTATTCATCTCTCTCTCTCTATATTCATATCTCTCTCTCTCTCTATTCATCTCTATCTCTCTCTCTATTCATACCTCTCTCTCTCTATTCATCTCTATCTCTCTCTCTCTCTATTCATTTCTCTCTCTCTCCATTCATCTCTCTCTCCATTCATCTCTCTCTCTCTCCATTCATCTCTCTCTCTCTCCATTCATCTCTCTCTCTATTCATCTCTCTCTCTCTCTCTCTCTCTCTCTCTCTCTCTCTCTCTCTCTCTATTCATCTCTCTCTCTTTTCATCTCTCTATTCATCTCTCTCTCTCTATATTCATATCTCTCTCTCTCTCTATTCATCTCTATCTCTCTCTCTATTCATACCTCTCTCTCTCTATTCATCTCTATCTCTCTCTCTCTCTATTCATCTCTCTCTCTCTCTATTCATCTCTCTCTCTATTCATCTCTCTCTCTCTCTATTCATCTCTCTCTCTATTCATCTCTCTCTCTCTCGCTATTCATCTCTCTCTCTCTCTCTCTCTCTATTCATCTCTATCTCTCTCTCTATTCATCTCTCTCTCTCTCTCTCTCTCTCTCTCGCTATTCATCTCTCTCTCTCTCTATTCATCTCTATCTCTCTCTCTATTCATCTCTCTCTCTATTCATCTCTCTCTCTCTCGCTATTCATCTCTCTCTATTCATCTCTCTCTCTCTCTCTCTATTCATCTCTCTCTCTCTATTCATCTCTCTCTCTCTCTCTCGCTATTCATCTCTCTCTCTATTCATCTCTCTCTATTCATCTCTCTCTCTCTCTCTCTCTCTCTCTCTCTCTCTCTCTCTCTCTCTTCCTCTCTCTCTATCTGTCTCTATTCATCTCTCTCAAAAGGAAAGGAACCGCGTTGCGGATTGAATGTGGCCCCCCCAAGTATATCCATCTGTGGTCCCCAAAGCTCGAGCATGTTATTTATTTATTTTTGCTGTTACTGTAATATATCTATTTTCTTTAGCCGGAAAAATCCCCGCATTGTTAGGATGAGCCGGGGGCGTGTGGCTGGGCGTGTTCACAAGTCTATGTGGCGGAGCCCGCAAGGAAGCCGACAGTGCGCAGCGCCACCGCCAATCACAGGCGCTGTGACATTTCCCCCAATTCCACAGATGCAGAGATCGGGAATAGTCACAGTGCCTGTGATTGGCTCTTCACGCTGTCAGCTTCATAGCGGCTCGGGCACAACGACTTCTGAACAAGCCCAGCCACACGCCCCGGTTCAGACTACCAATGAGCGTGGTGCTTGGGATTTGTCAGGCTAAAGAAGATAGATATATTAACAGCATAAAAAACTAGGGTTGTCCCGAAACCCATACTAGTATCGGTATCGGGACCGATTCCGAGTATTTGCGGGAGTACTCGTACTCCCGCAAATACCCCCGATACCGAAATAGAATACGCCCCCGCCGCCGCATCCTGTCGCATCCCCGCTTGGTTAATACGGGCGGGGAACATTACAGCATTCATTTGAATAGCTGTAGTCTTTCCCGCCGCGTATAGACACTCCCCCTTGCTCGGGTGAACTGTTCAATCCCGAGCAAGGGGGAGTGTCTATACGCAGAGCGGCGCGAAAGACTACAGTTATTCAAAGCTGTAATGTTCCCCGCCCGTATTAACCAAGCGGGGATGCGGCGCGGCAGCATGTATGGTAAGGGGGACATGGCTGCATATATGGGGGGGACATGGCTGGATATGGGGAGGACATGGCTGGATATGAGGGAGACATGGCTGGATATGGGGGGGGGGACATGGCTGCATATGGGGGGGACATGGCTGCATATGGGGGGACATGGCTGCATATGGGGGGACATGGCTGCATATGGGGGGGACATGGCTGCATATGGGGGGACATGGCTGCATATGGGGGAGACATGGCTGCATATGGGGGAGATATGGCTGGATATGGGGGGGACATGGCTGCATATGGGGGGGACATGGCTGCATATGGGGGGGACAAGGCTGCATATGGGGGGAACATGGCTGCATATGGGGGGGACATGGCTGGATATGGGGGGACATGGCTGGATATGGGGGGGACATGGCTGGATATGGGGGGGACATGGCTGCATATATGGGGGGACATGGCTGCATATATGGGGGGGACATGGCTGCATATATGGGGGGGGGGACATGGCTGCATTTGGGGACACATTTAAAAAAAAGTATCGGTATTCGGTATCGGCGAGTACTTGAAAAAAAGTATCGGTACTCGTACTCAGTCCTAAAAAAGTGGTATTGGGACAACCCTATAAAAAACATAACACGCTCGAGCTTTGGGGGCCACAGATGGATATATATGCAAATTCCAAGTGGGGGCCACATCAAACCTGGTCTGCTGTATATGGATCTTTTTTGTACTTTGTTCACATTAAGCATTTTGTCACTAGGGGGCGCTGCACACATTACATTTGTGTGATTGTGAAAACACTTGATGCTGGTTTTGCATTCTCAAAGTATAGATACAGTGCCTGGAAAAAGTATTCACCCCCCTTGAAATTTTCCACATTTTTCTCATGTTACATCCAAAAACGTAAATGTATTTTATTGGGATTTTATGTGATGGACCAACACAAAGTGTCACATAATTGTGAAGTGGAAGGAAAATGATAAATGGTTTTCAACATTTTTTTTTTAGTCTATTTATTTATTTTAGATACTTATATATCGCAGTCAATTTACACAGAAACTTTACATATACAGTATCTCACAAAAGTAAGTACACCCCTCACATTTCTGTAAATATTATATTATATCATTCTATCTTTTCATGTGGCAACACTGAAGAAATTACACTTTGTATCTACAATGTTGTGTAGTGAGTGTCCAGCTTGTATAACAGTGTACATTTTCTGTCCCCTTAAAATAACTCAACACACAGCCATTAATGTCTAAACCGCTGGCAACAAAAGTGAGTACACCCCTAAGTGAAAATGTCGAAATTGGACCCAATTAGCCATTTTCCCAATGATGGGGCAGAATTCCTCCCAATGACGGGGCAGAATTCCTCCCAATGACGGGGCAGAATTCCTCCCAATGCGGGGCAGAATTCCTCACAATGACACCAATGATGGGGCAGAATTCCTCCCAATGATGGGGCAGAATTTCTCCCAATGATGGGGCAGAATTCCTCCCAGTGATGGGGCAGAATTCCTCCCAATGACACCAATGATGGGGCAGAATTCCTCCCAATGACACCAATGATGGGGCAGAATTCCTCCCAATGACACCAATGATGGGGAAAAATTCCTCCCAGTGATGGGGCAGAATTTCTCCCAATGACACCAATGATTGGGTCCAATGACACCAATGATGGGGGATTTTGTACTCCTGATGGCCACAGTCCGGCCCCTTAAAGTCTGGAGGACAGTAATCCGGCCCTTTGTTTAGAAAGTTTGGAGACCCCTGGCCTAGGCTATAAGAAGATTGCCAAGACCCTGAAACTGAGCTGCAGCACGGTGGCCAAGACCATACAGCGGTATAACAGGACGGGTTCCACTCATAACAGGCCTCGCCATGGTCCACCAAGGAAGTTGAGGTCACGTGCTCAGCGTCATATCCAGAGGTTGTCTTTGGGAAATAGACGTATGAGTGCTGCCAGCATTGCTGCAGAGGTCGAAGGAGTGGGGGGTCAGCCTGTCAGTGCTCAGACCATACGCCGCACACTGCATCAAATTGGTCTGCATGGCTGTCGTCCCAGAAGGAAGCCTCTTCTAAAGATGATGCACAAGAAAGTCCGCAAACAGTTTGCTGAAGACAATAAAATACATTTACATTTTTGGTTGTAACATGACAAATGGTGGAAAATTTCAAGGGGTATGAATACTTTTTCAAGGCATTGTAGTTATTTTGCTGCTCGGTAATAATTATAATTTTTTGGGACACCTCTGACCTCCAGTAACAATCACAAGTCTCTCATTTCTGTAGAGCGGGGGGTCCATGGATGTGACCAGCTGGGGGGCACTGTTGGATCGTTTACGGGGGGAGCATCCCCTCTCGCTCCTTCTGAAAGTGATCCAGCGGCTAATGAGCCGCTCGGACTGCTTTCATGAGGAAGCAAGTTGTCGGCTGAAAAAAATAAATACCGGCTATGGCTGTGATAGCTTCAGTCATGACCCCGGAAAATCACAACATATACTGTATATATATATAAATATATATATATATATATATATATATATATATATATATATATATATATATATATATATATATATATATATATATATATAGGTATTGCTGTCCTCAAGGGACTATACACACTGGGCCAGATTCAAGAAGCAATTGCGCCATGTAACCATAGGTTACACGGCGCAATTGCTTACTTGCTCATGGCGTAGCGAATGCTCCTGATTCAGGAACATCGCTACGCCGACTGCAGCCTAAAATCTGCGCGGCATAAGGCTCTTATGCCACACAGATTTTAGGCTGCATTCTAGCGAAAACCGCTAGGGGGCGCTCCCATTGTGATCTGTGTATAGTATGCAAATTGCATACTAACACCGATTCACAAACTTGCGCTGGCCCTGCGTACGCAAATTACGTAATTTGCGTACGTTGGGTTTCGCGCAACGTTACACATCCTAATAGCAGGCGCAGCCAATGCTATAGGATGGCCACGTTCCCGCATTGCGACGTTCAAATTTTACGTTGTTTGCGTAAGTGGATCGTGAATGGCGCTGGACGCCATTCACGTTCACTTTGAAGCAAATGACGTCCTTGCGACGTCATTTGCCGCAATGCACGTCGGGAAAGTTTCCCGACTGAGCATGCGCTCTACGCTCGGCGCGGGAGCACGCCCCCGGCGGGATCATTTACATTAGGCGCCCGTACGCCGGGCAAGTTAACACAGCGCCCCCGCAATTTACGGAGCTTCTGCTCCGTGAATCGTGGGCAGCGCAGAAAATTTGCGCGGGCGCAGGGCAAAAACGCTGCCCTGTGCCTGCGTAAGAAAGGCGCAGATTCTTACTGAATCTGGGCCACTGCCACTTTATGTTACATTTGCACTTTGTATCCATTTTGTGGCCCCCGCAATGTATGTAGTTGGGGGAAGAATGAAGCATATAAGGGGGCCACACAACCTGGCTGTACTTTCTGTTATCTGGTCAGTAAAGGTTCATATAACACAAGTACATTCCTGGATGTCGGAGGTCCGCGCTCCACATGAAGAAACTTTATTACCTACAAATACATAGATATGATCCGCACTCCAATCTGTACTTCTATGAGTGACTTCATTCCATCATCCATAATAGATATATAGCCACGGTGTCTCCGCCCAACAAAAACAAAAAAAACTCCTCGACGCGTTTCTCCGCAATGTGGGGCCCGATCAGCCGGTTCAGCATCGATGGAATAAAAAGGAACACAAATCTATTCATCAAAACGTATCTTTTTTTTATTCTTTCCATAATGTGACATCACAGTATAAAATGAACTCCTCCTCTCTATGCACTCCATAATAAAATAGGATTATTTTTGTGTAAAGAAAATATTAACAACTTTAAAAAAAAAAACATCTCTATAAAATCTCCCATCTAAACAATGTTTTATTAAAAAATTTCCCTTTTTATTTTCTTAAAATATAATTTATGACATAACATTTACAACAGATAGATACAGCAAGTACTCCTCCTCCTCCTCCTTTATTCCTCCTCTTCCTCCTATACTCCTCCTCTTCCTCTTATACTCCTCCTTTTTTCCTCCTCTTCCTCCTATACTCCTCCTCTATCTAATATTGCTCCTCCTACCTCCTCCGATATTTCTCCTCCTCCTCCAATATTCCTCCTCTTCCTTCTATACTCCTTCTCTTCCTCTTATACTCCTCCTCTTCCTCGTATACTCCTCCTCCTCCTCCTTTATTCCTCCTCTTCCTCCTATACTCCTCCTCTATCTAATATTGCTCCTCCTTCCTCCTCCGATATTTCTCCTCCTCCTCCAATATTCCTCCTCTTCCTTCTATACTCCTCCTCTTCCTCTTATACTCCTCCTCTATCTAATATTGCTCCTCCCTCCTCCAATATTCCTTCTCCACCTTTTTCTCCAATATTCCTTCTCCTCCAGTATTGCTCCTCTTCCTCCTCCTCCAATATTCCTCCTCTTCCTCCTATACTCCTCCTCTTCCTCCTATACTCCTCCTCTTCCTCCTATACTCCTCCTCTTCCTCCTATACTCCTCCTCTTCCTCTTATACTCCTCCTCTTCCTCTTATACTCCTCATCTAATATTGCTTCTCCCTCCTCCAATATTCCTCCTCCTCCTACTCCAGTATTGCTCCTCTTCCTTCTCCTCCAATATCCCTTCTCCTCCTCTTCCTTCTCTAATATTCCTTTTCCTCCTCTTTCTCTAATATTCCTCCTCCTCCTCCGATATTCCACCTCCTCCATTATTGCTCCTCCTCCAATATTCCTCCTCCTCCTCTGATATTCCTCCTCCTCCAATTTTCCTCCTCTTTATCCTCCTCCAATATTCCTTCTCTTCCTCCTTCTCCAGTTTTGCTCCTCTTCCACCTCCTCCAATATTCCTCCACCTCTTCCTCCAATTTTCCTCCTCCTCCAATATTCCTCCTCTTCCTCCTCCTCCAATATTCCTCCTCCTTCTCCTCCTCCAATATTCCTCCTCTTCCTCCTCCTCCAATATTCCTCCTCCTTCTCCTCCTCCAATATTCCTCCTCTTCCTCCAATTTTCCTCCTCCAATATTCCTCCTCCTTCTCCAATATTGCTCCTCCTCCTCCTATTCCCGCTCCTCCTCCTCCTATACCCTCCTCTTCCTCCTCCTCCAGTATTCCTCCACCCCTAATATTCCTCCTCCTCCTCCAATACTCCTCCTCCTCATACATTGTTGTCATTCGGAGTTCTTCTCCTCACAAATACCCTAAAGGTGAACTCCGGGCAGAAATGTTTTGTTACATTCATTCATTATTTCTCAGTGTTAAGTATCTGAATATATTTTTATTTGGCATCAGCCTCGTGCAATCCTTGTACAGCAGAGCTCAGGGAGGGGGAGGGAGAAGCTGCACAAAAAGCCAGCTGTCAGTTGTGTTGCAGTACAAGGATCACGTTGCTGTTTGGAGGAGAGAGCAGAGTGACAGAATGATGAGCTCATCAGTCTGCTGCTTCTCCTCTCACTGTCCAATCACAAACTAGGGAGGAATGACCTGTAAGTGTTACTGAACTGCAAAATAAGAATAAGTCCGGTCTCCTGCCCTGTTAGACAGGATGGTGCTGTGTAGCAGAGCTGTGTAACTCTCAGGACTGGATGAACAGAGATACAGATCCTCTGGCGGCTAGGTCGGCTCCATGTTTTTGGTGTATTTAGCTCTTTGCCCGGAGTTCAGCTTTAATGAAACGTCCAGATTTCCCTTCTTCAGCCTCAATTCACACAGCTTTCACACCAGGGTCAGGATCTTTATCCAAGTCATGTGACCGGCATCTTCAAATCCTATTGGACTCCACTGAAAATAACAGTCCTGATCCCGCTGTGTGAGCTTTGTGGATGCAGCCAATGGGATTTACTAAAGGCAAACAGGCTCCTCCCCCTGCAGGGGAATTACCTCCCCAGAGCTTAGTAAATGAGGGAGGAGCTCTGCTGACTTACATCGTCCAATCATCTGCAAGACAAAAATACTGTTTTTAAATTTTCCTTGCGTGTGATTGGATAAGAGTTCTTTGCAAAGTGAATTTTCATCACATTTCTGACGTTTGTCTTTAGTAAATCCCCCCCAGATGGAAGGACGGGGGTCACTCTGGACATGACGTCATATAAGAACCTAAAACAGACATTTCCTGTCCAATCGGATCTCATCCTTTTTTTTTTTTTTTTTTTTATAAAGTTATTGGAAACATTTTTGTATCACATAAAAGGCGACACACACAGTGAGATCCGAAGAACCAATCCAATGGGACCATCGAGCTCGTTACACCCGCCAATAAATAACATTTCTCGGTTTTGGTCATTCGCGGTGAAGTCATGTGACCCATGAGTGGGCGGGGCCGAGTGGTGGTCGGTCAGCATTGGTTGTAGCAAGCTGGAAAGATTCACCCAAAATTAATCCACAATCGGCCAATCGAATCTGTTTTCCTGAAAAATGATTTTAAACTCTCAGAAAAGTCCCCGAAGAAAACGTCAGTTCCATGTTATGGCGGCAACTGCCAATCCGCCGTCAGCTGACATGAATGTGTCCCTAAAATGTGACAGTGAGAGGTGATGTGACCTATCAATGTGTCAGTCCTGAGATGGGGGAGGGGAGGGGATGATGGTGGTTGTAGTAGTGTGATGGGATGATACACCCGGCCCTGACATTGAATTATCATTCCTCCTCATTCCTCCTCATTTCTCCTCATTCCTCTTCATTTCTCCTCATTTCTCCTCATTTCTCCTCATTCCTCCTCATTTCTCCTCATTCCTCCTCATTTCTCCTCATTTCTCCTCATTTCTCCTCATTCCTCCTCATTCCTCCTCATTCCTCCTCATTTCTCCTCATTCCTCCTCATTTCTCCTCATTTCTCCTCATTCCTCCTCATTCCTCCTCATTCCTCCTCATTCCTCCTCATTCCTCCTCATTCCTCCTCTCACAACATTTCCTGATATTTCATTATTATTACCATTATATTATTATTATTATTATTATTATTATTATTATTATTATTATTATTATTATTATTATAATATCATATCATTATATGTCATTATTATATTATTATTATTATTATTATTACTATTATATCATATCATTATATTTCATTATTCTTATTAATTATAATAATAATAATAATAATAATTGTATTAATACATGTTATTTATTATTCTTATTAATAATAATATATAATAATAATAATAATAATAATAATAATAATAATATTATCATCATCATCATCGTGTTAATATTATTATTAATAATAATATAATGATAATAATGATGATGATGATGATAATGATAATAATACTAATAATGACATATAATTTAAATATCAATATTATTATTATTATTATTATTATTACTATTATAATATTATTAATGTTATCATTATATTATCATTATATTATTGTTGTTGTTATTATTAATATAATGATAATATAATTATAACATTAATAATAATTAAATATAATGATATAACAGTAATAATATTGATATTTGAATTATATGTCATTATTGGTAATATTATTATTATTATCATTGTTATATTATTATTATTATTATTATTATTATTATTATTATTATTATTTATAATTATAATATTAATAATAATAATATTCATAATATTATATAGTGATAATAATAATAATATTATTATTATTATTATCATCATCATTATGTTATTATTATTATTATTATTATTAATAATAATGTAATGATAATAATAATAATAATAATAATAATAATAATAATAATAATAATAATAATAATGACATATAATTCAAATATCAACATTATTATTATTACTATTATATCATTAAATTTCATTATTATTAATGTTATTATTATATTATCATTGTTGTTATTATTATTATTAATAGTAATAATATTAATAATAATAATAATAATAATAATAAAAAAAAATATTATGATAATGATAATAATAATATTATTATTATTATTATTATTATTATTATTATTATTAGCAGCATTATGTTATTATTATTATTATTAAAATTATTATTAATAATAATAATATAATACACATAATAATGATAATAATAATAATGACATATAATTCCATTACCAATATTATTATTATTACTATTATATCATTGTATTTTATTATTATTAATATTACCATTATATTATCATTATATTATGTTATTATTATTATTATTAAAATTATTATTAATAATAATTATATATTACGATAATGATAATAATATCATTATATTTCATTATTATTATTATTATTATTATTATTATTATTATCATCATCATTATGTTATTATTATTTATATTATTATCATTATTATTATTATATTATTATTAATCATATAATGATAATTATAATACAATAATGATAATGATAAGAATAATAATGAATGAAATATAATTCAAACATCATTAAAAAAAAAGAAAACAAATGCAGCCGCCGCATCTAATGATTGGAAAGCTGCAATATATGACATTCCTGGTTTTGGGTTTCATACGACCCTAATGATACGACGGACCCTCGTCTCTTGTGTGTGACCCCCGTATCGGTCCATGGAAGGAACGCCGAGAATCCGGCAAACATTCCAACAAAGTCACCAATCTAGTTATCATTGTTCCCTTTCTACATTTCCCGATGTGTAAACATTCCACAGAACACTGGAGGGCGCTGTGGTAGAGGGGATCCGCTATGGAGCTCAGCCCTGTCTGTGAGATTTGATTTCTTTGCACCATTTACATTTTCAGGACACACTTTTCGGGGGCTCCTTCTTCTCAGCCCGCGGTGTACCGGGACCCCCCCAAAAACTCGTCTAGAAAATGGTAATTATTCCAAATATCATAAAGAGAACTCAGTTTAGTTCACCAATCCGGCTCCGATCACCACTAGCAGAGTTGGACCAAAATTCCCCAACCAATGGGCCCCATAGGGGGAGGGGCTTTCACTGGTGGAAATGAATAATAATAATCATGTAACGTGTAAATATGGAGAACCAGGAAATTACCCAACAAGATACATTGAACAAAAATCTATGGGCCAGATTCACAGAAAAAGTACGCCGGATTATCTGCTGATACTCCGGCGTACTTTCAAATTTGCCGCGTCGTATCTTTATTTTGAGTTCACAAACCAAGATACGACGGCATTTGGCTAAGATCCGACAGGCGTACGGCTTCGGATCGTAGGTGTAATACTTCGGCGGCCGCTGGCTGTAGATCGCGTAGTTTTTCGCGTCGGGTATGCAAATTAGCTGTTTACGGCGATCCACGAAGGTACACGCGTTCGTCGCATTCTCTTACGTCGTCGCTAGTCGGCTTTTCCCGTCACAAACTTAAGCCTGCTATTTCATGGCTTATATTTAGACCAGCCATGTTAAAGTATGGCCGTCGTTCCCGCGTCGAATTTCAAATTTTTTATTTTTTTGCGTAAGACGTCCGGGAATACGAAAGGATGTAACGCACGTCGCCGTTCAAAAAATACGTCGGGGCGCCGTAATTTCGTGCAAAGCGGAACATGCGCAGAACGGTCGACGCGGGAACGCGCCTAATTTAAATGGTCCCCGCCCCATTTGAATTAGGCGGGCTTGCGCCGGACGGCTTTACGCTACGCCCCGCCGCAAGTTTACAGGCAAGTGCTTTGTGAATCAAGCACTTACGCCGAAAACTTGTGGCGGAGTAACGTAAAGGGGATACGTTACGCCGCCGTAATTATTCGTGAATCTGGCCCTAAGTATTTTTCTCAGTTTTCAAAAGCTGATTGTAAAATCATTTAGAGGCCCCACAATGGGGGGAGGGGGGGCACAATTAGGGGCCACAATGAGGGGCCAGAGCTCAGCGGGTGGATAGCGGGGGTTGGGATAAATTGTTGCCATCCTTTTATATATGGAAAATCAGTTGACAATCCTCATTCTTAATCTAAAGGGAAAAGCTAAATGCCTGAGTCCCCTTCACACCTGAGAGTGGCAGGAAAACACATACCCACTCATGTTTTTTTTTGTTGCCCATTGGTGCAGACGCATCCGATGGGCACTGATGGCACACAACTGATGGGCACTGATGAGACTGCACTGATGGGCTCTGGTAAGGCGGCACTGATGGGCTCTGGTGAGGCGGCACTGATGGGCTCTGATGAGGCGGCACTGATGGAAGGAAAATTATAAATGTTTTTTTTTTTTTGTGAAGTGTGGGGGGGCATTTGTATTCAGCCCCCTTTACTCTGATACCCCCTAACTAATATCTAGCAGAACCAATTGCATTCAGAAGTCACCTAATTAGTAAAATGAGTCCACCTGCGTGTCATTTAATCTCAGTATAAATACAGCTGTTCTGTGAAGCCCTCCGAGGTTTGTTAGAGAACCTTAGCGAACAAACAGCATCATGAAGGCCAAGGAACACACCAGACAGGTCGGGGATAAAGTTGTGGAGAAGTATAAAGCAGGGTTAGGTTATAAAAAAAATCTCCCGAGCTTTGAACATCTCACGGAGCTTCTGTTCAATCCATCATGGGAAAATGGAAAGAGTATGGCACAACTGCAAACCTACCAAGACATGGCCATCCACCTAAACTGACCGGGCCGGGCAAGGAGAGCATTCATCAGAGAAGCAGCCAAGCGGCCCATGGTAACCCTGGAGGATCTGCAGAGATCCACAGCTCAGGTGGGAGAATCTCTCCACAGGACAACTATTAGTGGTCTCTCCACAGGACAACTATTAGTGGTGCTCTCCACAAATCTGCCCTTTATGGAAGAGTGACAAGAAGAAACACATTGGAGAAAGAAAGACATAAGAAGTCCTGTTTGCAGTTTGTAAGAAGCCATGTGGGGGAGGGGACACAACAAACATGTGGAAGAAGGGGCTCTGGTCAGATGACACCAAAACTGAACTTTTTGGCCTAAAAGCAAAACGCTATGTGTGGGGGGAAAACTAACACTGCACATCACCCTGAACACACCATCCCCACTGTGAAACATGGTGGTGGCAGCATCATGTGGTGGGGATGATTTTCTTCAGCAGGGACAGGGAAGCTGGTGATAGTTGATGGAAAGATGGATGGAGCCAAATACAGGACAATCTTAGAAAAAAACCTGTTAAGAGTCTGCAAAAGACTTGAGACCGGGGGGAGGTTCACCTTCCAGCAGGACAACGACCCTAAAGTACAGCCAGAGTTACAATGGAATGGTTTGGATCAAAGCATATTCATGTGTTAGAATGGCCCAGTCACAGTCCAGACCTAAATCCAATTGAGAATCTGTGGCAAGACTTGAAAATTGCTGATCACAGACGCTCTCCATCCAATCTGACAGAGCTTGAGATATTTTGCAGAGAAGAAGAATGGGCAGAAATGTCCCTCTCTAGATGTGCAAAGCTGGTAGAGACACCCCCAAAATGACTTGTAGAGAAAGGGGGTTCTACAAAGTATTGACTCCGGGGGGCGCCATACAAATGCCCCTCCCCCACACTTTTCACAGATTTATTTGTAAAAGATTTGGGAAATGACACACAGGTGGACTCTATTTACTAATTAGGTGACTTCTGAAGGCAATTGCTTCCACTAGATTTTAGTTGGGGGTAAAGGGGGCTGAATACAAATGCCCCCCCCCCACTTTTCACAGATTTATTTGTAAAAAATGTTGAAAACCATTTATCATTTTCCTTCCACTTCACAATTATGTGACACTTTGGCCCAGATTCACGTAGATCGGCGCATCTCTGCGGCGGCGTAACGTATCCAATTTACGTTACGCCGCTGCAACTTAGACGGGCGAGTGCTGTATTCTCAAAGCACTTTCTCCGTAAGTTGCGGCGGCGTAGCGTAAATCAGCCGGCTTAAGCCCGCCTAATTCAAATTTGGATCAGGGGGGGCCTGTTTTATGTATATGTACTGTGACCCGACGTGATTGATGTTTTTCACGAACGGCGCATGCGCCGTCCGTGGAAATCTCCCAGTGTGCATTGCTCCTAATACGCCGCAAGGACGTATTGGTTTTGACGTGGACGTAAATGACGTCCAGCCCCATTCACGGACGAGTTACGCAAACAACGTAACTTTTTCAAATTTCGACGCGGGAACGACGGCCATATTTAACATTGGCTGCGACACCATATAGCAGGGGCAACTTTACGCTGGGAAAAGCCTAACGTAAACGTCTTAACTTTACTGCGTCGGTCGCGCGTACGTTACGGGAATTCGCGTATCTAGCTAATTTGCATACTCGACGCGGAATTCGACGGAAGCGCCACCTAGCGGTCAAAAAAAAAATGCAGTTTAGATCCGACGGCGTAAGAGACTTACGCCTGTCGGATCTAATGGCTATGGATCTAATGGATTCTAAGGCCCCCGTACACACGAGAGGATCTATCCGCTGGAATTTATCTGCGGATCAGTTCCAGCGGATAGATCCGCTGGTGTGTACAACCCAGCGGATATTTTTCTGCGGATTTTTCTCGGGCCGACCGATTTCCAGCGGATAAAAATTTCTTAGCATGCTAAGAAATCTATCTGCTGGAATCGGCTTCAGCGGATCGATCCGGTGGTCTGTACAGACTGACTGGATCGATCCGTCCGAAACCATCCCTCGCATGCGTCGTAATGATTCGACGCATGCGTGGAATTGCGTCATCATCGCGGCGACGGCGCGACACGTCACCGCGGTGTGAATTCGGCGCAGATTTCGATCCGATGGTGAGTACAATCCAGTGGATCGAAATCCTCAGAGGATTTACCCGCGGAAACGGTCCGGAGGACCGTATCCGCGGATAAATCCTCTCGTGTGTACTAGGCATAAGAATCAGGCGCATAGATACGACGGCGCAACTCAGAGATACGACGGCGTATCTGGAGATACGCCGTTGTGTATCTCTTCTGAGAATCTGGGCCTTTGTGTTGGTCCGTCACATAAAATCCCAATAAAATACATTTACGTTTTTGGCTGTAACATGAGAAAATGTGGGGAATTTCAAGGGGTATGAATACTTTTTCCAGGCCCTGTAGTCCTACAACCAGAATGGCGATGAGTTGGACTCTCCCCTGATCTGTGCGTCTCTCCATCTGTAGGAAACGCTTCTGTAGTGGGAAGCAGGAAGCTCAGGAACCCCCGTTGGCTTCTCCGTCCTGAATCATAACTCAGCCGAAAGCCTCCAGCAGTGCCGGATCACCGTCTGCCACCTCCCCCGCTGTGTGTGTGCGCTTTAATGGAGGCAGCGCTGGGAAAGACGACCCGCGACCCTTCCTGCCCGGGGAGAGCAGAGCGGTCGGGGTGCCGAGGAGAATTTTTACAGATGTTTACGGACATGTTCCTGTCTGATCTCAATTAACGTTTTACAATTTCTGCGAGTTCACGGCACATAAATTACCTTCTGCCATGAATATCGGCGGCGCACACCGAAACGCCGGGGAAAATCAGGAGGTTTTCGACTTTAAATGAGCTCAGCCGGTCACATGACCATCCTGGCACACTGCCATCAGTGGCGTCACTAGGGTTGGTGTCACCCGTGCGATAAAACATGGTGTCACCCCCCCTCTGTCTAGGCTGCCCAGCACCAAGCAGGCAGCGCACGGGCACGGGGCGCACCCCAAACCAGCCCCTGTTAATGATAGTATAGGGCAATATAGTGGCAGGTTAGGGTAGTATAGAGTGGTATAGTGGCAGGTTGGTGTAGTGGGGTGGTATAGTGCAAGTTAGGGTGGCATAGAGCAAGTTGGGATGGCATGGGAAAGGTTGGGGTGGTACAGGGCAAGTTAGGGTGGCATTGGGCAGGTTGGGGTGGTATAGGGCAAGTTATGGTGGCATAGGGCAGATTGGGGTGGTATAGGGCAAGTTATGGTGGCATAGGGCAGATTGGGGTGGTACAGGGCAAGTTAGGGTGGCACAGGGCAAGTTGGGGTGGCATGGGAAAGTTTGGGGTGGTACAGGGCAGGCTGGGGTGGTACAGGGCTGTTTGGGGGGTACAGGGCAGGCTGGGGTGGTATAGGGCTGTTTGGGGTGGTACAGGGCAGGCTGGGGTGGTACAGAGCAGGCTGGGGTGGCACAGAGCAGGCTGTGGTGGTACAGGCAGGCTGGGATTGCACAGGGGAGGCTGGGCATGTCAGCTAAAAAAAAAATTAAAAAATAAATAAAAAAAAAACGGATGGTGTCACCCCTCTAGCGGGTGTCATCCGATGCGGACCGCACCCCCGCACCCCCCTAGCAACGCCTCTGACCGCCATCCAATTATGGGACAGAACCCAAATAATACGTCCCCTCGCCTGGATGGAATGACCGATTAAGGTGCAGCCCAGGTGTGCAGAGGACGGGTGCTGTTCTGTCAAATACTCCAACCCGTCAGAAACTCCAACCACGTGACTTCCTGTTTCTTTAACCACTTAAAGGGGTTGTAAAGGTACAATTTTTTTTCCTAAATATCTTCCTTTACCTTAGTGCCGTCCTCCTTCACTTACCTCATCCTTCCATTTTGCTTTTAAATGTCCTTATTTCTTCTGAGAAGTCCTCACTTCCTGTTCTTCTGTCTGTAACTCCACACAGTAATGCAAGGCTTTCTCCCTGGTATGGAGTGTCGTGCTCGCCCCCTCCCTTGGACTACTGGAGAGTCAGGACGCCCACTAACCCACAGCTCTTTTCTCTATCTGCAACGTAGAGAGCGTCTTGACTCTCCTGTAGTCCAAGGGAGGGGGCGAGCACGACGCTCCACACCAGGAAGAAAGCCTTGCATTACTGTGTGGAGTTACAGACAGAAGAACAGGAAGTGAGGATTTCTCAGAAGAAATAAGGACATTTAAAAGCAAAATGGAAGGATGAGGTAAGTGAAGGAGGACTGCACTAAGGTAAAGGAAGATATTTAGGAAAAAATTACCTTTACAACCCCTTTAACCCACCCGGACCATTTGGCTGGCCAAAGACCAGAGGACTTTTTGCGATTCGGCACTGCGTCGCTTTAACTGACAATTGCGCGGTCGTATGACGTTGCTCCCAAACAAAATTGACGTTCTTTTTTCCCCACAAATAGATCTTTCTTTTGGTGGTATTTGATCACCTCTGCGGTTTTTATTTTTTGCGCTATAAACAAAAATAAAGCGACAATTTTGAAAAAAAAACTATTTTTTTTAACTTTTTTGCTATAATAAATATCCCCCAAAAATATATAAAAAAACAAATTGTTTCCTCAGTTTAGGCCGATACGTATACTTCTACCTATTTTTGGTAAAAAAAAAATAGCAATAAGCGTTTATCGATTGGTTTGCGCAAAAGTTATAGGGCCAGATTCACATAGAATTCCGGCGGCGTAACGTATGTCATTTACGTTACACCGCCGCAAGTTATCAGCGCAAGTGCTTGATTCACAAAGCACTTGCCTGTAAACTTGCGGCGGCGTAGCGTAAATCCGTCCGGCACAAGCCCGCCTAATTCAAATGGGGCGTGTATTATTTAAATTAGGCGCGTTCCCGCGCCGAACGTACTGCGCATGCTCCGTTTTGAAATTTCCCGCCGTGCTTTGTGCGAAATGACGTCGCACCGACGTAATTTTTTGAACGGCGACGTGCGTTACGTCTTTTCCTATTCCCGGACGACTTACGCAAAATAAAAAAAATTTACATTCGACGCGGGAACGACGGCCATACTTTAACATGGGACGTCTAAAGATAGGCCAACAAATAGCAGCTGTAACTTTACGCCGGGAAAAGCCGACTAGCGACGACGTAAGAGAATGCGACGAACGCGCGTACCTTCGTGGATCGCCGTAAACAGCTAATTAGCATACCCGACGCAGAAAACGTCGCGATCTCCACCCAGCGGGCGCTGAAGAATTACACCTACGATCCGAAGGCGTACGAAGCCGTACGCCTGTCGGATCGATGCCAAAAGCCGTCGTATCTTGGTTCTGAGAATTCAAACTAAAGATACGAGGCGGCAAATTTGAAAGTACGCCGGAGTATCAGCAGATACTCCGGCGTACTTTTTCTGTGAATCTGGCCCATAGCGTCTACAAAATAGGGGATAGTTTTATGGCATTTTTATTAATATTTTTTTTTTTAACTAGCAATGGCGGCAATCAGCGATTTTTATCGTGACTGCGACATTATGGCGGACACTTCGGACACTTTTGACACCATTTTGGGACCATTGTCATTTTTACAGCGATCAGTGCTATCCCATGGCTCCCAACTGTCCCTGATTTCGAGGGACTGTCCCGGGTTTGTAGCAATGTCCCTCTGTCCCTCATTCCTCCTCATTTGTCCCTCATTTTGGTCTCATCTATATAAATGTATATAAAATGCACTTTTTATCTTTCAAAAAGTGTTCCCCAGCACTAAACCTTTCATCTGAATTCTAAATTGCAGCATTTGTAAATTTTAAAAGCCAATATAAAGGAATAGAAGTAGTAAAAAAAAGCACTTGTAGGTTTAAATAACCTTTTTTGGGGTTAATTCTCCTTTAAGGGGGTGTGTCCTATGCCTACATATGTTTGTTAGTAGGTGTCCCTCATTCCCATTTCAATATGTTGGGAGGTATGGGGGAACCAATGTGCTTATTAATCGGGGAGGGGGTATTCTACACATTGGGGGGGGACCAGCGAGTTTGGGGTGGAGGAACTTGACTGGCTGGCCTGCACATAAAGAGACTCCAGAGATCAGTTAACACACAATGCTATATCTACCACACTCTGCATTGGTCTGCCCCGTGGCACGCTATCCTATGCCACCCCTAGAGTCAGCCCAGGAAATGTTATTTATTAGAAGGAACCGTCGGAGGAATGATGAGCTGGGTGTTTGCAGATGTGATGTTGTGGGGGATGTATATGTGGGACGGACCGGTCTGTGATGTTGTGGGGGATGTATATGTGGGACGGACCGGTCTGTGATGTTGTGGGGGATGTATATGTGGGACGGACCTGTCTGATGTTGTGGGGGATGTATATGTGGGACGGACCTGTCTGATGTTGTGGGGGATGTATATGTGGAACGGATCTGTCTGTGATGTTCTAGGGGATGTATATGTGGGACGGACCTGTCTGTGATGTTGTGGGTGATGTAAATGTGGGACGGACCTGTCTGTGATGTTGTGGGGGATGTATATGTGGAACGGATCTGTCTGTGATGTTCTAGGGGATGTATATGCGGGACAGACCTGTCTGTGACGTTCTAGGGGATGTATATGTGGGACGGACCTGTCTGATGTTGTGGGGGATGTATATGTGGGACGGACCTGTCTGATGTTGTGGGGGATGTATATGTGGGACGGACCTGTCTGTGATGTTGTGGGGGATGTATATGTGGGACGGACCTGTGTGATGTTGTGGGGGATGTATATGTTGGACGGACCTGTCTGTGGTGTTCTAGGGGATGTATATGTGGGACGGACCTGTCTGTGATGTTGTGGGTGATGTAAATGTGGGACGGACCTGTCTGATGTTGTGGGGGATGTATATGTGGGACAGACTTGTCTGTGATGTTGTGGGGAATGTATATGTGGGAAGGACCTGTCTGTGATGTTCTAGGGGATGTATATGTGGGATGGACCTGTCTGATGTTGTGGGGGATGTATATGTGGGACGGACCTGTCTGATGTTGTGGGAGATGTATATGTGGGACGGACCTGTCTGTGATGTTCTAGGGGATGTATATGTGGGACCGACCTGTCTGATGTTGTGGGGGATGTATATGTGGGACGGTCCTGTCTGATGTTGTGGGGGATGTATATGTGGGACAGACCTGTCTGTGATGTTGTGGGGGATGTATATGTGGGACGGACCTGTGTGATGTTGTGGGGGATGTATATGTTGGACGGACCTGTCTGATGTTGTGGGGGATGTATATGTGGGACGGACCTGTCTGATGTTGTGGGGGATGTATATGTGGGACGGACCTGTCTGATGTTGTGGGGGATGTATATGTGGGACGGACCTGTCTGATGTTGTGGGGGATGTATATGTGGGACGGACCTGTCTGTGATGTTCTAAGGGATGTATATGTGGGACAGACCTGTCTGTGATGTTCTAGGGGATGTATATGTGGGACGGACCTGTCTGATTTTGTGGGGGATGTATATGTGGGACGGACTTGTCTGTGATGTTGTGGGGGATGTATATGTGGGAAGGACCTGTCTGTGATGTTCTAGGGGATGTATATGTGGGACGGACCTGTCTGATGTTGTGGGGGATGTATATGTGGGACGGACCTGTCTGATGTTGTGGGGGATGTATATGTGGGACGGACCTGTCTGTGATGTTCTAGGGGATGTATATGTGGGACGGACCTGTCTGATGTTGTGGGGGATGTATATGTGGGACGGACCTGTCTGATGTTGTGGGGGATGTATATGTGGGACAGACCTGTCTGATGTTGTAGGGGATGTATATGTGGGACGGACCTGTCTGTGATGTTGTAGGTGATGTATATGTGGGACGGACCTGTCTGTGATGTTGTGGGGGATGTATATGTGGGACGGACCTGTCTGATGTTGTGGGGGATGTATATGTGGGACGGACCTGTGTATTCTCCCAGCCACATGTATGACGGGTTCAGACTGTAGAAGTGGCAGTTGTCAGTAAACCTGTCTGGGAGTTATTTGCAGGCCGGGAACATTGTAGGGCGGAAGGTTCGGCCGTTGGACCTCGTATTTGGTTGTAGCTTTCATGGCACAAACATTAACTACCGATACCGACAAGCCACAGCGTTCACATTCTTCACCACATAGAAGCCAATGCTGAGAGGAGGGATGGCAATGGTACGCCCGGGCCGCAGCTGTCTGGGTTTGAAGTCCGGGAGGGTCCCATCGTCCACCATCACCAGGGACTGTCCATTCAGATGCACTGACCTGCCATAGAGACACACATTGTCATTGTTACTATCGGGATCTGTATACAGGACAAGGTACATTTATAAATCACCAACATGGAACGTTAACAATCATAGCGGAGGCGTTATTTAAAGGGCCTCTATCTGTCTGATGTTTAGGATTGTAGTTACTGAAAGTCAGCACAAGGGGGAGTTGGCGCAGCTCGATGGCACCAAAATAGATTTTGCATTCTCCCCTCTTCGTATTTGATGTTTTCTTCTGATAATAGTAAAATATCACTTCGAACAATGAGCAGGCTAACAGATGATCTACCTTACCTGTCAGGTGTTTAAAGCCTAACTTCATTGAAGAACAGTAACAAACATGGAAGTTCTTGCTGCAATACTCACCTCATGTCCAGAGCAGTCCCCTGTAGACTCACCACCCTGAGATCCAGCAGCACTTCTCTTCTGGGCTGCATGACACCCAGCATCAGGGATGGACTGGCCATTGGGACTACAGGGAGTTTCCCGGTGGGCCGATGGCTCAGTGGGCCGGCTTCAGTGACAGCGGACCGCCGCCTCCCTTCGCTCCTCTGTCTCTCCCTTCCTGCAGCGCTCACCTCCTCTCCCTCCCTGCAGCGCTCACCTGGGGGGGGACAGAGAAACAGGGGGAGGACCAGAGGAGCAGGGGGGATGACAGAGGAGCATGGGGGAGGGGACAGACAGCTGACTCAACAGCTGTGGCCTGGGAGCTGCTCACTTCTGCCTAATCTTGTCCCATAAGGGGGGGCACCAAACTGATTCTTTGCCCCGGGTGAAATAATGTCTAGCTTCCCCACTGGTACTGCCTATAAGAGTACCAGTACCAGCCATTCTAAAAAGAGGAGAGTGCCCTCTGCCAAAGGAAAAAGAGGAGAGTGCCCTCTGCCAAAGGAAAAAGAGGAGTGTGCCCTCTGCCAGGGTGGAGAAGAGTAGAGTGCCCTCTGCCAGGGGGAGAAGAGGAGAGTGCCCTCTGCCAGGGGAAGAAGAGAAGAGTGCCCTCTGCCAGGGGGAGAAGAGGAGAACGCCCTCTACTGGGGGGAGAAGAGGAGAACGCCCTCTGCCAGGGTGGAGAAGAGGAGAGTGCCCTCTGCCAGGGGAAGAAGAGAAGAGTGCCCTCTGCCAGGGGGAGAAGAGGAGATTGCCCTCTACTGGGGGGAGAGAGAACGCCCTCTGCCAGGGGGAGAGGAGGAAAGTGCCCTCTGCCAGGGGGGAGGAGAGTGCCCTCTGCTGGAGGGAGAAGAGGAGAGTGCCCTCTGCTGGGGGGAGGGGGGAGTAGAGGAGAGAGTCCTCTGCTTGGGGGTGAAGAGGAGAACGCCCTCTGTCGGGGGAAGAATAGGCAAGCATCCTCTGCCTGGGGGGAAGAGGAGAGCGTCCTCTTCTGGGGGAAAGAAGGAGAACGCCTTCTGCTGGGGGAGAAGAGGAGAATGCCCTCTGCCGGGGGAAGAAGAGGAAAACGCCCTCTGCTGGGGAAGAAGAGGAGAACGCCTTCTGCTGGGGGGAAAAAAAGGGGGGCACCCTCTACCGGGGGGGGGGGGGGAGAAGAGAACGCCCTCTGCCAGGGGGAGAAAAGGAGAGCATCCATGGCCAGGGGGAGAAGAGGAGAGCATCCTCTGCTGGGGGGAGAAGAGAAGAGCGTGCCCTATTGGGGGGAGGAGAGGTGAGCACCCTCTCCTCCCCCCAATAGGTGTGAAGAGGAGAACACCCTCTGCCTGGGGAAAAAAGGAGGGTGCCCTCTGCCGGGGGAAAAGAGGAGAACGCCCAAAACTTGGGGGAGAAAAGAAGAACATCCTCTGCCAAGGGGAGGGGAGGAGCGCGCCCACGGCCGGGGGGAGAAGAGGAAAGTGTCCTCTGCCGGGGGTAAAAGAGGAAGGTGCCCTCTGCCAAGGGGAGCAGAGGATTATAATAAAGTTACACTGACAGAAGACACCCAACAGTTCCACCAATCGTTGCTGACATTGTAAGTGATGACATGAAAAGGGGGAGTTCCTGTGGAAATACAATAAAACGTTGTATAGATCGGCCTTCATTAAATTGCGGACCGCGGTCCAGACCCGGACTGAGCGTCACTCCCATCTGGACCGTCAGCCTGCCAGTCTGCAGTGCTAGATACCAACTGCACTACTGTCATTCTGATGGAGACACCGGATCTATGAGGGCACTCTGATGGGGACACTTAATGTAAGGGGCACTAAGGGGGGACACCTGATGTAAAGGGGCACTCACTTTTTTCCTTCTTTTTTGTTTTTACTTTTCACATTTTTTCCATACTTTACTTTTATACCTTTCACGCATACTTTCACTTGAACTCTACGTGATAACAATAAACAGGACAAATAGAGAGATTGAATCTCCCTATTTGGGACACAGACAGCAATAAACCTGACAGGGGTTCTAATCCCTCTCCACTCCATTCAAAACTAAAAAAAAAAAAAAGCCTTTACTTTTAAATTTTTTTTTTACTTTAGATTTTCCTTTTTATATTTATTTTTCACTTTTTTCCCCTTTACTTTTATACTTTTTACTTCTACTTCTACTTGAGCTTTCAGTGATAACAGTAAACAGGATAAATAGAGAGGATGACTTTCCCTAATGGGGACACAGACAGCAAAAAAACCTGATAGGGGGTCTAATCCATCTTCACTTACTTTTACTTATAGTATTTCCCTTTTTTTTCCCTCTTTTTTTCCTTTACTCTTATACTTTTTACTTAAACAAAAAAATGCTTTTACTTTTACTTATAGTGTTTCCTTTTTTATTTTTTTTACATTTTTATTTCTTAATTTCCCCCCTTTTTTTTCCTTTACTTTTATACTTTTTACTTAAACCAAAAAAATGCTTTTACTTTTTATTTTTTTTACAGTTTTCTTTCTTATTTTTTTTCTTTACTTTTATACTTTTTATTTAAACGGAAAAAAAAATGCCTTTTCTTTTACTTATAGTGTTTACTTTTTATTTATTAATTTTTTTACCTTTTTCTATCTTTCTTTTTATTTCCTTTCTTTTTATTTTTTGTTTTTCCTTTTACTTTTATACTTTTTACTTAAATGAAAAAAATGCCTTTACTTTACTTATAGGGGTTACTTTTTTTTTATATTTTTTTTTCTCTTTTTTTCCTTTTCTTTTTCCTTTACTTTTATGTATACTTTTCACTTGAACTCTCAGTGATAAAAGTATTGATTTGTATTGTGACTGTACTGTCTTCTCTGATGTAAAGCGATGAGCAACCTGTTGGCGCTATATAAATCCTGTATAATAATAAAAGTAAACATTACAAAGAGAGAGGATCACTCTTCCCCATGGAGGACTCAATCTATAACTAAAATGTTTCCTTTATTTTTTTATTTTTTCCTTTACTTTTATACTTTTTACTTAAATGAAAAAATGCCTTTTCTTTTACCTATAGTGTTTTCTTTTTATTTCTTTTAATTTTTTTTAAATTTTTCTTTCTTTCTTTTTATTTCCTTTCTTTTTCTTTTTTGTCTTTGGTTTTATTTTTATACTTTTTACTTAAATGAAAAAAATGCCTTTTACTTTTACTTATAGGGTTTACTTTTTTTTTCCGTATCTTTTTACTTTTACTTTTATGTATACTTTTCATTTGAACTCTCAGTGATAAAAGTATTGATTTGTATTGTGACTGTACTGTCTTCCCTGATGTAAAGCGCTGCACAAACTGTTGGCACTATATAAATCCTGTATAATAATAATAAAAGTAAACATTACAAAGAGAGAGGATCACTCTTCCCAACTCAATCTATAACTAAAATGTTTCCTTTATTTTTTCCTTTACTTTTATACTTTTTACTTAAATGAAAAAATGCCTTTTCTTTTACTTATAGTGATTACTTTTCTATTTTTTTTACTTTTTTCTTTCTTTATTTTTTCCTTTATTTTATGCCTTTTATGTATACTTTTCACTTGAACTCTCAGGGATAAAAGTAAACATTACAAAGAGAGAGGATCACTCTTCCCAATGGAGGACTCAATCTATAACTAAAATGAAAAGTTTTGCCTTTGAAGGTGGGAGATGTTTGTGTTGAGTAACGAGAGGAATGAGGTTATAAGACGATTGTATCTCAGTGAACTCGTTCTTTCGGAAGGGAAGATGTAGCGGCGTTGAAGCCCCGGCCGTATCTCTGCGCTCTCTCACGTCGGCTCCTTCGGATATTCTGGGAGCGATGGATAAGTGTTTTCTACAATAAAAGGATCATGTTACCATAGCTGGTAAAAGTGTTTAACACAAAATCCAAACATGTCCAAACCTCTTGAAGATTAAGACCATTTGTTTGGAAATGTTGGAATCTCGATTTTCGAGCAATCTTTACAGAAGAGTAGAATGTTTGGGTTTGTATCCCGAGGTCTGGACGGAGAAGGAAATCTCCGGACATTAATCTAAGCCAGGACTGACACACTCGGCATTCCTCCTCCTCTCCGCTCTTCCCTCTTTAAGAGGGTCGAGGGGTAGAATAGAAAACTGTAAAAAAAAGCTGCGGCTTCGAGGAACGCTCTGCGATTTTACAGCTTCTTCTATTTAATACACTCCGGTAGCTTATTAAACAATACGGCTACTAGAGACCGCCGGCTACAACGTCTCCATCTGAATACGGGAGGTGACGGAGCCGATGCAGGCCGTGATGGCAACCGAATTGTATCCCTTTTTTTTATATTCTTCCACTAGTCTTATACGGCCGTGTCAGTGGACAGGCGGCACGTTGATGGTGATCCGGCACACCACGCTCACATTCGGCCTTCTTATTTGGTTTTAGCGCCGATGTGATGTGATGGTGTATTATGGCTATCAAGACTCCATTAATGAAATCTTCACTGGCAGTATCACCTACATAACACGTTACAAAGTAATTGTGTCAGTAGAGCAGTGGAAGGTGTCAGAGCAGTGGATGGTGTCAGTAGAGCAGTGGAGGGTGTCAGTAGAGCAGTGGACGGTGTCAGTAGAGCAGTGGATGGTGTCAGTAGAGCAGTGGACGGTGTCAGTAGGGCAATGGAGGGTGTCAGTAGAGCAGTGGTTGGTATCAGTAAAGCAGAGGATGGTGTCAGCAGGACAGTGAGTGGACGGTGTCAGTAGAGCAGAGGACGGTGTCAGTAGAGCAGTGGAAGGTGTCAGAGCAGTGGATGGTGTCAGTAGAGCAGTGGAGGGTGTCAGTAGAGCAGTGGATGGTGTCAGTAGAGCAGTGGAAGGTGTCAGTAGAGCAGTGGACGGTGTCAGTAGGGCAATGGAGGGTGTCAGTAGAGCAGTGGTTGGTATCAGTATAGCAGAGGATGGTGTCAGCAGGACAGTGAGTGGACGGTGTCAGTAGAGCAGAGGACGGTGTCAGTAGAGCAGTGGATGGTGTCAGTAGAGCAGTGGATGGTGTCAGTAGAGCAGTGGAAGGTGTCAGTAGAGCAGTGGACGGTGTCAGTAGGGCAATGGAGGGTGTCAGTAGAGCGGTGGTTGCTATCAGTAAAGCAGAGGATGGTGTCAGTAGGACAGTGAGTGGACGGTGTCAGTAAAGCAGAGGACGGTGTCAGTAGAGCAGTGGATGGTGTCAGTAGAGCAGTGGGCGGTGTCAGTAGAGCAGTGGAAGGTGTCAGAGCAGTGGATGGTGTCAGTAGAGCAGTAGACAGTGTCAGTAGAGCAGTGAATGGTGTCAGTAGAACAGTGAATGGTGTCAGTAGAGCAGTGGACGGAGTCAGTAGAGCAATGGAGGGTGTCAGTAGAGCAATGGAGGGTGTCAGTAGAGCAATGGAGGGTGTCAGTAGAGCAGTGGACGGTGTCAGTAGGGCAATGGAGGGTGTCAGTAGAGCAGTGGTTGGTGTCAGTAAAGCAGAGGATGGTGTCAGTAGGACAGTAAGTGGACGTATCAGTAGAGCAGTGGACGGTGTCAATGGAGCAGTGGATGGTGTCAGTAGGGCAGTGGACAGTGTCAGTAAGGCAGTGGATGGTGTCAGTAGGGCAGTGGACGGTGTCAGTAGAGCAGTGGACGGTGTCAGTAGAGCAGTGGATGGTGTCAGTAGGGCAGTGGACGGTGTCAGTAGAGCAGTGGACGGTGTCAGTAGAGCAGTGGACGGTGTCAGTAAAGTAGTGGACGGTGTCAGTAGGACAGAGGACGGTGTCAGTAGAGCAGTGGACGGTGTCAGTAGAGCAGTGGACGGTGTCAGTAAAGTAGTGGACGGTGTCAGTAGGACAGAGGACGGTGTCAGTAGAGCAGTGGATGGTGTCAGTAGGACAGAGGACGGTGTCAGTAGAGCAGTAGACGGTGTCAGTAGGGCAGTGGATGTTGTCAGTAAAGCAGTGGACGGTGTCAATAAGGCAGTGGAAGGTGTCAATAGGGCAGAGATAATTTTTTGATTACAACTTTTTTACAATTTTTTTTTTACAATTTTCTTTTTATGATAATTTTTTATTATTGTTTCTTTTTTTACAACTTTTTAGGAGCCCCATCGGGGGGCTTTGGTGAACTATCAGGAGTCGAAACAGACCCCTGATGTCTCACTTTTGAGAAGAAGGGACTGAGGACAGGGATTCCCCAGTCCCTTTCTCTGTGGCCATGCAACAGGGGCAATCTGTGCACCACAGCGTGGGTGTGCCAGGCACCCCTGACCCACCCTATGCGCACGCCTATGATGAGGACTCAAAATTGACCTTTTTGTAATAAGAGACTCTGATGGTAACACTGATGTAAGAGGGACTGTGATGAGAATTCTGATGTGAGTGGGATTCTGATGGGAATTCTGATTTAAAGGGGGAACTTTGATCGGGACTCTAATGCAGGGAAGACTGTGATGGGGACCCTGATGTAAAGGAAGAATCTGATGGGGACCCTGATGTAATAAGGGCCTCTGATAGGAGCTCTGATGTAGGGGGGACTGTGATGGGGACCCTGATGTAAGGGGCACTGTGTTGGAGCTGGGATGTACAGTGGAACTGTACATATAGACCCTTATGTAAGAGGGGACTATGAGGGGGAACCCTGGTGTAAGGGGAGAATATGGTGGTACACAACAAGATCTAGGCCCAGTAAGCGATCTAGCCAACCAATACCCACCCCATGCTGATATCTCCACAACAAGATCTAGGCCCTATGAATGACCCAACCCACCAATACCCACCCAATGTTGATATCTCCACAACAAGATCTAGGCCCAGCGAGCAACCTAACCCACAATACCCACCCAATGCTGATATCTACACAACAATATCTAGGTCCAGTAAGTGATCTAACCAACCAATACCCACCCAATGCTGATATCTCCACAGCAATATCTGGGCCCAATGAATGCTCCAAACCACCACTACCTACACCGTGCTGATATCTCCACAAAAACATCTAGGCCCAATGAATGATCCAACCCACCAATACTTACCGAATGCTGATATCTACACAACAAAATCTAGGCCCAATGAGTAACCCAACCCACCAATACCCATCCCATGCTGATTTTTCCACAACAAGATCTAATGATTGATCCAACCCACCCAATGCTGATATCTACACAACAAGATCTATGCCCAGTGAGCGACCCAACCCACCAATACCCACCCAATGCTGATATCTACACAACAAGATCTGGGCCCAATGAATGATCCAAACCACCAATACCCACCCAGTGCTGATATCTCCACAAAATCCAAACCCAGTCAGTGACCCAACTCACCAATACCCACCCAATGCTGATATCTCCACAACAAGATCTAAGCCCACTAAGCAATTCAATCATCCAATACCCACCCAATGCTGATATCTCCACAACAAGATCCAGGCCCAATGAGCGGCCCAACCTACCAATACCCATCCAATGCTAATATCTCCACAACAAGATCTAAGCCCAGTGAGCGAGTAAACCAACCAATACCCACCAAATGCTGATATCTACTTAACAAGATCCAGGCCCAGTGAGCGACCCAACCCACCAATACCCACCCGATGCTGATATCTACACAACAAGATCTGGGCCCAGTGAGCGACCCAACTCACCAATACCCACCCGATGCTGATATCTACACAACAAAATCCAGGCCCAGTGAGCGACCCAACTCACCAATACCCACCCGATGCTGATATCTACACAACAAGATCTGGGCCCAGTGAGCGACCCAACTCACCAATACCCACCCGATGCTGATATCTACACAACAAGATCTGGGCCCAGTGAGCGACCCAACTCACCAATACCCACCCGATGCTGATATCTACACAACAAAATCCAGGCCCAGTGAGCAATCTAGCCAACCAATACCCACCAAATGCTGATATCTCCACACCAAATCCGGGCCCAGAGAGTGACCCAACTCACCAATACAGGCGATCCCCTAGTTACAAACATCCGACTTACAAACGACTCCTACTTACAAACGGGGGGGAGACAACAAGAAGTGAGAGGAAACCTACCTCTAGGAAGGAAAATTCACTCCTGTAAGAGTTATTATGGCAAAAAGGTGTCTCCACTGATGCTTTATTACCAAGGCTTGTTTCCACAACAACCCAAAATCTTCAAAATCCAATTGTCATTGGGACAGAAAGTGAGGTGACATTTTCTGAACAAGGACATAGACAGCAAAACAAACATTACAGGAGTGTTACTCCTTCCCTTTGCCATCCAAAAAGCTTAAAAATAGTTTTTTTTAACTGGAGGTACACTCAAAAAAATTACCTACCAATACCCACTCAATGCTAATATCTCCACAATAAGATCTAGGCCTAGGGAATGATCCAAACCACCAATACCCACCCAAAGATGTTATCTCCACAACAAGATCTAAGCCCAGTGAGTGATTTACCCAACCAATAACCACCCAATGCTGATATCTCCACAACAAGATCTAGGCCTAGGGAATGATCCAAACCACCAGTACCCACCCAAAGATGTTATCTCCACAACAAGATCTAAGCCCAGTGAGTGATTTACCCAACCAATAACCACCCAATGCTGATATCTCCACAACAAGATCTAGGCCTAATGAATGATCCAACCCACCAATACCCACCCAATGTTGATATCTCCACAACAATATCCAGGCCCAATGAGAAGCCCAACCTACCAATACCCACTCAACGGCTCAGTCCTGCCCACTGCTCACTGGCTGTGATTGACAGCACTGAGAGCCAATGGCTCATGCTGCTGTATCTGAGCCAATGAGGAGGGAGAGAGCTGAGAGAGCCACTTCTCAGTGCACAGTGCTGGATCGAAATTGGCTCAGGAAAGTATAAGATCCTTATCAGAGTTTTTTTTTTACCTTAAAGCGTAAACCGCTGGGTGTTTTTTAATTTTTTTTATTGGACCTGCAAGGTAAAGGCATAATGTGCTAGCTTGCATCCCATACTAGCATATTATTTGAAACTTACCTGAAAACAAAGCCCTTCAGTGATGCGATGTAATCACTGCAGGCAGCGTCCATCTTTACCCGTCTTTCTTCCAGGTCTCCGGCTGTGTGACAGGCCGGAGCCGCGAGGAGCCGTCATTCACGGCACAGGTATCCGGAGGAACAGCGTGGTTGGCCGATTTCATAGGCTGCATGTAATGTAAATATCTTCTAAACGGCACACGTTTAGGAGATATTTACAGTGCCTATAGGTAAGCCTTATTATAGGCTTACCTATAGGCACAAATTATGCCTTTGAGTTTACTTCCACTTTAATGCCCAAAAAAATCAGAGCGCATGTGCCGCTGAAGTCAGCGGCTGCATGCAAGGGGAATATCTCCTAAACCGTACAGGTTTAGGAGATATTCTTTTTACCTACAGGTAAGCCGCTTTAAATAAATTCTGATTGTTCCAAGATGGCTACCAGAGTCACATGGGGTGGCAGCATCCAATCAGATAGCTTCCCCAATGATCTAGGGAACCATAGAGGAACCATGTTCCTCCTGACTTCCCCTCCATCTGCAATGCTGAGCGCCACCTGCCTTGGAGAAAGTAGACTGCACCTGTCTACAAGCAGTGCATCCCCACCACACGTGAGCCACCTGATCTCTGCACCTGACTCTTAGGTAGGTCATTGGGAAGACTTCTACTGGTGGGGCCTACTCTACTTCCCATCCTGTGTGCGTAATACCATCTGTTTTATTAAACCCAAAAATCAGTCATCTTGATATATTTATAGGGCCTGGATTCAGGTAGGGGCGCGCATTGTTACGGCGGTGCAGCGTATCGTATTTACGCTACGCCGCCGTAAGTCAGAGAGGCAAGTGCTGTATTCACAAAGTACTTGCCTCCTAACTTACGGCGGTGTAGCGTAAATGGAGCCGGCGTAAGCGCGCCTAATTCAAATTAGGATGAGGGGGCGTGTTTTATGTTAATGGAGGGTGACCCGACGTGATTGACGTTTTTCACGAACAGCGCATGCGCCGTCCGTGTACATATCCCAGTGTGCATTGCTCCAAAGTACGCCGCAAGGATGTATTGGTTTCGTGAACGTAAATTACGTCCAGCCCTATTAACGGACGACTTACGCAAACGATGTAAAATTTTCAAATTTCGACGCGGGAACGACAGCCATACTTAACATTGACTAGTCCAGCTATTTGATGGAATAACTTTACGACTGAAAACGCCTTACGTAAATGGCGTATCTTTACTGCGACGGGCGCACGTACATTCGTGTATAGGCGTATCTAGTCATTTACATATTCTACGCCAAACTCAACGGAAGCGCCACCTAGCGGCCAGCCTTAATATTGCACCCTAAGATACGACGGCGCAGGCTGACGTATCTTAGCTAGGTTTAAGTGTATCTCAGTTTGAGAATACACTAAAACGTATCTACTGATACGCCGGCGTAACTCTCTCTGAATCTGGCCAATAAAGTTTACTAATGCAATCATCTTTTTTTTTTAATTACTCAATAGGTCCCTTTCAGTTTTTTTGTGAAGTTACAAGTTCCCCCAAAACAAGAGCTTTAAATCCGCCGGTTCAGCCCCAGCAATGTGCAACCAGCAGACAAAAGAATAAACTCGCCACAGGGGCCGCTCAGCTTTTCTTTAGATTTGTGTCTCCGTATGAAATTGACTTTATGAGTCTGGACTGGGATTGGGTGGCATTACTGGGTTCCCGCTAGGATCTGCTGGAAAACAGACGCGGAGGTGACGGCGCACTTGTTTACATTCTACTAAGCAGGCAGTTTACTGGCATCATAAATCCAAGGAAGTCTTATGTACACAGTCCTGGATCTGGGGGGTCTGCATATTTGAACGGTGCCAGGTTTATCATAGGTAACGTATATGTCGTGCGAGTGGTTATGAGAGCCGCGAAGGCCACTTGAGATCCGCCGCGGAGACGAAGATGCGAGCTGACAGCAGGTGTGAACAATTTGGTTTATATAATCTGACCACAAACTGACCTCACTTAAAGTTAATGTTATTTCCTAGAGCAGTCGTTACTCCTGTCACCCTCAGCAAAGACAAGCCATGAATCTTCTGAGGAGGCTTTGCTGTGGAATTTGGGAACGCCATCCAGAAACTGAGCATTTCTGGGAGTGAAGCCTTCTTATTTTGGAGAACTCTCCAATTTCTTTTATAGCCTGCGGTGCAGTGAGCCAAAAAAGTCAACCAAAAAAGCGCATTTGAACACCAACACAAAGATGTGCACCAGGATAAGTCATATGGTCACCTGCCAAAGAGTAAGGAACCCTCCCTGGCCTCCTGGGGTGCAAGACTCCTGACGAGGGTAAGACGCACTCAAGTCCATCTCGCCAAAAGGTTCTAGGTGGGGGGGGGCTCTCACGAACAAAGAGGAAGGACCCCTTCCCAGCCTCCCGGGGTGCAAGACTCATGACAAGGGCAAGGTACACTCAAGTCCACTTCGCCAAATGTCCCCCACCGAAACCAACCAAAAGTACTGGGGGGGGGGGGCTCTCCAAGGCAGGGGAGGAAGGAACCTAAGGACCATACAACCTTCCCCTAGACTTCCCCACACCTTACAATCCATGACTAAGGAAAAAGACACATGTATAAAGTGCAGCAACAAAACTTGAATCACGTAAATAAAAAAGTGCCGATGTGTGCACCAGGGTTTTTATTCAGCTGGAACTAGTGGAACTCAGTTCCACCACCTCTGGCTCAGGCCCTCTGCTCCCTGCTCACCACTATTACTTGAAAACACAAATGTCCGACTTCTGTGCTTACAAGTGACAGCGTGTTCCCCAACAGCTCCCTGTCAGGGAAATGGCCGTGTTGTGCACAATTCCGCCAGTAACCACCATGGTGGGGCCAGACGTGTTTCCGTGCGCAGGGGCACGCGCCGACGCACACGCACGCGGTGACAATTGTAGGCGCACCCCCCTGGCCTATTTAAACCTGCCACTGACACTTCAAGCTTGCTGGATTATCGTCAGCTTCCTGTGTTCCTGTGCCTGTTTATCTTGAAACCCCTGGCTTGACCTCTGCTTCTGGCTTGACCTGTGTTCCTGATTATCTCCTCGCTCTGACCTTGGCTTGACTGACTATTCTTCAATCCACTGCCCACTGTTTATGACCCGATTTGCTCCTGTTTGTTCTTGGACTGCCTCCTGGTATATGACCTCTGGCCTGGCTGCGAACCCTGCTCCTGGTAAATCCTGCAACCGCCTATTTAGGACTTCTTCTTGCACGGCTACTGACATCGCTACCCAGCGCACCCAGCAACCTCCTGTTTACTAGCCTGTTTGCAGCATTACTGGCAACCCGTGCACCTTTGGGCACCGTATCCCCTGTATCACTCCCAGGGGAACGCTGCACTCAGCCGCAAGGGGCGCCCTCTCTGCCACCCGGCCTCACATCACAGACTTGACACTCCCACAGATCATATCTCTTGAGTGGCTCCCACTGAGGGAAGGATGGGGACAAGGGAGATGCAGGTAGTGGTACACGGGGTGCAGTGAAAATGCCAACATCACCACTGGATGATCTCCCTGCAAGTGAGAGAGGTGGAGGCAACTACGGTATGCGGGGAGGAACTAGAGCTGGCTGGGTGCTTGAGCTTAATGTAGCAACAAAAATAAGACATGTGGAAGATGGTGGAGTTTTAAGGAGATGGGGAGAAGATGGGGGCAGTAGAGGGGGGTTGCATGCAGAGGTCAGAGCTGAGGAGGGGTAAACGTGAGATGTGGATGGGGGATGCAGAGATAAGCAGCTGTGGAAGAAGGCTGAATTCTGCACACTGTGTGTAGCGCACCCCTGAACCCTGCACTTTTTATGTAGCACACCCTGAACTCTGCAGTCTGTGTGTAACCCCCTCCCTGAACTCTGCACTCTGTACATAATGCACTTCTGGTATTTAATGACCCTGTTAAGACCCTCCCACTGTTAAATGTGAAATTTGACCACATCCACTATTTGATGCGGTTTGGAGGGTGTGTGTAATGCCACGTACACACGATCGGACATTCCGACAACAAAACCGTTGATTTTTTTCAGACGGAATGTTGGCTCAAACTTGTCTTGCATACACACGGTCACACAAATGTTGTCGGAAATTCCGATCGCCAAGAACGCGTTCAAGTACAACACTACGACGTCCTGAGAAAAATTAAGTTCAACGATTCCGAGCATGCGTCAAATTGATTCCGAGCATGCGTAGGACTTTTGTGCGTTGGAATTGCATACGATCGAAATTTCCGGCAAAGACTTTTGTTGTCGGAAAAATTGAGAACCAGCTCTCAAACATTTGTTGTTGTCGGAAATTCCGACAGCAAATGTCCGATTGGGGCCTCCACACGGTCGGATTTTCCGACAAGCTCACATCGAACATTTGTTGTCGGAAATTCCGACCGTGTGTACGCGGCATAACACTTGCTATACTCAGAAGACACTATCATGTGCCGGAGTGTAATTCTAATGCCGCGTACACATGATCATTTTTCGGCATGAAAAAAACGTTGTTTTCATTTAAAATGATCGTGTGTGGGCTTCACATAATTTTTCGGGTTATGAAAAACGTCAAAATTTTTTTTTCTAACATGCTGCATTTTTTAACGACGTTTTAAACAATGTCGTTTTTCGGGTTGTAAAAAATTATGGGCTAAAACGACGTTAAAAACCAGCGCATGCTCAGAAGCAAGCTCGTTCTGGTAAAACTATCGTTCATAATGGAGTAAGCACATTCATCACGCTGTGACAGACAGAAAAGCATGAATCGTCTTTTACTAACACAAAATCAGCTAAAGCAGCCCCAAGAGTGGCGCCATCCGAATGGAACTTCCCCTTTATAGTGCCATCGTACGTGTTGTACGTCACCGCGCTTTGCTAGAGCATTTTTTAAAAACGATGGTGTGTGGGCAAGGCCGTTTTAATGATGAAGTTGGAAAAACACAGTTTTTTCTACATCCCGAAAAACATAGTTTTTTTTTTTTCATGCCGAAAAATGATCGTGTGTACGCGGCATAAATTCACCAATAATTCTGGATTTGTCTCATGTAGATGAAGATTTGTCCTCTATGGACTCCATTGTCAGACTGATCTATGAAGAACCACCATGTGTTACGTCTAATGCCGCATACACACGACCAGTCCATCCGATGAGAACGGTCTGATGGACCGTTTTCATCGGTTAACCGATGAAGCTGACTGATGGTCCGTCGCGCCTACACACCATCGGTTAAAAAAACGATCGTGTCAGAACGCGGTGACGTAAAACACAACGACGTGCTGAAAAAACCGAAGTTCAATGCTTCCAAGCATGCATCGACTTGATTCTGAGCATGCGTGGATTTTTAACCGATGGTCGTGCGTACTAACGATCGGTTTTGTCCTCTCGGTTAGGAATCCATCGGTTAAATTTACAACAAGATTGCTTTTTTTAACCTATGGATAAATAACCGATCGGGCCCACACGCGATCGGTTTGGTCCGATGAAAATGGTCCATCAGACCGTTCTCATCGGATGGACTGATCGTGTGTACGCGGCATAAGCTTCACTAAATGTGATTGTCCGTGTGGCTAAACAACACTTCACCGTAACACAAGGAAATCGGTAAGAACATCCAGAACTGGTAAATGGTCGGAATGGTCTACATGTCCACATGGCCGAAATCTACTCACATTGCCGGAAATCTATTCACATCTGAATGATGGATATCTTAGAAGGATGGCTCTGTGATCTACCTACTTAGACTGGATTCCCTCGGCTCCGTGTGGCTGCAGAAGATATTGGTGGACGAGTTTATCCCTCAGAGTTCCGGCCAGCTTGATTTTTTTCCTCGATCGGTGTAGATTGATGATATACAATGTTATTGATCCTCGGACGTAATTACGGCTGATATGGAAAAATCAGAAACACAATTCTGTTATAAAGTGTCATTTATTCTTATAGAGTTACAGAGTTATTCTCGATGAAAGAAGACAAAAGTCTAGTTCAACCAATAATAGGAAACCTCCATATACAGAACCTAATATCCACAGAGGATCCAGAGGAAGGCGAAAAAACCCCAATAAAGCATGCAAACCGAATGGCTTCAGCAGGGAGAAAATTCCTCCCTGATCCCCAAGGAGGTGATCAGATATTCCTGGGATTCTTTTATATTAAAGTGGTGTTCTGGCCTTGAAAAAAAAATTATTAAAAGCCAGCAGCTACACATACTGCAGCTGCTGGCTTTTAATAAATGGACACTTACCTGTCCTGGAGTCCAGCGATGTCGGCAATGGTGCTCCGCCGCCATTGCGGGTAGGAAATTCTTCATTGTTTCTGTTTTTACTTTTCATATATCCTTACAAAATGTTAAAAAAAGAGAATGGAAATAAAAAGCAGCTACCGAAAACTGAAGCCTCGTACACACGATCAGTCCATCCGATGAGAACAGAGCGATGGACCGGTGTCATCGGTTAACCGATGAAGCTGACTGATGGTCCGTCGCGGTTAAAAAAACGATCGTGTCAGAACGCGGTGACGTAAAACACAACGACGTGCTGAACAAAACGAAGTTCAATGCTTCCAAGCATGCGTCGACTTGATTCTGAGCATGCGTGGATTTTTATCCGATGGTTGTGCCTACTAACGATCGGTTTTGACCTGTCGGTTAGGAATCTATCGGTTAAATTTAAAGCAAGTTTACTTTTTTTTAACCGATGGTTAAATAACCTATGGGGCCCACACTTGATTGGGTTTGACCGATGAAAACGGTCCATCAGACCGTTGTCCTCTGTTTAACCGATCGTGTGTACGAGGCCTGAGAGTGTCTCTCTAATAGGAATGACCAGTTTGCAATTGGAGAGGAACCACCATAAATGGAAGGATCTTCCTATGCCGAATATAATCCTCATCCATTCAGATATAAACATGCCGGAATGCACACGATGCATACCGTATATACTCGAGTATAAGCCGAGTTTTTCAGCACATTTTTTTGTGCTGAAAATGCCCTCCTCGACTTATACTCGAGTCACCTTTTTGCCCCTGATCTCCTGGATTTTGGGAACCCGGTACTGGCCGGCTGTAGGTTCCCTGGGCCCCAAACTTGGGACACATATACAGTAACCCCACTCTTCATCTACAAGTTTGTTGTCCGGGAGACCTAAGGCCGGGGAGCACCGATTTTTCAAATCCGGGCACCCCTTCCATAGACTCCCATGTTAAACGGTAACTTTGGGGACCGGGTAGCGGACGGCCGTAGGTCCCCTGGACCCGAAACTTGGCACACGTATAGCCCAATTTCTCCTCTACAAGTGTATAACGTTTATTGTCTGGTGGACCTACGGCTGGGGAGCACCGATTTTTCAAATCTGGGCGCCCATTCCATAGACTCCCATGTTAAACGTCAGTTTAGTCATGGACACAGTGAGACATGGGCACAGTGAGGCATGGACACATTGAGGCAAGGGTACAATGAAGCATAGACACAGTGAGACATGGACACAGTGAGGCATGCACATGGGCACAGTGAGGCATGGACACAGTGAGGCATGCACATGAACACAGTGGGGTAGATTCAGAAAGCAATTGCGTCTGCGTAACCATAGTTATTGCTTAGTTGCGCCGGCATATCGACTGCTCCTGATTCAGAGAGCTCGATACGCCGACTGCAGCCTAAGATATGACTGTCATAAGGCTCTTATGCCGTCGTATCGTAGGCTGCATTCTTACGCTGGCCGCTAGGTGGCGTTCCCGTAGTGGTCAGCGTAGAGTATGCAAATTGCATACTAACGCCGATTCACAACCGTACGCGCGCCCTACGTACGCAGTTTACGTTGTTTACGTTCGTCGGGTTCCGCGTAAGGCTGCTCCTGCTATTAGCAGGGGCAGCCAATGCTAAGTATACCGGTCGTTCCCGCGTCGCGATGTTTGAAAATGACGTCGTTTGCGTAAGTGAATCGTGAATGGCGCTGGACGCCATTTACGTTCACGTTAAAGCAAATGACGTCCTTGCGACGTCATTTGCCGCAATGCACGTCGGGAAAGTTTCCCGATGGAGCATGCACACTACGTTCGGCGTGGGAACGCGCCTAATTTAAATGATCCACGCCCCCTACGGGATCATTTAAATTACGCGCCCTTACGCCGGGCATTTTTAAGGAGCGCCCACGCAAATTACATAGCTACTGCTTCATGAATGAAGCGTAGCGCACGTAATTTACGGAGGTGCAGCTTTAAAACGGTACGCTGCGCCTCCGTAAGAGGGCGCAAAAGGTACCTGAATCTACCCCAGTGATGCAAAGTGAGGCACAGTGAGGCATGCAGATGGACACCCTAGGCTTATACTCAAGTCAATACGTTTTCCCATTTTTTGGTGGTAAAATTAGGTGCCTCGGCTTATATTCGGGCCGGCTTATACTCGAGTATATACGGTATGTGGAAATAAAGCAGTACAAACCTCAATGAAAGTGTCATGTCCTCATACATGTTCATATATTCATTTATTTCATATAATTATCGGGAAGAAATAACTTTCTGTATTACTGGAATGTAATGTGATATGTACTGAGAAGCACCGGATCTCATCCTATTAGCAGTGTTTAGCATTGTGGAACTTTGCACTATAGAAGGGGATTCTGGTGTTATTTCCAGAGGCTGTATTTATATATATATTGTAATCTCGAGGAGCCTGGCATCAGCCAACATAAAAGCAAAAGCAGTCTTTTATTGCTCAAAAGTAAAACAAAACCGCTTCCTTGCAGCACAAAATAAACAAAACAGTCCACACTCCTAAAACAAATCAAACTTCTTGGCTCACCACCCGCAAAACTTGTCTCTTAACAAGGTTTCGTCCCCGCCTGTCTCAGGGTCCCCAAGGCCAGGTCACCAGCAGCTTAGCATGTCTCATTTCCAAGCTGTCCACCACTCCTGCTCCTAAGGGTGTTCTGCTTCACGCTCCACCAAACAGACACCTTCTGGCGGCTTCCTGCTGCCTTTCAAGACTCCCTTGCAGGTGGTTCAATCCTTCTGGGACCAGAACTCCTTGGCCCGGATTCACAAAGCACTCGCGCCGACGTATCTCCAGATACGCCGCGTAAGTGCAAATATGTGCCGTCGTATCTGTGCACCGGACCCACATACTAGGATACGCCCAAAAACAGGCTTCATCCCACCGATGTAACTTGCCTACGCCAGCGTAGAGTGGGCGCATATTTACGCTGGATGCATTTGGCGCTCCCATTGATATGTTTTGCCCAGTGTCCATCGGCGGCCTTGTCCAGTCCGGCGTCCGTCTGCGGCCTCGGGGGTCTCCTCCCAGCTTCTCCCGCGCTGTCTTCATGTCGAATCTCCGGGTCCCGCGCTCAGTTTGAAGCCTCCGCCGACGTATTCCGAGCGCAGTACACTCGGGTTTATTCGGCCAGGCTCGGCTTCTCACGCATAAACGTCACAGAGCGTGACTACGAGTGAAGCCGAGCCTGGCCCGAATGTACCCGAGTGTACTGCGCTCAGTATTTGTCAGCGCAGGCATTCAAACACGGCGCGGGAAGCGCTGATTTTCAGGGCAAAAAAGTGTTCGATATACTCCGATAAATACGGTGGTTTACATTGGACGTGAATATGGCTGAGCGTAGGTTACGTTCACGGCGTAGGCAGTGATCCAACGTATCTTAGGGAGTAGTTCTGACGTGATTCTGAGCATGCGCACTGGGATGCGTCCACAGGGCGGCGCATACGCCGTTCGCTATACGTATCTGTTTGGCGCTCGGCCCATCATTTGCATGGGGTCACGCCTCATTTGCATGGCTCACGCCCACTTCCACCTACGCCGCCTTGCGCCTGAGAAACCCAGCGCAGTTTTGGGAGCACTGGCTTTGTGAATTCAGTGCTTGCCTCTGTGCGCTGCGTCGGCGTAGCGTACAGGAGATACGCTATGGCGGCATTAAATGTGCGCCGCTGTCTGTGAATCCGGGCCCATGTATTTAGGGTTGGGGCTCTTTCCCACTCCAGAGTCTCTCTGAGCTTCTGAATTCTCGGTTCCAAATGAGGACTCACCAATCCATAGAATAAATTGTACAGGGCGAGAAATCAAATAAAACGCCACTTCCCAATAGATTATGAAACAAGAAGGGGGAAGAGAGGTAACAAAACTCGGGACTTTTAAGGTGTTAGGTATGGAAAATGTAATAGACAATTGCAAATAGATAAAATTTGATTTTTATTACAAAGATAAAAAACACGAGAACAATGTTCCATTCATATCAAAAATCGATTGTTCTATAAGAAGGCATATATACAGACACTACCACTCAACATGTTTCGCTTTAGCTTCTTCAGGAGATTCAGGTGTGATGTATTATATGCTATGATAGACATATATATGCCTTCTTATAGAACAATCGATTTTTGATATGGATGGAATATTGTTCTCATGTTTTTTATCTTTGTAATAAAAATCGAATTTTATCTATTTGCAATTGTCTATTACATTTTCCATTCCTAACACCTTAAAAGTCCTGAGGTTTGTTACCTCTCTTCCCCCTTCTTGTTTCACAATCCACAGAATATTGTAAATCAATTCTCTCCGCTTTGAGTGGGCTACCTAAGAACTTTGCTCCCTGCATAGGCGAGAATCCCTGAGTACCGTATATACTCGAGTATAAGCCAAGTTTTCCAGCCCTTTTTTTAGGGCTGAAAATACCCCCCTCGTCTTATACTTGAGTCACTGTACCTGAAGGGCTGCGGGCGTCCATTGTTTAAAAGTTGCGGCTTCCCCCTGGTCCTCCCGTGATAGGCGTTTCCCAGCAGACACTGGGGGAGATTCAGATAGAGATACGACGGCGTATCTCCTGATACGCCGTCGTATCTCTGAGATCCGACGGTCGGATCTCAGATTCATAAGAATCAGTTACGCATAGATCTCCCTTAGATCCGACAGGTGTAAGTGACTTACACCGTCGGATCTTAGGCTGCAATCTCCCGCCAGCCGCTAGGTGGCGCTTCGGTTTTTTACGCGACGTATATGCAAATTCCGATTTCCGCCGAAAGAAACGAACGCCCGCCCGTCGCTTTTTTTTTACGTCGTTTGCGTTCGGCTTTTTCCGGCGTATACTTACCCCTGCTATATGCGGCTTATCCAATGTTAAGTATGGCCGTCGTTCCCGCGCCGAGTTTTGAATTTTTACGTCGTTTGCGTAAGTCGGTCGCGAATACGGATGGACGTAATTTACGTTCACACCGAAACCAATGACGTCCTAGCGACGTCATTGGGAGCAATGCACGCCGGGAAAATTCACGGAAAATTTTAATTGGCGCGGGGACGCACCTGATTTAAATACTACACTCCCCCTAGCCGCGGAATTTGAATTCCGCCGGGGGAGTTACGATCCGCTGGCGCAAGTTTCGAGGTAAGTGCTTTTTGAATACTGCACTAGCCTCTCAAATTTGCGCCGGCGGATCGTAAATCAGATAGATTACGCGGATCTAAAGATCCGCTAATCTATCTGAATCTAGCCCACTGTGTTGGGCACAGGTTGGGCACAGTGAGGTTGCAATGGGCACAGTGAGGTTGCAATGGGCACAGTGAGGTTGGGCACAGTGAGGCTGCAATGGGCACAGTGAGGCGTGCAAATGGGCATTGTTGACCCTCTTTTCCGCTTACAGTGGCTGCTGCATTCTCATCCTAGGCTTATACTCGAGTCAATAAGTTTTCCCAGTTTTTTTGGGGTAAAATTAGGTACCTCGGCTTATATTCGAATATATACGGTACTGAAAATGTCTCTTATCCTCCTTCTTAAAGGGCCACAGCTCAAATAATTGGAAAACATAACTACCGTCCATCCAGGACACACTCCCAGAATCCTGTAGAACATACAGTATACAGTGCCTTAAAAAAAGTATTCACACCCCTTGGAATTTTCCACATTTATAACCAAAATTGTTATACTTCTCCACAACTTTATCCCTGACCTGTCTGGTGTGTTCCTTGACCTTCAACATTCTGTTTGTTCACTAAGGCTCTCTAACAAACCTCTGAGGGCTTCACAAAAAAGCAGAATTTTTACTGAGATAAAATTACACACAGGTGGACTCTATTTACTAATTAGGTGGCTTCTGAAGGCAATTGGTTCCACTAGATTTTAGTTAGGGATGGCAGAGTAAAGGGGGCTGAATACAAATGTCCCCCCCCCCACACTTTTCACATATTTATTTGTAAAAAAAAAATTAAAACCATTTATCATTTTCCTCCCACTTCACAATTATGTGCCACTTTGTGTTGGTCTGTCACATAAAATACCAATAAAATAAATTTCCGTGGGAAATTTCAAGGGGTATGAATACTTTTTCAAGGCACTGTATATGTATGTATATATATATATATATATATATATATATATATATATATATATATATATATATATATACACAGTGGGGATGGAAAGTTTGAGCACCCCAGGTAAAAAAATGTATTAATGTGCATAACAAAGCCAAGGACAGATGGAAAAATCTCCAAAAGGCATCAAATTACAAATTAGACATTCTTATAATATGTCAAAAAAAGTTAGATTTTATTTCCATCATTTACACTTTCAAAATGACAGAAAACAAAAAAATGGTGTCTGCAAAAGTTTGGACACCCTGCAGAGTTGATATCTTGTACTGCCCCCTTTGGCAAGTATCACAGCTTGTAAACGCTTTTTGTAGCCAGCCAAGAGTCTTTCAATTCTTGTTTGAGGGATCTTTGCCCATTCTTCCTTACAAAAGTCTTCCAGTTCTTTGAGATTTCTGGGCTGTCTGTCACGCACTGCTCTTTTAAGGTCTATCAATAGATTTTCAATTATGTTGAGGTCAGAAGATTGTGAAGGCCATGGCAAAACCTTCAGTTTACGCCTCTTGATGTAATCCCCCATGGATTTTGAGGTGTGTTTAGGATCATTATCCATTTGTAGAAGCCATCCTCTCTTTATCTTCAGCTTTTTCACAGATGGCATCAAGCTACCATCCAAAATTTGCTGAAATTTTATTGAATCCATTTTTCCTTCTATTCGTGAAATGTTTCCTGTGCCACTGGCTGCAATACAACCCCAAAGCAAGATTGATCCACCCCCATGCTTCACAGTTGGACAGAGGTTCTTTTCATTAAATTCTGTGCCCTTTCTTCTCCAAACGTACCTTTGCTCATTCCGGCCAAAAAGTTATATTTTAACCTCATCGGTCCACAGAACTTGTTTCCAAAATGCATCAGGCTTGTCTATATGTTCATTTGCAAAGTTCAAACGCTGATTTTTGTGGTGAGGACGTAGAAGAGGTTTTCTTCTGATGACTCTTCCATGAAGACCATATTTGTACAAGTACCGTATTTTCCGGCGTATAAGACGACCTTTTGCATGTAAAATAATGCCCCAAAAGTCGGGGGTCATCTTATACGCCGAGTACCTGTGGTCAGACGGCAGCCATCCATGATTCAAAAGCCGCGCCTCCTCCAGGCTGTTCCGTGATAGGCGGAACACTCGTTTTCCCAGCAGAGCCTCTGTTCAGTGTTCCGCCTATCACGGATGCCTTCTCATCCTCACCCTTAGCCTCGGACAAGAGGACATCCGTGATAGGTGGAACACTGAATAGAGGCTCTGCTGGGAAAACAAGTGTTCCGCCAATCACGAAACAGCCTAAGGAGGAGGCGCGGCCTTTGAATCATGGATGCCGCCGTCTGACATACTGTGCATACAGGAGAAGGTAGGGAGATCATCGAGGCATGGAATGGAATGGCACAGTGAGGCATGTATAGATGGCACAGTGAGGCATGTTCCTAATGGCACAGTGAGGCATGTTACTAACAGCACAGTGAGGCATGTATAATGGCACCGTGAGGTAGGCAATGGCACGTGAGGCATGTAATGGCACAGTGAGGCATGTAATGTAATATAATGGCACAGTGAGATCTGAAAAAAGCCTGTTTATGTCAGCGGTTGTTCCTGTCAGCGGTAGTTCTGGCTACCACCTCAGGTTACAGACAGACTAGTATGAAGGGGGTAGTCTTATACTGCGAGTATATCCCAAAACCAAAATTTTAGCTGGAAAATTAGGGGGTCGTCTTATACGCCGGCAAATACGGTATCTCTTTATAGTGGAATAGTGTACCACAACTCCAGTGTCTGCCAGATCTTTCTGGAGGGATCGTGCCGTCAAACGTGGGTTTTGAATTGCTTTTCTCACAATCCTGCGAGCTGTTCTGTCTGATATTTTTCTTGGTCTCCCAGATCTTGCTTTAACTTCCACTGTTCCTGATGACTGCCATTTCTTAATTACATTCCGAACAGAGGATATTGACACCTGAAAACGCTTTGCTATCTTCTTATAGCTTTCTCCAGCTTTGTGAGCGACAACTATTTTCACTTTCAGTTTTCTAGACAACTAACTGCTTAGAACAGGGGTCTCAAACTGGTGGCCCTCCAGCTGATACGGAACTACAAGTTCCATGATGCATTGCAAGGCTGACAGTTACAAGCATGACTCCCACAGGCAGAAGGATGGGGATGATGGGACTTGTAGTTCTGCAACAGCTGTAGGGCCACTAGTTTAAGACCCCTGGCTTAGAAGAAGCCATGGTGCTGATTGTTGGGGGAGGGTCAGATGAGTCTGGGCATTTAAAACCTTTGAGATTGACATCACCTGGTCTTCCCAGACGATGATTGAGAACAATCCATGACACTGGCAGGTCTCAGCTTTGCAAAGGGGGGAGTGCATGCTATAAACTCTGCAGGGTGCCCAAACTTTTGCAGACGCCATTTTTTTGTTTTCTGTAATTTTGAAAGTGTAAATGATGGAAATAAAATCTAACTTTTTTTTTGGACATATTATAAGAATGTCTAATCTGTAATTTGATGCCTTTTGGAGATTTTTCCATCTTTCCTTGGCTTCGTTATGCACATTAATACAAATTTTTACCTGGGGTGCCCAAACTTTCCATCCCCACTGTATACATATATATTTAAATATAAAAGAGGGCTGCACTGAAAGTAATGGAAAAGTGGGAATCATTTTTTAGTATAATGCACTTTAATAAATCTTGGAGGATCATTTGCCCCAAGGCTGCTGTTTCAGTATTGCGTAGGTGTTGGAGAGATAACCATCTGCCTGTCTGATATCTCTCGGGGAGTACAGAGGAATATTATGGTGTGTATGAGTACCCCGACGTGCACATCGATCCTTTTTCACATAAAAGCCATACCTCGTCCACTTACCTGTGATGGTTGGTACAATGAGCATAGATGCGTAGTTTGTCCCTGATGACTTTCCCTGGACGGGGCTTCCTCTGAATACCGGCCACGTGAACCGCCAACACTTTGGGCCCCACCAGCCTTTTATAAAGGAGCGAGACCCAGTAATCCTAAAATAAAGAAAATAAAACTCAATTACAACCATCTTAGGCCCGGATTCACGTAGATGCGCGAATCTTTGTGCGGGCATAACGTATCCTATTTACGTTACGCCTCCGCAAGTTGCGGCGGCGTAGCGTAAATAGGCCGGCGTAAGCCCGCCTAATTCAAATGTGGATGATGTGGGCGTGTTTTATTTAAATTACATGTGACCCCGCGTATTTGACGTTTTTTTTTACGAACGGCGAATGCGCCATTCATGAAAGAATCCCAGTGCGCATGCTCGAAATTACGCCGCAAATCGTCAATGCTTTAAACGTGAACGTAACTTACGTACAGCCCTATTCGCGAACGACTTACGCAAACGACGTAACATTTTCAAAATTCGACACGGGAACGACGTCCATACTTAACATTGGTACGCCTCATATAGCAGGGGTAACTTTACGCCGGGAAAAGCCTAACGTAAACGGCGTATCTGTACTGTGTCGGCCGGGCGTACGTTCGTGAATTGGCGTATCTAGCTGATTTACATATTTCTAGGCGTAAATCAGCATACACGCCCCTAGCGGCCAGCGTAAATATGCATTTAAGATACGACGGTGTAAGAGACTTACGCCGGTCGGATCTAATACAAATGTGTGCGTAACTGATTCTAAGAATCAGGCGCATAGATACGACGGCTCGGACTCAGAGTTATCTGGAGATACGCCGGCGTAACTCGTACGTGAATCTGGGCCTCAATCTTCATCTGTGAGATGTTTCATCTATAAGGAATTTCAATAGTCACCTAATTAGACAGCAAACAGATGGGGGGTTCCACGTGTGACTGTGTATTGTATATACTGTATATTATCCCAGTGACATGATTATATTATATAGTGTAATGGATGCCTGGAATCAGGAAAGGATTAATAATGTTTATTGTTTGCTATGAAGGACGAATGATCTCCCTGTGTGTGGCCACAAGGACTTCCTGATATTGCCGTTCCTTGTATCTCCTTATACAGAAGGTAAATGGTGGAAATGTAGGTCTCTCTGTGGGAACGCGCATCCTCCTCCTGCTGGTGGTAGTGGTAGGAGATCCACTGGCAGTGATCTGATCTCTCTGCACTGATACTATGTAGTCTTTAACCCCTTCCATACCGGGGGGCACTTACGCACCTTCCTGCCCAGGCCAGCTTTCAGCGCTGTCGCAATTTGAATGACAATTGCGCGGTCGTGCTACACTGTACCCAAATGACATTTTTATCATTTTGTTCTCACAAATAAAGCTTTCTTTCGGTGGTATTTGATCACCTCTGGGATTTTTATTTTTTGTGCAACAACTAAATAAAGACCGACATTTTTGAAAAAAATTACGTTTTTATTTTTTTCTGTTAATTTTTTTGTAAATAAGTAAGTTTTCTTCTTCAATTATGGGCACTGATATGGCGGCACTGGTGGGCACCGATGAGGTGGCACTGATAGGCACCGATGAGGTGGCACTGATGGGCACCGATAGGCGGCACTGATGGGAACTGATAGGCGGTGTCACAGTTTGCTGCCTATTGTAGAATGCTGCGGAAGTGCGCATGCGCGATGCGTTCCAAACGCAAGTGCGATGCGTTCCAATAGATTTACGAAAGTACACACCAGCGAACCCGGCATTCAGGGCGACGTGGATTTAGAGGAAAGTGGCAAGTCGGCCTCACGTCCTCGCTTCGCTCGGACGGCTCGCTCCGCTCGCTCGGCCTCCTGGCTCTTTTTTTAACATCCTCCAATCCACGGGGAAGTTAAGGAAAGAGCCTGGATGCCGACCAAGGTTTCACTGGTGTGTCGTGAATCCATTGGAACGCATCGCACTTGCGTTTGGAACGCATCGCGCATGCGCCGTTGGCCGCCATGTGACTTCCGCAGCATTCTACGATAGGCAGCAGAATGTGACAATACACCGGCACTGATGGGAACTCATAGGCGGCACTGATGGGCACTCATGGGCGGCACTGATGGGCACTTATGGTTGGCACAGATGTGCACTGATTGGTGGGCACTGGGCATAGATGGGCACTAAGAGGTGGCACTGATGGACACTGGGTGGCACTGATGGACACTGGGTGACACTGATGGGTGGTACTGATGGCATTGCTGGGCACAGTCAGTGCCCATGTTGCTGTTTGTGGGCACTGATTGGCATCAATTGCATTAAAAACATTTTTTTTATATCTATTTGTGCTCTATTGAGCACTGGGGGGCACTCCCTGGTGGTCCAGTGTGGGGATCCGAGGGGGGGGCTGCGCTGATAAACAATCAGCGCGAACCCCCCCTGTCAGGAGAGCCGCCGTTCGGCTCTCCTCTACTCGCGTCTGTCAGACGCGAGTGAGGAAGAGCCGATCAACGGCTCTTCCTGTTTACATCGTGATCAGCCGTGATTGGACACGGCTGATCACGTGGTAAAGAGCCTCTGCCGGAGGCTCTTTACCGAGATCGGAGGTGCAGGGTGTCAGACTGACACTCCGCATCACAGGATTTCACAACCACTTCCCGGATGTAAATCTCCTATTGACCGGGCGGGAAGCGGCACCCACCAACCATTTACCGCTTCCCAATATTGGTTCACCTGAGACACGGTGCCCACCCACCACCAACCATTGGTTCACCTGAGACACAGTACCCACCAACCACCAACCATTGGTTCTCCTCAGGCATGGCATCCAGCAACCTTTCTTGTTTTTTTTAATGGAAGAATAGAACAGTCACTGGTCTATAATCATGAGAAAGAGGGAGGGGAGGGTGTGGTATGAAAACTTAAAGGGTGTGGGTGGGTAGAGGAGAGGTGGGGGTAGGTAAGCTGCACTAATATAGGGACTAAGTGGAGAAAAACTAGGGGTTAGGAGAAGGGAGGATGATAAAAAGAGGAGAAGAAGGGATGGGAAAGAGGGGGGCTTGGGATAGGGTTGGATGGGCTAGGAGGGGGAAGGGTTTGGACAACATCAAATGTTTTTTATTTAATCCCAGCAGGTTTCGTTCAGGTTTTGCTGGCTGTGGGTTGCTGGTGAATAGTTTGGTGGCTCGGGAGCTCTGTGTAGCTGCTGCTGACGGCTCCAAAGCCCGACTACGACCTATAAAAGGCTTTTATTCTGTAGAGAAGGTAAAGACAATGGCCCAGATTCAGAAAGGACGTACGACGGCGCAGCGCCATGTACGCCGTTGTAAGTCCTAATCCGAGCCGTCGTATCTATGCCCCTGTTTCTTAGAATCAGTTACGCATAGATATCCATTAGATCCGACAGGCGTAAGTCTCTTACGCCGTCGGATCGTAACGGCATATTTTTTCTGACCGCTAGGTGGCGCTTCCGTCGAATTCCCTGTCGAGTATGCAAATTAGCTAGATACGCGAATTCACGAACGTACGCGCGGCCAACGCAGTAAAGTTACGACGTCTACGTTAGGCTTTTCCCGGCGTATAGTTGCCCCTGCTATATGAGGCATAAGTGTGGCGTAACAATGTTAAGTATGGCCGTCGTTCCCACGTCGAAAATTTGAAAAAGATACGTCGTTTGCGTAAGTCGTCCGTGAATGGGGCTGGACGTCATTTACGTTCACGTCGAAACCAATGACGTCCTTGCGGCGTACTTTGGAGCAATGCACACTGGGAAATTCCACGGACGGCGCATGCGTCAATCACGTCGGGTCACAGTAGATTTACATAAAACACGTCCCCCTGATCCAAATTTGAATTAGGCGGGCTTACGCCGGCCGATTTACGCTACGCCGCAGCAACTTACGGAGCAAGTGCTTTGAGAATACAGCACTTGCCCGTCTAAGTTGCGGAGGCGTAACGTAAAGTGGATACGTTACGCCCGCACAAAATTACGCCGCTGACTGTGAATCTGGCCCAATGATCCCAGTGAGAGTTTATTGTTGCTTGTATCCTTTATTGCATAGTTTCTGTCAGAGAAGGCATGGCCGTGCAACAGGAATTGCACGGCAGACTCGCACATTCACAGCGCCTCAGCGCGCGCACGTGCGCCTGTCACCAACATTGGTGACAAAGGGTCTATTTAAAGTGAGTGCATCAAAGACTCCTTGCTGCTTTGTCTGCAGCTTCTGTGTGTCCTGAAACCTGTTATCTCTGCTGACCTCTGATCCCTGACTTTGGCTTGCTTTTGGACTTCTCTTCTGCAAGCTGCTCTGCCTGATCCGCCATGAACGTCTCTGACCCGGGCCTGCCTGACTCCGCATCTGCTCCTCCAGCCTGCTGCAGTTCTGCATACTTCCCAACTGTCACGGATTGTGCGGGACTTTCCCGCAATGCCAAGTGTTTCCCACCAAGAAGGAAGAGGAGGTCCGATGTCCGCTTCTCAATACTGGAGCACGGGAGGATGAAGAAGCAAGTGGTGTATCCGTTGGGCAGCAGGTGTGTGCGGTCGGCGGCAACCCCCCCCCCCTCCGAACATCTTATTTTCTAAGTACTGGTCCTGCTGCAGCCCCCCCCCCCCCCCACTTAACAACTTTATTGTACCAGTGACTGATCGGCAGCGGCGGCAGCACCCCCCCCCCCCCCACTTTACAACTTTTTTTCTCGTTCGGCGGCAGCAAAACCACAATTCACTTTCATTATCGCCGCAACAAACTGAGCACCCCCCTGTCGCTCAACAACTGTCATCGCCTCGTAGTTGGGAGGTATGGTTCTGCTCTACGAATCGCACCAGTTCCTGCTTTCACCTGTGATCCAGTCTGCCATAGTTCTGGTCTACCCGACCTTACCAGTCCGCCTGCTGCATCTCCAGCTACGAGCATCCAACCATACCGATACTGGACTGATCCTAGGCACTCCTGCGTCACCGTGTTTCTGTGGCTGCTGTCTCAACCTCAGCAGCCCCCCCCCACTTTACAACTTTTTTTCTCGTTCGGTGGCAGCAAAACCACAATTCACTTTCATTATCGCCGCAACAAACCGAGCGCCCCCCCCCGCCGCTCAACAACTGTCATCACCGTCCTGGGGGAGCACCCCGTTACCCCCACCCCGCTCAACAACTTTAATGACATGTAAAAATGTCCCGCGGTATAATTTTGAAAAGTTGGGAGGTATGGTTCTGCTCTACGAATCGCACCAGTTCCTGCTTTCACCTGTGATCCAGTCTGCCATAGTTCTGGTCTACCCGACCTTACCAGTCCGCCTGCTGCATCTCCAGCCACGAGCATCCAACCATACTGATACTGGACTGATCCTAGGCACTCCTGCGTCACCGTGTTTCTGTGGCTGCTGTCTCAACCTCAGGGGCCCACAAGCCGATGGAGAGAGAGGCTCTCAAGAGACCCCAAGAGAGGCTCTGCTCTACACTAGGGTGACCAGACATCTCCAGTTTCAGGGGACAGTCCCCGGATTGAGGACACTGTCCCGGACCAAGTCTATCCCCGGTTTTGTCCCCGGATTGGATTTGAACAGGGGCTGAGGCAATTTCAAAGACAGTACAGTTAGTGCAGAATAAAAAAAATAAATGAATTGCACACCACCACTCCGCCGCTCTTACTAGCTTAGGGGGGATGTATTTTTTCCATTATCTGTGCCCCCTTCTGATGATCATGTGCTGGTCGGAGCGAAGGGAATATTTCTTCGGTTTCGGGTGCATGCCCATTTAGCTCTGCTCGAAAGTTCTTTTGCCTTGGCTCAAGTCCCAGCCAGTCACCTGCCTGCTTATCTCCTTGCCTTCCCTGGCAGGGTGATCTTCCTCCGCCCTCCCCCCCAGTAATAGCCGGGGCCCGGAGAGTAAGACTTGAGAGAATGTGGGGCGGGAGGTGGTGGCGACGGTTATTCTGTCGCTGATTGCCCCCCCCTAAAAAAAGTTAAAAATATCCCTGGTTTTCATTTAAAAAATCTGGTCACCTTACTCTACACGTCAGGGTCACAATCCAGGTACGTGACAGATTCCCACACTTCCTGTTTGGTGAAACTGTTGTCACTGGTACAGGAAGTGAGGGGGGGGTCTCTCTAATGAAGCCCCAGACAGAGGTGAGTTTTGGCTGAACTTCCACTTGAAAGTCCACCTCTATGTACGCTATGCGAGGTGGGATCGGCTTCAGTCGTTGTACGGGGCCGCTTTGATGCCGTTCATCGCTGGAACTGGCTACAGGCACAATGTTGTCGTAAAATTATTAATAGCAATCCAAGCTTCGGAACCTGGAAGAAATTAGAGCCTAATGAGTCGCTGTGTCTGATTGTTCTTTTTATTGCAGCAAGTGCCGGGCGAACAGCTGGGGAACATGAAGACTATGTGAGTCATTAGTAGAAATTCAACACATGATTTCCTTCTGCTTGTTAACTTCAACTCTTCCTCCCTGGTGTTAATACGCTCCTGATTATTCATTCCCGAGAACAGGCTCATTAGCCGACACCGTCCTCTCTCCCGGCTTCGTCATGAATCCAGTCCAGTCCCTATAGTGGCCGGTACGGGGCTGGAATTGGCATCCGTACTTATATGAAGTCACATAAACGCCAATGCTTTATCATTTTTTTACTGGTGGATAAAAAAAAATCTTTGTAAAAAGATTAACCACTTGCTTACTGGCCACTTAAACCCCCCTCCTGCCCAGACCAATTTTCAGCGCTGATGCACTTTGAATGACAATTGCGCGGTCATACAACGCTGTAATTACATTACATTTTTACAATTTTTTTCCCACAAATAGAGCTTTCTTTTGGTGGTATTTGATCACCTCTGCTGGTTTTATTTTTGTTAAAAAAAAAAAAAAAATACAGATTTAAAAAAAAATATGGCCTGGATTCACAGACCTCGGCGCATATTTATGCCGGCGTAGCGTATCTAATATACGCTACGCCGACGCAGCGCACAGAGGCAAGCACAGTATTCACAAAGCACTTAAGACCCGGCCGCCGACTGAATTTAAGACGGCAGGACACAGCGATCAGGTACATGAAGCATGCAGATGGGCACGGTGATACTCAAGTATATACGGTATTCGAAAACTATTCAAATTTGTATTTTTTTCGTTATTTCGGATTTGTTTAAATTCGGTACTATTCTAATTTGAAAATTCGTATACATCCGAATTTCCAAATAATGAAAATTTTTAATTCAGAACGAAACAAGCCGCACATGTCTAGTCCATATCCTTCATGCTGTAAATGAACACAACATTGTTGGACATTAGGGGCCGGATTCACATACCTGGGCGCATCTTTATGCCGGCGTAGCGTATCGAATATGGGTTAAGCCGGTGCTGCGAAGAGCGGCGAGCACAGTATTCTCAAATGAAATGCTGCCAACGTTGCGCCGGCGTAACGTAAATTCGTAGGCGTAAGCCAGCCTAATTCAAAGTAGGTGGAAGTGGGTGTGATCCATTTAAATGAACCGTGACCCCATGCAAATGATGGGCCGAACGAACGGCGCATGCGCCGTCCCGTGGACGCTTCCCAGTGCGCATGCTCAGAATCACGTCGGAAAGAACGCCTAAGATATGTCGAATCACTGAACGTAACCTACGCCCAGCCCTTTTCATGTAGTACTACGGAAACAACGTAAAATACGACGGCTGTTCCGTGGTCCATACCTTTGCATGGGTTGCGCCTCCTATATGTGGAATAACTTTACGCCGGACGTACGACTTACGTAAACGGCGTATATTACTGCGACGGAGGCAAGTACGTTCGTGAATCGGCGAATCTCACTCATTTGCATATTAGACACGTAAATCAATGGGAGCGCCCCTTGCGGCCAGCGTAAATATGCGCCCAAGATACGCCGGCGTAGGAAAGTTACATCGGTCAGAGGAAGCCTATTTTCAGGCGTATCTAGTTCTATGGGCACGGCGCATAGATACGACGGCGCACATTTACACTTACGCGGCGTATCTTGAGATACGTCGGCGTAAGTGTTACGTGAATCCGGCCCTTAGAGTAGATATCTTGGAAAGTCAGAATGTAAAATGTACAATACACTCTGAATAAAATAAAAAAGGTTCTAGAATGATTGCTAGCTCCTTCATTTCACCCAAGAACTTAGAATACCGGCTCTAATAGAAGCTTCTAGAAAGCTTCACCTGTAAATTTCACAGCTGGACTGTTTATAATTCAGACATTTTATGGCCACAAAGTCATCGCCAAAGAGAAGTGTAAAGCTCCACATGGACTTAGAAGGGGAAATGTTGGAAAGATTTGAAGATGGACGGAGTTTATGAAAGGACGGAAGGACGAAACGTTTTATACTGGTACGTCCTCTACAATGTGTCTAATAAAGGAGACAGACGAGCATTAACTTTACTGGACCATTCGCAGAGAATTTAAAGATTGCCCTTTGGCACACGATGCTGGTACATCAAACACTTTGTCTTTACAGTAGGCGTTCCATCCCTTGTCTGGATTGTTCTGCGTTATACACTTCTGTAAAAATTCCCTGATGTGCTAAACAAGCCAGCTCTACAAAATTTACAAGGATGGCGCTTGTATGAGGCCTTTCAAGATGACGACAGACTGAGGCTTTATAATGCCACCTACAGATAATATGGACGTCTCTTTACAAGAAGCAAGTACGTCAGAGGCCGGAGCTGGCTCTTCCAGACTGGCAAATGACAGCACGTTCCAAAGGTAGTAAAGCAGATGTCCAACGCCGATATTAAAGAATAGGTAAAACAAGGCCAGCTTTCGTTCTCGGGTACACCAGATTACTGTTTTATTTTAGTTTTAAGTATTTAGAGATTCTGTGTGAAATTAAGAAAACTTCAAGGTGGTGGAAACCTAACCTTAGGAAGCAATTTTGATGCCCAGGTGTGCCCTCTCATTATGATAGCCTTGTCTGCCTGCGACCACTGTTATCTCACTGGTTTTTCCCTCTGTCACAGGAAGTGAGGGGTAGTTTTCTCAATGGGGTCACAGACAGCGGAAAAAGCTTGACATAAGCATACCCCTGCCTCTGCCTACTCTCCCCTCTCTCACCCCCGCTCCTCCTTCCCTTCTATCCTTCTCAAAAGTACCCCACCTTTCATCCCACAACCCTATCCTCTCTTATACCCATTCTCCACTTCTTCTTTCTTCTGTTCCTAATGGGACCCCAAAGTTGCCCTCACTCTCATCAATAGTATCCACAATACTCTATCTACCTCTACCCTATTATCTCCTATTCCCATTCTCTCCTTCTTCTTCTTCTTCTTCTTTTTCTCCTTCTCCTTCTCCTTCTCCTTCTCCTTCTCCTTCTCCTTCTCCTTCTTCTTCTTCTTCTTCTTCTTCTTCTTCTTCTTCTTCTTCTTCTCGGACTGCTCTTGATGGGACTCCATAAATGACCTCCTTTGATCCTCATAGTTTCCCTCATTCTCATCTATGGTTTCCACCATATTCCCTCTAACTCTACCCTATTCTCACCTATACCTGTCCCCCCTTCTTCTTCTAGGACTGTTCCTGATGGGACCCCATAAACCATCTCCTCTGGTCCTCATAGTTTCCCTCACTCTTATCTATGGTTTCCACCATTCTCTCTCTGACTCTATCCTATCCTATCTGCGATCCACCAATCAAAACCTCCTCCAGATACCCAAGGCCAGATACAAGTCCAAAGGAGATCGAAGATTTGCAGTCCAGGGACCTCGCCTGTGGAATGCACTACCAACCACCATCCGACTGGAGTCAGACCACTTGGCCTTCAGGAGAAAGATTAAAATCCATCTCTTCTGAGGTCAAGGGGTTCCTTACCCATGAAATGGATACAGCGCCCAGATGCGATTCAGTTCGCATGTGTTGCGCTTTACGCTTTAAGTCTCTCTCTCTCTCTCTCTCTCTCTATCCTCTCCAATATCTGTTCTCCCCTTCTTCTTCTTCTTCTGGGACTGTTCCTGATGGGACCCCATAAACCACCTCCTCCAAATCTCCATAGTTTCCCTCACACTTATGTATGTAGAAGAATACGTATCGGTCTAAACTGAGGGAAAAAATGTGTTTTTTTATTTATTTTTTAGGAATATTTATTATAGCAAAAAGTAAAAAATATTGCTTTTTTTTTCAGAAGTGATCAAATACCACCAAAAGAAAGCTCTATTTGTGGGAAACGTCGCACGACCGCGCAATTGTCAGTTAAAGCGGCGCAGCGCCGGATCGCAACAAGTGCTCTGGTCTTTGGCCAGCCAAATAGTCCGGGCTGAAGTGGTTAAGAGAGTGTTTTTATAATATCCATAATATAGTATAGTAACTACCCATAATAAAGTATAGTAAATACCCATAATATAGTATAGTAAATATCCATAATATAGTATAGTAAATATCCATAATATAGTATAGTAAATATCCATAATATAATATAGTAAATATCCATAATATAGTATCGTAAATATCCATAATATAATATAGTAAATACCCATAATATAGCATTTTCTATGACGTCCACGTCCTTCCGTGGCCGATCACACACAATGTTTATCCCGGGAGATGTATAGGGTGAGGCTCACTGACATGGCTACCGTTGTATACATGGTCATGTTAGCACGGCACGCTCTTATAATATACATGGAAATCAACATCCCCTGTAAAAATAAACCAGCGCCCCCCCCCCTCTGTACTCACACCATATGTCATCGGCGTAGAGCGCGATGGATCTGGCGGAACATTCGGTGTCAGCAGAGATGTCATTGGATTTCTAACGTTGGCGAGATGACAAATTGTGTTTTACGTTATGAAAACAGTAGTTCATTTTAACACATAAATCAGAGGAAAAACGTCCGCATTCTGCTACACTCCACATTTATTGTGTTCAATCCCGACAAACACATGTTCTCCAAATACCGGCTAATGGCAAAAGTATGATCGAAAAATGTGTACATGACGGAGCCCCATTGGAGGGAGCAGACTGAACTAATCAAGGGAGAAGTCACTGACAGCGGGGAGACCGCCGCGGGGAATATATCACAGAGGAATCAGAGGAGAGAAAGCAAAAGGAGAATGCCGCAGGACGAAGGATGGCTTTGTTTTTCTGGCCTACAATGTAAGTTTGGAAGTGAAGGGTTTATCCCGCCGATGATTCCTGCTACAATCATGTAATCAGAAACATAAGACTATAGTAAAAAAATATGGAGAGATTTTATACTGTGTGGCAGTCAGGGCCGTCTTTAAGGCAGGGCAAAAGGGGAAGGTGCCCTGGGCTCTGTCATTGTTGTGGGGCCCAAAGCAGCTGCCTCATACTTGCCAACTATCCCAGTTTAAATTCCCTTGTCCCTTGAAGTTTTAGTCCCGTGCTGTGTCCTGATATCTCAGTGTGAAGTGCTGCTACTAATGCTACTAATGCTGCCCAGTTCTGCCCTATTGTTTTGTACGGATGACTCACCTGCAGACCCTGTGTTTGCATGTAAATTACCGTCATTCATATGTAAATAGTGGCTGCATACATATGTAAATAGCTGAGTCCGGCAGCATTCAAATGTAAATAAAGGCGGCATTCATATGTATATCATAGCAGTGAGGAAATGATGTGCTGTATCCTCTAGCAACTAATCAGTGAGCAGTATTACTGTACAGTAATCTCTAGCAACCAATCAACAAGAAGAAATCATGTGCTGTAACTTCTAGCAACTAATCAGTGAGCCGTAAGGAGTGCTGTAACCTCTAGCAACCAATCGCAATCACTGCCTGATCTGATACAGTAAACAGATTTTAAGTCTAGTTGATATTTATTGTATGTCTCAGAGCAGGTGGAGAGCAAAATTGCATGGGGGGGGGGCAAGATTTTTTTTGCCCGGGGTTCAATCAACATTAAAGACGGCCCTGGCCAGAGAATTTAGGGATCCACCCAGGAGACAGGAGGTTCCCTTCCCATAGAATTCATAGTTACACCTCGGCGACAGGAGGTCCCCTGCCCAGAGAAATCAGGGCTCCACCCTGGAGACAGAAGGTTCCCTGCCCAGAGAAATCAGGGCTCCACCCTGGAGACAGAAGGTTCCCTGCCCAGAGAATTCAGGGCTCTATCCGGGAGACAGGATGTCCCCTGGTCAGAGAATTCAGGGCTTTCCCTTGGAGACAAGAGACCCCCTGCCCAGAAAGTTCAGGGCTTCACCCAAGTGACGGAAGATCTTCTGTCCAGAGAGTTTAGGGCTTCACCACAAGAGGTTCCCTGCACAGAAAATTCATAGCGCCACCTGGGAGACAGGCTGTCCTCTGGTCAGAGAATTTAGGGCTCCACCCGGGAGACAGGAAGTCCCCTACCCAGAGAATTCAGGGTTCCACCCATGAGAAACGAGGTCCCCTGCCCAGAGAATTCAGGGCTCCACCCATGAGAAACGAGGTCCCCTGCCCAGAGAATTCAGGGCTCCACCCATGAGAAACGAGGTCCCCTGCCCAGAGAATTCAGGGCTCCACCCATGAGAAACGAGGTCCCCCGCCCAGAGAATTCAGGGCTCCACCCATGAGAAACGAGGTCCCCTGCCCAGAGGCCAGGGTGTGGGCCAAAACAGCAGGAAGCTGCATGCAAGAAAGCTGAGAGAATGGTACAGAGTTGATGAGAGCACAGTGGTGCTAAGAGACTATTTGAAGTCCCAGACCAAAGGTTTAGGCCTGAAGCCTCGTACACACGACCGAGGAACTCGACGGGCGAAACACATCGTTTTCCTCGTCGAGTTCCTTGTTAGGATGTCGAGGAACTCGACAAGGCAAGTTTCTCCATTCCCGTCGAGGAAAAAGAAGACATGCTCTCTTTTTGGCTCAACGGGATCCTCGACAGTTTCCTCATCGAAAAATGTACACACGACACAGCAAAAAAAAGTTTCTTGCTGGTTTTTGCCGAGAAACTTGGTCACGTGTACGAGGCCAGAGGCCTGTGCAGCGGAACTGAAAGAGAAAACCACAGGCTGAAGTTTGTGTAATAAATGGATTTGAACAATTGGAAGCGTGCCAGTACCGGCTTTGTATTCCACGGTTTGCCGGTCTGAATACCCGGACTGTCACAGCTCATTGCCCGAGCTCTGGATGTCATTTGAGGCCACTTCCGTCATGCTTTTATGGACATTGACAAGGGAGTGGATATTGTTCTTTATTATTTTAGTTATAAAACATTCAAACTACAAACTCCAATAAAAATACAATCAACAACCTTATTTCAGTGTGTCCTATGCCTACATACTTTTGCTAATAGGTGTCCCTCATTCCCATCTTAAAAAGTTGGGAGGTATGCATTTAACTCTTTGATCACCCCTGGTGTTTAACCCCTTCCCAGCCAGTGTCATTAGTACAGTGACAGTGCATATTTTTAGCACTGATCACTGTATTAGTGTTACTGGTTCCCACAAAGTGATCGTCAGGCCCCATACTCACGACCAAACATGTTTGCTGAAACTGGCCCGCGGACCAGTTTCAGCAGACATGTTTGGTCGTGTGTAGTTACGAGCGTACAGAATTTCACCGTACATTTGCCCGCCGGGCCGTTTTTCAGCAGACATTTATTTCCAAACTTGTTTTAAAACCGTCCGCTCAAATCCTGTCCGAACGGACATGTTTGGTGGTGAGTACACAAAACCAACGTACAAAAACCCTGCGCATGCTCAGACTAAATGAGGCCACGGGAGCGCTCGTTCAGGTAAAACTCACGTTTGTTTGGGATATGGCACATTCGTCAATAGAAAGATTAATTCTAGCAATAGAACACTGAAGCAAAACACACAATAACCAACGCTTGATGCCGTCGTTTTATTCATTCTTCTCTTGCTATAACTAATCAGTTATTTAGCTCATGTTATTTCAACTGAGTTGTTCCATACTGAAAAGTGACATTTGTTAGCTGTGATGTAGTAAGATTTTTGCAAACTTTTATTGGCCCGACGTATCATATTTTTAGTGGTCCTCCACATTTCAAATTTTTTGCTTTTAATGTTTAATGGTTATCTTTCCCACTTTCTTTAGGTGTTTATAGTTATGTCACCATTTAGAATATTTTAATAGGAAATAGTTTTGATTTAGCTTTTGTTTGTATATTTAACATGATTTTTTTGAAGGTTGTTTAAATTGTCTACCATGTTGGCACACCAAATGCCCCCCCCCCCCCCATGAGTTAGTGAATATTTTAGATTAAACATTTTATTTGTTTGTAATGTTTGATGCCTAAAATAATACCCACAGTATTACAAACAATAGGCACGTTTTTCAAATCAACAAAAAGGCTTTTATTTGAGCAAATTATAAAAAGGATCAAAAACAGAATGGCAGCACTTGAACAGCTAGCAACATACATGCAAACTTGCATTTGAAACATGGTGAAGGATAAACTAGCCAACCTCAGGAAGCACACAAAATAAAATCTGAAGCAGCAGCACATAACCAAAGGAACCCAAGCTGTGGTAGTCCAAACAAGATGCCATTTGTGGGGGATCAAATGGAAGGCAGGGCATCAACGTCTCCTCTTCCTTGCAACCTTCCTTCCAGGCTGCCTTCCAGCGGGTCTTCCCTGGGCCCTTGCAGGTGGGGATGATGTGGCAGCAGGAGAATGGTGTTCAGCAAGCCGGGCCGGGTCACATAGCCCAGTGTCTGGGGTCAGCAGCTCCCTCTGCATCCACCAAAGGGCCTGGTTGATGATGCCCTTGGCCAATTGCCTCTGCTCCTCCGTGCCTTTATTGAGGTCATGTGCCACGGAGGCACTGTAGGCCTCAGTGGGGTTGAGGGGGGCCCTCATGATGGCACTCGCCTCCTGAATCATTTTCAGGCTGGCTTCCTCCACTGCCCCCAATTTCTTCTTACGGCCTGGTGGCCTAATATAAAGGGGAGGAGCCTGGCTGGTGGTGCTTGTCCTGGGGAGCTGCTGAACGCCACTGGGCCCGGCCTCCTCCTGGCTGCCACTGACCCCTTCGTCCTGGCTGACAGTGAGGAGAGGATCTGCCACCTCCTGGCTGGTCTCTTCTTCCTGTGTAAAAAAAAGGGACATGTTGTAATATATTTAGGAATATACTCACTCACATTTTCATGCTTGAATCTTATTTTTTGCCTTGAATTTAAACTTGAAAACAGACTCACCCTCTGACCCCTGCAGTTGTCATCCCTGACACCTATTTGTTTGCCCACGACTTTAGATTTTTACTTCCCAGCTTGTATTTTATTAACCAATATCAAGTCAAGAATCAAACAATAATTAATATTATTACATAACTAGTTATGAAACTACTATACCTCATCATCGTAGAGGCGCAGATCTGCCTCTCTGTCAGCCAGGCCCTCTTCATCTGACTCTGCAGGGCTGTGGTGATCTGGGGAAGTCCCGCTGGGAGGTAGCGTGGAGGAAAGGTTGGGATTCAGACTTGACATTGATGCCCTGCCTTCCAGTTGATCCCGCAAAAATGACATCTGGCTGTAATACCACAGCTTGGGTTCCTTTGGTGGTCTTGCTGCTGCTCCAGATCTTAGCTGGTTTTGGTGAGCTTTGTACGCTCTCCTATATGTGCCCCTGAGGTTGGCAAGTTTATCCTTCACCATGTTGGCACTGCATTCTGGCACCCATGTCCTCATGTATGCTGCTAGCTGTTCAAGTGCTGCCGCTCGTACGTCCTTATTGTGGTAATGGTCCTGCTTTGAATCCCACAGGATGGGCATTTCCCGAAATTTATCCAGCAAATGCTGGATAATGTCTTGGGTCTGCAGGAGATCCATTGTGAAGTTATGATTTACTTTTTTTTATTCTAGATTGAAAAAATGAAAAGAAACCAAAAACACAATTAAAAAAAGCCTCAGCATTTACATTGATAGAATATGTTGTTTAAAAAGTAGTACCTATATAGAAATACAAACACAGTGTCTCTTGTTTAGAAAATGCTGGCCAGCTCTGCCCCATTGGTTGGTTTTAGCTAACATTTTTTTTATACATGCCGCCCCTTTGGTTACATTGCAGGAAATAATCTAAATCTACAACCATACACAATTATTACAAATGACAGCATTCATCAAGGCACTATTGCATGTGTAGATATCCTGCCCCTCAGCATTGATTACATGAAAGAAACTTCCTAATGACCTCTGTCCAACCAACACAGAACAATACTTGGCCTGATCTGAATACACCCTACATAATTGATAATGAGTCACAGCATTTTTGACCTCTCTATTTTGTGATGTCTACAAAAGCATTTGGGTACAAAAATCACATTCTGGTATCCAAGAGACATAATAGCTTAATAAAACTGTGCAACCAACAGACCAAACCCCCATCCCATTGCTCTACATTTTAGAGCCCGCTGCTGATCCCATGTTTAAATTTCTTACCTGCCTCTCTCACAATCCTCGTTTCTTCCGCTCGCTGAATTAACACGTAACCTACGTAATCACGTCAAGCGCCTTTTATCCACTCCGCGTATGTATGAAACGCCGCCCTCGTCACCTTTGCCATGCCCCTAATCAATTGAAAAAGTAAATATGGCGTTAACTGTGTAGGTTCTGGAATCGCGCGAATATTCTCCGCGTAACCTACGTCAATACGTTGTTGGCATTCGCGACACTCCGCATATGCAATAATCCCCGCCCTCATCTCCGCCCCTGACGGGACATTTCCTCGTTTCCACGCCCCTAATCTCTGTGGGAAGGAAAGATGGCGATGTCACACGAGCGGGCACGGAGCTCTCATGGCGCAAGTGAAGGGACAGAGGCAGGACCGTCCCGATCCAGGCCTAAAAGATATAAAGCCACTAATATGGCGTTCGAAGAAATGGTGGAGTTGGTTTACATCATGAGGAGGAAGGATTATGATGGTGAATGTGGGCCCTACAAAACACCGAACCGTAGGAAGTCACACATAATGGACAAGGTGGCAAGGAGAATGAGGAGAATGTTTGGTGTCACCAGGTCAAAGGAGCAACTACGGAAGCGTTGGTCCGATTTAAAATTGAGGGAGCCACATCACATGAAGAAGATCCTCAAAATTCTGCGTAAAAGTAAGTCCATATTATTTAAGGGGGGGGGGAATGTCTGCAATAATGTGTTGACATGTATTTTTTCACATCTGCCTCCTTGGCCTGCTTGTACTTTTGAACACGTGTAGATACTGTATTGTGTTTATGTCAAATAACAACCTTAAACAAATTTTGTGAAATAGTAAACACGCGTAATATGACATTGTTTAGCAAAAATGTGACGTTACTCCAGGAACAACACACCTGGACATGGCTGACTGGCCCCAAACTTGGTTTTCCAACATTGTTGAATAGCAAAATCACAGAAATTAAATTGAGTGAATGTGACAGGCAAACAAGATTCATTCTCCAAAATGCAAATAAAGCTGATGTTTTAACATCTGGAAATGCAAAGCACCTGTGTCTCAAAAATCAAAGTATATTTATTTGGAGGGTCGACGAGAATTAATGTTTTGGGGGGACATCCATTTGTGTCACTTCTTTGCAAAAAAGGGGCAGGATCAGAGCTTGGCCTAGAACTACGCCAAAAATGGAGGATTGCTGAAAGAATAAACAAACAAAAATCATCATAAATGTATCGTCTATGCAATGTGTGCGATTTATGATATCCAATATCTGTGTGCTGATGAGTATCCCTTTTGTTTTTTATTATTTCTTATAGGGGAAAGAAGACGCCAGCAATTGGAGGAGGCAGAGAGGGCCAGACACCCGGAAAATCAAACACCTCCACATGTTGAGCAGGAGGAGGCTGGGGAAGGAAGAGAGGAGGATGTGGAAGGAGAAGAGGATGTGGAAGGAGAAGAGGATGTGGAAGGAGAAGAGGATGTGGAAGGAGAAGAGGATGTGGAAGGAGAAGAGGAAGGAAGAAAGGAGGAAGGAAGAGAGGAGGAAGAAGTTATTTTGGACTTAGAATTTATATCAGATGAAGGGCAAGTGGCGGAAGAACAATTTGGCGAATTGCAAGAAGGTGGATTGATGGATGAAGGAGGAGTCGAAGATGATGGGGAGGTGGTGGAAGAAGGAGGAGTGATAGAAGATGATGGGGAGGTGGTGGAAGAAGGAGGAGTGATAGAAGATGAAGAAATTGGGGATGTGGAAATTATCAGGCCATCAGGTCAGTGTCACCCCTATATTAATAGGGCCAAACATATGCAGATAGGCTGGAAATTATTTACATATTTTGAATGCCAATTTGTTTCTTTTTAGGGGATGAAGATGGTGTAGCACATTTTTCACGTGCAAGTGCTTCAATAATTGTACAGCAACTAATGGAGTGCAACACGGAAATGGACATTATGCGGGAAAGGATGCTAGTCATGGAGCAGAATGTGCGAAATGTCATTTCAGAGTGTAGCACGGAAATGGAGAACATGCGACAAAGGATGCTAGTCATCGAACAAAATTACAAAAATATCATTGACATGATGGGCCGTGTCAAAGACTGAACCACAGAAGCCCATCCCCCGCCCATCCCCCGCCCACAAAACCCTTTTTAATTTTTGTACTTTATAATACGCCAAAATTTCTAAATGCACACACAGTGTGCCAATATGTGCTATCTGCCATCACAGACTATCTATTGTCTGTGCTTTGTGGGTACAAACCCCTCCTCGATCCTCAAGTAGTTGAGAGGAAGAAGGGTTTGCTCCCACAAAACACAGACATTGATCACCCATGATGTCAGATAGCACATGTGGCCATTTGTCTGTTTAACCAATGACATTTGGCGAGTTTTCACTGAATGTGTGCATTTAGAAATTTTGGCGTGTTCCAGTGTGAAAGCACACCATCCATATGACTGACTGCTGTTCTTATTTTAAATTTTTGTTTGGTGTTGATCTTTTTTGGTTTGTAAATGTTTCCAGTTTCAGATCACAAAACGAACAAGAAATCTCACCTAAAGAAAGAAGTTAACTAATTTTTTAAAAAAAATTAAAAATTTTTGTATAAAAAAAATACACAACAATTTATAAATGTAAATAAATGTCTTCGAAACAAATACCCCAAAAAAAATTTGAAAATTATAAATAAGCCAAAAAATGTCTACATAAATTAGTCTGGGTTATTGGAAACCAAACTAAATAAGAACTAAAATTTTTAACCAAAGTCTAAAAAAATTCTGTTTAGAAGTGTGTATATATATATATATCTAGATATATATATATATATATCTAGAGATAGATATATAGGAGACAAGCCCAAAAATTATTGCGTATAGTTTCAGTGAAATTATTCTTACATTGTGTTTCGATCATTATTCTTGCTAATCACTGTCAATAAAGACAAAAAAATAAATAATTAAAAGCCAATATTTTGTCTCAAAAATTTGCAGGAAATGTTTTCTGCCTAAAAATACACATTTCTTGTTAAAAAATGACTAAAATAAAAAAAAAAAAATGAGACATCAAAAGCAGAAAAATGAGTGGCTTCTTATTTCTAGACTGAATACCCAGTTAGTAGATGAGTGAATAATGTGCAAATGTGGTTAGTTTATACATCTGAGTAAGTAAATCTGGCACTAGAAGTGCACTATTTTTGGAGATAACCTGGAAGACAGAAAAATAGAGAAAAAGCAGTAATGACAAACAACTGTATAAAGTCCAATGGTCTAATTATTTATTAGTTGTGAGAATATTCCTTTCTTTGGGGGCCGAATTAGAAAGAAATATGATCTGGCATAGCAATGGCCCCCCGACCCATGAAGTACTCAACATATTTGTCGCGTACCTCACGAGCAGATTGGGGGGCCAAGCCAGCGCGACCAGTGTCCAGGCCAGGAATGTTCTCTGAGGGTAGTCCTGCCTCAGAGCCCATGGAGGCTAGGTACGTCTGGGAATGCCTGCGTAGAAAATTGTGCAAAATGCAGCAGGCAAATATAACGGTGTTCAATTTATATTCCGCCAAATGTATCGATGTCAGGAACAGGCGGAACCGGTTGCTGAGGATCCCAAAGGCATTCTCGACTACCCTCCGAGCCCTGGACAACCGAAAATTAAACACACTCCTCTCTAAGGTGAGGGTCCTCTGGGGAAAAGGCCGCATTAGGTGAGGTCCAAGGCCGAAAGCCTCGTCCGCTAGGAACACAAACGGAAGTCCTTCCACATTATCTTCATCTGGTGGCAATGCCAGACCACCAGTTTGGAGACGATCATAGAAATCAGTCCGTGCGAACACTCCCCCATCTGACATCCGGCCGTTCTTCCCCACGTCCACATATAGAAACTCATACTGTGCCGACACCACCGCCATCAACACGATACTATGATAACCCTTGTAATTATAATAGTAGGACCCCGAGTGGGGTGGGGGCACAATGCGGACGTGTTTCCCATCTATTGCTCCACCGCAGTTAGGAAAATCCCACCGCTCGGCAAATTGGGAAGCCACAGACTGCCATTCCTGTGGTGTGGAGGGTAGCTGTGGGGACAAACAAAAAAAGAGATTTAGTACTTTGGCACATAAACATTGCAAACATAATCCTACAAGCATCCTTGTGCAACTTTACATTTTTAAAATAGCATTTGCAAATTATGAAGGGAGAATTTCGGGGCACAAATAGATAGGCCCACTTAATTAATAAGAGACTCCACAGCCCTCTGATGGGGACAAAAACACTTTGAAGGGGGGGTGGGGGGTGTTTAAACTGTTTTTAGAAAACAAAAAAAAAATAAAAAAAGTGGCATGGTGGGGGTTGGCCCGAAGATAGCATGCTGGACAGGTTAATATTGGGTAAGATCAAAATATGCAGGTAGGCCAAAATAAAAAGAACATGTAAAAGCTGATATCAACATGCATAGTGAGAAAAGGGAACGTTAGTTAAACACACAGCATATCTGGGAAATAAAAAAAAAAGTTAGTTTGCTACATTATTAAAGACACATTGTGAGGTTAAAATGAGGAAACTTACCTTCATATACTCCTCGTGCATAACTTTAATGATGGCAGCACACGTGTCCGGTATGATGACCCCAAGCGCCTGCGGAGAGATGCCTGTCGAGAACTTGAGGTCCTGCAGGCTCCTCCCAGTCGCCAGGTACCGCAACGTGGCAATAAGCCTCTGCTCGGCCGTGATGGCTTGGCGCATCACAGTGTCCTGCCTCGTGATATAGGGGGACAGAAGTTCCAGCAGACTGTTGAATACGGGGTCCGTCATGCGGAGAAAATTCCTATAGTCATTAGGATTATTCTCCTGGAGTTCCCTAAGCAGAGGCATATGTGAGAACTGGTCACGCTGGCGCAACCAATTCTTGGTCCAGAAACGCCTCCGCCCCCTGTTTCTGGCCAAAGTACTGGAATAATGAACATATCCAGCAGCCATCCCATAAACAGCACCAACTCGCGAAAATTGACGCTGCTGCTCCATCATGGCTTCAAACCGGCCGGCTGGTCAGTCAAGAACACACTCCAACAGAAAGCACAATCAAATCCAGCGGTACCTGCAAAGAACGCACGACACACAGATACGAACGCACAGTACGAATCTGCTAAGCAGAACGAACTGCACGCCTGTACCCGAATGCCAACTACGTACCCACAAGCACACGCACTGAACGAGAAAATACTACCTGCTAAAGCCTGGAGACCGAGAAGCGCGAATCAGCTCTAACCAAACCTTCACTAACACGAGCAAAGCCGTAACTAGCAAAAGCGGAACAGAGGGCGTCGCCATTGACTTTGGCCTTTCCCTTTATAGTGACGTCAAACGTGGATTACGTGCACGCGTTCAGGTCCGCAGGGAAATATGGTCCGCTGGTGTGTACAAGCCAGCGGGCCAAATGAAAAAACAGCCTTGTACGCCGGAAACAGCCCGTCGGACATTTCGAACGGACATGTTTGCTCGTGAGTACTCGGCCTCAGTGTCAGAATGTCCACCGCAATATCACAGAGTGCCACTATGATGCCGCGTACACACGATCATTTTTCGGGTTGTAAAAAACGATTTTTTTTTTCAACCCGATCATTAAAACGGCCTTGCCCACACACGATCGTGAAAAAAAAAATGCTCTAGCAAAGCGCGGTGACGTACAACACGTACGACGGCACTATAAAGGGAAAGTTTGGGCAACCCTTTGGGCTGCTTTAGCTGATTTCGTGTTAGTAAAAGACGATTTGCGCTTTTCAGTCTGTTACAGCGTGATGAATGTGCTTACTCCATTATGAACGCTAGTTTTACCAGAACGAGCGCTCCCGTCTCATAACTTGCTTCTGAGCATGCGCGGATTTTTCACGTCGTTAAAGCCCACACACGATCACTTTTTACAACCCGAAAAACGACAACGTTAAAAACGTCGTGAAAAAATAGAGCATGTTCGAATTTTTTTTTGCCCGTTTTTCAGAACCCGAAAAATGCTCTGAAGCCCACACACGATCGTTTTTAATGATATTAAAAAAAACTTCATTTTTTTACAACCCGAAAAATGAACGTGTGTATGCGGCATTAGACCTTGATCGTCACCATTACTAGTATAAAAAAATAAAAATAAAATAAAATTCCAGTATATATCACCCAGTTTGTAGGCGCAATGGGCCAGATTCACAGAGCAGATACTCTGTTGTTCTATCTATACGGCTGATTCATAGAATCAGTTCCGCATAGATAGCCAGAAGATCCGACAGGTGTAATTGTTTTACACTGTCGGATCTTAGGATGCAATACCGCGGCCGCCGCTGGGGGGGAGTTTGCGTCGTAATACAGTGTCTGGTATGCAAATTAGGAGTTACGGCGATCCACGAAGATTTTTCCCTTCGTTACGTCGTCGCGAGTGTTAGATTTCCGTCGCAAAGATAGGGCACCTTTAACATTGTGTAAAATTACTCCACCATGTTAAAGTATGCCCGTCTTTCCTGCATCGCTTTTGAATTTTTTTTACATTTTTTCTTTTTCCCGGCGCAAGTCTTTTTTTCACGTCGCGATTCACAAAACGTCGGCGCGTCATAATTTCGCGCAAAGCAATGTGACTGGCGACAATGGCTAATCTGCGATACTCTGCGGACTCTATTCGGGGTCTGAGACAATTCGCAACAGCATTACCAGCCGTCACCAAAAAGGCCTTAAAAATAGAGCAACTTTTGAGATTCGATCGACGATCGACCATCAAAAATTTTAACTATTTAACCCAGCTCGAGCACATATCATGTGCTTTGATCAACACAAGATCGGCAGTAAAACACCGATTAGAAATCCACGATTTCTTACTACAAAACGATCTAGACTGCCTCTTTATTACAGAAAGCTGGCTCTCAGACGACTGCAACACCATTCTCGGAGAATTGGTGCCAGAAAACTATCGCATTATAACGGAAAACAGAATAGGGCAAAGAGGAGGAGGCCTGGCGGTGATCCACAAGAATCGCATTACAATCACTAAGCCAGCCCTTCAAAATCCTCTTCCATTCATGGAAACCCTTACTCTTCAACTTCAAACTTCCCCCCAGGAGACTGTTCACATTCTCCTCTGCTATAGGCCACCTGGGCCAAAATCGCAGCTTCTACCATCATTAACGGAGTTTATATCCACTTATACCCTTAACAGCAAACACCTTTTGCTGCTCGGGGACTTTAATCTGTGGGCCAACTCCTCACAGGATCCCATTGCGGACGCCTGCATTGATCACCTGGAGGGATTAGGGCTACAGCAACTTATATGCGGGCCAACACATGCTTCAGGTCACACACTCGACCTAATTTTCAGACAAAATCTGAAAATAAGCATTTTAGAAAATGAACCATTGCCATGGACAGACCACCATGCAATCAATTTCATAATCTCCAAAATTCCCCCAGTGATAAAAGCACCCAAGCCGGTGACAATACACTGGGCTAGATCTCAGAAGAAGCTCCATTCGGAACTCTTCAAATCTACCTTGGGAAACAGAATCAAAACAATCCATCCACATCAAACAGCCGCAGATACACTGGATGCCATAAACGCAGCCCTGCTACAGTCAGCCGATTTAGTAGCACCGAAACGCAAAGCCTGCATCCAAAAAAAAAAAAAGTCCGGCTGGTTCAACAACCAGCTGTCGCTTCTGAAGCAAGAGCGCAGAAGGGCGGAAGCCGCCTGGAAAAGAAGTCCTGCAGAGGATAACCTCATCATCTACAAGGCAATAACAACACAATATCATAAAGAAATCTTCAAAGCCAAGAAACACCATTTTTCTATGGCGATTAACAGCGCCCTAAACCGCCCCCGCGAACTCTTCAAGATGGTCACCCAGACCATGAATCCAGGATGTCTTGAAGTCCCCAACTCAGACACCCAAGAGTTCTGCAATGAACTATCGGATTTCTTCATCAACAAAATTGAAAGAATCCGGGAAAGCATCATGCAAAACAATACCCCCCTCAACCCCACCGTCAATCAACCACAAAACACCCACAGAAACGCTCTACAATCAACAAAGTTCACTCTGGAACCGATCTCCATCGATACCACAAAAAATATCATTGGTGCTTTGCGGAACAGCACAGCACCCAATGACATCATTCCCACCAAACTGCTGAAGGAATGTGCCGACATCCTGGCACCACCCATCACACAGCTTATAAACCAGTCATTTAAGGAAGGCACAGTGCCATCCCTGCTGAAAGAGGGCACAATCCAGCCCATCTTGAAAAAACCTAACCTGGATCCCAAGGACCCAACTCACCGCCGTCCCATAACAGGCCTAAATGTTCTCTCCAAGATAATGGAGAAAGTAGTGGTACAACAGCTGCAACAGCATCTAGATACCCACAATCTACTGGATCCATTACAATCAGGCTTCCGTCCCGGACACGGGACAGAAACGGCCTTACTCAAAATATGGGACGATGCCCTCGAGGCCGCAGACGAAGGAGAATCTTGTCTCCTGGTTCTGCTGGACCTAAGCGCAGCCTTTGACACGGTAGACCACAAACTGTTACTGATGCGACTAGCCAAGGTAGCAGAAGTCGCAGAAGGTGATTTACCATGGTTTTCTTCCTTTCTTGAAAACCGATCACAAACAGTTAAATTGGGTTGTTTCACGTCGGAAAAGCGCACGGTGTCATGTGGAGTCCCCCAAGGATCCCCCCTGTCACCGGTGCTTTTCAACATCTATCTTCGCCCTCTCTTTGATATTATCAGTAGCCAAGAACTACTCTATCACTCTTATGCAGACGATACGCAATTGTATTTTCGCATCTGCAACAAAAAGGATCATCATCTCAGTTTAGAGAAATGTCTCTCTTTGATAGAAAACTGGATGACTAAGAGTTATCTTAAACTCAACAGTTCAAAAACAGAACTCCTTATGTTTCACGCCAGCCGAAAGAGTCAACTGGCAACAACCTGGACACCCCCGCCCATTCTGGGCCAAATCATCACCCCTAGCTCCAAAGTCAAAAGTCTCGGGGTCATCTTCGACACCTTTATGACAATGGACGCACAAATAGGGTCAGTAGTCAGGGGATCGCACCATTTGTTGCGCCTACTACGCAGACTTATTCCATTTATCCCCAAAGAAGACGTAGCAGTCGTGGTGGGAACAATCGTGAATTCCAGACTGGACTATGCTAACGCCCTGTACCTCGGACTCCCAATGTACCAAATCTCCCGTCTGCAAGTCGTTCAGAATACGGCCGCCAGACTGGTGACTGGGAAAAAAAAATGGGAATCAATCTCACCTTCGTTGAGAACCCTTCACTGGCTGCCAGTAAAAGACAGAATTGCATTTAAAGAACTCTGCCTTACACATAAGTGCATCCATGGGAAGGCTCCGCAATATCTTTGCGACAAGATAGAACCTCACAATTCGAATCGCGTTCTGCGATCCACCGACCAAAATCTGGTCAGGGTACCAAAAACCAAATACAAGTCCAAAGGAGAAAGAAGGTTTGCTTTTCAGGGTCCTAGACTATGGAACGCTTTACCAACCAGCGTTCGGTTGGAGGAAAACCACCTGACTTTCAGAAGACGGATCAAAACTCTGCTCTTTTGATGTCATGAGTCACAAACAACTAGCGCCCAGAAGCGATTCAGTTCGCATGCGCCGCGCTTTATAAGTTTTTCATTCATTCATTTATTCATTCACGTCGGGAAATTTGCGACGGGAGCATGCGCATTACGTCCAGCGCGGGAGCGCGCCTAATTTAAATGATACCCGCCCCATTTGAATTGGGCCGCCTTGCGCCGGACCTGTTTACGATACAACACCGCAAATTTCCAGGTAAGTGCTTTGTGGATCGGGCACTAAATCGTGAAATTTGCGGCGGTGTAACGTAAACGGGTTACGTTACGCTGCGCCGCCGGACTGTGAATCTGGCCCAATAACTTTTGCGCAAAACAATCAATACACACTTATTGGGATTTTTTCGAAAAGTTGTAGCAGAATACATATTGCCCTAAATTTATGAAGAAATTCAATTTTATTTACTTTTTTATTGCATATGTTTCTTAGCAGAAAGTAAAAAATATTGTTTTGTTTTTTTCAAAAGTTAATTTTTTTGTTTATAGCGCCTAAAAAAGAAAACAAAAAACACAGAGGTGATCAAATAACACCAAACAAAAGGTCTATTTGTGGGTAAAAAAATAAATATATATATATATATATAGATATACATTTTATTTGGGTACAGCGTCGCACAACCGCGCAATTGTCAGCTAAAGTAACGCAGCGCCGTATCTCACAAAAATGACCTTGTCGTGAAGGGGATATAATTTTTAGGAGTTCAAGTGGTTATAGATGATTAAAATGTATATACTTAACTGAATGAAAAATTACCATAATGTATACATTTACCTGGATTTAGGACTTTATTAACCATATACTGTATATATTTATATATATTTGTACACCTGGATTAAAGATGATTTCAATGTATATATTTAACTGAATTAAAGATAATTACATGGTAAATATTCATTTGGATTGAGGATGATCAAGATATATATATATTTTTTAAAGATGATTACAATGCATAATATTAACTGAATTAAAGAGTAACATAATGTATATATTTACCTGGATGTTTTACTTTACATATAGATATATCTATATATGTAATTATCTGAATTAAAGAGAATTACAATGTATATATTTGACTGAATTAAAGATTGTTAAAAGGTAAATATTTATTTGGATTAAAGATTATTACAATGCATATAATTAACTGAATTAAAGATTAACATAATGTATATATTTACCTGGATTTTTTTTACTATATATATATATATATATATATATATATATATATATATATATATATATATATATATATATGTATATGTATTTAGTTATATATATTTATCTAAATTAAAGCTAATTACAATGTATATAATTAACTCAATTAAAGATGTACATAATGTATATATTTACCTGGATATTTTACTATATATATATATATATATATATATATATATATATATATATATATATATATATATATATATATATGATTACAATGTATATATTTAACTCAATTAAAGATAGTTACATGGAAAATATTTATTTGGATTGAGGATGATCAAAATCTAAATATTTATTAGATTAAAGATGAATACAATGCATATAATTAACTGAATTAAAGATTAACATAATGTATATATTTACCTGGATATTTTACTATATATATATATATATAAACACCTGGATTAAAGATGATTACAATTTATATATTTAACTGATATATTTAACTTATATATATCTATATATATATTTATCTGAATTAAAGATAATTACAATGTATATATTTGACTGAATTAAAGATTGTTACAATGTAAATATTTATTTGGATTAAAGATTATTACAATGCATATAATTAACTGAATTAAAGATTAACATAATGTATATATTTACCTGGATTTTCTTACTATATATATATATAAAAAAAAATATATATATATAAATATATATATATATACACACACATACATATATATATATATATATATATATATATATATATATATATATATATATATATATATATATATATATATATCTGAATTAAAGATAATTACAATGTATATAATTAACTGAACTAAAGATTTACATAATGTATATATTCCCCTGAATTTTTTACCATATATATACACACCTGGATTAAAGATGATTCCAATTTATATATTTAACTGAATTAAATATAGTTACATAAATATTCATTTGGATTAAGGATGATCAAAATATATATTTTTTTTAGATTAAAGATGAATACAATGCATATAATTAACTGAATTAAGATTAACATATTGGCCCAGATCCACGAAGATGTTACGGCGGCGTATCTATTGATACGCTGCGTAAGTTCTACGATGCGCCGGCATATCTTTGTTTTGTATCCACAAAACAAGATACGCCTGAATGTGGGCTAGATCTGACTGACCTACGTCTTAGTACGCCGTCGGATCTTAGGTGCATATTTACGCTGGCCGCTAGGTGGCGCTTCCGTTGATTTCCGCGTAGAGTATGCAAATTAGCTAGATACGTACGTCCGCCCGGCGCATTTTTTTACGTCGTTTCCGTAAGGCTTTTTCCGGCGTATAGTTACCCCTGCTCTATGAGGCGTACGCAATGTTAAGTATGGACGTCGGGCCAGCGTCGAGTTTTCCGTTGTTTGCGTAAAACGTTCGCGAATAGGGCTTTGCGTAAATTACGTTCACGTCGAAAGCATTGACTATTTGCGACGTGATTTCAAACATGCGCACTGGGATACCCCCACGAACAGCGCATGCGCCGTTAAAAAAAATGCCATTTACGTGGGGTCAAGTAGAATTTACATAAAACACGCCCATATCTTATCCATTTGAATTGCGCACCCTTACGCCGACACATTTACGCTACGCCACCGTAACTTTAGAGGCAAGTGCTTTGAGAATACAGCACTTGCCTCTCAAAGTAGCGGCAGCGTAGCGTAACTACGATACGCTACGCTGGCTTAAAATTACGACGATCTACGTGGATCTGGCCCATTGTATATATTTACCTGGATGTTTTGCTTTATATATAGATATATCTATATATATGTGTATTTATCTGAATTAAAGAGAATTACAATGTATATATTTGACTGAATTAAAGATTGTTACAATGTAAATATTTATTTGGAGTAAAGGTTATTACAATGTATATATTTGTATTTATTTGATGTGTGGCTGATGGTGGGTGAATGTGTGATAGGATGAATGAGAAGGTAAGATATTAGAATATATGGAGGCATTTATGGTAAAGATTTTTTTTTTATAAATGTGGTTTATAGATATTGATCAGATTCTGTACATTGAATAATGATTAGGAATATAATGTGATAGATTCTTGTATAAATGTAAATGTTTTTGTATTTAAGAAAAGAACCAATAAAAATAAATTGAAAACAATGTATACAAGGGGGCAGATCCACAAAGAGAGTACGCCGGCATATCTACTGATACGCCGGCGTACTTTTAAATTTCCCGCGTCGTCTCTTTGGTTTGAATCCTCAAAACAAGATACGACGGCATCTGGGCTAGATCCGACAGGCGTACGTCTTCGTACGCCTTCGGATCTAAGATGCAATTCTTCTACGTCCGCTGGGTGGCGTTCCTGTCGTTTTCTGCGTCGAGTATGCAAATTAGCTATTTCCGACGATCCACGAACGTACGAGCGGCCGTCGCATTCTTTTACGTCGTCTCTAGTCGGCTTTTTTCTGCGTATAGTTAAAGCTGCTATTTGGTGGCGTACGCAATGTTAAATATGGCCGTCGTTCCCGCATATAATTTGACATTTTTTTTTTGTTTGCGTAAGTCGTTCGTGAATGGGGCTGGACGTAATTTACGTCCATGTCAAAACCAATGACATCCGTGCGACGTCATTTACCGCAATGCACGGCGGGAAATTTAGGGATGGCGCATGCGCAGTTCGTTCGGCGCAGGGACGTGCTTCATTTAAATGAAACACGCCCCCCTACTCGCCGATTTGAATTAGGCGCAGTTACGCCGCGAGAGATACACTACGCCGCCGTAACTTACGGCGCAAATTTTTTGTGGATTCAAAGCTGCCAAAAGTAAGTTACAGCGGCGTAGCGTATCTCAAATACGCTGAGCCCATGCAATTGTTTGTGAATCTGCCCCAAGGAGTTTTTTGTTTGTCTTCCGATTGCCCGTCTGCTTTGTTAGTGGATTTGGATTGCTAGCTCTGGTGACACAAGGACTGCTCTGTGTGGATATATTTCCCATTCTATACGTTGTGTTATGTTCGGCTCTATACGAATATTAAGAATTCAATTATTAAACATTTCTATAAATTGTCCGCATTGCTGATGATCCTTTTTAGCCATTCCTGTATTTCGCCTCCACTGAACATGAATCATCTTTATCTCGGAGCAGCGGAGGGACGAGTCTTCCATGTCACCGCCGAGTGGACGATCGGCTTGTGTGATACGGCGGTGACTGATTCCCCAGTTCAGGTTCCACATCTGTCAACAGTCAGCTGACTTTGCACAAAGGCGACATGTGGAAAAGTCTTCATCAGGGGCAGGAATGAGGCTCTCGGGTTACTCCTCGCTCTTCCCCAGCACAGGTATGTTCAGCCGCTTTCATCTTCCTGATAGCTCCCACGGGAAAAATCGCAGCCGCTACACCTAGTCAGGTCAAAGTCTGGTCTTGCCGTTTCGCTCGGTCCCCGTAGCCTTTTTTTTTAAATTGTTTAACAATTTTCACCTGTCCGTCACTCTTCTACGCCGCGGGACGCCATTCGCCAGAGCCGGAGGGAGCTGTTCACAGAGATCGACTTTAAAGTACATTAAAGCTAAGAGGGTCGGAGGATGGGAAATAAATCATGCGGCACTGTTTTCCTTGGCGTGGCCGAGTCCTCCGGGTCACGCTTAATAGGCTCAATTTCAGAATATTGGAGGAATAAAAGACGCGGAGTGAAATCAGAGATATTCGCTTTGTTACTAGAAATAAATGTAGCGGCTTTATGATTAATAACTTCCATGCAGAAAAACAGATTTCTGGAGATATGAACAAATGTTCCGCAAAGCGAGTTACAGAAAAATAAAATTTGTAGCAGATCAGCTGCAGATTTCGGTCGCTGGAATCCATCACTGATTACCAGGCATAGGTGTGCGCAGGCTATGGCATTAGGGTGTGCACCCCAAAGCCCAAACACACACTACCAATCACTCACGATGTTCATTCAGAAAGGGAAGGGGCCAGTAAATTACGGGGCAGATCCACGTAGATTGGCGCTTCTCTCCGCCAGGCGTAGCGTATCTAAGATACACTACGCCGCCGTAACTTTTTTTTTCGAATCCTCAAAGAATTTGGCGGTGAATCTTTGGCGGTGTAAGGACGTGCAATTCAAATGGATGTGATGGGGGCGTGTTTTATGTAAATACGTCGTGACCCGACGTAAACAACGTTTTTTTGGAACGGCGCATGCGCCGTCCGTGGGGGTATCCCAGTGCGCATGCTCGAAATTAAACCGGAACAAGCCAATGCTTACGACGGTGACGTCATTCTACGCAAATCCCTATTCGCAAACGACTTACGCAAACAATGTAAAAAATTAAAAATTTGACGCGGGAACGACGGCCATACTTAACATTGAGTACGCCACCATATAGCAGCTTTAACTATACGCCGGAAAAAGCCGAACGCAAACGACGTAAAAAAATGTGCTGGCCGGGCGTACGTTCGTGGATCGCCGTATCTAGCTAATTTGCATACTCAACGCGGAATTCGACGGAAGCGCCACCTAGCGGCCGGCGGAAAAAATGCACCTAAGTTCCGACGGCGTACTAAGACATACGCCTGTCGGATCGATCCCAGATGCCGTCGTATCTTGTAGATACAAAACAAAGATACGACGCGGGAACTTTAAAATTACGTGGCGTATCAATAGATACGCCGGCGTAATTCTTTTGTGGATCTGCCCCTACATATTTACTGGCCCCTTTCCCCACTTCTAAAACATCCCAGCAGCAACATCCAATAGGAGAGGAGGGAAGCTGGGGGGGAAGATGGGAGCCAGGGCAGTAGGGGGAATCTGTGCTGCACAGGGTGATTAGAGTGTGCCTGGGCACACCTGGCACACCCTGTGCGCACGCCTATGTTACCAGAACAGGCAGGGAACACCGGCATTTATTTTACTAACATACTGTATATACTCGAGTATAAGCCGAGTTTTTCAGCAGTTTTTTGTGCTGAAAATCCCCCCCTCGGCTTATACTCGAGTCACCTTTTTGCGCCTGAACTCCATGATCTTGGGGACCTGGTACCGGCCGGCCGTGGACCCCAAACTTGGCACACATGTAGTCCCCCTCTTCCTGTACAAGTGTGCAAAGTTTGTTATCCGGGGGACCTACGGCTGGGGAGCACCAATTTTTCAAACCCGGGCACCCCTTCCATAGACTCCCATGTTAAACAGTAATTTCTCCAGTGTATTTGGGGACCCGGTACCAGCCGGTCGTAGGTTCCCTGGACCCGGACCTTGGCACACATGTAGCCCCATTTCTCCTCTACAAGTGTGCAAAGTTTGCTGTTTAGGGGATCTACAGCTGGGGAGCACCGATTTTTCAAAGCTCGGCACCCCTTCCATAGACTCCAATGTTAAATGTCAGTCTAGTCATGGGCACAGTGAGGCACGGGCACAGTAAGGCATGGGCACAGTGAGGCATGGACAGAGTGAGGCATGGGCACAGTGAGGCACGGACACAGTGAGGCATGGGCACAGTGAGGCAAAGTAAGGCACAGTGAGGCATGCACATGGGCACAGTGAGGCATATGCACAGTGAGGCATGCACATGGACACAGTGAGGCACAGTGAGGCATGTAGATGGACACCCTAGGCTTATACTCGAGGCAATACGTTTTCCCAGTTTTTTTGTAGTAAAATTAGGTGCCTCGGCTTATATTCGGGTGGGCTTATACTCGAGTATATACGGTATATCTTCGATTATTTGATAATACGACAAATACAAGGCTTATTAACATTAATTTATCCTGGGATAAGCAGCACTCAGCCAGTACAGCAAGCAGCAGCTCTGGTGGAACCAGGACCGGCGCTAGACTGTTTTGCACCCTAGGCAAGACCAGCTACTTGCACCAGACCCCCCCCCCAAAAAAAAATCCCCATTTTTAAAAACAGTAGAAAATATTAAAACAACAAAACCTGATTCGCCCCATTGGTTCCAGTAGTTGTTTATTTTTGTTCTTTTTTTTTTTTATTATTTTTTTTTTTTTATTTTTTGATAATTTTTTTTACATTTTATTCATAATTTTATTTTTTTTACAATTAGATTTTTTTATAATTCTTTTTTTTACGACCCCCTACAATTTTAACCACTTGCCTACCGCCGTATTGTAAGGAACCCTCGGCTTCCCGGCATTGCGCTGACCGCATCACCTGGGGACCCGATGCGCGTGCCCAGCGGCTGCGATGTCCCCCGGGCACCCGCGATTGTTTATCACAGAGCAGGGACCTGGATCTGTGTGTGTCACCGCTGCCGCCCCCTATTCAGGTGTCCGGCTCCTTGTCGGGCTCCGGGCATCTAAATTACAGAGGCGGGGGTGCTTCGGAAGCGTCTGATTAGAGCCATAGGCTCTAATAGGCTTCCAAATTGGTAAACAGCGGGCGCAATGCTGTGCGTTCGCTGTTTACACAGTGCTGTTTTAGGGAAGTGAATAAATCGCTTTCCTAACACTGACCCGCCTCTCAACCAATCAGGATGCTTGGGTCTGGTTACCTGTCATTATCAGGCATCCAATCATAGCAGAGGACAGGAAGAGGACAGGAAAAGACATTGAAGACTCAGAGGGAGCGTGAAGGACAGCGCCGTGACCCGAGACAGGTAAGTGCGGGGGGGGGGGGGGGGACACTGGCAGAATTTGATGGGGCAAAGTAGCAGCAATTGATGGGCACACTGGCAGCAATTTATGGATACAATGGCAGCAATCAATGGGCACAGTGGCAGCAATTGATGGGGCACACATAGGCGGCACTGATGGGCACACATAGGCGGCACTGATGGGCACTCATGGGCGGCACTGGGCACTCATAGGCGGCACAGATGGGCACTCATGGGCGGCACTTATGGGTGGCACAGATGGATACTTATGGGTGGCACAGATGGGCACTGATAGGTGGGCACTGGGCATGGATGGGCACTGTGGGTGGCACTGATGGACACTGTGGGGTGACACTGATGGACACTGTGTGGCAGCACTGATTTATCCATGTTGCCAGTCAGTGCCCATTTGTGGGCACTGATTGGCATCTTTTTTATTTTTTAATGCTCTTTTTTTTTCCCACTGACTTTTATTTTTTATTTTTTTGCCCCCTTTTTTTTTTTTTTTTGCCCTTCCCTGGTGGTCCGAGGGGGGGCTGCACTGATTAACAATCAGCGCGAACCCCCCCTGTCAGGAGAGCCCCCGATCGGCTCTCCTCTACTCACGTCTGTCAGACGCGAGTGAGGAAGAGCCGATCAACGGCTCTTCCTGTTTACATCGTGATCAGCCGTGATTGGACACAGCTGATCACGCGGCAAAGAGCCTCCGCCGGAGGCTCTTTACCAAGATCGGAGATGCAGGGTGTCAGACTGACACCCCGCATCACCGATCGCCGCGCTGCGCGCCCCCATGGGGCGCGGCGGCTGTTATCCTGCAGGACGTCAATAGACGTCCAGTCAGGATTTCAGAACCACTTCCCGGACGTCAATTGACTGGGCGGGAAGTGGTTAAAGGTTCTGCGAAGGGAACGTTTATGGGGGACGTGAAAAGCAGCCGTTCCTCCAACTGCAACCGATATATAAAAATCGGGATATAAGAGGAAAAATGCAAAAATTATATCAAAGATTTATTTTTATCCACTTGCCAACTGCGCACTATACATGTACTGCGACAGTACGGGCCATCTGCACAGAATCACGTATATATATATATATATATATACAGTATCTCACAAAAGTAAGTACACCCCTCACATTTTTGTAAATCTTTTCTTCTATCTTTTCATGTGACAACACTGAAGAAATGACACTTTGGGCCAAATCTTCAAAAAAGCTGCCTAACTTAACTTTCAGCAGTTAAGTTACACAGGCGTTAAATTTCTACCTAAGTGCCCGATCCACAAACCTAGAAATTACACGCCGTGTAACCTAAGTGCCTCCGTCGCAAGGCGGTCGTCTGCTCGAGGGGGCGATTCCTATTCAAATGAGGCGCGCTCCCGCGTCGGACGTTCGGCGCATGCGCGTGACGTCATTTTTCCCGACGTGCATCGCGCGAACGTACTTTACGCCGGGCTTTGTGGATCGCGACGGGACAATAAAGTTGCGTCGGGTAAAAAAAAAAAATACGCGCCGGGAAAAAAAAATCGAAATTTTAAAAAAAACGCGCCGATCGGAAAAAAGGTTTGTTTTTACAAGGTCTAAACAGTTTAGGCCTTGTAAAAGCATTCCTAATTTTACGCATGCAAAACGTAACTTACGCAGAAAACACAAAGCTAAAAAGCTTTGTGGATCTGCCTAAGTACTCATTTGCATACGCAAAGCGGCATTTCGACTCGAAATGCCCCCAGCGGCGGATGCGGTACTGCATCCTAAGATCCTGTAAGTCTATTACAGATGTCAGATCTTCTGCCTATCTTTGGAAAAATCCTTCTGAGGATCATTTCCAAAGATAGCCACAGGGATACGCAGGCTGAACAGCAGTTCCGCCTGCGTATCTCCTTTGAAGATTTGGCCCTTTGTATCTACAATGTTGTGTAGTGAGTGTACAGCTTGTATAACAGTGTAAATTTGCTGTCCCCTCAAAATAACTCAACACACAGCCATTAATGTCTAAACCGCTGGCAACAAAAGTGAGTACACCCCTAAGTGAAAATGTCCAGATTGGGCCCAAAGTGTGAATATTTTGTGTGGCCGCCATTATTTTCCAGCACTGCCTTAACCCTCTTGGGCATGGAGGTCACCAGAGCTTCACAGGTTGTCACCGGAGTCCTCTTCCCCTCCTCCATGACGACATCACAGAGCTGGTGGATGTTGGAGACCTTGCGCTCCTCCCCCTTCCGTTTGAGGATCCCCCACAGATGATCAATAGGGTTTAGATCCGGAGACATGCTTGGCCAGTCCATCACCTTTACCCTCAGCTTCTTTAGCAAGGCAGTGGTGGTCTTGGAGGTGTGTTTGGGGTCGTTGTCATGTTGGAATACTACCCTGCGGCCCAGTCTCTGAAGGGAGGGGATCATGCTCTGCTTCAGTTTGTCACAGTACATGTTGGCATATAGAAAGGTGTCGGTAGAATTGATCTCTTCATAGATATGAGGAATTGTTCTCGGTGACCTCGCACCGCTCCTTGTGAATGACTCCCAATCCTCGCCCGGGTCGCCCCGCTGACCTCCATGTGCCTCCGCTGTGGATTGGCTGACATAGAACATGTGACTTTCCCTTCCAGAGGTAGCAACGCTCTCCATCTGCCTTCAACATGTTCCTCTGACATTTACTAATGTCTCCTAGAAGAGACGAGTAGAAGGGAAAGACTTCTCCGAGTTCAAACATTCTGCATCACCTCCCCGCAGCCGTCTAATGTTCAGCCAAAGTGCTGGGGAAGCAGGGGCCGGGGGAGGGGTGAAGACACCACCACCCCCATTTTTATTCATATTATAAAACATTTCTTGTTATTTTTAATTGCTGCAAATTCCGTGAGTCATGACGTCACCCATAGCAGGGCCATCTTTTCCATTGGGCACGCTGGGCAGTTGCCCGGGGGCCCCGCTTGCCTGGGAGGCCCCACCGGCTGCCCAGCAACCCCAGTAAAAAATTGTGTAGAGTGACGGGTTAGAACTGCCCATGCCCAGTTTGCGGAAATCACAGAGAAGATCCGGTCCTCCACGAGTGCGGGGGGTTGCTGAGGTAAGGGGGGAGTGAATGCAAAAATGTAAGGGGGCACTGATATAAAGGTTCCCCCTCCTATATTAGTGACCCCCCTTACCTTAGTGTATTTACTCTACGGAAGGTGGTCTCTGGTCACCCCTTTACATCAGAGTCTGCAGGATTCCCCCTTACAATGCAAGGGGGAACTCAGTCTGCGGACCCTGATGTAAGTGGGAAAGAGAAAGCAGTGGACTCTGATATAAGGTGGTCTCTGGTCACCAGAGCCCCCCTCCATATCAGAGTTCCCTCCTTAGATCATGATCTGCAGCGTTCCCCTTTACATAAGAGTTCCCTTTCACTGTAAGGGGGAATCCTGCAGACTCTGATGTAAGAGGAAACTGTGCTGGCTGGGTTATAGTAACCTGACCTTCATGTCAATGAAGACATTTTTTTTTTCCTTTTGTTTAACTTAAACACATTGCTAATAGCACTAGCTGTATGTTTATAGTTTAAATACTGACATTTGCATTGTTCGGCACTGAAAACGGTAATTTTAGGTACTTTTTTTGCAGTGGCAGAAAAAAATGTGGTTCTGCCAGTAAATTTTATGATTTATGTCAGTAAATTCTCGTGCGTGATTTTGTAGACAGGGCCCCAGTGCACTGTATTGCCCGGGGGCCTATAATGCTCTTAAGATGACACTGACCCATAGGCCCCCATTTTCAGTGCTGCCTCCTCTCCCCTGCAGCAGCCACTCTGACAGAAGAAAGCCAGAGCTGCACCCTTCTCTCCCCTGCAGCAGCGGCTCTCTGACAAAGGAGAGCCAGAGCTGCATCCTCCTCTCCCCTGCAGCAGCCACTCTCTGACAGAGGAGAGCTAGAGCTGCACGCTCCTCTCCCCTGCATCAGCTGCTCTCTGTCAGAGGAGAGGCAGAGTTACACCCTCCTCTCTCCTGCAGCAGCTGCTCTCTGCCAGAGCTGCACCCTCCTCATCTCTGCAGCAACCACTCTCTGACAGAGGAGAGCCAGAGCTGCACCCTTCTCTCCCCTGCAGCATCCACTCTCTGACAGGAAAAAGCCAGAGCTTCACCCTCCACTTCCCTGCAGCAGCCACTCTCTGACATAGGAGAGCCAGAGTTGCACACTCCTCTCCCCTGCAGCAGCCACTCTCTGATAGAGGTGAGCCAGAGCTGCACCCTCCTCTCCCCTACAACAGCCACTCACCGACAGAGAGGAGCCAGAGCTGCACCCTCCTCTCCCCTGCAGCAGCCACTCTCTGACAGGGGAGAGCAAGAGCTGCACCCTCCTCTCCCCAGCAGCAGCCGCTCTCTGACAGAGGAGAGCCAGAGCTTCCCCCGCCCCTACCCTGCAGCAGCCACTCTCTGACAGGGGAGAGACAGAGTTGCACCCTCCTCTCCCCTGCAACAGCCGCTCGCCGACAGAGAAGAGCCAGAGCTGCACCCTCCTTTCCCCTGCAGCAGTCGCTCTCTGACAGGAGAGAGCCAGAACTGCACCCTCCTTTCCCCTGCAGCAGTCGCTCTCTGACAGGAGAGAGCCAGAGCTGCACTCTCCTCTCCCCTGCAGCAGCCGCTCTCTGTCAGAGGAGAGCCAGAGCTGCACCCTCCTCTCCCCAGCATCAGCTGCTCTCTGACAGAGGAGAGCCAGAACTGCACCCTCCTTTCCCCTGCAGTAGCCGCTCTCTGACAGAGGAGAGCCAGAACTGCACCCTCCTTTCCCCTGCAGTAGCCAGAGAGCCAGAGCTGCAAGATCATGTGATCAAACCAGAGTGGAATAAAAATAGGTAAGTACACAGATCTTCTTTATACAGGGCAGGCAGGATTGGTAGGGGGGATAGTTTCCTCTACTTGGCACGGTAGTTATTGGCAACAATAAATGTATCACATCCAAAAATCTAAAGACAAAACCCCAAACCTTGTATTTGGGATAACACCTTCTGTGTATTTGTTACATGTTTGCTATTACTTACCAAAACTAACCAACAAAAAAGTGTTATTTTCTGAAAACTCCAACACTGAAAAATCCTACTTGGTCCTCTTTGCTTAGGAGGGGGCTGGGCCATACTTCACTCTGCTGTGCTGTGCTGGCAGATCTCATTATCCCAGTTGTAAACTAAAGCCGCCATGGAGGAGAGGACTCGAGGCTGAGCCGCTGCACCACGATGCAGCAGGGCAGCTGCTTGGCCCGGGACTCGGAAGGTAATGGAGATCTCTGTAGTAGCAGTGTAGTAGCAATGCTTACTTCAGTGATTTTCAGATTCTAGGGGGATCCCAGAGGTATGGTATATACATAGTTGGTCCAAGCTGTTTTTTTGGGCGTCTTTTTATGTAAAATGAACTTTTAGGTCCTGAGGAAATTACTATCAGTACAGAAAGCTATAATAATATCCTATTATTAGGTAAATCATAGAAGAAGAGCGCTGACAAGGGTCTGAGAATAATTTTCATTATCCCCATGAAGAGCTCCATAATTCCCAGAGATCGAGTCATGTCTATTAAATACAGAGAGACATATGATGGAATCATCATTAGAGTTATTAGAACCTTACCGGCAGAGGGTTAAAGTTTTGATCCACCAGATGGTTGTATCCATGATCAAAGAACGAATGTCGGATCACAACATCAATTCCTTGATTGGCCGACATTCCTAACGTATTCAGCCACCTAAAGGAGAGAAAATCAATTTGGTTTTAGTCATTGGAGAAGACTTGGTGCTTCGTGTCTGAACATAGGTCGGGTCATTGCAGAAAATAACTGAGAAAACCTGACCAACAATGTCTACATCTGTCATCCAGATCATCGATTCTACAACATGACAACCTTTGCGACCCATCACCACCTCCACCATCCCCAACACCTCCACCATCCCCAACACCTCCACCATCCCCCAACACCTCCACCATCCCCAACACCTCCACCATCCCCAACACCTCCACCATCCCCAACACCTCCACCATTTACAATACTTCCGCCACCTCCACCATCTCCACCATGTCCACCATCTCCGCCACCTCCACCATCCCCAACACCTCCACCATTTACAATACCTCTGCCATCTCCACCACCTTCACCACCTCCACCATTTACAATACCTCTGCCATCTCCAACACATTCACCACCTCCACCATCCCCAACACCTCCACCCTCCCCAATACCTCCGCCATCTCCAACACCTTCACCACCTCCACCATCCCCAACACCTCCGCCATTTACAATACAGTGCATCTCTAAACTCTGTACTATGTACCAAGCGCACCCCAGAACTCTGCACTATGTACATGACACCCCCCGAACACTGCATGCAGTGCATCCCTAAACTCTGTACTATGTACCAAGCGCACCCCAGAACTCTGCACTATGTACATGGCACACCCCCGAACGCTGCATTCAGTGCATCCCTAAACTCTGTACTATATACCAAGTGCACCCCAGAACTCTGCACTATGTACATGGCACCCCCCGAACGCTGCATGCAGTGCATCCCTAAACTCTGTACTATGTATCAAGTGCACCCCGGAACTCTGCACTTGGCGTACCCCTGGGGGAGGGCAGTTTTGGGGGTTGTGGTTGAGTTCCTGCACCTATTTTCGGAGAATTTTTTTTTTCTAACGGATATATGTGTATGATTGCTCATTGATGCAACGCGAACAAGCAAATTGTTTATTCATGGAATTCTTTTAAATCCACAAATGCTTATATTGCAGTAAATAGCCTCTGTGGTACGCCGAATGCCCCTCAAGGTGGTTTGCTGGGTGTGTTTATAATCTGACATGATCAGTTTTGCCCCTATAATTGTGAGCCGCATAAGCCTCCATGGCAACCTCCAGGAGGGGGTTAACTCAACCTGTAAGCTGACACCCAAGACCCGGAATGAAGGCTCCTAATGGCGGCTAATGGCGGCCTCTTCAAATGACCTCCCGTGGAATCAATTTAGAGGTGAGGGCGAGCTTAGCGAGGTGTTATGTATAATTTTCTACTAATAAACGCTCATAAGTCTTGTGATCAGTGGAGGAATCTAAACACACATAATTGCCTCCCCCCTGGGGGCTTCTACCAAGTAGCCCCTATGAAGTGCGTTTAATGGCCGCGCTCTAATCCTTTTCTCAGTTTGTAGCTTTACAGTGTCAGCAAAGCCAAATTTCAGACTTTATGGCTTAGTTAAGGGCAAATCGGACAAACCTGGCAACCAAGTGCAAGTTACCGGCCCTGAGAGTGTGCAAAGTGTAAAAGGAAGGGACCCGTCCTGGTACCGTCTGATTTGGGTCTTTTGTATTTTATGTATGCGGTCTCATTAATAAATACTGAGCCTAATGATATAAATGGGGAACTAGGAAAGCCATAAACAGCTGCAATGCTATAAAATGCTCCAGATGCTGAAAATTATTTATAGGGTATATTTATAGAAAGGCACGCATGTGGCGTCAGCATTTTCTACGTTTAATGATTCGATGCTCGCTGAAGAGCTGACAAACTCAAAGGGTCTGATTAGCGAGAGCTGACACCGAGTAAATTGCATTAACAGAGGTGTAGTAATTGCAATCTGCGTCCAAATTGCTTTTGCATGTGTGCGCCGATAGTGCCGAGACAAAAGGGAGAGATTTCCTGCGTGTAGCACGGCCCAGATCCCAGTACAAGTATGGTGCAAGCTGTGATACTGCACAGATGTTACATGGGACGTCCTGCCAAGACGCTGCGTTATACAGTGTGCGTCTATTATATCTGCGAGGTGAAGAGGTAAAAAATCAAAGCGGAGTAATGGTTTATGTAGACGGAGAGATTACAAAGGGTTCCTTGTCTATAGGGGGAAGTAAAGATTTATTCTGAATGGTGGAAAATATGAGAGATGCAAATTGTATAACAACCTGCATGGATACAATTTAAATCACCTCCATGGCACTCTGATGTTGTGTGGGAGACAGTTGGAACACTGACACTGTGTTGGAGACAGTTGGAACACTGACACTGTGTTGGGGACGGTTGGCACACTTACACTGTGTTGGGGACGGTTGGCACACTGACATTGTGTTGGAGACATTTGGCACACTGACATTGTGTTGGGGATGGTTGGCAGACTGACGTGTTAAAGACAGTTGGCACACTGATATTGTGTTAGGGATGGTTGACTTGGCAGACTGACGTGTTAAAGACAGTTGGCACACTGACATTGTGTTGGAGACAGTTGGCACACTGACACTGCATTGGAGACAGTTGGCACACTGACATTGTGTTCGAGACAGTTGGCAAACTGACATTGTGTTGGGGATGGTTGGCAGACTGACGTGTTAAAGACAGTTGGCACACTGACATTATGTTGGGGAAAGTTGGCACACTGACATTGTGTTGGAGACAGTTGGCACACTGACACTGCATTGGACACAGTTGGCACACTGACAATATGTTGGAGACAGTTGGCACACTGGCATTGCGTTGGAGACATTTGGCACACTGACATTGTGTTGGGGACAGTTGGGACACTGACATTGTGTTGGAGACAGTTGGCAAACTGACATTGTGTTGGGGATGGTTGGCAGACTGACGTGTTAAAGACAGTTGGCACACTGACATTGTGTTGGGGAAAGTTGGAACACTGACACTGTGTTGGGGACGGTTGGCACACTGACATTGTGTTGGGGACGGTTGGCACACTGACATTGTGTTGGTGACAGTTGGCACACTGACATTGTGTTGGGGATGGTTGGCACACTGACACTGTGTTGGAGACAGTTGGCACACTGACATTGTGTTGGAGATTTTTTGCACACTGACATTGTGTTGGAGATTTTTTGCACACAGACATTGTGTTGGCGACAGTTGGCACACTGACACTGTGTTGGGGACAGTTGGCACACTGACATTGTGTTGGAGACAGTTGGCACACTGACATTGTGTTGGAGGCAGTTGGCACACTGACGTGTTGGAGACAGTTGGTACACTGATATTGTTGGAGACAGTTGGCACACTAACACTGTGTTGGAGATGGTTGGCACACTGAGATTGTGTTGGAGACAGTCAGCACACTGAGGCCTCGTACACACGACAGAGTTTCTCGGCAGAATTCGGCGAGAAACTCGGTCAGAGCCGGATTCTGCCGAGAAACTCTGTCGTGTGTACACTTTCGGCCCGATGGAGCCGCCGAGGAACTCGTCGAGAAAATAGAGAACATGTTCTCTATTTTCTCGTTGTTCTATGGGAGCTCTCGGCCCGCCGAGCTCTTCGGCGGCTTCAGGGCTGAACTGGCCGAGGAACTCGATGTGTTTGGCACGTCGAGTTCCTCGGCCGTGTGTACGAGGCCTGACACTGTTGAAGGCAGTTGGCACACTTATGTGATAGAGAAGGTCAGGTCACTGACATTGTGTTGGAGAGAGTCGGCACACCACTGACAATGTTGGGGAGAAGGTTGGAACACACACATTGGGTTTGGAGATGGTTTTCACACTAGCGTTGTGTTGGAGACAGTTGGCACACTGATGTTGTGTTGGAGACAGTTGGCACACTGATGTTGTGTTGGAGACAGTTGGCACACTGATGTTGTGTTGCAGAGAGTTGGCAGCTTTTCTTTCCCTCCACTTTGCAATTGCACCCCTCTATTGTACAGTAACTCCTCGCTCTCTGCACTGCAGTCAGTGTGCTGTCGATTTCACACTGGTATCTTCTGTTCCCAACTCTTCTCTCTGGTCATTCTCCTCTACTTCCATCATTGACTCCTCCATCAATCTCTCCTCTTCTCTATGGTGAAGCTTCTCCACTTCCATTGATGCCTCCTCCCCTATTTGGTCATTCCTCTCCACTTCCATCAATGCCTCTTCTCTCTGGTGAATCTCATTCACTTCCATCGATGCCTCCTCTCCTCTATGATGAATCTTCTCCATTTCCATCAATGCTTCCTCCCCGATCTGATCATTCCCGACCTCTTCCATTACTGCCTCCTCCCCGATCTGATCATTCCCCTCCTCTTCCATCAATGCCTCCTCCCCTATCTGATCATTCCCCTTCTCTTCCATCAATGCCTCCTCCCTGAAGAATCTCATTCACTTCCATCGATGCCTTGTCTCCTCTATGATGAATCTTCTCCACTTCCATCAATGCTTCCTCCCCTATCTGATCATTCCCCTCCTCTTCCATCAAATCCTCCTCTCCTCCCTGATGAATCTCATTCACTTTCATCGATGCCTTCTCTTCTCTCTGATAAATCTCCTCAACTTTCCTTGATGCCTCCTCTCCTCTCTGGTAAATCTTTATCTCTTCCATCCATAGGCGTGCAAAGCCTATTGCATTATGTTGTGCACCTCAAACATTGGGGTGAAGCAAGGGGGATCCAGGCAGCAGAAAGAAGATGGGCATCAGAGCTGGGATATAGTGGAACCGAACTGTATTTTCCTCCTCCAGCAGCTGAAAGTAGGCCTCTCCTCCCCTCCCTCTCCCCGACATTCTGCTGCTACAGGAGCAAAATACAGTTCGGTTCCACTATATCCCAGCTCTGATGCCCTTCCTGTCCAGATTCTGGGGGGTCAGCAAGGAAGGATCGCAGTTTACATGTCTCCTGCCCACGATCGGCAGGTAGATCACGAATGACGGGTTGCCAACCTCAGGATTAGGGTGTGACCAGGCACACCCCTTGCACACGCCTATGCTTCCATCAATGCCTAAATCCACTCTATGCATATTCTTCTTTTTAGACATCTCTCTCTCATCCTCTTCCATCCATGTTCTACCTCCTATCCACTCTGGACATTCTCTTCTGCTTCTGTTGATGATCACTCTGCTCTCTGATCCTTCTCCTCCACTTCCATAAATGCCTCATCTCCTCTTTGGTTACTTTCCTTCGCTTCCATCAATGCTTCCCCTCATAGGTGTGCGCAACCTATTGTATTAAGGTGTGCACCTCAAAGCTCCAACACATATGCCCGTCTGACATATTAACCCACAGGTGTCAAACCCAAAGCCTGCGGGCCGAATCCGGCCAGGGGCCATTTCATGTGGCCCTCGCACCTCTTCTGCAGCTGACAGTGAGCTCCAGCCCTCCTCTGGTCCTCCTCCAGACCCTTACTTTCTGCTTTCAAGCAATGCATCCAGCTTCTTCCCAGCAGCAGCATAAGGTAAGGGGGGTGCACTGTGATGTAAGGGAGAGGGGTGGACACAACTCCTGATGGTGGGGTGGCTCTTGACATCTAATGCAAGGGGAGGGGATGCGCTGGACATCTAATCTTACAGATACAACCGGCCCTTTTAAGGGCAATCACAATGCCAATGCGGCCCACGATGAAATTGAGTTTGACACCCCTTGCCGGTCATCCTAAAACAATGGGGGGAGCAGGTGAGCACACAGGGGGACATGGGCAGCAGAAAGAAAAGAAAATGGAACAAGAAGGGGTGGCATACATTGGTGCCAATCCCATTTATTTTCCTCCTGTGGAAGCTGAATATCGGTGATAGGAAGAGGAGGAGAAGCCTACTATACCAAAAATACAGATCGGTTCATTAATTTCCACTCCAGCCGCCTATCCTGTCCAGGTTCTGGGGTCAGCAAGTACCTGCCAACAATTGATGGGTTGCCAACTCCAGAATTAGGGTGTGCCCAGGCAAAAAAAAGTTATACCCTTAAGGAATTTTATAATTGTTCTACAGAGTTTGTTGTGTACTGCCTCACCTGTCCATGCGGGCTCTTTTATGTCGGCAGGACAATTAGGGCACTTAGGGCGCGTTTCGGCGAGCACAGGCGTTTTATCGAAAAGGGCCGTGACCACCACAGTGTTCCTAAGCACTTCCTCACCCACCATGACCAATCTACAGCTGGTCTCAAGGTGTGGGTGGTTGAGTCCATCCCTGCCATCTACACTGCCGCTGAACGGTACAAACGCCTGTGTCAGCAAGAAACTTATTGGATATATTCCCTGTGCACTCTTGCCCCTGGGGGGTTGAACGAGGAGATTGAGGTTCACACATTGTTGTGAACTCAATTTTTATTTTGTGTAGATATGTCTTACCCTCCTTCCTTCCCTTATATGCTAATGTGTGTATTTTGTGTATGTAAGTGTGCATCTATCGCGCCTCTTCTACACATTTAGATGCATACCTATATGTGTACACGTGCATGCATATGCACACCCACTATGTGTATCCCTTGCACAGCGTAGTGTATTGTTTATGTGTATATATATGTATATATATATATATATATATATATATATATATATATATATATATATGTATATCTATGTGTGGCAAATCACCTAATTACCCCATGTCCCTTACCTGTACTGAGTTCCTCTGTCCGATTTGATACCATAGTAAGTATCATAATAATTAGCTGTAATAATTACAACTACGGTTTTAGCATTTCTTCTTTTAACTAATTTTGCCTATATTTTATAATCCTTTGGTGTTACCCAATTATAGTGATATTTTGTCCGTTTTCTAGCTGATCTTAATCATGTATTAATTGGGTACGTGATCACCCATGGCTACATCACCCTGAAAGCACCTGATCTTGAAAGCTAAGCAGGGTCAGCTCTGGTTAGTACCTGGATGGGAGACCGCCTGGGAATACCAGGTGCTGTAGGCTTTTGAGCATCCTCCCCATGTGTTATAAAAAAAAAATATATATATATATATATATATATATATATTCTTGAATAGGTACCTTCTAATAATCCATACAAACATGTTTTTATTCTTTTTTTATTTTATTTATTTATTTTTTGCATTTTTAATATATACTTAATGTTTATATATATATATATATATATATATATATATATATATATATATATATATATATATATATATATATATTCATTTTACATATATTCTCTGTTGGCCCCATGTTTTATGTATTGTGTATATGTATATATATATGTATATATTCTCTATAGTTTTATGACATACATATGTTTAATTATCCTGGTTCTTATACACCCCAGTTTTTATATACATGTTTTTTTTTTTTTCTACACGTCTTTTATAGTATTTTATCCAGCTTTTCTACTTATGCCATCATATTTATTTGTTAGTTTGCTGCTATCTTGGGCCACGCTGGGACCTGTAGTCCCACTGCACCGACATAAGCATAAAAGCACCAGCCTCTATAGCTCACCATCAGGCCAATAGAAGGAGCAGTGGCTCCGAGCGCGTAGCCCAATCAGCCTTTGTTCTCCCTGTTTGACCCTCCTCCCGGAAGTGTTCCTGGGAAGTAATCACGTGACCTGTCACGTGACCTGTGAGGCTGGAACAGACTACATCCTGAAGGCCACAGGACAGGCCTGAAGACTCCACACAATCTGCTTTCTTCACTTCTAAAGCAGCCCATGGATCCCGGACGAGGACTACAGGATGTTACAGATGAGCCTTCTTTCCTTACCTTCTTGTAAGTGTGTTTTTTACAATGTGTCATTAAAAGAACCTCTTTAATACTGCACTTAGGTGGCGCTTCCTTTCTCTACCCCTTTTTTGTTTACCACAGAGTCAGCTCTCTGAGGACAGCAGCCGCCATTGAACAGCCACATCACCTGCATTTTTAACCATTGAAATGCCTGTTACTACTATTTCCAATGGACTAATCACCATACTCCTACCCATATATGTACTTTGTATCTGCGCTGACAGTTACCTCTCCTATTGTACACCTGGCACAACCCTTGCGCATGCCTATGCTTCCCCTCTATGCAAGTTCTTCTCTCTGGACATTTGCATTCTTTTCCATCTATGCCCTTCCTCCCCTCCTCTCCTTTCTGGACATTCTCCTCAGCTTTCATTTATGATCACTCTTCTCTCTGGACTATCCACTCACCTTCCACTCAATGATAAGTCCAGCCCTGGCTATGTCCAGGGTGCAGAATCCCAGCGTGTGCTATGTACAGGGTGCAGAATCGCAGAATCCAGGAGTGTGCCATGTACAGGGTGCAGATTCCAGGCGTGTTCTATGCCAGTATGCCTACCCAATCCCCCCACAGAGCTCTCTTCTCCCCACACAAGAGAATTGTCTATAATTTACAGTGGCAGGTCAGGCTCCTGTTGATGCACACTGCAGGCTTGAGGGGCTGTGGATAACCCGCCCCTCCTCTGTGGTATAGGCAGAGCTGGGAGAGCAGGAACAGTTTTGTATGTGCTGGCTCCTGATACTAGAGACCAGCGCTGTCTTAACATCGGACGATGAAAACCCTGCTGGCTGCCGCTCACAGTGCAATCTTACTTCCTGTGCCAAGTGCTGGTACATAAAGAGCGTTCCAGTGCCCGTCACCCGCTCGGGTGATTAGGTTGTGCGTGCCTGGGCACAACCCGTGCGCACGCCTATGGCGGACACCTTGCTGATCCCTGATTCCAGGGGGGGGGGCACTTTCCCCCCCTTGCCCCTACCTGCGGACGCCCACTGAGTTCCACCAAGTTCCAGCTGAAAAAAAGCCCTGTCCATCGCTCTCATTACCCAAACTACTCGCCGCTCATAAACGGTCAGGCCCTGTACACACGACTGGATCGATCCGCTGAAACTGGTCCGCCGGACCAGTTCCAGCGGACAGATCCGGTCGTGTGTAGGCCCGAGGGGACAATTTTCCCGCGGATCGGACAGTTTCCAGCGGATAAAAATTTCTTAGCATGCTAAGAAATCTGTCCGCTGGAAACCTGTCCGTCGGACGTATTCGGTCGTCTGTACAGACTCACCGGACACGTCCGACCGACCGCCATCCCTCGCATGCGTCGTACTGATTCGACGCATGCGTGGAAGCTTTGAACTTCCAGGGCCGCCCACGTCGCCGCGTCATCGTCGCGGCGACGGGGCGGCCACGCCCCGCGTATTGTTTACGCGTGGATTTCTGTCTGATGGTGTGTACAACCATCAGACAGAAATCCGGCAGCGGTCGCAGCGGATCTATCCGCTAAATACGGTCCAGCGTACCGTTTTCAGCGGATCGATCCGGTCGTCTGTACAGGGCCTTATACATTTACTGGTTGTCTTCTAGCTGTGGCTCACTTGTTTCTTTCGCCTTGTTCCTCATCCTGTGTGTGGTTCTCTCTATTCACATTATTCTCGCTTTAGTTCTGTAGGAACACTGAAACCATGTGCGCGGAAGAACGAACAATACAGATTCTACCCGACTGACATTTTTAGTGGTCGGTGAACGAGCGTGTGACACTTTTAGTAGCCGGTGAAAGGGGTGCGTGTAATTAAACATCTAAATCAGCTTTAATTGCTAATTGTCAACACCAGTTGTGGGATTTAAGACTTCCCCATTCTTAGACTCCGTCTCCTCGAAGAGAAGAAATATTTAAAGTGCCGCCAAGAAAATGTTTGTACATTCAGAGAGAAGAATAACGGGGCGTATGTACTCACAGGAATCCAGCCGCATATGTATCTGATAAATTGTTTGTGCCTCTGGACCACGGAGCGCTGATTCCTCCGAGCCATACCTTCTTCCCTGGGGTGTGCATATTGACCACCTGTGGAGAGAACATACACACTTCTGTGGAAGAGCAAAGACCCAACATTCAGGAGGACGACTGGTTCTAATAAGAGCGCAAAGAACATGCAGTGAGTAGATGCAGAAAAACTTAAACATCAGCAGAGGAGAGATTCTCAATGCAATGATTCTCAATTGAAATGAATGTCACCCGATGAGGATTATTGCTCACAAAAACAATGGAAATCCCCGGAACCCAACCTGCGGCCCGACGGTCACGTGTGGCTCTTTGGTGTTTATGGTGGAGCCCTCCAGCCCCAGCAGACCGCTTAAAGGGGTTGTAAAGGTTAAAAAAAAAATAGCTTCCTTTACCTTAGTGCAGTCCTCCTTCACTTACCTCATCCTTCCATTTTTTATGACAACAACTTGCATATTAACCTTTAAAATTAGCACTTTTGAGTTTTTTACATTCGCGTCCCATAGGGCCAGATTCAGATAGATCAGCGGATCTTTAGATCCACGTAATCTATCTGATTTAAGATCCGCTGCCGCAAGTTTTTGAGGCAAGTGGGTGATTCACAAAACACTTACCTCAAAACTTGCGGCGGTGGATCGTAAATCCCCCTGGGAAATTCAAATTCCGCGGCTAGGGGGAGTGTAGTATTTAATTTCGGCGCGTCCCCGTGCCGATTTAAATGCGCATGCGCCGTCCGCGAATTTTCCCGGCGTGCATTGCTCCCAATGATTTTCCCGACGAGCGGTTTTGTGAATCGACGTACGCAAACGACGTAAAAAAAAAAAAAATCGACGCGGGAACGACGGCCATACTTAACATTGGCTGCGCCTCATAGAAGCAGGGGTAACTATGCGCCGGGAAAACCCTTATGTAAACGTCGTAAAAACACTGCGTCGGGCCCACGTACGTTCGTGAATTGGCGTATCTCGCTGATTTACATATTCTCACCGTAAATCAGCGAGAACGCCCCCAGCGGCCATTTTTAAATTGCAGTTAAGATCCGACGGTGTAACACAGTTACACCTGTCGGATCTTAGGCATATCTATGCGTAACTGATTCTATGAATCAGGTCCATAGATACGACCGGCCTAACTCAGAGATACGACGGCGTATCAGGAGATACACCGTCGTATCTCTATGTGAATCTGGCCCATAGACTTTAAGGCTGTTTGTGTGTTCAAACTAATTTTTTGCCTGTTCGCATGTTCTGCTGTGAACCGAACCGGGGGGTATTCGGCTCATCCCTAGTAATAATGTCATATACATACATAGATACATTGGTCCAAGTTGGAAGGAAGGAACTATGTATAACATGCCTAGAAATTCTTCTTCAGTAATTGTCAGGAATTAGATTTATTAACAAGAGAAACTTACGGTATGGATTTTGCGGATCTGTTCTGCCAGAGAATCCAGAAGTCGGGTTTTCACAAAGTCTACAGCTTTTCCCACACGCGCCTCGATATTGTGACTGCAAAGATAAGCAGATTTTAGTGACAGGAATGGAGTCAGCGACAAAACGTTTTCAGTAGTTGCAGAGTCTCGTCTATGGTAACGTCAGTCTGTGTTGGTGGGTAGAGTCTAGATTGGAGCCAGAAGCCTCAATATTCGATGCTGGTGGACGACCACAGATAGAAATATGAGTGAGCCCATGGAGGAAATGTGCACAACCCTCCACCGCTAATAACAATACCAGTTGTAGATTGCAGGCAGCTCTGCTGTGTGCGGATTTTATAACTGGAATAATATTTTCCCTGGACCTCTCCTGAAATCTGCCATCTTGAAGTATTGCTGCCTAGTTTGTGTTTCCCAGAAGTGTAAAAACACGATTTTACTACTGTGAGCATTCACAGAGCTTCATGAAGAAGACGGCCTGGAAAACACGGGACCCCAGAAGCTGGAATGAGGTGTTCACGGAAAGACTAATACTCGGCATGCACAGCCTCTAAATCTGGGAAAATTCACTAAAATGAAATTGGACAGACAACGGATGAAAACATATTAGAGGAAAGCTTCGGCTGACCACAGCCAACCAGGCACATAAAAACAATGGAAGTCCCCGACACCCAACCTGCGGCCCAAAGGTCACGTGTGACTCTTTGTTGTTTATGGTGGCGCTTTCTCAACTTTATTACCCCAGAGGAACCCCTAAAATAATTTTGCAGACAACGGCAAAACATTTCCTTACATCGGTGGCCAATAGAAAGAATGTCCCCCTTATAGTGGTAGTCAGAATGCCACCCTGCAGACAGCTAAAAAGATCACTGGTGTCATGCTACTGGCTTTGCCAAGTGTCACTGGTACTGAAACTATGCAGGCACCAGCAAATGGGAGGTCAACCACCTACAACTCATGGATCCCCTTACAACCTCTGGAGGAACCTGAGGAACTGCATGCACCATCAAATGGGAGGTCAACCACCCACAGCTCATAGATCCCCTAGCAACCCCTGGAAGAACCTCAGGAACCTGCAGGCACCATCAAATGGGAGGTCAATCACCCACAGCTCATGGATTCCCTTATAACCTCTAGAGGAACCTCATGAACCTGCAGGCACTATAAAATGGGAGGTCACTCACCCACAGCTCATGGATCCCATAGCATCCTCTGGGGGAACCTCAGGAACCTGCAGGCACCATCAAATTGGAGGTCAATCACCCACAGCGCATGGATCCCCTTGCAACCTCTGGAGGAACCTGCAGGCACCATCAAATGGGGGGTCAACCACTCACAGTTCATCTATCCCCTAGAAACCTCCGGAGGAACCTCAGGAACTGCAGGCACCATCAAATGGGAGGTCAACCACCCACAGCTCATAGATCCCTAGCAACCCCTGAAAGAACCTCAGGAACCTGCAGGCACTATCAAATGGGAGGTCAATCAGGAACAGCTCATAGATTCCCTAGCAACCTCTGGAGGAACCACAGGAACCTGCAGGCACCATCAAATGGGAGGTCAACCACCCACAGCTCATGGATCCGCTAGAAACTCGGGAGGAACCTCAGGAACCTGCAGGCACTATCTAATGGGAGGTCAATCACCCACAGCTCATGTATTCCCTAGTAACATCTGGAGGAACATGCAGGCACTATCAAATGGTAGGCCAATCACCCACAGCTCCATGGATCCCATAGCAACCTCTGGAGGAACCTCAGGAACCTGCAGGCACCATCAAATGGGAGGTCAACCACTCACAGTTCATCTATCCCCTAGAAACCTCCGGAGGAACCTCATGAACCTTAAGGCACTATAAAATGGGAGGTCAATCACAAACAGCTCATGGATCCTCTAGCAACCTCTGGAGGAACCTCAGGAACCTGCAGGCATTATCGAATCGGATGTAAATCACCCACAGCTCATGGATCCCATAGCAACATTCCAGAGGAACCTCAAGAACCTGCAGGCACAATCAAATGGGAGGTCAATCACCCACAGCTCACAGGTCCCCTAGCAACCTCTGGAGGAACCTCAGGAACCCATAGGTACTATCAAATGGGAGGTCAATCACCCACAGCTCGTGGATCCCCTAACAACCTCTGGCGAAACCTCAGGCTTCCATGAAACCCTGGTTGAGAATGGCTGTAGTAGAGATTCCAAGTGGGCACTTCAACACAAAGAACACAGACATGGTCCACTGTGGTCACCATCAGGAAACCCATCCTGAGAAATGCCATGGAGCCACTACTGGAGTGCATACAGACAGGAAGTGGCTGCAAAGAGACTGCAGGAGAACAATCACACTGAGATGCCACAAAGGATGAAAAATGGCAGTTGTTTGGCATAAATGACACTTTAACAGATGAAATCCCAATAAATCAGGCTTATATTTCTGAAACGTTCAGTTAAAGTGTAATGTGTCTCAGATGAAGTTCACACATTTGGTTCTATATCTTTTGCTGTTCTTGATTTAAAAATTGAAGAGCAGTTCAGAATCACAACATGTAGACAGTGCTGAGCACTATTCGATTCTTCATGACATATGACGATTCACAATCACCAACCCTTTCCAGACATTTATATTTCAGTAAGGTTGTCCAGTAACATATCAACACACAAAGTCCGACACCATCCTTCCACCAAAACTAACCGATGACTTCATAGTATTTGCACGGTGTCTATGTAGAACAAAACACTTCAATGTGAGCACAGCCGGCACAAAGGCCGAGCGGAAGGAGAGAAATCCCAAATGCAATATTACCTTTTTTTCTTGCCAGTTTATTTTTTTCTTTCCAAAACTTTTGAAATCCTCTGAATCTGCTCATTATTTTTCAGCCATTAAAACCATTGGATACCTTTCAGAAGCTCAACCTCTGATTAGAACAAATTCGTAGATGTGAACAGGAATTTGGGGCCTAATTTTCAGCTCTTGTGAGGTTTCCAGGATTGGAACGGAAATCTGTTTATAATTCTTCCGTCTGGATCATGTAGCCCCGGCATCGCGCCCCGAGGAATAAACCCGCAGTCATGGCGCCCCTATACCTTGTATTCCTGATTTGTGTGAACAGGAAAAAGCCGGACATTCGTGTTCTCTCTGCTCTGTCAAACAAAATGATCCGTCAATACTAAAGCAGAAAATTCCACCAAAGATACCGCAAAATAAAGAGAAGGCCTTCCTATGGCAGACCATATGTAATCCTTGACTAGTGTCAAACTACTAAAGGTGATTTATAATCTACAGGTAGGTCCATCCCTTTTATATCCATAGAAGCTATATGAAGGTCCTGAATATCCAAATACTTTTAGACACATTGGAAGCATGAGACCCAACTTATATTACATTACTATCAAATAATTAACTTTATCCATACCTCCCAAATTTCTGAGATGGGAACGAGAGACAACCATTAGCAAAAGTATGTAGGCATAGGACACAACTTCTGCCACACCCCCTTAACGACTTAAGACCCGGACCAATATGCAGGTTAACTGACAATTGCGCATAGCATACTAGCTCATTATGAATTACTTACCTTAGATCAAAGCCCCCTCAATAGTCCTTGTCCCCCCCTCCGGCAGCCGACATCACTCCGGGGGGTTACTTCAGGGTATCGTGGCTTCGGCACTGTGATTGGCCGGAGCCGCAATGACGTCACTCAGACTGCACTTGGCACATAGGTGACATTGCTTCAGTTTGCCCCAGTGCGCATGTGCCGATGACATCGGCACATGCAGGGGAACAGGAGATATACTTTATGCTACAGGTAAGCCTATATTAAGGCTTACCTGTAGTTACCCAGGATATCTCCTAAACCTGCAGGGTTTAGGAGATATCCTGGGTAACTACAGGTAAGCCTTAATATAGGCTTACCTGTAGCATAAAGTGGTTGTAAAGGGTTTACAACCACTTTAATAATGGATTCCAAGCAGAAGCAACGTGCTGTCAAGAGTTCTTGGGGTGCAGGTTGTCCAGCATCCACAGAAGGCCACAGAATGTTTACCGAGATGACACCATTGAGAAGAGCAATATGCACAGATGGATGAAAAAAGTTTAAAAACCAGCATTGAAGACAAACCACACAGTGGGAGACCATCAATGTTGGACGCCTGCACCCCTCCTTCGTAAAAAAAACTCAATGATGGCACATTGTTTCTACTTGGAGTCCATTATTTACCTCCGATGAAGAAGAAGAGTTACTATAGAGCAAAGCCTCGTACACACGACCGGTTTTCCTGCCAGGAAAACTGCCAGGAGAGCTTTTGGCCGGGAAAACCGGCCGTGTGTATGTTTCCTGTCGGGAAAACTGCCGAGAATCCTGGCGGGAAAATAGAGAACCTGCTCTCAATTTTCCCGCCGGGATTCCCGGCGGTTTTAAACCCGTCAGGTTTCCTATGGGGAAACACTGCGAGGGAGCATACACACAGCCGGGATTCCCGGCTAAAGCTCTCCCCGCAGTTTTCCAGACGGGAAACCCGGCCGTGTGTACATGGGGAAACTTACCGAGCAGGTTCTCGGGTTTTCCAGTCGGGATTCCAGGCGGACTTTATATCGCTGTGAATCAGGGTCATGTGTACAGGGCTAAAGATTTTCCATAGGGGAAGAGTTACTCTACCAACATATGACATTTGAATGACCTATGTAAGTTAATAAAAAAAGTTCTGCCCACTTCTGCATTACTTTTGGTACAGCCCTCTTATAATCAAAGATAATGTTATTTGTGACCGGAGTCACTTTGGGCGGAGGGCTTGTGGAACCTATCTCACTTTAGAGAGCTCTGGAAACTCCTTTTCCAGATCCACTGGCCCCTCCTATGTGAAAGTCATCCTGTGTCTATTAGGAGTACAGGATGACTGAGAACCCAGTCTGATCTGCACTAACCAAACTCACCGTACAACCACACCGGACTCAGCATTTTTCTATTTGGGATTCCCGGCGGAACTTATACCACCGGGAATCCCAGTCGTGTGTACAAGGCTAAAGAGTTTCCATAGAGGAAGAGTTACTCTACCAACATATGACATTTGAATGACCTATGTAAGTTAATAAAAAAAGTTCTGCCCACTTCTGCATTACTTTTGGTACAGCCCCCTTATAATCAAAGATAATGTTATTTGTGACCGGAGTCACTTTGGGCGGAGGGCTTGTGGAACCCGTCTCACTTTAGAGAGCTCTGGAAACTCATTGTCCAGATCCTCCGGCCCCTCATACTGTATGTGAAAGTCACCCTGTGTCTATTAGGGGCACATGGGTGACTAAGAACCCCAGTCTGATCTGCACTAACCAAACTCACCGTACAACCACACCGGACTCAGCATTTTGTTTTTCCTGGTAGTCTACCAATAAGATTTCATAAAACTTCACAAGATCTCGGAGAAAAAAACTCTGACTGCATATGTGCAAGATCTAGCACCTACATCATCTGTGGGCCAAGACACAACACGGGGAAGAAGAAGCTGGCCAAGGATGGTGACGTCTTTGAAGATGGTGGTGAGGTTGGAAGCGCGTATTGGAGGAGGCAAGCAGTAATGGTTTGAAGGTATTCAGATTTCTGTAATGCTTGTACTTTCACGGAGGAGGAGAGTAGGTCTGGTATAAGCCAAGATCTGATCACATTCCCTGATCTACAGATGACCATTAGTGGAAGAATTTGAAATTCTGTGTATGAAATACAACAACTTCAAGAAATGACACCAAATGACTTTACAATTTACAGTAAAAAATAAAAAAATGTGCAATGAGTGAGCCGCTGTGGTGTTACGTTATCGGAGAAGGATTCAGTCTATTGTAACAGACAATGGGAGAGTCCAGAGAACACAGCGAGCTCTCACAGCAAGCCTGCAGCTGGACTTAGCGCTCCTTCCAGGTGCAAACCTTTCTGGGGCCCATGGGACCAAGCACAGTCGTTGCTATATAAGCTTGCTGAGTGGGGAACAGCTGCTGATTCAATAGAAGAAGGAACATGTGACAGCAAAGTGCGATTTACCAATTCCTGAGCAATTCATTACATTACGGCCAAATAGTGATAAGACTGAGAGCCATTAAACAGCATGTCCTGTACATGGTAATGATAGATTTCACTGCTGTCTATGATATAATAATATATAACCTCCCCCATCATTCTACGTGGGCTTCTCTCCGCTCTCCAGTGTCCATAATATAACCTCCCCCCCATCATTCTATGTGGGCTCCTCTCTGCTCTCCGGTGTCCATGATATAACCTCCCCCATTATTCTATGTGGACTCCTCTCCGCTCTCCGGTGTCCATGATATAATAATATACAACCTCCCCCCATCATTCTATATGGGCTCCTCTCTGATGGACTCTCGGAAACATCCATTTCAGCTGTTTCTGCACTTTGCTGGGACACGTCTTATCTACGGACGTGGATGTAACACTTCTTCACTTTCATTCGAATTCTCAGCAGAAGGAAATGGAAGAATCTCTTCGGAATCTCATGTTCCAAGACAATTTCTTTCAACATTTCGATGCTACAAGATAGAAATCAATCATCTGTAGGATGTCCTTAAAATTCATATCTGCTAAAATAGAGTGAGCTGTGCAGGAAGTGTGCCTTCTACAGCTAAGTTCTGTATTTCTTTCCAGTATTGTCCTACAATAAACATGAAATAAATAAAGGGAGCTAATAAAGAAATTAACAGCCATTCTTTTGTGTTAAAGTAGTCTCCAAATCTCCATGTCCTGAACACATCTCCATCATCAGGGGCATACACAGGTCAGCCATGACCATACGACCATGCACCATGGCGTCTGAAGGTAAGCTGTGGTATCTGGCACCAAGTCGTCAGATGCTCATTTGGATTAAGATCTGGAGAATAAAGAGGCCAGGTCAACACCTCAAACTGGTTGTGTTCCTCAAACCATTCTTGAACCATATTTGCATGGTGCATTATCCTGCCACTGCCATCAGGGAATAGCATTTCCACAAAGGGGTGTACTTGGTCACAAACAATGTTTAGTTAGGTGGTACATGTACTGGTTGTGTTCCTCAAACCATTCTTGAACCATATTTGCATGGTGCATTATCCTGCCACTGACACTGCCCCCTAACATGTTTACTCCACTCCCAAAGCTTAGTCATCGAGCCTTTGGACAGACTGGGTTTAGGGGTTCCAGAGAATGGGAGAGGTTCTCAGGAAGCCCTGGAGGCGAACATGGGAGCCGGTGATTAGGGAACTAGAGAGAAGGGGGTCTTGGGAGGAGCAGAGAGGAAGGGTTGGGTTATATTATATAGTTGGTAATGTAGCTCAGGGCAGAGTTGTGTATGGCTTTGTATATTGTTATTTGATAGGTGCTCAGGAGTGGAGGACATTGAATGGAAACCAGTGGAAGGATTGGCAGAGGGGGTTGGAGAACACTGAATGGAGGCCTGTGGATGGATTGGTGGATATAGGTGGAGGCCACTTAATGAAGGTCAGTGGAGGGATTGGCAAAGAGGGGTGGAGGACATTGAATGGAAGCCAGTGGAAGGATTGGCAGAGAGTGTTAGAGGACACTGAATAGATGCCAGTGGAGGGATTGGCAAAGAGGGATGGAGGACATTAAATGGAGGCCACTGAAGGGATTGGCAGAAAGGGATAGAGGACACCGAATGGAGGCCAGTGGAGGGATTGTCAGAGAAGGGCAGAGGACACTGAATGGAGGCCAGTGGATGGATTGTCAGAGAGGGGTGGAGGACACTGAATGGAGGCCAGTAGAGGGATTGGCAGAGAGATCTGGATAACACTGAATGGAGGCCAGTGGAGGATTTGGTGGAGAAAGGTGGAGGACACTTAATGGAGGTCAGTTGAGAAATTGGCAAAGAGGGGTGGAGGACACTGAGTGGTAGCCAGTGGAAGGATTGGCAGAGAGGTGGAGGACACTGAATGGAGGCCAGTGGAGGGATTGGTAGAGAGGGATGGAGGACATTGAATGGAAGCCAGTGGAGGGCTTGGCAGAGAGGGGTGGAGGACACTAAATGGAAGCCAAGGGGAGGGATTGGCAGACAGGGGTGGAGGACACTGAGTTATTGGTAAAGTAGATGAGTCTGGCAGCAGCATTCATTATAAACTGAAGGGGGGTATAGTCTGTGTAGAGGTTAGCCAAGGAAAAGTGAGTTGCCATAGACGAAGCGAAAGATAACAAGGGAGTAAGTTAGAAGCTTAATGGTGTTATTGATTCAGAGAGGGTGAATTTCGGAAATGGTACAGAGGTAAAGGTGGCAAGATCAGGACAGTGGCCTATTTGGAAGGAGAGGTCAGAGTCCAGGATTATACTTAGCACCCTGGCATGAGGGGAGCAACTAAAGTTATGTTACAGATCTTGATGGTGAAGTTGAGGGATGGGGCACAGAGAGGGGGGGAAATATTATGAGCTCAGTATGAAAAAATGAGTTTAAGTAGTGTGCCATCGAGACTGATGTGTCAGTTAGTAGGTTAGTGATGTGTGAGGAGACTGAAGGGGTGAGCTGAGGAACACAGAGATAGGTTGTATTAGAGATGGTATTGAAAGCCATGGGGGGCCTTCAACTGACCCAGGGAGGCGGTAAAGGCAGAGAATAGTAGGTGTCTGAGGACAGAGCCTTGAGAGATCCCAATGGGAAGAGGAAGTGGAGAGGAGCAGACGGAGTTATAAACTACACTAAAGGAGCACTTGGACGGGTAGGAGGGAAACCAGGAAAGAGTCATGGAGGCCACGTAAATTGTGTTTTAAATGAAGGCCCCTAATCAGGGAGTCGGAGTGGCTACGTTGGGATTGGCTGCAATAGCATGAGGTGACGGGGTGGAGCCTGAGACTGAAAAAGCTATGCAGGGGCACATCCCACTACTCCCAGGAGAATCTGACGTCACAAGAGTTGACCACCCACCTGCCCATTGTGCGTTTCGTCACAGCTTCCTTGGCAGTTTTACCTTGCCAGCTATTACTTTATGGGCTAAACCCTCAAGTTGAATTACGGGATCAGTTTAATGCCTGTCTCGCACTGATGGTGGAGACAGGCCTCTTAGGCCCCGTACACACGACCAAACATGTATGCTGAAACTGGTCCGCGGGCCAGTTTCAGCATACATATTCGGTCGTGTGTAGGCGCGAGCGGGCCGAATTCCAGCAAACATTTGCCCGCCGGGCCTTTTCCCAGCAGGCAAATATTCCTGGACGTGTTTTAAAACCGTCCGCTGGAATCCTGCCCGCTCGGACATGTACGGTCGTCAGTACAGACCTACCGTACATGTCCGAGCGCCCGCCGTCCCTCGCATGCGTCGAATGACTTCGACGCATGCGTGGAAGCCTTTAAATGGCAGGCCCGACCACGTTGCCGCGTCATCGTCGCGGCGACGACGCGGACACGCCCCGCGTAGTGTTTACGCGCGGACTTCTGTACGATGGTTAGTACAGCCATCGTACAGAAGCCCTCTGGCAGGCATGTACGGTGAAAACGGTGCGACGGACCGGTTTCACCGTACATGTTTGCTCGTGAGTACCCGGCCTTAGACTACGCGGTTTGTTTATAGATGCTCACGGTATAACCGTGACCGGCATTGTAATTCAAATTTTGAAGGTTGTTATACCGATGTTCAATAAAGCTGTGGCCTTGCCCTACTTCCAACTTAAAATGGTCTATGTGTAATTTTTTGGGGGTCGCAAGGTGTTGTTATGGTTTAAATAAGTAGAAGTTAATATAACCCTAAGCTTCTCAGCAGTCATGACAGTGACTGATTCTTCTACAGTGAATGTTGGGTGAATGTAAAATTCACAGCTTTATAAAAACGTCCCTATGCATCTAATAAAGACACGGTCACCACATGGAGGAGATGACAGAAGCATGTAGTGGATATAATTCAATGTTACACCAAATGCAATGCCTGGCACAGCAGACTGGACTCCATTCAAGTTCTGTCAGGGAGATGAAGGTGAAGGTCACAGAAGAACTCCTCCTGATAAGAGGCCGAACATGGAAAATCCAGTCCGTGTGACACAACATAGACTCGCTGCCAGATTCAGCCTTTCTGTGTATTTTTCTTTCAGAATATATGTTTGCAGACCAGATACAGCGTGATTCCCAGAAGTGCCATAAATTAGTTTATTCAAGGCTGCAGAGAAACAAAGACACCTATGGAGGAACATTCAATTCTACCGAGAAACATTTGATCCAGCCAACTTTCTATACGGGAATGTTAACATGTCATGTAAAACACGGATCGTAACTACATATAAAGTTATTACTTTGTATAGAAACTCAGTAATAGGGATCTATGTCATCTATAATGATTTATAAGATTATTTAAAGGTTCCCTGGATTTTGGCTTCACTTATGCTAAAATGTTAAGTTTGTGGTAGGGCCATAATGGGATTGTCTGTCGGAAAAACCTTGGATGTTTTCTCTGATGGAATTCCGCTCAAGCTTCTCTTGCATACACACGGTCACACAAAAGTTCTCAAAAATTTCGACCGTCAAGACAAACAACACTACGACAAGCCGAGGAAATGAAGTTCAATGCTTCCGAGCATGCCTCAAATTGTTTTCGAGCATGCGTCGAAATTTTGCGTGTCAGAATTTCTAGAGGCAATCGGATTTTCCAATAGGAATTTTTTCCGCCTGAAAATTTGAGAACCAGCTCTCAATCATTTGTTGACGGAAATTCTGACACCAAACGTCCGATGGAGCCTACACACGGTCGGAATTTCCGTTCAAAAGCTCACATCTGACTTTTGCTGTCGGAATTTCCGATCGTGTGTACAGGGCATTCGATTGTCAGCTCCTTCCGGGCAGGATCTGTTGTGAAAGTTTTCCATACATTATTAAGTTCTAATATGATAGTACGATATAAATTGGTGAAATAAATAAACAGAACTCTAAAGAAGGATGGGGAGTGTTTGTTAACGCTCAGCAGCACCACTGAAAGCCAAGCAGCAGCTGAAACCCAATACTTCGCAGTAAACAAAATCTCAGAAGATGTATAAAAAGGAAGATTAAAAAATGTGTAATCCAGTTTTGTCTCCTCATAAATCACTTGTAAGGCCACATCTAGGGGAGGGGGGGGGGGGGGGGGGGGGCAGTTCTGGGAGTTTTTAATTATTAGAAGAGATGAAAAATATTCTTTATGATGAAAGATTTAAAAAGCTTGGTATGTTCAGTTCAGAAACGTCTTAGGAGGCAGATAATTGCCATATTTAACCACTTTAGACCCGGACCTTTAGGCAGCTAAAGGACCCGGCCAGTTTTTGCGATCCGGCACTGCGTCGCTTTAACTGACAATTGCGCGGTCGTGCGACGTGGCTTCCAAACAAAATTGGTGTCCTTTTTTTCCCACAAATAGAGCTTTCTTTTGGTGGTATTTGATCACCTCTGCGTTTTTTATTTCTTGCGCTTTAAACAAAAATAAAGCGACAATTTCGAAAAAAATGCAATATTTTTTACATTTTGCTATAATAAATATCCCCCAAAAATATATAAAAAAATATTTTTTTTCCTCAGTTTAGGCTGATACGTATTCTTCTACCTATTTTTAGTAAAAAAAATCGCAATAAGCGTTTATAGGTTGGTTTGCGCATAATTTTTAGCGTTTACAAAATAGGGGATAGTTTTATTGCATTTTTATTTTTTATTTTTTTAACTACTAATGGCGGCGATCAGCGATTTTTTTTCATGACTGCGACATTATGGCGGACACTTCGGACAATTTTGACACATTTTTGGGACCATTGTAATTTTCACAGCAAAAAATGCATTTAAAATGCATTGTTTATTGTGAAAATGACAATTGCAGTTTGGGAGTTAACCACAAGGGGGCGCTGATGGGGTTAAGTGTGACCTCATCTGTGTTTCTAACTGTAGGGGGGTGTGGCTGTAGGTATGACGTCATCGATTGTGATTCCCTATATAAGGGAACACACGATCTATGACGGCGCCACAGTGAAGAACGGGGAAGCTGTGTTTACACACAGCTCTCCCCGTTCTTCCGCTCAGGGGACCGATCGCGGGACTCCATCGGCGATCGGGTCCGCGAGTCCCGCGGTCACGGAGCTTCGGACCGGGTCGCGTGCACGCGCCCGCGCGACCCCACGGCTGGGCTTAAAGGGCAACATACAGGTACTTTGATGTGCCCAGCCGTATCATTCTGCCGACGTATATCGTCGTGAAGGGGTCCTTAAGTGGTTAAAGCTTTACTCTCTTCAGCGTTAGACATGTGCACTGCCAAAAAATGTGTTAATTTTTGTTTCATTTGGTTTTTTTTTCGGGTCATTCGTTATGATCGCAATTCGTAAATTCGTACATTCGTAAATTCATACATTCGTAAATTCGTACATTCGTAAATTTGGTAATTCTAAAACCTGAAAATTCGAAAATCGGAAATACTAACTATTAAATTATAGGTATTGTAATTTCCTTTCAAATTTGGCTATTAGTGAACATAAAGAAAACAAATTTATCCGAAGTTACGAATTACCTAAAATAACAAATGCCGCATCTAAACAAATGGAACGGAACAGATTAATAATAAATAATAATGAAAAGTTTTTAGTATTATTATTGTTATTTATTATTACTAATTACGGCATTCGTTATTTCTGAAAATAATTGGTAACTTTGGATAAATTTGTATTTGTTACGTTCACTAACAGCCAAATTTGAAAGGAAATTCCAATGCCTATAATTTAATAGTTAGTAATAGTTAAGTTATTATTAGTTAATTATTATTTCTGATTTCTGAATTTCCGAATTTCGGAATTTACTAATTTACGAATTTACAAATTTACGACTTTATGAATGTACAAATTTAAGCATTTACGAATGTACGAATGTGTGAATGTGCGAATTAAAGCATTTACGAAAGTACGAATGTGTGAATGTACGAATTTAAGCATTTACGAATGTACGAATGTGTGAATGTACGAATTCAAAAATGTACGAATTTACGAATGTACGAATTTAAGCATTTACGAATTTACTAATATTCAGAAAAATTTGTTAAACTGTCCTGATATGTCCAAATTAACGAATTTGTCTGAATTCGTTAAAAAACGAATTCGGAACTAAATGAATTGCATGTGTCTATTCAGCGAATAATAATCACATATGGGTGCCCCCTCTCCATTTACTAAGTCTGGGGACTTGTAATATAGAGTTTAATTGCCTTATTCCTCCGTCCCACAGGCTGCCTCACCTGGTCTTACAAAGTGCCTCCTTCTCGAGTAGGGCAACTTCTACCTCACCGACATCATCACATACAATGTAGGACCAGTGGTCCTGCACTATACATCAGCAAGTCAAGGGCTGGATCAGGAGTAAAGAAGAGTGCAGGCCCCGGGAAAGGAAGAAATAATGACAACCCTAGACTGAGCAGTAGATTACTTTCTTTTATTGGGGGGACCTAATGTGTGGTTGTTATTTATGATTTGTAAAATAAGACTTGTGTTCAACTTTAAATACATCTGAGGTCAGTATAAAAATTTGCCAGCTGAGCTCGGCATCCTAGGGACTGTAGAAAGGCCAAGGGACTATTGTGTGTATGGAAGAGAAGATTCCATTAATTGTGGTTCTTTATAGACATGTGCATTAGTTTTCGTCCAAATGCATTTTCGTCCGAATATCGGGGATTTTTGCGTTTGTTTTAACGATAACGAATGTGCAGAGTCTGAAATCCGAAAGATCCGACATAAAAAATGATTTATTTTGGTTTTGTTGCGTCAACAGTTCGATATAGATAGAAGGTTCGACATGACGGTGACAATAGCGATCTGTGTCTATCGAATCTGCGGTTGAATGTGCCTAACCTTAACTCTATTAGTCCAAGATTATCCCACATAGAGAGAAAAGATTTGACATACAACATTAGAATTCTACTATAGCTTGTGGGCGGAGCATTCGACCGGAAATGTATGATTGCGGCATCGTTCAGACACCATAAGCCATTCGACATAGAGAGAAAAGATTTGACATTATAGAGTCATGAAGATTCGACGAAGCAGCTGAAAACATACGATCACCACAAGCAGACATTTCCGGTCAAATGCTCCGCCCATAGGCTATAGAAGAATTCTAATGCTGCTTTTAAATGTCCTTATTTCTTCTGAGAAATCCTCACTTCCTGTTCTTCTGTCTGCAACTCCACACAGTAATGCAAGGCTTTCTCCCTGGTGTGGAGTGCCGTGCTCGCCCCCTCCCTTGGACTACTGGAGAGTCAGGACACTCTCTACATTGCAGATAGAGAAAGGAGCTGTGTGTTAGTGGGCGTCCTAACTCTCCTGTAGTCCAAGGGAGGGGGCGAGCACGACACTCCACACCATGGAGAAAGCCTTGCATTACTGTTACATAGTTACATAGTTAGTCAGGTTGAAAAAAGGTTGAAAAAAGACACAAGTCCATCCAGTCCAACCACAAAAAAAAATAAACAAACAAAATAAAAAACACAGTACAATCCCATACACCCAACTCCATACCCACAGTTGATCCAGATGAAGGCAAAAAACCCCAGCAGAGAATGATCCAATTTGCTACAGCAGGGGAAAAAAATCGTAGGTGCGCGATATACGCCGATACCCGTGCCAAGTTTGAACCACTGCGCCGGCATATACCGAGCGCAGTACACTCGGGTATAGTCGGGCAGGCTCGGCTCCTCTTGCGGTCACGTCCTGGACGTACAGGACGTGACCGCGAGAGGAGCCGAGCCTGCCCGACTATACCCGAGTGTACTGCGCTCGGTATATGCCGGCGCAGTAGTTCAAACTCAGCGTGGGAAGCGGGGATCGAGCGGGGAGGACACCGCAGAAGGACGCCGGACCCGCCGAGGAGGACACCACCGAAGCCGCAGACTGACGCCGGACCCGGCGAGGTCGCCGATGGACGCCGCGCAAGACACCAAAACTGTAAGTACTAAAATGTTTTTTTTTACAGGAATGCGGGTCCACTTTAGGGGTGCGCGCTATACGCCGGAGCGCGCAATACCCCGATAAATACGGTATAAACATTTTATTGATAGTACAAAATGGTTTAAAAACATTAAAGGTAGACTAGAATTGACATGGGTTTTTACAAAGTCCCGACATGTTTCGGCAAATCCTTGCCTTCCTCAGGGGTATGAATCAATCAATGTATTTTGTACAATCTATTAAAAGATACATACAGGTAATTAGTTCACGGATTTGACTACAATTTTTTGTGACTTGTTTAAGGCACCACTATAATCCCTTTCATTTTTTTCACAACCCTATACTATAACCTATAGGGATGAGGTGCCGGATTCAACAGAGGACACACCAATCATTCTTATTCACAATTTTTTCCTCTCTTCCATGTCGTTGAGGTATAATGGAACCTTGTCTGTAGGAAAGGACCATCACCAATGATAAACTCATCTCTCAAACTATGTCTCATGAGGATGACGGTTCAGGTCCTTCAAACAATCGTCTTGAAACAAACAATTATGCTGTGTACATACGATCGGTTTTCCGGGAAAACCAAGGGGAAACCCGAGAAACTTGCTCAGCAGCTTTTTCCCCCTACACACGGCCAGTTTTCCCGGCCAAAAGCTGTCATGGCAGTTTTCCCGACGGGAAAACTGGTCGTGTGTACAAGGCATATATCTCCAAACTTTCGCATCCCAAATGGAGTAATCAGGGGTGAAATATTTACACGCAATGTTTTGTTAATAAAGATTTAAATAATTTCAGTAACTCAAATAAACCTCATTGATCTTCCACAAGCTATATTCTACTTCACCGTGCCACGAAGGCACACTGTGTATTAGCAAAAATTACCATAGCTCCAACCAAACTGGGAAAACTTATACTAAATAAAAGCTCCTAAAAACAGACTGTACTACTCTGCTTTATCACAAAGCATAATAAATATCTCATAGAAAAGGACAGACGTTCACATAAGATACTGTAAGAGATTGTATGGTCTGAATTAGAAAAAAAAACCTACAGGTCTTCAGTAATTTCTTTAAAGGATATGGAGATCCAGCTCAGATTGTTTCATCAGATATACGTAACTCCTGTAAAACTGAAAATATCTGACCTGCAGTCTCATTTGTGGTGCCAGTAGCAGCAATTGATGGGAACAGTGGCAGCAATTGATGGGGCACACTGGCAGCAATTGATGGGGCACAGTACCAGCAATTAATGGGGCACAGTAGCGGAAATTGATGGGAACAGTGGCAGCAAATGATGGGGCACAGTAGCGGCAATTGATGGGCGCAGTGGCAGCAATTGATGGTGCACAGTAGCGCCAATTCATGGGAACAGTGGCGCCAATTCATGGGAACAGTGGCAGCAATTGATGGGGCACAGTAGCAGCAATTGATGGGAACAGTGGCAGCAATTAATGGGCACACTGGCAGCAATTGATGGGAACAGTGGCAGCAATTGATGGGACACAGTAGCGTCAATTGATGGGAACAGTGGCAGCAATTGATGGGCACACTGGCAGCAATTGATGGCACACTGGCTGCGTTTGACGGCACAGTGGCTGCGTTTGATGGCACAGTGGCTGCGTTTGATGGGCACAATGGCTGCAATTGATGTTTTTTCTGTAAAAAGGGGTAAATGATCCTAACTTGGGCATCACATTGGGATGTTGGACCGGAGTGGGATAAGGTCATTAAAGGGCAGCCTAAAGCCATGACTTTTTCTGTGAGCGTAGCGGAGAAGGTCAGGTATGTCTCTGTCCTGTGTGTCACACGTTAATGTGTCCCGTTCCAGTACAGCTTGTTGAGTGTTATGGTGAGGGTTAGGGGTTAGGGTTATGTGTTAGCGTTATGGTTTGGGTTAGGGTTGGATTAGGGTTGGGTTAGGGTTGGGGTTAGGGTTGGGTTTAGGGTTAGGGTTGGGTTAGGGGTTAGGGTTGGGGTTAGGGTTATGTGTTAGGGTTAGAGTTTGGGTTAGGGTTGGGTTAGGGTTGGGGGTTAGGGTTTGGTTAGGGTTGGGTTAGGGTTGGCGTTAGGGTTGGGTTGGGTTAGGGTTGGGTTGGGGTTAGGGTTGGGGTTAGTCAATACTACAGTATGAGCCCAGTCTACAGTAACAAGAAGGAATGAAATAAAAATCTGAATACCTACTGTTGCCAGGTAACTGCATCCACCGCTTTACCAGCAACTCTCATGAAACTGCAAAACAACCAAACAAACTTTAATTACCAAAAGGACATCGTTCACACTACAACTTACTCCTAATATCAGTACATATGTGACAAACATGCAATAAATGCTCCATGCACTTATGGCTTTCAGTAAGTGCTCTTGCTGGAAAGGAATTCAAACATAGGATACAAACATGGCATTGTCCTAAAGTCACTTATAGAGGTCCATCATGGAGCACTATGGAGCCCAGATGTTAAAAGCATTATTACTCCCAACTCCATTACTTCAGTTATGGCATTATATGAACAGGTTCCTCCCCCTACCATTATTCTAGAACCTTTGTAGAGATCTATGTGCTGGATTTTATTTCCCTGCTCATGTGCTATACCAGTGGTTTCCAAACTGCAATCCAGCCCTTTACTTGCCTTTAGCCATCCCTTGGGTCAACATTCCTCCTACTTATTTGGGGCACTATTCCTCAGAATGACACCAACAATGGGGCCTAATTCTTGCCACTGACACCAACAAGGGTGCACTATTCCTCCTATTGACACCAATGATGGAGCACTATTCCCCCCACTGATCTCAATGATGGGGCACTATTTCTCCCACTGACAGCAATGATGGGACACTATTCCTCCCACTGACACCAATGATATGGCACAATTTCCTTACACTGACACCAATGATGAGGCACTATTTCTCCCACTGACACCAATGATGGATCACTATTCCTCCCACTGATGCCAATTATGAGGCACTATTCCTCCCACTGACACTAGTGATGGGACACTATTCCTCCCACTGACAACAATGATGGGACACTATTCTCCCCACTGACACCAATGATGGGACACTATTCTCCCCACTGACACCAATGATGGATCAATATTCCTCCCACTGACGCCAATCATGGGACACTATTCTCCCCACTGACACCAATGATGAGGCAATATTCCTTTAAATTTCGTACCTGGGGAGTGTCTATAGTATGCCTGTAAAGTGGTGCAATTTCCTGTGTTTAGAACTGTCCCTGCAATAAAATGACATTTCTAAAGGAAAAAAAGTCATTCAAAACTGATCGCAGCTGTAATGTTTTGTCGGGTCCCAGCAATACAAATAAGAGTCATTGAAAAAACCGGCATGCCCCCCCCCCCTTTTCCCAGTCCATTACCAGGCCCTTTGGGTCTGGTATGAATATTAAGGGGAACCCCCGAACCGAAATAAAAAAAATGCTTTGGGATCCCGCCAAATTCCATACCAGGCACTTCAGGTCTGTTATGGATATTAAGGGGAACCCTGCACCAAATGTAAAAAAAAATGGCGTAGGGATCCCCCAAAAATCCATACCAGACCCTGATCTGAGCTCGCAACCTGGCAGGCTGCAGGAAAAGAGGGGGGGAGGAGAGAGTGCCCCCTCTACTGAACCGTACCAGGCCACATGCCCTCAACATGGGGAGGATGTCCCCATGTTGATGGGGACAAGGGCCTCATCCCCACAACCCTTTTCTGGTGGTTGTGGGGGTTTGCGGGTGGGGGGGCTTATAGGAATCTGGATGCCCCCTTCAACAAAGGGGACCTCCAGATCCTGCCCCCCCCTATGTGAATTTGTAATGGGGTACATTGTACCCCTACCATTTCACCAAAAAAAGTCCTTTATTAAAAAAGGAAAAAATTATTCCAGCGATGTAATCCTTCCTCGATACGGAAAAACACGCAGACGAGATCCGATTTCGCCTCCATGGGAGGCGCACGCGTTACGTTCGACTCGAACATCTGGCTCATGCCTAGTCTTGCCCATGCCCGTCATTGGCAATGAAGGAACAGCAGTGATAAAATAATTCCTGTCTGTTTTCCTCCTGTCAGCTAGTTCCCAGTGTTAGACTGAAAGCACTGTGCAATCTCTTTAAATGAAATCACTATTGTTTCATCTTGCAACATTTCTGTTTTAATTTGAATTGTAAAATTATAAAAAGAAAATTTATAAAACATTTCAATCATTTTATGAACTGCGATCCAGTGTTTGTCTGTAACCTTTGATGTCTGCTTTTATTTGTGAGGATAGTCTTCATATTGGCAGGATACAGTTATAGTGAGCAGTCCCTCCCGCTCTTTAGCGTTTTTATTTTAATGAGCTGTTAAGTTTTGTTTTGTTCACATTTCCAAATTGCTGATAAAATCTGAGCACCAAATGGACGCTGTAACAGCTTGACTGAACCCCTGTGAACTATGGAGCAGAAATTATAAACTCTGAGTTGCATAACGGTTGAAATAAGATATTAAATCGGACTGATTGTCGTTCCTGAGAGTCTAATCAGTGATTTTTTATTGCCAGAGTTCACATAGCTGTAAAACATGATGACCTGCAGCCATCTGAAGACAGATTTTCATTGGTGTGTTTGACTGAAAACCGCCCGGGAACACAGATTATTGGCACAGAGGAGAAGAAACTCAGCAGAATCACAAGTACGGGCCAAGTCCTGTGTTGTAGATGAGCGAGGAATAACTTGTGTAGTCATAGGGTCTCGTCTACGGAAATCCCGACCCAAACCAAAAAGAACAAAAAGGTGAGCAAAGGGCAGCTTCTGTTTCATGTTACATTGAATGATCTGCACATCACCAGCGTGGACTTGTGATGGGAACCACTCAACTGTTATAGGAGGTTCATCTGTCATCATCACGTCTGATATAAGAGATATAATGGAGCCTACAGGAAATCATTACGCCTCAACAATGGTCCTACAAAACCAGCACGGGATAGGAACCTCTAAACAACAATAGGAGGTTCATCTGTCATCATCACGTCTGATAAAAGAGATATAATGGAGCCTACAGGAAATCATTACGCCTCAACAATGGTCCTACAAAACCAGTATGGACTTGTGATGGGAACCACTCAACTGTTATAGGAGGTTCATCTGTCATCATCACGTCTGATATAAGAGGTATAATGGAGCCTACAGAGAACAATTAAACCTCAACAATGGTCCTACAAAACCATCACGGGATAGGAACCACTGAAGTGTTATAGGAGGTTCAACCACCCTTATCAATTATGATATAAGAGATATAATGGAGCCTACAGAGAATCATTAAACCTCAATGGTCCTACAAAACCAGTATGGACTTGTGATGGGAACCACTCAACTGTTATAGGAGGTTCATCTGTCATCATCACGTCTGATATAAAAGATATAATGGAGTCTACAGGAAATCATTACGCCTCATGGTCCTACAAAACCAGCACGGGATAGGACCCTCTAAACAACAATAGGAGGTTCATCTGTCATCATCACTTCTGATATAAGAGGTATAACTGAGTCACTACGCCTTAACAATTGTCCTACAAAACCATCACAGGATAGGAACCACTGAAGTGTTATAGGAGGTTCATCCACCCTTATCAAGTCTGATATAAGAGATATAATGGAGCCTACAGAGAACAATTAAACCTCAACAATGGTCCTACAAAACCATCACGGGATAGGAACCACTGAAGTGTTATAGGAGGTTCAACCACCCTTATCAATTATGATATAAGAGATATAATGGAGCCTACAGAGAATCATTAAACCTCAATGGTCCTACAAAACCAGTATGGACTTGTGATGGGAACCACTCAACTGTTATAGGAGGTTCATCTGTCATCATCACGTCTGATATAAAAGATATAATGGAGTCTACAGGAAATCATTACGCCTCATGGTCCTACAAAACCAGCACGGGATAGGACCCTCTAAACAACAATAGGAGGTTCATCTGTCATCATCACTTCTGATATAAGAGGTATAACTGAGTCACTACGCCTTAACAATTGTCCTACAAAACCATCACAGGATAGGAACCACTGAAGTGTTATAGGAGGTTCATCCACCCTTATCAAGTCTGATATAAGAGATATAATGGAGCCTACAGAGAACAATTAAACCTCAACAATGGTCCTACAAAACCAGCACGGGATAGGAACCTCTAAACTGTTATAGGAGGTTAATATGTCATCATCACGTCTGATATAAGAGGTATAACTGAGTCACTACGCCTTAACAATGGTCCTACAAAACCATCACGGGATAGGAACCACTGAAGTGTTAAAAGAGGTTCAACCACCCTTATCAACTCTGATGTAAGAGATATAATGGCACCTACAGAGAATCATTAAACCTCAACAATGGTCCTACAAAACCAGTATGGACTTGTGATAGGAACCACTAAACTGTTTTGGGAGGTTCATCTGTCCCCGGGTCCCCCATCAAGTCTGATATAAGAGATAAAATGGAGCCTACATGGAATCATTACACCCCAGCAATGATCCTACAGAGCCAGCACAGGGTAGGAACCACTGAACTGTTATATGAGGTTCATCCACCCTTATCAAGTCTGATATAAGAGATATAATGGAGCCTATAGAGAACCATTAAACCTCAACAATGGTCCTACAAAACCAGTATGGACTTCATTATATTTCTTATATCAGAATTGATGGGGGACCCGGGGACAGATGAACCTCCCAAAACAGTTCAATGATACCACTGAACTGTTATAGGAGGTTCATCCACCCTTATCAAGTCTGATATAAGAGATATAATGGAGCCTACAGAGAATCATTAAACCTCAACAATGGTCCTACAAAACAAGCATGGACTTGTGATAGGAACCGCTGAACTATTTTGGGAGGTTCATCTGTCCCCAGGTCCCCCATCAATTCTGATATAAGAGATATAATGGAGTCTACATGGAATCAATACACCCCAACAATGGTCCTAAAAAATCAGCAAGGACTTCATTATATCTCTTATATCAGAATTGATGGGGAACCCGGGGACAGATGAACCTCCCAAAACAGTTCAATGATACCATTGAACTGTTATAGGAGGTTCATCCACCCTTATCAAGTCTGATATAAGAGATATAATGGAGCCTACAGAGAATTATTAAACTGGAACAATGGTCCTACAAAACCAGTATGGACTTGTGATAGGAACCACTGAACTGTTTTGGGAGGTTCATCTGTCCTGGGTCCCCCATCAATTCTGATATAAGAGATATAATGGAGCCTACATGGACTCTTACACCGCAACAATGGTCCTACAAAACCAGCATTGACTCCATTATATCTCTTATATCAGAATTAATGGGGAACCCGGGGACAGGTGACCCTCCCAAAACAGTTCAGTGGTTCCTATCACAAGTCCATACTAGTTTTGATACCACTAAACTGGACTCATTAAACTCTGACAATGGTCCTACAAAACCAGCATGGACTTGTGATGGGAACCACTGAACTCATCAAGTCTGATATAGGAGATATAATGGAGTCCACAGGGAATAATTATACCTCAACAATGGTCCTACAAGACCAGCACGGCATAGGAACCACTGAACTGTTATAGGAGGTTCATTCACCCTTATCAATTCTGATATAAGAGATATAATAAAACCTACAGAGAATCATTAAACTTCAACAATGGTCCTACAAAACCAGTATGCACTTGTGATAGTAACAACTGAACTGTTTTGGGAGGTGCATCTGTCCCCGGGTCCCCCATCAATTCTGATATAAGAGATAAAATTTAGCCTACATGGAATCATTACACCCCAACAATGGTCCTACAAAACCAGCATTGACTCCATTATATCTCTTATATCAGAATTGATGGGGGACCTGGGGACAGCTGCATCTCTCAAAACAGTTCAGTTGTTCCTATCATAAGTCCATACTGGTTTTGATACCACTGAACTGTTATAGGAGCTTCATCTATCCTCATCAAGTCTGGTATAAGAGATATAATGAAGCCTACAGGGAATCATTACACCCCAACAATGGTCCTACAAAACCAGCATTGACATGTGATGGGAACCACTGAACTTTTATAGGAGGTTCATCTGTACTCATCAAGTCTGATATAGGAGATATAATGGAGACCACAGGGAATCATTACACCTCAACAATGGTCCTACAAAACCAGCATGGGATAGGAACCACTGAAGTGTTAAAGGAGGTTCATCCACCCTTATCAAGTCTGATATAAGAGATATAATGGAGCCTACATGGAATCATTACACCCAAACAATGGTCCTACAAAACCAGCATTGTCTCCATTATATCTCTTATATCAGAATTGATGGGGGACTCGGGGACAGATGAACCTCCCAAAACAGTTCAGTGGTTCCTATCACAAGTCCATACTGGTTTTGATACCACTGAACTGTTATAGGAGGTTCATCTGTACTCATCAAGTCTAATATAGGAGATATATTGGAGCCCACAGAGAATCATTAAACCGGAACAATGGTCCTACAAAACCAGTTTGGGCTTGTGATAGGAACCACTGAACTGTTTTGGGAGGTTCATCTGTCCCTCATCAATTCTGATTTAAGAGATATAATAGAGCCTACATGGAATCATTACACTTCAATAGTCCTACAAAACCAGCATTGACTTGTGATGGGAACCACTGAACTGTTATAGGAGATTCGTCTGTACTCATCAAGTCTGATATAGGAGATATAATGGAGCCCACATGGAATCATTACACCTCAACAATGGTCCTACAAAACCAGCACGGGATAGGAACCACTGAACCACATAAGAGGTTCATCCGTCACCTTCAAGTCTGATATAAGAGATATAATGGCGCCTACAGGGAATTGTTAAATCTTACCAATGATCCTACAAAACCAGCATTGACTTGTGATGGGAACTACTAAACGGTTGTTCATCGGTCCTTATGAAGTCTAATATGAGATATAATGGAGACTATATGGAATCTTTACACCTCAATAAAAGGCTTTACTATCAGCAGGAACTGCTAATGATGGTAGTGCTGCTCACGGCTCTGGTACAATGAATAGGGCTGTGAGTGAGACCTCATGTAAACGAGTGAAAGGATAACTCCCAAGTATGACATTTTAAGCCTTCAACAAAAACCCGTTAGAGTCTGCAAAAGACTTGAGACTGGGGCGGAGGTTCACCTTCCAGCAGGACAACGACCCTAAACATACAGCCAGAGCTACAATAGAATGGTTTAGATCAAAGCATATTCATGTGTTAGAATGGCCCAGTCACAGTCCAGACCTAAATCACATTGAGAATCTGTGGCAAGACTTGAAAATTGCTGATCACAGACGATCTCCATCCAATCTGACAGAGCTTGGGATATTTTACAAAGAAGAATGGGCAGAAATGTCCTCTCTAGATGTGCAAAGACTTGCAGCTGACTCAGGGGGGCGCCATACAAATGCCCCCCACACTTTTCACATATTTATTTGTAAAAAAATTTTTTAAAAAATTTGTAAAAAAAATTGAAAGCCATTTATCATTTTCCTACAACTTTGTGTTAGTCTATCACATAAAATCCCAATAAAATACATTTACGTTTTTGGTTGTAACATGACAAAATGTGGAAATTTCAAGGGGTATGAATACTTTTTATACTGTATACAGTATATGGAAAAGTAGGTATTCCCGCGCTACTATGGGATCTAATGTAAAATGATCTATGGTGCAGCAGCCACCTTGAGGGTCAAACAGTATACAGTATATACCATGCCTGGCCAATGCACCAGGAAACTGGAAATTACTGAAGTAGGCATCAGCACTACACCACTGCTACTACAACACTATTACACCATTACTACACTGCTACTACACTGTAACTACAGTGATCTCCACTAGCTTCTGGGTCTTGTGCTGAGTGGCCAGCCTAATGCATTCTGAATATAGGAGCTCAGCAGTTTTGCAGGTATATTATTTTTTGTGGGCGTTCCCTGAGAAATGAAAGTAATTACAAGGGTGAAGGTTGAGGAAGGCTGATTTAGAGTATAAAAAAAAAAAATCCTGAAATGCGGCTTTCCATTATTTCCATATAAGTAGTGTGTGTATGAGGAAAGAAGCAGTGCATGGACGTGATAAATAACTTTTACAAATCTGCATGTCACTCCTAAAAGGGGTGAGAGGGATCAGATGTCTTACACTATAAACATATAACAATAATTGTGATGTGTGAGGATACGGTATGTATTAATATTCCTCTTTACACTTTCTATTGCAGGACACCTAAAAGCAAACCATGCCATAACAACAAATCAAGATAATAATTTTCTGTATATTTATATCCAGGGCTTTTTTTCAGGGGGAAGTTGGTGGAACTCAGTTCCACCACCTTTGGTTCAGACCCTTTGGTGCCTGCTCACTGCAATCACTTGTAAACACAGAAGTCCGGTTTCTGTGTTTACAAGTGACAGCTCTGAACTTTGTGTGTAACCCCCCCTGAACTCTGCACTCTATGTGTAACACCCCTGAACTCTCCACTCTATGTGTAACACCCCTGTACTCTGCACTCTGTGTATAACCCACCTGAACTCTGCACTCGGTATGTAATGCAATCCTGGTATTTAATGCCCCTTTAAGACCCTCCTACTGTTTGTGAAATCTGACCACACCCACTATTTCAGTGGTTCTCAACCTGGGGGTCGAATAAAGATTTGCCAGGGGTCATCGAATCCTGGGCTGTTCGTGAAGCCCGCACTGCTCTCCCAGCCTTTTTGCAACCGCCCAGCAGGGCTATCTCTGGAGCCTGTGGCCGACCCAGCTGGGCTGTTCCTGGAGCCCACGGCCGCCTACTCAGCCTCTTCGCAGGCGCCCGTTCAGTTGATGACATGGCTGCGGGGCAGAGACTAGAGGTCAGCTGACTGGTGAGGAATGTGAAGTGGGAGGGGCTGGAGGAGACCTCCTGATTTTGGCATAGGTGTCACTGCTACGAGACACCAAAAAGTCGGAGACACAGTGAAGCCGGAGATACAGTGAGTAACACTACCTGTGATTATAGTTGCCATTAAAAGCACTCAGGAAGCGCTAAAAGTCTGTGGGCTAGGGGTGCAACTTACTTGTCTTGCCTTGGGTGCTGACAACCCACGCTACGAAAATAATTTTACTGTTAGGGGTCCCCACAACTTGGGAAATTTTATTAAGGGGTCACAGTACTAGAAGGTTGAGAACCACTGCACTATTTGATGGGATTTGGAGGGTGTGTGTTGGGGGAGGGGTTTGGGGGGGGTTGTGGTTGAGTTCCAGCGCCTATTGTTTGAGATAAAAAACTTTCTACAGTGTGAAGAGCTAGGCTGGTTGGACCATCTACAAACATGCAGTACGGTTCTAGCCGGTGAATTAGGTAAAAGGTGAGAAGACAGCACGGTTCTGTAGGTTCTGCAATTAAAATAGGGTTACTTACTTGTTACTGATGTTCTCCACAGATCTACTCTTTAGCACTTCCGTGGACCCGGTTAGGACTGATGCTGTACAATTTCAGCAGTGTAAGATTGGACGTATGTGTCCGCCAACATCAGCCCCTTTTCCCCAATCGCGTGGATCCCATGCCTTCAGTTTCACCTTTGACCGGCTGTTGGACCAAGGGGATCTGAAGATAAAGTGGAGTATGTTGGGTAAGTGCAGGTTTTGTAGAGATGATCAATGCAGAGAACATCAGTCACAAGTCATTAGAGAATGGGAGAGGTGAGCAACTCTATGTAGAGGAAAGATCACATCATTCACAGCACTGCTTGTATCTCATTTATGTCGATATCTGCAAACAATTCTATAAAAAAATAAAAAAAAACTTTCTACTATCTTTTGGCAGAAAAAAAAAGTTAAATATTCAGATTCTGTATTGTACCAAATTGCAAGATAATGCTTTCTATAGTTTAGATCTACAAATGTAGCTTCTAATATATATCAAACACAAGGCCCGCGGGCCGAATCTGGCCCACCAGGTCTTGTTATATGGCCCTCAGCCCCAGTTTTGCACATGGAACATGGCTGAACTCCATTCTGCCACCTCTGGCTCTCACCCTCCACTCCCTGCTGTTACTTGTAAACAGAGAAGTCCTCTGCGTTTACAAGGGACAGCTTTGCACAGCGGCTCCCGGATTCCTGCATACGCTTATGGTGGGGACGGATCTCCAGAGGGAGAGAAAGAACAATCTCCCTGCAAGGCGTGCCACCTACACAGGGAGGTACTGGAGCCGAGCCAGGTAGGAGATAGAGAGAGGTGCGAGGAAGCTTTGGGGTAGGGTGGGTTGGGGGGGGGGGGTTTGTGGTTGCCCATCCTGCACTCTGTACATGACACACCCCTGAACTCTGCACTCTCTACATAGTACACCCCTAAACCCTGAATTCTGTACACAGCGCACCTCTAAACCCAGCATTCTACATAGCGCACTCCTGAACTTTGCACTCTGTACACAGTGCACCTCTGAACCCAGCACTCTGTACATAGCGCACTCCTAAACTCTGCACTCTGTGTGGCGTAATCCTGAAATCTGCACTTTATAAGTAGCATAATCCCCAGCTCTACACTCTGTATGTAATGCACTCCTGAACCCTGCACTCTGTACATAGTGTTCCCCAGATACAAACAGCTCCTTGAGGGCAACCATACCGCTGATGCAGCCCTCAATGAAATTGAGCTTTGCCCTCAATTTCTGGAAATATCTTCTCTCTTTCTGTCTACAGGGGCCAAGTTTTCCAGCATTTACCGAGAGATGACAGCAGTCACTACATGTTGGTCACCAACATGGACTGCATTGATGAACCCGTCTCCATTGCTATCCCTACCCAACTCTGCAATTAAAATGCAACGCAGCGCCTATATCAATTACCAATGCTTTCCTACCAATTTACCACATCGATTTACAGTAAATGATCTAAAGAAATCAAATCAACTGAACTGAAGACTGAAAATAATGAGGATTAGTTGTTAGATTTAAGATAAGAAGGGTACCTAGAAAAATTATATGAGAATTGCTGAAAAACCATCTAATTTGCAATAATTTCTCTATTTGTGTTAATCTCTCTGTGGTTATTTCTCTGTTTGTGGCATTTTCTCTATTTGTGGTAATTTCCCTACTTGTGGCATTTTCTATATTTGCAGCAATTTCTTTATTTGCAGCAATTTCTTTATTTGCAGCAATTTCTCTATTTCCTGTAATTTCTCTATTTTCATAAATTTCTCTATTTTCATAAATTTCTCTATTTACTGTATTTTCTCTATTTGCGGTCATTTCCCTATTTGTGGGAATTTTACTATTTGTGGTGTTTTCTCTATTTGAGATAATTTCTCGATTTGGCATATTTTCTCTATTTGCAGCAATTTCTCTATTTGTGGTATTTTCTCTATTTGAAGTACAGCAATTTCCCTATTTGTGGGATTTTTTTTATTTGTGGCGTTTTCTCTATTTGAAGTAATTTCTCTATTTGCAGCAATTTCTCTATTTGTGGTATTTTCTCTATTTGTGGTATTTTCTCTATTTGTGGGAATTTTTCTATGTGTGGCGCTTTCTCTATTTTAAGTCATTTCTCTATTTGTGGGAATTTTTCTATTTGTGGTATTTTCTCTATTTGCGGTCATTTCTCTATTTGCGGTCATTTCTCTATTTGTGGCATTTTCTCTATTTGAGGTAATTTCTCTATTTGCAGCAATTTCTCTATTTGCGGTATTTTCTCTATTTGTGGTATTTTCTCTATTTGCGGTCATTTCTCTATTTGTGGTTATTTCTCTATTTGCGGTAATTTCTCTATTTCGGTCATTCTTCTATTTGCGGGAATTTTTCTATGTGTGGTGTTTTCTCTATTTGCCGTGAATTTTCTATTTGCCGTAATTTCTCTATTTGTGGTATTTTCTCTATTTGCGTAACTTTCTCTATTTGCGGGAATTTTCTCTATATGCCGTAATTTCTCTATTTGCGGGATTTTTCTCTATATGCCGTAATTTCTCTATATGCCGTAATTTCTCTATTTTCTGGATTTTTCTCTATATGCCGTAATTTCTCTATTTGCGGAACGTTCTCTATTTGCATGATTTTTTTCTATATTCGGTAATTTCTCTATATGCCGTAATTTCTCTATTTGTGGAATTTTTTCTATTTGCCATAATTTCTCTATTTGAAGAACTTTCTATTTGCCGGATTTTTTGCTATATGCCGTAATTCCTCTATTTGCGGGATTTTTAGCTATATGCCGTAATTCCTCTATTTGCGGGATTTTTCTCTATATGCCGTAATTTCTCTATTTGCTGGATTTTTCTCTATATGCCGTATTTCCTCTATTTGCGGGATTTTTCGCTATATGCCGTAATTTCTCTATATGCCGTAATTTCTCTATTTGTGGAACTTTTTCTATTTGCCGGATTTTTTGCTATATGCCGTAATTCCTCTATTTGCGGGATTTTTCAATATATGCCGTAATTTCTCTATTTGCGTGATTTTTCTCTATTTGCGGGATCTTTCTCAGGAGCGAGCCAGCATGACTAAGTGTGAGATGAAAGATGCAAGTGTTTTAATTTCAGCGGTTGTCGGTTGTGTTATTTATCATGATTCAGATTCTGCTCTGAAAACAACACGCTGTTTGTGCTGTAGGAAGCAGAGCGTGCGTTCTAAAGCAAATATTAGCATTCGGCGAACGTTGCTGGTTCCTGCTGCCAGAAGAGTGATTTGTGAGTTCATTAGTCAAGTAATAACCGTTGGCTTCGGGATCCCCGTCCAGCCATAAAGCAGAAATGGGAAGTTCTCGGGTTTAGGAGTGGATGACAGATAAAACTCAACAGAGCTTAGGTCTGCGTCCCGCCACGTTCACCGAGAGATAGATGGATCTGGCTGGGGATCTTAGTGGGCAGAAACATCCCTCTGTAAATGACGTGAGACGAAAGATAAACTGATGAGTGGGCTGGATGGAACGTGTCGTGCTGTATACAAGAACACAACACTGGACACGCATCCTCAACATAACGTACTAAACACTAAAAGTAAAACCTAAGCTCCACCCAAAAACTATGATTTTTTATTTTTCTACTGCAGTTGGAATGCTGTTACTGTGCCCATCTGGCACATGTGCAGTAGAGGCCGCTGGTGCAATCTAACCAGCACATGTGCTGGAGGAGCCCCTCGTGCTATCTGACCAACACATGCACAGTAATGGCCGCTGGTTTTATCTGATCAGCATATGATCGTAGGGGCCACTGGTGTCATCTGACCTACACATGCACAGTAGGGGCCACTAGTGCTATCTGATCAACACATGCACACTAATGGCCACTGGTGTCATCTGACCTATACATGCACAGGAGGGGCTGTTGGTGCCATCTGACCAGCACATGCACAGTAGGGGCCACGAGTGCTATCTGACCAACACATGCACAGTAAATGGTGCTAATTACATCTGACCAGCACATGCACAGTAGGGGCCACTGGTGTTATCCGACCTACAAATGCACAGAAGGGGCCGTTGGTGCCATCTGACCAGCACATTCACAATAGGGGCTGTTTATGCCATTTGACCAGCACATGCAGAGTAGGGGCTACTGAGGGGAGGACTGGTAGTTGTATTATTAATCTTTAAATGGGTCTTGCTAAAAAAAAGTGCATAAAACACAGGGTGACTAACGCTGTGAATGCCAATGTAACAGTGTACCAACGTCCCGATAATATGTAACTGGAAATTAATCTGGGCTAATGAAATGGACTTTAGACGGTACAAGTAGATATGGTAGAAAATCTATGAGTATATTTATTTATAAAAATAGGAAGTATACGAAGAAAAAGATGATATACAGAACTTTGTGAACACAATATTACAATATCGGCATATTTATCACAGTACATACATTAAGAAATATTACATAAAAGTTTATACTAGTGCACATATGCTTATATATCAAAACCATACAGCACCAGGAGATATATAAAAACGTTTAGATCCTTAGGACTGGATTGAATATGCGGAGTGATGGATGTTGCTTTTACTCGCTTTTACTCAACATGTTTCGCGTTCAAAAACGCTTCATTAGGAGCATAACGGTGAATAAGATAAATCTCCGCAGGAATGTGTGAAACAGACCATTGAAAATAAGTACCGTATTTATCGGCGTATAACGCGCACTTTTTTCCCCCTAAAATCAGGGGGAAATCAGGGGTGCGCGTTATACGCCGATGTCATTTTTTTACCAATGGGGGGGAGCGGGGATTGGGCGGGGGTGTCGTGCCGGCCATCCTACCTCTCCTGGTCCTGGGACGCCAGCGTGAGCGTACTGAATCGCTCGTCCCTTCTCTCCTCTTCTTGCTCCTCCTCCCCCTCCGAGTGTAGCTTCAGATTGGAGGAGGAGAGCGGTCACATGAGAGGAGAGCGATCATGTGACCAGCCGGGGAACACTGTATGAATGAGAGGAACTGTCCGTACTTGAACACAGGCTACGGTATGTAGAAGGGACTGGCAGTGCTTTATTTTTAAACGTTACAGTATGCTGGCAGTCTCCTGGGAGTGCAAGGGGGCTGTGTAATGTAAATGAGCTGTACTGTGCAAGGGAGACAATGCTGTGTAGTGTATGGGGGGGGCTACGTAGTGTGCTGAGATCTATGTGTAATGTGCTGGTATCTATGTGTAATGTGCTGGTATCTATGTGTAATGTGCTGGTATTTATGTGTAATGTGCTGGTATCTATGTAATGTGCAGGGGGGGGGCTTTGGAATATAAAAGGGGCTGTTGAAAGTTTTTTTCCTGAAACTTCCCTCTTAAAATTAGGGTGCGCGTTATACGCCGGTGCGTGTTATACGCCGATAAATACGGTATATGGCATATACAATGCTGTTGCCTGACCGGCCTGGTAGGCTAGTAGCAGGTCATTTAAAACATCATAGTATATGGATGTAAAAACTTCGGGCTAGTGCACAGTATATAAAAGTAGAAGGTAGTTTTTATCTGGCGACAAAGAATACTCCAGAGAAGGTCCCAATAGCGAGTCCCGGAAGTAATAACTGTAAGGTCTGGGTAGCTTGTAGGCTTAATGTCCCGCAGAGCTTAATGCGACGTACACACGGTCGTTTTTTGGCATTAAAAAAAAAGAAATTTTTCAGCATGTCCAAAAAACAACGTTTTTCCAACTTCATCATTAAAAACTATGTTGCCCACACACCATCGTTTTTAAAAAATGATGAACAAAGCGCGGTGACGTACAACGCGTACAACGGCACTCTGAAGGGGAAGTTCTATTCGCCTTTGGGCTTCTTTTAGCTGATTCCTTGTTAGTAAAAGACGATTTGCGCTTTTTTGTCTGTTACAGCGTGATGAAGGTGCTTACTCCATTATGAATGGTAGTTTTACCAGAACGAGTGCTTCCGTCTCATAACTCGCTTCTGGGCATGCGCGGGTTTAAAACATCAATTTAGCCCACACACGATAATTTTTTACAACCCGAAAAACGACATTTTCAGAAGCCGAAAAACGATGTGAAGCCCACACACGATGATTTTAAATGACGTTTTTAAAAACGTCGTTTTTTTCATGCCGAAAAACTACCGTGTGTACGCGGCATAAGAGTCCAGACCCGGAGGGAGCAAGGAGGAGTATGTGGTTCCTGCGTTGCACATACATGTGATGCATAAAGCGACGCAGTGCTGAATCGCAAAAAGGGGCCTGGTCCTTTACCTGCATAATGGTCCGGGTCTTAAAGGGGTTGTAAAGGTAAATGTTTTTTCACCTTAATGCATCCTATGCAATAAGGTGAAAAAACATCCAATGGTACCGCCCCCCCCGGACCCCCGTTTTACTTACCTGACCCCTCGAAAGTCCCGCGCACGTCCATGTGATGGTCTTCGGTTCCCAGCCTGGACGTTGATTGGCTAGGCTGGATGGATTGATAGCAGCGCAGCCATTGGCTGGCGCTGCTGTCAATCACAGCGGATGACGTGGCGCGCCGGGGGGCGGGGCCGAGTGATACAGTCGGCGGCTATGCCCGCCGCTTTATCACGGGAGCGTGCTCGCAAAAGCTTTCCACCATGCTCGCTCGCTCGTATGAAGGTAGATAGCTTTTGCGAGGAGGAGCCAAGACAGCCGCCGAGGGACCCCAGAAGACAGGGTTAGGGGACACTCTGTGCAAAACGAGCTGCACAGTGGAGGTAAGTATAACATGTTTGTTATTTAAAAAAAAAAAAAGTTCTGCCTTTAGTGACCCTTTAAGTGGTTAAAAGTGGGTACCAAGTGCAGCCTCTTCAGTGCCCATCAATGCAGCCTCACCAGTTCTCTCTCTGCTCTCCAGTCTGTGTGGAGGGGAGTGGGGAACTATGAGCACATGCTCTTCTCCATATGAGAGATGCTGCAGCCAGCAACCCCGACTAATGGACTAACTTGGGAGGAGGTGGGGGGCTTTTTTCATGCAGGGGGCAGCATTTTTGCCGCCCCCATGCAAAGTGCTGCCCTAGGCCAAAATAAAGCACTGACTGGAAGCCGTGGGAGGCAATGAAGTGACCAAGAGAGGAGGTGAAGCTAGAGAACAGAAGGCGTCCAACAACAGAGACTTGGGGGACCCCCTACAGAAAGAGGAAGTGTAGAGGAGGAGGTAGAGTTGTAGGTGACACTGAAGGAGCGCTGTGATTGGTTTGAGAAGAACCAGGAAAAAGCAGAGTCTTGGAGGGCAAGGGGGTGGAGTTTGAGGAGGAGCATGCGGTCAGCATCGACAGTATCAAGGGCCACAGAAAGACACACACAATGTCAGTAAGGCACGTCCACTGCTCCCTCCTCACTTGAGTTGGACAATCATAATTTACTAAAATCCGAAGAGCTGTGCCTCCTCAGCATTGGGGTCAGTCATTTACTAAAGAATGTTAATTTTCCAATCAGATTGCCTACATTGCTTAGCAAATAAGGTGAAGCTGAACACACGTCTGTCATTTTACCTTCGGGAGATTTCCCTTGCACATGTCTACAGATAGTACTCATAAACAGTGTTTCACCATATTCTCTAAGCTAAATGAACATTCCCTTTGCCATGTGACCATTCTGTGTTGCTTTGGTAAATTGATCCCCAGTACGTCTCTTGGCAGCTCCCTATCTGGCCGGGAGAAGACAACAAACTCCTTCTATGTTTCCAGTTTAGTATATCGGACAATTTGTATGCTGGCCGCCCTTCCAGCTTTATAATTGAAGACAAAATGTTACATTAGATTTAAGAGATCCTGACAGAACTATCGGAAATGATATAAAAGCTTTATCCTTATCTTCTTTGGAATAATGAGGGTCTTGACTACAGACGAAAAGTTTAAAAAGGAAACTAAATACGGTAAATAAAAATGTCAAAGGAATCAATAGTCAGACAGGATGGATTTGATGGACCTCCTGGACGTTTCCTGAAGCCTCGTACACACAGTTTTCTCGACGAAAATGTACACACGACCGGTTTCCTCGGCCAAAAAATATCTCCCAGCAAGTTTCTTGCTGGTTTTTGCTGAGAAACTCGGTCGTGTGTACGAGGCCTGACAATCACTCTTTTATGTTTCTAGATTTCAGTCCTTTTTATAATGTCCGGTTGGTGAAGGAATTTGAGAATTTGTGAGATCTTTATAATCAATTTGTATCAGGTTATCAATGAAGGAACATTAGCTTTGTGGTACATACCCATCAAGGAGCACCATTGCATTCTTCCTCGGTCGGCCAATATTCGGGCCATAGAGATTGGCTTTGGAGTAGGTCCGGATGGACTGTAGAACGTTCTTCAGCTGAATGTAATCCTTCCCCAGCTGACTGCCATTGATTGCCCTGTTGATGAGGGTTCTGTAATTGTTGGGTTCTGTTAGAGGGATAACAATGTTATATCATGGTACATGACTACTAAAATATTACATCTCTGACTCTGATTGTTTCTACATTTTCAGTACAACCTTTCTATGGTCTGATAAGAGTTATTACCGGGGGAGTCTTGGCAGATTACTCTGTATGAAGAGCATAAAATGCTTTTTAAAGTGCTGGTCTATTCTTATATTACTATTCACCACTTCAGCCCTGGAAGATTTTACCCCCTTCCTGAGCGGAGCACTTTTTCAGCACTGCGTTGCTTTAAAGCAGTTGTAAACCCGCATATAATTATTATTATTTTTTTACACCTGCAAGGAAAAAGCCATAATGAGCTAGTAAGTTCCCTACCTCGGAACGAGGTAGGGAACTTACCTGGTCCACACCGAGCCGAGCGTATCTTCCGGGTATCGCCGCTCCAGCGCTGTGATTGGCTGGAGCGGCGATGACGTCACTCCCGCACATGCGCGCGGGAGATTTCCTTTCCGGCATGGGTCGGCGGGGCCGGCCCTTCAGCCGAGGATCCCCCCTGCGCATGCGCCGCTGCAATCAGCGGCGCATTGCGAGGGGAATATCTCCTAAACCGTACAGGTTTAGGAGATATTATTTATACCTACAGGTAAGCCTTATTATAGGCTTACCTGTAGGCAAAAGTAAAAAAAGTGGGTTTACAACCACTTTAACTGACAATTGTGCGGTCATGCAATGCTGTACGAAGAATAAAAGTGCAGCGCCAAACAAAAAATGAGAAGAAGCCTAACCATGAACCGGAGAGGCTATTAATTAATAGGAGGCTATTAATTAATAGCCTCTCCGGTCCATGGTTAGGCTTCTTCTCATTTTTTGTTTGGCGCTGCACTTTTATTCTTCGCATTTTTTACACAATTTCCTCTATTGTTACTCTATTGTTGTGTTGTCTGCCACCTCTGACACTATATTGGACGAGCACAGTATATATTTTTATAATTTGTATATGCAATGCTGTACCCAAACAAGATTTGTGTCCTTTTTTCCCCACAAATCGAGCTTTCATTTGGTGGTAATTGATCACCTCTGCAGTATTTATTTTCTGTGCTATAAACAAAAAAATACCGACAATTTTGAATATATATATATATATATATATATATATATATATATATATATATGTAGCACTACCCCCGAAGGAGCTGCCTTTGGGGCCACAGGTCCTGCGGTCACATGTTCTCCCTCTACTGGCTGACATCATTGGGGAATCTCAGCCCCTCCTGTTGCTCTTCTTAGGCCTCGTACACACGGCCGAGGAACTCGACGTGCCAAACACATCGAGTTCCTCGGCCAGTTCAGCACTGAAGCCGCCGAGGAGCTCGGCGGGACGAGAGCTCCCATAGAACAACGAGGAAATAGAGAACATGTTCTCTATTTCCTCGTCGAGCTCCTCGTCGGCTTCCTCGGCCGAAAGTGTACACACGACCAGTTTCCTCGGCAGAATTCAGCCAGAAACTCGGTCGGAAGCTGAATTCTGCCGAGGAAACTGGTCGTGTGTACGGGGCCTCAGATCGAGGAAGGAGAGCAGAGGGAGATCATGTGACTGCACAGAGAAGCTGTGCACAAAGGTATTTAGGATTATAATTTAAAAGAAGCACACACACCGCACTTTATGTCTTGCTAAAACAGAGAGGATACAAGTAATTATGTTATGTGATTTTACAACCTCTTTAAGCCTAGTACACACGGGCCAAATATCAGTGGCATCGGCCGGTCCAATAGAAACTGGGCAACATTTTACCCGTGTATATGGCAGCCAGTCTGACAGAAGCCGGCTTATGTCGTAGGGCGATGGGCGAAAAAGGTCTGCCAATCGGCTCCCGGTCAGCACTCTTAGTCAATGGCTGAGAGTGCTGACCGGGGTGTTCTTCTGGCGGGGGGGGGGGGTCCCTGTAAGAAAATAATAGCACAACAGGGAATATTGTTGTACTAACATCGGATTGTTAGTACAGTAACTCCAACCTGAGCTGTCAGTAGTGTGTACAAGACTTTAGTCGATAATCCAGGAGTTATTTATCCAGGAAATTCCTGAATATTTCCAGACAGTTTCTTTAACTGTATGCAGTTTTCTCAAAATCCATTATAAGTCATTTTAACAGGTGGGTGGATCTGTAGACAAGTATTACCCAATAATATACAAATAACTGGCATGATCGTTCTGTTTGAGAATCTCCGTAAGAGAACGCGATAGCAGGCAGGCCATATACTAAGGTGTAGAAGATGTATGTATGTAATCCTGAAGATAAATGGATGTCTTCACAAAAAGGGAGAGTCCCAGAGCAGGTGTCTCTGATCGCATATCAGACACAATGATTATTTTCCTTGGTTTGAAGCTCCAAAACATCATTGACTTGTAAACGATTAATGGAATTAATGGCTCTATCCCTGGGTAACCTACCCTGCCCTTATGGTGTGAAGTAAAACAACCTGACAAATGTGGAGGTGATGCTTCATGGAACTCACCAGTGTATGCGGCACTGAAAAGAACATGAACATGGGAAGGTGATCTGTGGAAAATGATATGATATTTACAGATCATCACAACCAAGTAAGATGCATTTAGTTTAATGCTGGGAAAATGTTGCTTTGCTTATCATTGGAAAATCTTAACCTGACATAGTAGATTCTGTGATGTAAAATGTTGGATGGGAAAATGTAGAAGACGACATTATGATGTACGATGTCGGACAAAAAAAGCTGACACCTCCACTACCCTTCCATAGAATAGTATAGGAAGGAGACCCATTAATAGTATAGGCAGGAGATTCACATATCGCATTGACTGGAGATTTGTGGACAGTATAGGCAGGATATCCATGGACAAGTTTGACAGGAAAGTAATGGACATTATAGGTGGGAGATCCATGGACAGTATAGGTTGGAGATCCATGGACAGTATAGGTTGGAGATCCATGGACAGTATAGGTGGGAGATCCATGGACTGTATAGGTTGGAGATCCATGGACAGTATAGGTGGGAGATTCATGGACAATATAGGTTGGAGATCCATGGACAGTATAGGTTGGAGATCCATGGACAGTATAGGTGGGAGATCCATGGACAGTATAGGTTGGAGATCCATGGACAGTATAGGTGGGAGATTCATGGACAATATAGGTTGGAGATCCATGGACATTATAGGTGGAAGATCCATGGACAGTATAGGTAGTAGATCCATGGACATTATAGGTGATAGATCCATGGACAGTATAGGTGGAAGATCCATGGACAGTATAGGTGACAGATCCATGGACAGTATAGGTGGAAGATCCATGGACATTATAGGTGATAGATCCATGGACACTATAGGTGGAAGATCCATGGACAGTATAGGTGGAAGATCCATGGACAGTATAGGTGACAGATCCATGGACAGTATTGAGTTGAGAGGTATCTTAATATAGCGTGGTCTTACCCCGAAGGGTCCCGATGCACTTAGCAGAGTTCCTGGGAGAAGAGGACCCAGGGGCCAGGAGCTGCACAGAGTGGCAGAAACGATGGAGTAAAAAGGTTACACAGGAAAGGCTTGTGTGAAAAGACAGGTCTTCAGTAGCCCGCGGAAGGCCGGAAATGTAGGAGCCTCCTGGAGCTCGACAAGGAGGTTATTCCACAGTACGGCACCCTGGTGGGAGAAGGCCCGACCACCACGCCGGATCTTCTTGGGCACCGAGATGTAGAGGAGATCTCTGCTGGTTGAGCTGAGTGATCTGTCAAGAGCTCGTTTATGAAAACAAGAACAAAGATAGCTTGGGGCCAGGCATCGCATAATTTTAAACATAATGCATCCTGCCTTAAATAGGGTGCGAAAGTGGACCGGCAGCCAGTGCAGGGCACACAGGACAGGGGTAATATGGTTCCTCAGCGGGACATCCATAAGTAGCCTTGCCGCTTAATTTTGAATAAATTGAAGCTTCTGCACTAGAATCTTTGGCAATCCCAGATAAAGTGAGTTGCAGTAGTCTAAGCAGCTACTTATCATGGCACAGATAATGGTTCTCCTGTCCTGGATATCCAGATATTTAAAAAGCCCCCTCAGGAGTTTTAGCTACCAGTGACATTCACTGACAACTTTTTTTACCTGAGGAGCCAGGGAAAGTAAAGATGGGAGATCCATGGACAGTTTAGGTTGGAGATCCATGGACATTATAGATGGGAGATCCATGGACATTTTAGATGGGATGCATGGACAGTATACTATACTACTATACAGGATTTATACAGTGCCAATAGTTTACGCAGCGCTTTACAAAAAAAAGGGGGGACAATACAATTACAATACAGTTCAATACAGAAGGAAACTGAGGGTCCTATAGACAGGGGATCCATGGACAGAAAAGACAGGAAATTCATGGACAGTATAGTTAAAAATTCATGGACAATATAGGCGGGAGATCCATGGACAGTATAGAGATGAAATTCATAGACAGTAAAGGCGTGAGAAAATCCATGGACAGTATATGTAGGAGATCCATGGACAGTATAGGCAGGGGATGCGTGGTCAGTATATGCGGGAGATCTATTGACATTATTGGAGGGAGATCCAATGACAGTATTGGGGAGAGATCCATGGACAATATAGACAGGAGAACCATGGACAGTATGATCGGAGATCCATGGACAGTATTGGAGGGAAATCCATGGATAATATAGACAGAAGATACATGGACGGAAAGCATAGGTAGTAGATACATGGACAGTATAGGCAGGAGATACATGGACAGTATAGACAGGAGATATGTTAACAATGTAGACAGAAGATACATGGACAATATAGACAGTAGATATGTGGACAATGTAGGCAGGAGATACATGGACAGTAAAGATAGGAGATATGTTGACAGTGTAGACAGGAGATACATGGACAATATAGACAGGAGCCACATGGACAGTATAGACAGGAGATACATGGACAATATAGACAGGAGCCACATGGACAGTATAGACAGGAGACACATGGACAGTATAGACAGGAGATCCGTAGACAGTATAGGAGAATATGGATGGACAGTATAGGCCAGTGATGGTGAACCTTGGCACCCCAGATGTTTTGGAACTACATTTCCCATGATGCTCAGCTACAATGAAGAGTGCATGAGCATCGTGGGAAATGTAGTTCCAAAACATCTGGGGTGCCAAGGTTCACCATCACTGCTATAGGCAGACAATACATGGCATCATCCCACCCTACCTTGTTTCTAGAATGTTGCTGAGACACTCCCAGCTGATTCAAACCCCCTTACATGAGCTTTCTCGCCTGCCGCAGTAGCTTTGACCTCATCGATGCTGCAATGGAGGAGATAGAGGAGCACACATGTGTGGGGATTTGCTCACTCCTGTGATGGTGAAGGGTGAGCAGTAATAGCTTAGAGTGTCTTTGTAACGTCCTAGTAACGAGGCAGAATGGGATGATACCCTCTCTGGGCGTTTCGGGAGGTACATAAATGGCCTATAGCAGGAGCATAATATATATATATATATATATCTACAGGCGTCCCATACCAGTGTACACAGTTTTTGGTAAACCCTTTAAACCAAAAGTGTCCTGAAATGAGCTATTACTGTAAATGTCTTGGTCTTGAAAACAATGTAGACAACATTCGTCATTAGGAGGAAGAAAACAATTAAACAATAAAGGAACTTGGACGGTATATCGCTGGCTTTCAGATGTGATTTGGGTCTTGGAAGAGAAGTTTGGTGTCTCTATTACAGATTCATAAATAAGATGCTATCTAGAAGGGAGGTCAGGACACAAGGAAGGAGGGTCGGCCTCTCGTACTCACCATTTCCCAATTCCCATGAAATGTTGTACTTCTTGCTGGCGCTGTATTTCAGTAAACTGAGCACGCTGGAGCTGTTCCAGGAATTATCTGAGTTTCGCCGAAGAGCATTAAGTCCAAAAATCAGATGAAGTCCAGAGCAGTCAACAAAGTTATAGAGTTTGTCAAGAGACCTGGCTGGGAGGAAACAAAGAGCTTGTAAGGCGTACGAGCATTTCCATAGAAAACCCACAGTCATTCACAGAAGAAGATTACATGCGTTAGATCTGCCTTCGCTCCTGGTAATGTCTTCCACTCAGGAACTTATTAATTGGACCTTCCACAGTAAATGGCATTCCAGTATTGCCATGTGTTGAGTCCACTATATACTGTATATATGCTATGGGTCCATCTTCCCTGTATACATTCTAAGAGGCCCCAGTATATATTATAAGGGGCGATCTTCCCTGGATTCATTACATGTAGGAGTGATTTATCACACATAGGACATGCAGAGCATTCATAAAGTATTTTTTTTAAATTTAGTTATATAGCAGCCTGATACTACAGTTGTTTAAATTCATTTGTTTTCTCAATAATCTACACTTAGTACCCCATAATGACTAAGTGACTAATTTTAGAAATGTCTGTGAATCGCCCAAATCGTCCCCTCCGCCCCTCCAAGGACCTCCTGCTCTCTAGCTTCCTTGTTACCTCCTCCCATGCTCGCCTTCAGGACTTCACCAGAGCCTCTCCCATCCTCTGGAACTCCCTGCCCCGGTATATCCGATCAGCCCCTACCATGTCCACCTTTAGGAGATCCCTGAAAACTAATTTATTCAGGGAAGCCTATCCCACATCCACCTAACAACTGTACCCGAGTCACCCCCATCAAATCACTCTGCAGCTATTACCTTTTGTACCACCACCCCCTCCCTTTAGAATGTAAGCTCTATGAGCCAGGCCCTCCTGTACCTTCTGTATTGAACTATACTGTAATTGTTTTGTCCCCCCTCTACATTGTAAAGTGCTGCGTAAACGGTTGGCACTATATAAATCGTGAATAATAATAATAATTTCTGAAAAAGAAAAAACTGAAATCTCACATGTATTCAGACCCTTTCCTCAGTACTTTGGTGAAGCCCCTTTGGCAGCATTTACATCCTCAAGTTTTTTGGGGGATGACGCAACAAGCTTTGCACACCTGGATTGGTGGAATTTCTAACACTCTTCTCGGTCAGTATAGATGGGGGGCATCGGTGGACAGCCATTTTCAGGTCTCTCCAGAGATGTACAATAGGGTTAAAGTCAGGGCTCTGGCTGGACCACGCTAGGACATTCACTGAGTTGTCCCTAAGCTACTCCTGTGTTGTCCTAGCTGTGTGCTTAGGATGGTTGTCACATTGGAAGGTGAACCTTCGGCCCAGTCTAATGTCCTTAGCGCCAGGGCCGGTGCTACCACTAGGCAAACTAGGCAGCCGCTGAAGTCTGAATACCTACAGTGGGGCCACGTCCCAGCTGCTGCGGTGTAGCCCAGGCGCCAGGACTCAATTTCCAGTCGCCATGGCGACCTGGGTTTTGTCAAGCCCTGAACTAAACAATTCATGATTACAAACAATTATCTCAACATGATATACTGTACATAGTAATGGACCTTGGGTATGTAGACCAAAATTGTAATGATAACATATGGGCATAAAAACAATGATGGATTGATTCATGAAAATAAACTATATTCAGATACAAATGATATCACATGGACACTGTGGCGTCGCATCAAAGGAAAGCTCTACGCGTTTCGTGGTTACAATACCACTCATCAGGAGCAGATTCAGGGTTTTTGGAGTATCTATAATAATAAAAATAGTAAAATAGCCAAAATGATATGTTGGCAGAAAAAAATATATAAAACAAAAAAGGAAGAGGGGAAATTGTAGTATAAGGGTAAAAATGTTGATATTATCAATGATGTTTTTTTTTTACACCCCTTTTATATATGTACACCCCTGTACTGACATTTATATATATATACCTCTCCTGGCATAGTCATATATATATATTTGTAAGGTTCTGAAAGAGTACCCCTTTATGTTTTAACTAGGATAAATTAGAAATAACATATCATGTATACCTACGTGCAAAAGGAACAGAAGAATGTGTAGATGGCATTTAACTTAGTTTGATAAGGTGTACATATAATTATCTTCAGGCAAAATACTACGTGTTGCTTGACCATAACATACTATTGCATTGTGTAAATATCATGTCCTGCTGTAATTGGCTGACCCGAGGGGGGGTTTCCTAACGATAAATGTATAAATATGCTGTGCAACCAATAAACCATTGTAGTCAAGATCCACCATAACCCTCTGTGTGGCTCTTGATTATCTGATGCGCATCAAAGGTTCTTCCACACACCCAATAGTCCAACCCGGGTACAGAGGAACACCACCAACCTTACAATATGTATATTTATATATACCCTTGTATAGTCATATATTCACCCCTGTACTGATATTAGTGAAGGCTCAGTGCAGAAATAGCAACTCAGTCCTGTAAAAACTGCTTAAAGAGACCCTGTCACTAGTGTCTCCTGACAGAAGTGTAGGCAGCTGGCAGCTAGTGCCATCAGAAGATGTTAGTCTACATCAATGATGGTGACCCTTGACACCCCAGATGTTTTGGAACTACATTTCCCATGATGCTCAACTACACTGCAGAGTGCATAAGCATCATGGGAAATTTAGTTCCAAAACATCTGGGGTGCCAAGGTTCGCCATCACTGTTCTACATCAAGGACATTAAGTGCTTTCCCTTAAGTATTGATGAATGTAAATCTTCTCCTGATATCTTCTACACCGACAGAATAAACACCTACAAATTGCCCTGATATCTGCGGAGTGTATGGGCTTTATGTACACACAAGGGATTTGCATACATCATTTCTCTGAGGGCACAATGTGTTTTCTTTCTACTTTCCATAAGTAAGATCCCAGCAATCCGCCGACATTTTTATGTTACTCTGTGAAAAATGAGATATTATTTAATGGAGTCTCATCCCCGTTATCTCTGAAAGAGAGAAGTAGACCGTCATCTGGATTTCATCTCCTCCAGGCCGCTGACACCTGATACATTAAAGGACGATGTGAACATCAAAATCGGGCCTGATACAGTCCAGCACTCCCTTTATCACCACTTACACCATCTCCAGAAGACTATGAGTGCTCATAAATCATGTCTCTATAATACTGTAAAAATTTACACTTACTGCACATAGAAGAACTTTAGATGTGGAGAGGATCCATAGCGGAAGAGAGACGACGACTGCTTCATATCACAAGAAAGATACAACACAAAGCTTATCAATATCATTCACACACCAAAAGATACAATCTCGTGAGGTATGTATCCATCCACTAAAACAAGGGGACAGATTCAACAAAACACAGCTGGGGACTTGGCCATAGGGATCACCAGGGCTTTTTTTCTTAGAGGATAGGTGCAGGAACTGCCCCTTTTGGAGTTACCCCTTGTCTCCACCCCCTACCCACCCCTGAGCACCGTCCCTTAGTTCCACCCCCTACCCACCTCCCAGTACCGCCACTTTTAGAGAGACGTGCGACGTGGCTCCCAAACAAAATTGGCGTCCTTTTTTTCCCACAAATAGAGCTTTCTTTTGGTGGTATTTGATCACCTCTGCGTTTTTTATTTTTTGCGCTATGAACAAAAATAGAGCGACAATTTTGAAAAAAAATAATATTTTTTACTTTTTGCTGTAATAAATATCCCCCAAAAATATATAAAAAAACATTTTTTTTCCTCAGTTTAGGCCGATACGTATTCTTCTACATATTTTTCGTTAAAAAAATCGCAATAAGCGTTTATTGATTGGTTTGCGCAAAAGTTATAGCGTTTACAAAATAGGGGGTATTTTTATGGCATTTTTATTAATATATATTTTTTAATAGTAATGGCGGCGATCAGCGATTTTTTTCGGTACTGCGACATTATGGCGGACACTTCGGACACTTTTGACACATTTTTGGGACCATTGGCATTTTTATAGCGATCAGTGCTATAAAAATGCATTGGATTACTATAAAAATGCCACTGGCAGTGAAGGGGTTAACACTAGGGGGCGGGGAAGGGGTTAAGTATGTCCCTGGGTGTGTTCTAACTGTAGGGGGGGTGGCCTCACTAGGGGAAACACTGATCCTCCGTTCATACATTGTATGAACAGAAGATCAGCATTTCCCCCCCTGACAGGACCGAGAACTGTGTGTTTACACACACAGCTCCCGTTCCCCGCTCTGTAATGAGCAATCGCGGGTGCCCGGCGGCGATCGCGCCCGCCGGGCACACGCACGGGAGTCGGGGGCAAAAGGGGGGCGCGCGCGGGCGCCTCCGGCGGCGCGCACGGGCCCCTAGTGGCCGCTCTAAGAGCCGACGTTATACTACGGGCTCTCGCCCAGGAGAGCCGACCTGCCGCCGTAGAATGACGGCGGCTGGTCGGCTACTAGTTAATGATAAGAAGAAAAGCAGTAAAATAGATCCCATGCAGCCAACAATAGATGGCCCCCAAGCAACCATAGTGCTCCACAGCAATAATGGACCACCCACAACAAAATACCCACCCAGAAACAATAGCCTCCGGCACCAGCAACCAATTCTCGCCACCAGACAGTATCAATAGACCCTCCAGCGACCAGCTACAATAGGCTGCTCCCTCAACAGTAGATCCCTCCCAGCAACTGACCCCCCAGTAACATAAGACCCACCCTCAGCAAAAATAGATCCCATCCAGAGACAATAGGTTCCCCAGCAGCAACAATAGAACAATAGACCTTCCCAGCTAAAATAACACCTCCCCTGCAAAAAAAGATCCCCTCTAGCAATAATAGATCCCCCAGCAACCAGCATTAATGGACACTGTAGCACAACCCAGTACACCTTGGCATTATATACATTCAGGGCTGGAGGTGCCGGAACTGCGTTTCCCCGCGTTCCTGCTGAAAAAAAGTTCTGGGGATCACTAATCTCCATTATAAACAATTCTACAGAAGTACCATTGCTTCAGACACACAAGGGTCAACCCAAAACCAACATTAGTAAAGAACGTCTCCCCCATGGCATCCAATCAGATCATTTCCCTCTGTTAAACCGTGCTAGAGACTGGAAGGAAGCACTGGGGTGGTTGGTATGGCTAATGAGAGATGGCTAATTGGAGCATTTCTCCAATTGGACACTTTGAGATCCAAAATAGAAGATTCTCAATACCGGGAAGGCCGAACATGCATTTCTTGGATAGAAGGTGGTAAAAAGCCCAACATGAGCACGCCTTGGAGAAATCCAATGCAACGAAGCAAGAAACTTTTGTATCTCACCCTTACCTGAGAAAGTGGCAAATGTGAGCCACGAAACACGTCTTTTGATGAAATAAAGCTTTATATCATTCATTGTACACTATGACTCCGCTCCATACTTGAACACGCCACAATCCTATCAAGCACTCCAACAGGCATCACTGCCATCCAAAACACTGACAGTTTTTTTTTTTTACCTCCTCCTATCTAAAAAACGTCCCCCATTGACAACGTCACATATGACGAAACACGTCTGGAGAAGGGAGCGTAGGGGGGGGGGGGCCTCTCCCGCTGCTGATAACGGTGATCTCGCGGCGAATCCACTACGGAGACCACAGTTGCCGTTACCAAGATATCCATCTTTAAAAAAATTACGCATATATACAGTGAGCGGTCCTTAAGTGGTTAATGGTGTTTGAACTAATTTTTTGCTTGTTCGCATGCAAACCGAACCAGGGGGGGGGGGGGTGTTTGGCTCATCCATACTTCCATCAGTGGCTTGGTGTGTAAGAAGTTGAATGGATGGCTTCGCGTGGTGTCCTCCACCGTCTGACAGAGAATGGTTAAGCTGGATCATGTCCTCATTCTGAAAATGGTGATTCTGGGTTCATTAATTAAACGGGATGGGATGGAGATTTTGTATTTCACAATTTTATTCTCTAAATTAAAGCGGAGGTTCACCCAAATAACATTTATATCAGACCAACTTCTTTATACTTCTAACATGTACAGTCCGCAATTTTTTTTATTGTTTAAGCTGTACACACCTTATAATCTATATTTGGGGGTACTTCTCCCCGCGGGAGTAGGCGTTTCTATGCTGAGGAGGAATGTCATCTGGGAGGTCGCCCAAATGATTGACGTCCTTTCAGAAAAAGTTTTCCCCGGCAGATAAGGCCCCGAGTCACGGCATTTCCGAAAGAAGCCGAACATGAAGAAGCTCTATACGGCGCCTGCGCAGTCGGCTCTACGCGGCTCCTAGTCGGTGCGCAGGCGCCGTATAGAGCCGACTCGCAGCTCTGCATGTTCGGCTTCTTTCGGAAACGCTGTTACTCGTGACGCGCCTACGCAATACGGGGGGCGGGGCCTTATCCTCCGGGGGGAACTTTTCTAAAAGGACGTCAATCATCTGGCCGACCTCCCAGAGGACATGCCTCCTCAGCATAGAAACGCCTACTCTCGCGGGGAGAAGTACCCGGAAGCCGGATTGCAAATATAGATTATACGGTATGTACAGCGTAAAAAATAAAATAAAAATGCGGACTGTACATGTTATGCCGCATACACACCATCACTTTATGTGATGAAAAAACCCGACATTTTTTGTGAAGTAAAAAACGATGTTTTTGAAACTTCAATTTTCAAAGACGAAGTTGCCTACACACCATCGTTTTTTCACAATGCTCTAGCAAAGCGAGGTTACGTTCACCACGTTTTTCCATTGAAGCTCGCTTCATAACTAGCTTCTGGGCATGCACGGGTGTAAAAACGTCGTTTTAAACGTCGTTTTTTGCTACACATGGTCAATTTCTGTGAAGTAAAAAATTACGTTTTGAAAAACGACACATAAAATAGAAGCATGCTTAAATTTTTTTTTGTCGTTTTTCACAAGACATAAAATGACGTTTTCCCCCACACACGGTCATTTAAAGTGACGTTTTTAAAAAGGTCGTTTTTTTCATCACATAAAGTGATGGTGTGTACGCGGCATTAGAAGTATAAAGAAGTTGGTCCGATATAGATGTTATTTGGGTGAACCTCCGCTTTAAGCTGGATCATGTCCTCATTCTGAAAATGGTGATTCTGAGTTCATTAAAGCGGGAGTTCACCCAATGATGTTTTTTTTTATCTTTTCCCCTTAGATGGATGCTCGTTGTGTCTAGGGGAATCGGCTATTTGTTTTAAAATATGAGCCGTACTTACCGTTTACGAGATGCATCTTCTCCGTCTCTTCCGGGTATGGGTCTTCGGGAGCGGGCGTTCCTTCTTGATTGACAGTCTTCCGAGAGGCTTCCGACGGTCGCATCCATCGCGTCACTAGTAGCCGAAAGAAGCCGAACGTCGGTGCGGCTCTATACTGCGCCTGCGCACCGACGTTCGGCTTCTTTCGGAAAATCGTGACGCGATGGATGCGACCGTCGGAAGCCTCTCGGAAGACTGTCAATCAAAATAGGAATGCCCAGTCCCGCAGCCCATACCCGGAAGCGGTGGAGAAGATGCATCTCGTAAACGTTTAAGTACGGCTCATATTTTAAAACAACTAGCCGATTCCCCTAGACAAAACGAGCATCCATCTAAGGGGGAAAAGTGTTATGTACGGGTGAACCCCCGCTTTAATTAAATGGGATGAGATGGAGATTTTGTATTTCACAATTTTATTCTCTAAATTAACAGCTACCAAAAAATAAAGGAGACCCAACACTGAGCAGCATTTCCTGTTCCCCTTCGGACGGGCAGAGTCATCATTTTGTGTTTATTTGCCTGAAGGGATGACAAAGCCTCATAATTGAATGCAGCACCCAGTCCAGTATAATAAGACATCCTTTGGTATATCATTAGGGTTGTACTCATACATTCCTTACTGTCATAATGCATTTCGGAGCTCCACCTTCTTCATGCTTTTCCATCCATCCAGTAAATGAGCCATTGTCAGCGCTCCCAACCACTAAAGAACTCCTCCATGTGGAATCCGATGAACATATTTCATTACAAGTCCTGACACTCATCCATTAATGGGGTCTAAGCTGCGAATCTCACAGGTCAGCTGACACATGAGATTTATTTCGGGGGACTCTACATGAGTGTTCCCCTCAGGCCATAGTTGTGAGTATCTCTCCATTCTTCCTCTCTCTTCTGTGTATGATAAAATCTCTATCAATAATGTTCTGTCATTGTATATTATACATCATAACCGGCCCTCCTGTGCACTCAGATGTGCCGCATCCTCCCTCTAATACAACCCGTCATTTACATTCAGATTATAGATATTCATACTCCAGGTTACAGATCGTAGCATGTTCTGCTGTTACAGTTCTTTTGGTGCTTTGGCGCTCCTTTTCCTCTGCACATAACACCTTGTATAGTGCCATGTACTTACATATTAATGTCATACTTTATAAGATCATATCTTCATATCTTTAAAAACATAATGGCCCGGATTCACATACATCGGCGCATATTTATGCCGCCGTAGCGTATCTTCTTTACGCTACGCCGACGCAGGCAAGCACTGGATTCACAAAGCCAGTGCTGCCAAATCTGTGCTGGGTTTCCTAGGCGTAAGTGGAAGTGGGCGTGAGCCATGCAAATGAGGCGTGACCCCATGCAAATGATGGGCTGAGGCTCAGACAGATACGTATAATGAACAGCGCATGCGCCATCCCGTGGACACATCCCAGTGCGCATGCTCACAATCACGTCGGATCTACTCCCTAAGATACGACGGATCACTGCCTACAGGGTGAACGTAACCTACGCCCAGCCATATTCACGTCCAACGTAAACAACGTAAAATACGACGGCTTGAGTTCCCTGGTGCAGACCTTTGCATGGATGCCGCTGAGTTACACCCAGTGCCGATCCTGACCTCCCTGGGGCCCTAAGTAAAATGACATGTCACATTAAAGTTGAGAAACGGGGGGGCTGCCAAAAATGTCACTGCCGACGGGGGTGTTCTGCTGTCGGAAATGGCATCTTACATTAAACTGAGAAGCAGGGGGGTGCTGACTTCTTCTTACCTCTTCTCCCAGGCAGCCAGGAAGTTGAGAAGCAGGGTGAGGGGCTGACATTGACTTCTCACCAGGCAGGGCCTCTAGTAATTTGGGGGGCCCTCCGCAGCTTTGCGGGGCCCTAAGCGGCTTGCATAGTGAGCCTATAGGGCGGATCGGCCCTGGTTACACCTCCTTTATGGGGCATAACTTTACGCCGGACGTATAACTTTACGCGCACTGCGTCGGACGGACGTACGTTTGTGAATCGGCGAATCTCCCTCATTTGCATATGTGAATAGAAAATCAATGGGTGCCCACTCTACCCCGGCGTAGGCAAGTTACGTCAGTCGGATGAAGCCTATTATCAGGCGTATCTAGTTTTGTGGGCACGGCGCACAGATACGAAGGCGCATATTTGCACTTACGCGGCGTATCTCGAGATACGTCGACGCAAGTGCTTTGTGAATCCGGGCCAATCTGTCCAGGTTTTCCTTGCTGTGAAAACTAGACTCGACCCACTGAAATTGATGGCAATGACCTGTATTCCCTTACCAATCTGGGACCCAAACTAATGCGCAGATTGTACATATTGTAAACCGCCAATTAAATTATGACTCTGGCCAAAAAAGTAAAAATCACCATAAAAGAGCTGAATACCCAATCGCAAGAAGAAATTTGAATTTAAAAAGCTGGATGTCCAATTTTACAAGTTAACCATCAAAGAAGATTTGGTAAATTGCGCAAGAAATCCAATCCGAGAATTCCAATAAAAATCGTTTTTTTATACTTTATACCAGCAGAAAGTTCTCCTCTAGCTCTGTATGGCATGGACATGTGAGCTCACCCTGTAATAGGAACATTTAAAAGACAGCAAGGACTGGAAACTTCAAAGGGGGTCAGGGAATCCTCCTGGGGGAAGCGCAGTTCCTCTCTTCTAAGCTCTTTCCCCGTAATGTTTGGGTAATCGGGGGTCTGTGTTACCGTTATGAAATCAGTTTGGAGTTTGACGGAAGTCCTGGGTAATTTTTCCAAGCTAATTACCTCCTTGTTCTCTCCGACACGCTGGGCTTTCAAGGGAGAGGTGTTGGTATGGGGCTGTAAGTAGAATCAGGTGTCCCTCTCCCTTTAGGGCCATCTGGAGAACGTCAGGGTCCTCGCAGTAACAGGTACTGGCAGCTCGGCAGCCTGCTTTTTAGAAGAGCTTTGCTCCTGCTAGACTTTAAAGCCGGCCATTTTGTTTGAAAATAATTCCCTTGAAATGGGAAAAGAAATACATTCCATTTTAGTACATCTGACAGTTGAGTTTTTGGTGTTCTAAGAAAACCAGAAGAGAATGTTCCCTCAATAGAGAAATTGTAATTATTACATGAGAACTAAAAATTCAACATGATATAGTAGCTGTAAATCCTCCTATTGCTCATGGGCAGGAATCCAGCCAATTTGTGATGTGCAACCTCCCTCTTTTGTCCATGTGTGCAGTGGGCTCAGAGAGATGGATGGAACTCAGAACTATAAAATACAGAGATGTGCAGGCTTATGCCGCGTACACATGGTCGGAAATTCCGACAAGAAAAGTCCGATGTGAGCTTTTGGTCCGAAATTCCGACCGTGTGTAGGCTCCATCTGATTTTTCCTGTCGGAATTTCCGACAAGAAAAATTTGAGAGCTGGTTCTCAAATTTTGAGACGGGAAAAGTTATTTCCGGAAATTCCCATCGTCTGTATGCAATTCTGATGGGAAAAAATCCTACGCATGCTCAGAATCATGTCGACGCATGCTCGGAATCAATGAACTTAATTTTTCTCGGCTTGTCGTAGTGTTCTACGTCACCGCGTCCTTGACAGTCAGAACTGGGTGTGACCATATGTATGCAACACAAGTTTGAGCCAAAATTCAGTTGGAAAAAAATACACAGTTTTCTTGTCGGAATTTCCGATCGTGTGTGCGCTGCATTAGATTAGGAGCATATAGGGCTATATAGAGGTACGGGGAACATACACCGATCAGCCAAAAGTGAAGTGAACAACATTATTTATTTGGTTACAATTGCATCTGAAAAATGGGTGGGATATATGAGGCAGCAAGTGAACGTGTTGTTCCTGAAGTTAATGTGTTGAAAGCAGAACAGGATTTAAGGGACCTTGACAAATCGTAATGTCTAGACGACTGGGTCAGAACAACTCCAAAACTGCAGCTCTTGTGGGATTCCTGGTCTGCAGTGGTCAGGACCAACCAAAAGTGGTCCAAGGAAGGAAAAACAGCCAATTGGTGACAGGGTCATGGTCAGTCAAGGCACATTGATGAAGGTGGGGAGGGAAGGCACAATGATGGAAGTGGGTGACAGGGTCATGGCCGGTCAAGGCACATTGATGAAGGTGGGGAGGGAAGGCACAATGATGGAAGTGGGGAGGGAAGGCTCATTGATGGAGGTGGGGAGGAAAGGCTCATTTATGGAGGTGGGAGGGAAGGCTCATTGATGGGGGTGGGGGAGGCTCATTGATGGAGGTGGGGGGAAGGCTCATTGATGGAGGTGGGAAGGGAAGGCTCATTGATGGAGGTGGGAAGGGAAGGCTCATTGATGGAGGTGGGGGAGGCTCATTGATGGAGGTGGGGGGGAAGGCTCATTGATGGAGGTGAAGAGTATGGCTCATTGATGGAGGTGGGGAGGGAAGGCTCATTGATGGACGTGGGGAGGGAAGGCTCATTGATGGAGGTGAGGAAGGAAGGAAGGCTCATTGATGGAGGTGGGGAGGGAAGGCTCATTGATGGAGGTGAGGAAGGAAGGAAGGCTCATTGACAGAGGTGGGGAGGGAAGGCTCATTGATGGAGGGAAGGCTCATTGATGGAGGTGGGGAGGGAAGGCTCATTGATGGAGGTGGGGAGGGAAGGCTCATTGATGGAGGTGAGGAAGGAAGGAAGGCTCATTGATGGAGGTGGGGAGGGAAGGCTCATTGATGGAGGTGAGGAAGGAAGGAAGGCTCATTGATGGAGGTGGGGAGGGAAGGCTCATTGATGGAGGCGAGAAAGGAAAGCTCATTGATGGAGGTGGGGAGGGAAGGCTCATTGATGGAGGTGGGGAGGGAAGGCTCATTGATGGAGGTGGGGAGGGAAGGCTCATTGATGGAGGCGAGAAAGGAAGGCTCATTGATGGAGGTGGGGAGGGAAGGCTCATTGATGGAGGTGGGGAGGGAAGGCTCATTGATGGAGGTGGGGAGGGAAGGCTCATTGATGGAGGTGGGGAGGGAAGGCTCATTGGTGATAAATATCAAACTAGAGGAGCCGTCAAGCCATCTGGAGGACCATGTTTAAATGCCCTGCACCCAAGGAAGCAACGGAGGTCAGTGACAGCTCCAGTCTCCAGCCAGGCCACACAAAGTCTGTGGGGGGAATCACTGATGTAGGGGGGGAGTGACTAGGTAAAGGGGGACACTCATATAAAGGTTACCACTTATATTAGCAACACCCCGTTCCCCTTACCATAGTATGTTCGCTCTGTGGAGGGTGGTCTGTGTACTCTTGTGTAACCATAGACCCCCTTACATAAGAGTTTCCCGTGACAACCACAGTCTGCAGTGTTCCCCTTTACATCAGGGTCTGCAAAGTTCCCCCTTATATCAGGATCTGCAGAGTTCCCCCTTGCACTGTAAACCCTGCAGACTCTGATGTAAAAGGAAACTCTGTGCTGGGTTATATTAACCCCTGACATTCATGTAAATAGAGAAATATGTTTTTTGCCTTTTGTTATACCTTAAATGCATTGCTAACGCACTAGCCACATGTTTGTAGCTTAAATATTGATATTTGTACTGACTAACTTTTTGAACTGTCAGTAAATTTCACTTTGCAAGGTTGGCAACCCAGGCTCTGAGTTTCTGACATGATCAACGTTTTTTTTTTTTTTTGCACTTATTAACAGTTCAAAATAAAACAAATACGTTAATAGTTTGAGTTCACAAATATGTTGAGGTGTAGTTACTGTATATTAACATTATCAAAGCTAATTGTCCTGTGAAACTGCACATACAATTGTTCTGTGCAAACGGGACACAAGCAAATGTTATTAAAGCGGGGGTTCACCCTAAAAAAAAAAAAAAAAATTTCTACCAAGCTATTCAGCATACTAGCGCGACCTACAGTATGCCTTTATTTTATTTTTTTGCGCCGTACTCACAGTTTAATCCCGTAGTTACGTTTCAGACTCCCTGAGGGGAATGGGCGTTCCTATGCAGAGGGGAACATGATTGACGTCTGGCTATGGCGCGTCACGCTTCCCGGAAATAGCCGAAATAGGACTTGGCTCTTCACGGCGCCTGCGCAGTCAGCTCCTAGTCTGTGCGCAGGCGCCGTATAGCGCCGTGAATAGCCGAGTTCTACTCTGGCTAATTTCGGGAAGCGTGACGCGCCATAGCCGGCCGTCAATCATGTTCCCTCTGCATAGGAACGCCCATTCACCGCGGGGAGTCTGAAACGTAACTACGGGATTAAACTGTGAGTACGGCGCAAAAAAATAAAATAAAGGCATACTGTAGCTCACGCTAGTATGCTGGATTTCATGGTAAAAACGTGTTATTTAGGGTGAACCACCGCTTTAAGCTATTTCCTCTCCAAGCTCAATGTTTTCCATTCAATAGAGTGAATATGGCCACTAGATGGAGCTGATGATCACAGTAAATAAATATGTATCTCCTATGATCATCAGCTCCATCTAGTAGCGATAATCTGGTATTTCCCTGAGTCACTCTATTCAAATGTGTTAAAAACATTCAACCTGGAGAGGAAATAGCCTAATAACGTTTGATTTGCCAGAACAAATGCACATGTAGCTTCATGGGATGAAGAGCTCCGCAAATGTTGTTTCATAAATAAACCCCTTCTGCAGCTTTTAGTGACCTGGACCCAGTAAAGGGATAGACACTGTCAGAAATATTAAAATCATTCTATTGAATTAAAAACTAATTATGGATTATTTAAAAAATCCTTATTAATAGATGCCTGTGAATTGCACAATTCGGTATTGAGCCGGAAGAGCGCCGCCGTTCCTTATCTGAGCACGCTCATATTCGCTCTTATTTTTCTCCATGCAGCTCAGTTTAAATATTGTAAAAACACTCGCCAGTTCTAGGCGACCTGCCAAATCTACAACCTGTTAATCTAATGGGCCCTCTGGTCTCCTCTAATCCTTTGAGTTTGGATTTTAATGGCTCTGCTAACCTGCAGGTGTAAGAGAAATGTCAAACCATAAACTCTCACAGGCTGTAGAAGTTAGTGCATGTCTTGAGGTGAAATGTCTGGAAATGGAACGTTCTGGCACTCCTCTGCTCATCAGCTCACAGTTCACCATGGAGTTCTTGTTTGTCTGTTATTTCTGGCTGGAAGTCCCCCTCCACCTAACACATTTTTTATCCACGAGAAGAGCCTATCACGGTAAAGTAGTCCATGGAAAACTCCAATACCGTCAAGATGGAGAGGGCAACGCGGGAAGGTTATTTGATTTACAGAAGATTGCTGATGATGGCAATAAGGAATCCTCACATCTCACCTCCACCATACCGCCAGTCTGAGATGTGCTGGTGGAATAAATTTTGGTGAAATAGCCGATCCCATGTAATGTATGTATAACACACAAGATGACGGTATGGAGGAAATAAAGAGCAAAACTCATAACTACAACCACATAAGCTTCAGTGTTGCTTTGTCTTGGAAAAAAGGGCCATAGGGCTGGCAATAGGGCAGATCGGGCATTTGCCCGGTGGGCTGGGAGCCACCGGGCTGAATGTACGGGTGTGACATGCAGAGCCGGCCATGGGTTCCGACGTGCAGGGCTGGCCACGGGTTCCGACATGCAGGGTCGGCCTCTGATGTCCCACATATGGGTGGTAGTGGGAGGAGCGAAATAAGTCTCCTCATTCCCCGCCTACCAAGCCGATCCATGGCAACCCAGGCTGCCTCTGAACAAGAAGTCTGTGTCCGCGCATGTGCCCCGTAGCCAACGGTCACCTCCATTGTGGCCGAGTTTTCCTAGATCTCCTACTGATCCCCTCATGAGTCACATCGGGATATGATAATGTGACTCTGGCTCTGTGTATTCAAGGAACATTCCAAGCTGTGTAGAGGGGGCCGGGATTACAGGGATCAGGATGATTCTGTTCTGAGTCACACCCCAGAGGTGAAGGTATGTGACTTTTCTAATAATACATCTTTCTACTACACAGGTCGATTCCACTTTCCAGGATAGATAGATAGATAGATAGATAGATAGATAGATAGATAGATAGATAGATAGATAGATAGATAGAATAAGAAAGTAGATAGATAGATAGATATATAGATAGATAGATAGATAGATAGATAGATAGATAGATAGATAGATAGATAGATAGATAGATAGATAGATAGATAGAATAAGAAAGTAGATAGATAGATAGATAGATAGATAGATAGATAGATAGATAGATAGATAGATAGATAGATAGATAGATAGATAGATAGATAGATAGAGAGATAGAAGGACCTGGAAAGATAGATAGATAGATAGATAGATAGATAGATAGATAGATAGATAGATAGATAGATAGATATTGGATAGAGAGATAGATATAATATGGAATAGATAGATAGATAGACAAATAGATAGATCTGTTCCATATCCGTCATCAACTGCCCCCACAAACTGCCCCCCCGGGCTGCTTAGTCTAAAATGCCAAGGCCTATTTTTTGTCCCAGTCCAGGCCTGTTGGATAATCACAGGAAACAGACCCTGGTCGATGGAGAATTCACGCATGTCCATGCTTTGCCATGTTCCTCTAGCTTTGAGGAATGCACGGACACGTGAGATGGCCACAGGCCAGAGGTTTCCAGTAACAATAGCTGAATATTATGACCTGGGACTCGAACCTGCTCCTTAGAACATGGTAAGAACACAATTTATATAGTTATTGGGAATTACTGAGAGCTGGGATCCTTTCCTAAACATTGGTCTATATACAGAGATGATACCATTGATAAGAGTCACCAATGACAATATTGCTCTTCTCAATGGTGTCATCTCCATAAACATTCTATAACCATCTGTGGAGGTCGGACAGCCTGCACCCCTCCTTTGTCAAGAACTCAATGACGGCACATTGCTTCTGCTTGGAATCCATTGTTTACCAGCAATTTAAAAAAGGAAGAGTTGCTATAGAGGAAGATTTAAAAAAGCCTGGCCTTACGCTACCAACATGTGAAGTTTAAACCATCTAGAACGAGGCTCTAATTGGCTTCAAAAAAGGGTGGGCTCGTGGGAACTACGCCCTGAGCCCACCCAGTTGTGTGACAATAGCCAATTAATATTCACTATTGTCTTCCTGACTCTCCTCCTGGCCAATCAGGAATTGGGTCCTGAGACCCGATTGGCCGAGAGGAGAAGCATCTGGATTGGCCAGAGCAGAAGCAGGGAGGATGAAACCCAGTGGCAAGCCGCCAAAGCTGCCCGGGAACCTGGATGGGGTAAGTGCGGAGCTGGCGGACGGACGGACGGACAGGCGAGCGGTAGGATCGACCGAGCAACCCAGCAACAGGAGCACCGGCCACAACTGTCTGTGAACCATTTGGGGAAATAAATACCCATCAGGCTCCCCACTCTATCTAAAACTATCCTGACAGGAACTAAATAAAACGTTTTGGCTGTAGTTGGCCATTCAGTTATGGGTTATTTGAAGGGTACTATGAGAAAGGGTTAAGTGTAAATGTTCAGAGATATCTTAAAGTAGAAGTATAGTGTAACGGAAGGGCCCGTGGGACCCAGAAGCTCCCTGATGCCTCTTATGTGTAGATCACCCTGTGTCTCTAATAGGGGCACAGGGTGAATGAGAACCCCACTATGGTCTGGGCTAGTCAGATTTAATGTGGTATATATTGTATATATACTGTATTGTGTGTTGGCTGTTGTGTACTATAAAGCTTGATGTGGTAATTAAGTCTGCTACTGTGATAAATGTGTATTGAATCCAGAAAATAATGGACATGCAGCATATGTCTTGGACTGCAGCCCACCTGTCTGTCTGTTGGCTGCGATGTAAATCAATCTAGGATGGCTTCTGAGGATCTTTCATTATGGCTTGTGCTAATTGACCCTGTATTGTGTGAAGATCTATTGACGATAAATGTGTATTGTGAGTTAACAGACAGCCTAAAGGTCAGGTGTAGGAATTATCAGTTGTAGTTAATTAGCTCATGTAAATTATGTCGGAGCTGGAGCCAGAATGTCTACTAAAAGATGTGTATTGGGGCTCATTAGGAACCATTTTCTGATGTTGTGGGTGGAGTTGGGTCATTGTTCATTTGGTTACTGCAGTATTCTTTTTGTGTATATAAGAGTCTGCTTTCCCAATAAAGTCTGGTTAATGGGGGAATTCGTATGGGTCGTGTTCGCCGGATTTTGGAGTGTCGATAGCTGCCCTGGGTTCGGGAATGGAATATCCTAAACGGCATTAACCCCTGTCCCATTTGGGGTTCCGCTACATATAGGAAAACTTATTTTTTCCATTTTGATAGAGTAAGGTGGTTATAACCCCTATCAATCTTTTTATTTATTTTTTGCCATCTGTGTCCCATCGGATAGATTTCCCTTCATGTCCTGCGTCATAGCCAAACAGGAAGTAAGAAGAAATCCCTGCAAATTAAGGCAATTCCTTGGGGACCCCCAGGTCACCACAGCTAGTGTCCCGATTGGAAGATTTTCCCTCAATTACTTTTCTGGGGACAACTCAAAATTTGGAATCTTCTTTCACTTTCAATGAAAATAGTAAACAGGACAAATAGAGGGTAAATTTCCTTAATAACATAGGCCCGGATTCAGAGAGCAATTGCGCCTGCGTAACCATAGTTACACAGCGCAATTGCTGACTTGCTCTGGCATTACGAATGCTCCTGATTCAGGAACATCGTAACGCCGACTGCAGCCTAAAATCTGCGTGGCATAAGGCTCTTATGCCACGCAGATTTTAGGCTGCATTCTTGCGATGACCGCTAGGGGGCGCTCCCATTGTGCCCAGTGTATAGTATGCAAATTGCATACTAACACCGATTCACAATGTTGCGCGAGCCCTGCGTATGCAAGTTACGGAGTTTCCGTACGGCGTCTTTAGCGTAAGGCTGCCCCTTCTAATAGTAGGGGCAGCCAATGCTAAAGTATACCCGCCGTTCCCGCGTCGTGAAATTTGAATTTCACGTCGTTTGCGTAAGTGATTCGTGAATGGCGCTGGACGCCATTCACGTTCACTTTGAAGCAAATGATGTCCTTGCGACGTCATTTGCCGCAATGCACGTCGGGAAAGTTTCCCGACGGCGCATGCGCTTTACGATCGGCGCGGGAACGCTCCTAATTTAAATGATTCCCATCCCCTGCGGGATCATTTAAATTGCGCGCGCTTACGCCGGGCAATTTTGCCGGCGCGCCCTCGCAATTTACGGAGCTACTGCTCCGTGAATCGAGGGCAGCGGCGCAAATTTGCGGGGGCGCAGGGCAAAATCGTTGCCCTGTGCCTCCGTAATTTATGCGCAATTCTTACTGAATCTGGGCCATAGTTGCCAACAGTCCCGATTTGCCCAGGGCATTTAGGGAAATCAGACCAATGTCCCGGCAGAATCCTGAAAAAAAGTCTCTCTCTCTCCTCTCTCTCTCTCTCTCAAAGCAATTTTTTGGAGTTTTTGATCAGTAAGGGAAGGGTTGTCAAGGGTTTATTTTTTTTTGTTGTCAGCGGCATCTCTGCTGGGGATATTTCTTTCTCTCTTGTGACCATTATCATTAGGACTGAAAGAGAGGGAACATCCAACATTTTCAACTGTCATCATAACAAGAATATAGAGGCAATTAGTTCACCGGGGTCCTTGATGTGGTGACAACTGTCTAAGAGGGGATGTCCCTTACTCTGTGGAGATTTCCCTCACTACTGGCTGTGTCTATGGGACAGGAAGTGAAGGGAAATCTCAGTAATGGGATATGTACAAATGCTTTTCCTTACCCTGTTCGAGAACATTTTGGTTTTATACATTCTTCAAGCTTAGATCAAGGTCAGGGATAAGTCTAAGGCCCCGTACACACGTCCGAGGAACTCGACGGGCAAAACACATTGTTTTGCTCGTCGAGTTCATTGTGAAGCCGCCGAGGATCTCGGCGAGCCAAGTTTCCCCGTTGACTAACGAGGAAATAGAGAACATGTTCTCTATTTGGCCCGACGAGATCCTCGTCGGTTTCCTCGGCCGAAAGTGTACACACGGCCGGGTTTCTCGGCAGAATCCAGCTCCGATCGAGTTTCTGGCTGAATTCTGCCGAGAAACTCGGTCGTGTGTACGGGGCCTGAGTGTTGGAAACATATTACAGGTCAACAGGAATTGGAATACAATCTTTTTGTTTTATGTTTTGAGCCAGACACAAACACAGTTGGAATACAATCAGTCCTCGGACAAGGTCATCTTGAGCCCGGGGGGTGCAGTTTGGCATGTTTTCTCTTGGCTCAAGATGACCTTGTCCCAGCACTCTCAGCACAAATTGCCCGCCCCCCCAAGCTCTCAAATGCCCAACCCCCCCCCCCTCCAAAAAAGGAAAAATCCTCCTAGCACAAATCCTTTATCCTGAAAATGTTCCCTCTTAGGCCCCGTACACACGACCAAACATGTATGCTGAAACTGGTCCGCGGGCCAGTTTCAGCATACATGTTCGGTCGTGTGTGGGCGCGAGCGGGCCGAATTCCAGCAAACATTTGCCCGCCGGGCCTTTTCCCAGCGGGCAAATATTCCTGGACGTGTTTTAAAACCGTCCGCTGGAATCCTGCCCGCTCGGACATGTACGGTCGTCAGTACAGACCTACCGTACATGTCCGAGCGCCCGCCGTCCCTCGCATGCGTCGAATGACTTCGACGCATGCGTGGAAGCCTTTAAATGGCAGGCCCGCCCACGTCTCCGCGTCATCGCCGCGTCATCGTCGCGGCGACGACGCGGACACGCCCCGCGTATTGTTTACGCGCGGACTTCTGTACGATGGTGTGTACAACCATCGTACAGAAGCCCTCTGGCAGACATGTACGGTGAAAACGGTCCGACGGACCGCTTTCACCGTACATGTTTGTTCGTGTGTACCCGGCCTTAATGCACATCTTCTCCACCCACTTCAAATCCCCCCCATCCCAGCAAAATGTCTCCTCCTAGAACAAATGTCCCCCCCCCAAACACAAATAGCCCAAGATCACAACTCTTAGCACCCCCCCCCAAATGTCCCCTCCTAAAACAATACTTAACCCCTGCTGCCCCACAAACGCCCTCTTTTAACACAAATCCCCTCCCCCCAATCTTCTTGTGGCACCCCCCACCTCACAAGATACCACAGTGTCCAGGGAAGCCACATCTCCTTCCCACCCCTTGTCCTGGCCCTGATTACAATGTTACAATTATATTGTGGTCACGGTTCTCACATCATTACCAGTGGCGGTGCGTCCATAAGGGAGCACGGGCGCCGCCCCCTCTCTCCTGCCACCGCTCTATCACCAATATATAGATTTATGCATTGCATGAATCTATCTATGGTCGCCGCTGACACCCCCTATTCAGGCGGCTGGACCCTTTTTGGGCACCGGGAGCCAGAATTACAGCGGCGGGGTATTTTTTTGAAGCACCTGATTAGGCTCTAATAGGCATCAAAAAAGGTGAATAGCGAGCACCATGCTGGGCGCTCACTGTTCACTCAGCTGTGTGTTAGGAAAGCGAATAAATATTCGGCTTCCTAACACTGAACCGCCTCTCTGCCAATCAGGTGCTCGGGTCTGTTACCTGTCAACTGATTGGCTGAAACGACAGGCGCCTACCAGGCGTCCAATCATAGCAGAGGACGGGAGAAGACATCGAGAAGCGTGGTGGACACCGCCGCCGTGACCCGCTGCCCCACTGACAGGTAAGTGCAGGGCGGGCAGAGGATGCACACTGGCAGCATTTGATTTGCACAGTGGCGGCAATTGATGGGCACAGAAGTGGCAATTGATGGGCACAGTGTTAGCAATTGATGGTCACAGTGGCAGCGTTTGATGGGCACAGTGGTGGCAATTGATGGGTACAGTAGCTGCGTTTGATGGCACAGTGGCAACAATTTATGGGCACAGTGGCAGCATTTGATGGGCACAGTGGTGGCAATTGCTGGGTACAGTGGCAATTTATGGGTACAGTAGCTGCGTTTTATGGCACAGTGGCAGCAATTTATGGGTACAGTAGCTGCGTTTTACGGGCACAGTGGTGGCAATTGATGGCACAGTGGCTGCGTTTGATGACACAGTGGCGGCAAATGATGGGCACAGTGGCTGCAATTGATGGGTACAGTAGCTGCGTTTGATGGCACAGTGGCAGCAATTTATGGGTACAGTAGCTGCGTTCGATGGGCACAGTGGTGGCAATTGATGGCACAGTGGCTGCGTTTGATGACACAGTGGCAGCAATTTATGGGTACAGTAGCTGCGTTTTTTGGGCACAGTGGTGGCAATTGATGGCACAGTGGCTGCGTTTGATGACACGGTGGCGGCAATTGATGGGCACAGTGGCTGCAATTGATGGGTACAGTAGCTGCGTTTGATGACACAGTGGCAGCAATTTATGGGTACAGTAGCTGCGTTCTATGGGCACAGTGGCTGCGTTTGATGGCACAGTGGCTGCGTTTGATGACACAGTGGCGGCAATTGATGGGCACAGTGGCTGCAATTGATGAGTACAGTAGCTGCGTTTGATGGCACAGTGGCAACAATTGATGGTCACAGTGGCAGCGTTTGATGGGCACAGTGGTGGCAATTGATGGGTACAGTAGCTGCGTTTGATGACACAGTGGCGGCAATTGATGGGCACAGTGGCTGCAATTGATGGGGTTTTTATTCAGTTTGTTCCCCCCCCCCCCCCGCCCCAAATTTTTTTTTGGAGCATTACTGATTGTCCACCACAAGTATTGATCTGCTGTACGGTCACGTTTTACCAGACATGGGCTGCAGCCAGATCACCTATAGACACATCCATGGCTGCACGTATATCCGCACCTTGGAAGACTTGCTCTGACAAGTGAACATAAAACTGAGCTTACCACAAAGAACCAGCAAAGAACATTTACACGGGGCTGGAGGCTGTTAAGTGGAACCAGACGGCGACTTTCCCAGGGAAAAGATAAACCTGTAAAGTTTGATATAATAGAATAATGCTGTCACCTGGCTTTGGATTATTTACAATTGTAACTGTCCACAGCCATATAAAAAGTGTTTTTTATCCTTAGAAGGCAACTTTTCCTGAATTTCTTTACAGTATCGTAAAATGCTGAAAGGGGTGAAGGAGAAGAAAAGAAGGCCGTATACTTTCCTTCAAAGTAAAAAGGTCTAAAAATTCAAAGCAGGCTGACAAGATGCAAATATAGTGCAGACATCTCACTTTAAAGGCCGTCGTTTTCCCCCCGCGGCATCAGAACCTGTCTTTGTCATGCACCTCGTATCTATACACACCACAACATCAATCCCTTCATGAACTTGTATGGAAACTGCAATAGTTACACAAAAAAAAAAGAAAACTTGAAGTAATGATGACGCGTTTTACATTGACACGTTATTAATCATTTAAAAACTATCCACATCATATAGGGGTACACCGAATGGAAATGTTGGTGTCGAAACCAAAAATGCAGGATGCACTTTGTCGAAAACCAAAACCGAAAATAACGTTTTTTTTAAAAGAAAAATGATATGTTTATATATAACTGTATTATATTCACCTTTAATTATTATCATCAATTTAAATTAATATGAATTTACTGTTGGCTATTATTGGCACCTTTAGTGCAAGAAAAGCTCCTGAAAATGCAGTCTGCAGTCTCTAACCATCTCTTGTATCATGTCCTCAGTCTCTAACCTTCTCTTGTATTATGTCCTTAGTCTCTAACCATCCCTGGTATCATGTCCTCAGTCTCTAACCATCTCTTGTATCATGTCCTCAGTCTCTAACCTTCTCTGGTATCATGTCCTCAGTCTCTAACCATATCTTGTATCATGTCCTCAGTCTCTAACCATATCTTGTATCATGTCCTCAGTCTCTAACCTTCTCTTGTATTATGTCCTTAGTCTCTAACCACATAGCAGTCGTGGTGGGAACAATTATCAACTCCAGACTCGACTATGCAAATGCCCTTTACCTCGGACTCCCAAAATACCAAATCACTCGTCTGCAAGTCGTTCAAAATACGGCCGCTCGACTCGTGACTGGGAAAAAAAACATGGGAATCAATCTCGCCTTCATTGAGATCCCTTCATTGGTTGCCAGTAAAAGACAGAATCACCTTCAAGGCACTCTGTCTAAAGCATAAGTGTATTCAAGGAAACGCCCCCCAATATCTATGCGAAAATCACAACCCCAATCGCGTTCTCCAATCCACCGACCAAAATCTACTCCAGATACCCAAAGCCTGATACAAGTCCAAAGGAGAACGAAGATTTGCAGTCCAAGGACCAAGACTGTGGAATGCTTTACCAACCACCATCCGACTGGAGGTGAATCAGCTGGCCTTCAGAAAAAAACTCAAAACCCATCTATTCTGAAGGCAAAAGGACAGTAGGGAACGGATACTAAGCGCCCAAAGGCGATTCAGTTTGCATGTGTTGCGCTATAAAAGTTTCTCACTCACTCATGTCCTCAGTCTCTAACCATCTCTTGTATCATGTCCTCAGTCTTTAACCTTCTCTGGTATCATGTCCTCAGTCTCTAACCTTCTCTTGTTACATGTCCTCAGTCTCTAACCATCTCTTGTATTATTTCCTCAGTCTCTAACCATCTCCTGTATCATGTCTGCAGTCATCTCTTGTATTATGTCCTCAGTCTCTAACTATCTCTTGTGTCATTTTTGCAGTCTCTGACAATCTCTTGTATCATGTACTCAGTCTCTAACCATCTCTTGTATCATGTCCTCAGTCTCTAACCATCTCCTGTATCATGTCCTTAGTCTCTAACCATCTCTTGTATCATGTCCTCACTTCTCGGTGCACCCTTAATATTTACGCTCATTGCTGATGTGGAATGTGGGATGGTGATGCGGGGCATACTAGCTCATTATGGCTTTTGCCTTACAGGTGTAAAAAAAAAATAATTGTGGGTATACAACCGCTTTAACAACCAGAGTGTATATGATGACTTGATTTTATTGATTGTTTTTATACATTTGTACAACAAAGGCCTTTTTTTTATATTCACTGTTGTAGTTTGGCAGCATTAAAGGGGTTGTAAAGGTAAAAAAAAAATCCTAAATAGCTTCCCTTACCTTAGTGCAGTCCTCCTTCACTTACCTCATCCTTAAATTTTGCTTTTAAATGTCCTTATTTCTTCTGAGAAATCCTCACTTCCTGTTCTTCTGTCTGTAACTCCACACAGTAATGCGAGGCTTTCTCCCTGGTGTGGAGTGTCGTGCTCGCCCCCTCCCTTGAACTACAGGAGAGTCAGGACGCTCTACGTTGCAGATAGAGAAAGGAGCTGTGTGTTAGTGGGTGTCCTGACTCTCCTGTAGTCCAAGGGAGGGGGCGAGCACGACACTCCACACCAGGGAGAAAGCCTCGCATTACTGTGTGGAGTTACAGACAGAAGAACAGGAAGTGAGGATTTCTCAGAAGAAATAAGGACATTTAAAAGCAAAATGGAAGGATGAGGTAAGTGAAGGAGGACTGCACTAAAGGAAAGGAAGCTAATTAGGGGGAAAAAATTGTACCTTTACAACCCCTTTAACTTTGCATGGGAGACATCTTTCTTTATAATGATGACTGCAACCAGCCTAGAGCAGTCTGATGAATTCTATAACTGCTTAACAAGAAAACAATACAATAACTAGATAATGACAAGACCGAGCTAAACAGGCACTGATGTTTCTTCTGCTGGCTACCGGTGGGGCCCTTTAATAGGAATTGGTGCACATAGAGGAGCAAAAGCAGACCAGGTTATACAGCACTTGAGGCGATTTAGTTCGCTTTTGTAGCACTATACAAGTTACTCATTCATTCATTCACTAGGGGTCACTGACAGTTCTGCCAACAATAGCACATTTCTGCAAACAGTTTCCACCCATAAACAAAAAAAAATACCGGTTAGCTCATCACAGCACACTGGAGAGGGGTGTATAATACATCTTCTATTACAGAGAATGGAGGGGAGATAGAAGACAAAGGAGACCGGGGAGGGGAGTATACCGTATATACTCGAGTATAAGCCGAGTTTTTTATCACATTTTTTGTGCCCCCTCAGCTTATACTTGAGTCACCTTTTTGCGCCTAATCTCCCAGACTCTGGGGACACGGTACCGGCCGGCCGTGAGGCATGGACACAGGGCCGATCCTAGGGTCACAGGCGCCTGGGTGCAGAAATATTTCTAGCGCCCTCACATGGGTGTGGTCATTTTACTAACTCCTCCCCTTTACACGTGTTTCTATGGCAATGACTCAACCACAGAGATGCACCCCCACAAAGTCTTCATTACCCTGGGATCCTTACATGATCTCTTAACAATAAAGAAAATACAGGAAGAGAAGCAGAGTACTGGACCTGGAGGGGGGGGGGCCTCTCTGATGGACACAGAGAGGGGTTCTGTTAGAGATAGCTGGATTCAGGTAGGGGCGTGCATCTTTGCGGTGGCGCATTTACACTACGCCGCTGTAAGTCAGAGAGGCAAGTACTGTATTCACAAAGTACTTGCCTCCTAAGTTACGGCGGCGTAGCGTGAATAGGCCGGCGTAAGCGCGCCTAATTCAAATGAGGATGTGGGGGGGTGTTTTATGCATATTAACTGTGACCCGACGTGATTAACGTTTTTTACTAAACCGCGCATGCGCCGTCCGTGTACATATCCCAGTGTGCATTGCTCCAAAGTATGCCGCAAGGACGTATTGGTTTGGACGTAAATTACGTCCAGCCCTATTCACAGACGACTTACGCAAACGACGTAAAATTTTGAAATTTCAATGCCGGAACAACAGTCATACTTAACATTACTAGTCCAGCTATTTGATGGAATAACTTTACGCCTGAAAATGCCTTACGTAAACGGCGTATCTTTACTGCGATGGGCGCATGTACGTTCGTGAATAGGCGTATCTAGTTATTTACATATGTTACGCCAAACTCAATGGAAGCGCCACCTAGCGGCCAGCCTAAATATTGCACCCTGTGGTTGCGACCCCTCGCGGGCTTGGGGGTTGTCCCACCCATCCCACCAAATGGTCTATTTTTCAATCTTGACCTCTCCCTTCATCCTGAGTGTCCCCTGGGAATTCCCCGTCATGGCGGCTTGGTCTGTGTCTGGCTACCGGTTCTGGATCTGGACATTCACCTTGGTAACTATATACTTTTTCAATGTCTGTAATAATGACTGTACTTATAATAGCATAATACTCATATGTTTGTTTGTTTTTTGTTTTTCCAACAAATCTCATTATGTACATATATATATCTCTTTTATAGAACTTATGCCTGCAAACTTTCTTCCCCCTGAAGAAGACCCACACCAGCAAAAGGGTCGAAACGCGTCGGGGTCTCTGCGCATAAGTTAAACCAATATATTTCTCTATTTATATTTACCCATTGTATTCCAATGTTCGAATTACACTTTTTGAGTCCATGTTTCCTATATGTATCAGATGGGTGTTCCCATCCTGTTATTTATTTGTTTTCAATAAATTACATTATTTTTTCATATTTTGATTCAACAATTATTAGCTGCAACACAAAGCCCCTAGGGGTACTCTTCCTTTTTTTCAAAAATCTATTCAGGGGTGTGCAGAACCTTTATCCACAATATGTATCGCCATTTCTTTGCTAAATATTGCACCCTAAGATAGGACGGCGCAGGCTGTCGTATCTTATCTAGGTTTAAGTGTATCTCAGTTTGAGAATACACTTAAACTTAGGACGGTGCAGATTCCGAGTTAGGTCGGCGTATCTACTGATACGCCGGCCTAACTCTTTCTGAATCCACCTAAGAGTCTGTAAGAAAGACCCTACAGACATAGTACAGGAGATGGTCAGAGACTGCAGACGTAGTAAAGGAGACGGTCAGAGACTGCAGACATAGTACAGGAGATGGTCAGAGACTGCAGACGTAGTAAAGGAGACGGTCAGAGACTGCAGACATAGTACAGGAGATGGTCAGAGACTGCAGATGTAGTAAAGGAGATGGTCAGAGACTGCAGACATAGTACAGGAGATGGTCAGAGACTGCAGACGTAGTAAAGGAGATGGTCAGAGACTGCAGACATAGTACAGGAGATGGTCAGAGACACATCAGTTCTGGACGGACACACACCTATGCTCAGAACGCTAGTTCGGGACAGACACAAACAAGGAGAGAAGGAGGGAGGGGAGAACTCTGCCACTTTGGCGCCCCCACCTCTGCAGGCGCCTGGGTGCAAAGCACCCTGCCTAGAATCGGCCCTGCATGGACACAGTGAGGCATGGACACAGTGAGGCATGGACACAGTGAGGCATGGGCAGGGCTTTCTTAATAGCATCATGGGCCCCTGGGCAAAGTAATGCTCTGGGGCCCCTACAATGGAGACAGTGCAGGTTAACAGACATAAAGTAGGTAGGAGGTAGGGGATATCTAGTGTGTAGAGGGGTCAGAGTGCTGGGGGGATATCTGGGATGTAGAGGGGCAGCCTGGGCTCAAGGACCCTCTCATTAAGACAGCCCTGGGCATGGGCACAGTGAGGTATGGGCACATTGAGGCATGGGCACAGTGAGGCATGGACACAGTGAGGCATGGGCACAGTGAGGCATGGGCACAGTGAGGCATGGGCACAGTGAGGCAGGCAGATGGACACCCTAGGCTTATACTCGAGTCAATACGTTTTCCCATTTTTTTGTGGACAAATTAGGTGCCTCGGCTTATATTCAGGTCGGCTTATACTCGAGTAATATCTATTATTTTTCTGGGAACTTCCATAAGTTTTTTTATTGTTTTTTTTGGGGGGGGGGGGTAACTGACAGTGTTGCTTTGACATAAGCTCCTTGTAGGGCAGGGACTGATGTGAAAAGTCGATGTACTTCATCAATTTGTCTGTTATAAAAATAAATACAGAATATGGACTGTACGGTCCTGAGCTACAACAATAATCAAAGTTTTTGTTTTTTTTCTCACACATGTTGAAGACATCTTGTTCGATTTCCTAATGGACTTTCAAACCAAAGCTCCACCTGACAGCGGGCAGAGAACACGGGGCACACCACGAGGCACTAATCCCTCCATATCAATTATTCCCAGAGACATGAGAGCGGTTCCAGTATACATTACACTTTAAACCGTTTTTCCTGGAAGGGGAGAGTGCGAAGAATGTGTTTTATACACATGAGTAGAAGGAAGCGGATAACGCAAGCGTATTTTTTTGCTAACCAGATAATATTTTTGCTGTCACCTGTGAGGTCTGTTTGTCCCCAGCTGCTAATGAGCTTGGAGAAGGTCCAGAAGTCTGGGATTCATCCTCAGGTAGTAAACGTTTGGAGGGCAGCCACGGGGTCTGGTTTCAATATTCAGATGGTAAAGCGTTTGCATTACATGCAATGGGATCTGGACTCGGTGCCCATTTTAAATCTTCCCCTCGACTCAAATCAAGAATGTGTCATTTGCTGCCGACTCGTACACTCACACCAACGAGGGCTATTTTCTGACGACTCCGAAAACTCCGCACCAGCCGATTATGTCTGGACGTCAAAAGATGAACGCACAGGCTCCCCCCGGGGGAAAACGCTGCTACGCCTCAACAAAACAGGGTGCCGCTTGCCAGCTTTTTTGCTGACAGAATGAGGATTTTTTCTTGCATTGAACAGCAGATGTCTGAGGAGGCCTGAAATCTATGATGTGTGCTCCTAAATGATCTGACAGCTGGCACCGTAGCATCAGATCTCAGTCCTAGTTTTACACAATTTAGCTAAAACACTTTGCTGTGATCTTTATGATTTATCAACAAACAGCAGTGTCTGGAACGGTTCTGTACATTCCCCAACAGTCTAGAAATGAGCAGAATTTGAGATCATTGCCTTTACCGAGGCGCAGGGAACACGGGCCGTGGATTCGCAGATGAAGACGCTGTGGCAGGGCAATGCCCTGCCGTGGTGAAAATGTAGGACAGGGTGACCAGACATCCCCGATTTCCAGGGACAGTCCCTGGATTGAGGACACTGTCCCCAGAGCCAGTCTGTCCCCGGATTGCAGTAGCATGAGGGGGCATCTGGTACTCTCACCCCCGGGTGCAACATTTAGAGGGGGCGCAAAATCATTACTGTGCCCCCCCCCCCAAGTGTGCTGTGTTGTCCCCCTCCCCCCGCCCAGAGACTCCTGTGGTCCAGCATGTCCCCCATGATCCCTCTGGTGTGGGTGGCCCATGTGTGTGTGAGAACGGCGGAGAGGGGGGGTGGTGCAGAGCGTACAGCCTCTATTGTAGAAGCTCTTGGCAGGGGATACTGAGGAGTGGCTGGGTGTCGGGAACAGTACCCGGTGCTGGGGAGAGCCCGGGTCCGATGGATTATCATGGAGCCCATGGAGAGGTGAGCAAAATCAATGATCTACACTATTCATGTAGGGGGGGGGCGAGTAGAGCAGGAATCAGGTAGGTCAGTGTAGTGGTCAGTATAGAACTCAGGTAGGTCAGTGTAGTGGTCAGTATAGGAATCAGGTAGATCAGTGTAGGAATTAAAGCGGTGGTTCACCCTTAGAGGGCACTTTTTAGCCTTAGATTCCTGCTCGTTTTTACTAGGGGAATCGGCTATTTGTTTTAAAATATGAGCATTACTTACCCGTTTACGAGATGCATCCTCTCCGTCGCTTCCGGGTATGGGCTGCGGGAATGGGCGTTCCTTCTTGATTGACAGTCTTCCGAGAGGCTTCCGACGGTCGCATCCATCGCGTCACGATTTTCCGAAAGAAGCCGAACGTCGGTGCGCAGGCGCAGTATAGAGCCGCACCGACGTTCGGCTTCTTTCGGCTACTAGTGACGCGATGGATGCGACCGTCTGAAGCCTCTCGGAAGACTGTCAATCAAGAAGGAACGCCCGCTCCCGATGACCCATACCCGGAAGCGACGGAAGAAGATGCATCTCGAAAACGGGTAAGTACAGATCATATTTTAATACAAATAGCCGATTCCCCTAGACCGAACGAGCAGGAAGCTAAGGGGAAAAAAAAAAAGAAATGGTTGAACTCCCGCTTTAAGAAGGTTAGTGTAGTGGTCAGTGTATGACTCAGGTAGGTAAGTAAAGTGGTCAGTGTAGATCAGTGTAGGAATCAGGTAGGTCAGTGCAGTGGTTAGATAGGTCAGTGTAGTGGTCAGTGTAGGAATCAGGTAGGTCAGTGTAGTGGTCAGTGTAGTGGACAGTGTAGGAATCAGGTAGGTCAGTGTAGTGGTCAGTGTAGGAATCAGGAAGGTTAGTGCAGTGGTCAGGTAGGTCAGTGTAGGAATCAAGTTGGTCAGTACTACTGTACTAGTGGAAGGGACTCAGGGAGTGCTAAAAGTCTAGTGGGGGGGGTGCAAATTTCTTGCCTCGTCCTAGGCGCTGACAACCCAACTACACCACTGACTGCATATATAATTTGAGGAAAATAGGCGTATAAAATAGTTTACCATTTGCCAATAAGAAATATTAGCCAGATTCAGAGAGATCGGCGTATCTTTTGGCCGGCGTAGCGCATCCCATTTGCACTACGCCGACGTAACATAGTGAGGCAAGGCCAGTATTCACAAAGCACTTGCTCCGTAGGTTACGTCGGCGTAGCGAAAATGAGCCGGCGTAACCCCGCCTAATTCAAAGTAGGCAGGTAGTGGGCGTGCTACATTTAAATGAACCGTGACCCCATGTAAATGAAGGGCCGTTCGTACGGCGCATGCACGCATGCTCAGAATCACGTCGAAAATACTCCCTACGATACGACGGCTCAATGCGTACGACGTGAACCTAACTTACGCCCAGCCCCATTCACGTACGACTTACGTAAACTACGTAAAATCCGACCGTACTTCCGACGTCCATACCTTTGCATGGGCTGCACTATCGTTTTGGTGGTTTATCTTTTACGCCGGAAAAACGCCTTACGTAAACGGCGTAGCTTACTGCGACGGGCGTAGGTATGTTCGTGAATCGGCGTATCTTGCTCATTTACATATTCGACGCGTAAATCAACGTAAGCGCCCCCTAGTGGCGAGCGTAAATATGCACCCAAGATACGACGGCGTAGGAGACTTACGTCGGTCGTATCTTGGCAACATTCAGGCGTAGAATGAGCGCATAGATACGACGGCGCATTTTCAGACTTACCACGGCGTATCTACTGATACAGTAGGTATACAGTGGGTATACAGTGCATATAAAGTAGGTATACAGTGGGTATACAGTGCATATAGAGTAGGTATACAGTGAATATACAGTGGGTATACAGTGCATATAGAGTAGGTATACAGTGGGTATACAGTGCATATAGAGTAGGTATACAGTGTGTATACAGTGCATATAGAGTAGGTATACAGTGGGTATACAGTGAATATAAAGTGGGTATACAGTGGGTATACAGTGCATATAGAGTAGGTATAAAGTGGGTTTACAGTGCATATAGAGTAGGTATACAGTGGGTATACAGTGAGTATAAAGTGGGTATACAGTGCATATAGAGTAGGTATAAAGTGGGTTTACAGTGCATATAGAGTAGGTATACAGTGGGTATACAGTGAGTATAAAGTGGGTATACAGTGGGTATACAGTGCATATAGAGTAGGTATACAGTGTGTATACAGTGAATATACAGTGGGTATACAGTGGGTATACAGTGCATATACAGTGGATATACGGTAGGTATACAGTAGGTATACAGTGGGTATACAGTAGGTATACAGTGCATATACAGAGGGTTTACAGTAGGTATACAGTGGGTATACAGCAGATTGCCTTATCATTTCAGCCAGATGGAATAGGCTGGGCTCTCTATACCAGCATACATGAAGGGTATTATTTTACAGATTGCTCTACAAATACAGACTATACGGTGAGGTCGTCATGTTACATGTTTCATGCAAGATCTGCGTTTCAAGCGTTACACGGTTTGTTTGCAACACTTCGACTGTAAAGCACAGCAGGTCCCATCATTATGTATTTAGCAAAGATTTCCATCGAGGAGGTGATATGTTATTTAGCTCAGATCCCGGCTTTGGATTGGAAAAGTTAAACATTTAATGTCACAAAGTATAACAGAAAAATATCCCGTGTTTACATTGTTCTCCTCGTGTACCGAGATCAGAAGGAAGATGTCAGACGTAATAACAATTACCATCATTTTGTATAATTCCTCAGACACCTGTTTCTGGACGATCACACATGTGAAACGTGTTAGCAGAAGAATCGAGCGTGCGCAGAGAAATACCGCAGCAATCCCTGATGTTTATATCCACTTATATGCACAGTATTTTATATCACAACTCATCACAGGGCCCCCCAATATTATCAATATTATTCATCTCAGTGTTATTGGAACCCCAATAATATAAATATTATTCATCACAGGATTTTTGGACCCCCGATATTGTCAATATCATTCATCTCTGCATTATTGGGACTCTCAATATTATCAAAATAATTCATAACAGGACTATTGGACCCCCGATATTGTCTCAGCGTTACTGGACCCCGAATATTATATCAATAGAATTCAACCGAGAGCTATCGGACCACCAATATTATCAATATCATTCCTCCCAGGGTTATAGGAGCTCAATATTATCAATAAAATTCATCCCAGGGTTGTTGGATGCCCAATATTATCAATAGGATTCCTACCAGGGTTATTGAACCCCCAATATTATCAATATCATTCCTCTCAGGGTTATATGAGCTCAATATTATCAATAGGATTCATACCAGGGTTATTGGACCCCCAATATTATCAATATCATTCCTCACAGGGTTATAGGAGCTCAAAATTATCAATAGAATTCATCCCAGGACTATTGGACCACCAATATTGTCAATAATATTAATCTCAGCATTAGTGGACCCTGAATATTATATCGATAGAATTCATCGGACCACCAATATTATTAATATCATTCCTCCCAGGGTTATAGAAGCTCAATATTATCAATATAATTTATCCCAGGGTTGTTGGACCCCCAGTGTCATCAATAGAATTCATACCAGGGTTATTGGACCCCCAATATTATCAATATCATTCCTCCCAGGGTTATAGGAGCTCAATATTATCAATAGAATTTATCCCAGGGTTATTGGACCCCCAATATTATCAATATCATTCCTCCTAGGGTTATAGGAGCTCAATATTATCAATATAATTCATACCAGGGTTATTGGACCCCCAATATTATCAATATCATTCCTCCCAGGGTTATTGGAGCTCTATATTATCAATATAAATCATCCCAGGACTATTGGGCCCCCGATATCATCAATTACATTCATCCCAGGGTTATTGGACTCACAATATAATCAATAGAATTTATCCCAGGAATAATGGACCCCCCAATTCTATCAATATCATTCCTACCAGGGTTATAGAAGCTCAATATTATCAATAGAATTTATCCCAGGGTTGTTGGACCCCCAGTGTCATCAAAAAAATTCATACCGGGGTTATTTGACCCCCAATATTATCAATATCATTCCTCTCAGGGTTATATGAGCTAAAAATTATCAATATAATTCATCCCAGGGTTGTTGGACCCCCAATATTATCAATATAATTCATACCAGGGTTGTTGGACCTCCAATATTATCAATAGAATTCATACCAGGGTTATTGGACCCCCAATATTATCAATATCATTCCTCCCAGGGTTATAGGAGCTCAGTATTTTCAATAGAATTCATCCCAGGACTATTGGCCCCCCAATATTATCCATTACAATTATCCCAGGGTTATTGGACCCCCAAACATATCAATATAATTTATCCCAGAATTAATGGACCCCCAATATTATCAATAGACTTCATCTCTAAAGGTTTGGCCATATCTGCTACAAAGTCCATCAGGGAAAGAGTTTATAAATTTGACGAAGAGCAGATCTAGCAATTATCCGTCAGTTTGTTTTCCTTCCATTCACAATGTATACATTCAGACTACAGAAGGGTCCAGAATTGCACTCTACCCAATCCCATATTTCTTCCAGTAAGCAATCTTCCCGGCACAGACACACTCGGTATGGAAATGTTTGAGAAGTCTTAATTGGTTACACGGCTCCTCGTTCCAGTGCAGTGACCATTACTTTTCATGGTAGACATCTACAATCACGATTTCCTTTGCAGCTAGGTACGGGTGAGGAAATTTAAAGGGGATGACCAAGAACTACAGATATCCTTTATATGGTTGGGTTTTGTTGGTGTAATAGCCTGAAAGAAATAGAATCTATATCCTGCAGACACCTATCAAAGAATGGGACCATGCCTTGCTGATGTCTGCAACCGCTTTTCTCAACTTTGGTGAAGTGGCACCCTTCACCAAATTAGGTTGGTCATTGGTCATTCCCAATTAGGAATGACCAATCACATTGGCCTTTCATTAGGTCCTATCAACAAAAAAAATCCTTGGCATTGAAGTCTACAGGAAACCTACCCACACAGATCAGCATCTGCTTTCTGACTCCCATCACCCACTGGAACACAAACTTGGGGTTATTAGACAAGTGACACCAGGCTGAGATGGTGACAACCAACACACAGTCTAAACAGAAATAAAACGAGCATCTGAAGAGTGCTTTGAGAGTTTGTGGCTCCCAGACTGGGCTTTTGGTAAAATATCTACTGGGTCAAGCAAAACATGGGACCATCGAACAGAGGGTAACCCACAAAGTAATGTATAAACACAAAAAATTCACTAGCGCTCTATGGGAAAAGACTAGTGTCCCAAAATGTCAACATAAAGACTCTTATGTGGGGTGGACAGTCCAGTGCTGCGGAATTAGTGGTACCCGGAAGTACCAGACATACATAAAAAAACACCAAAAAATCTGCGCTTGTGGATATCCATGAGCGCAGATTTTTTGGTGTTTTTTTTTCACAAAGTAATGTAGTCATCCTGATTGTGGCTGGAGTGTAAAGAAATGCACAGACCTGTACATTTAGGAGACAGAAACCTCCGAGGCCTCGTACATACGACCGAGGAACGCGACGGGCGAAACACATCGTTTTCCTTGTCGAGTTCCTTGTTAGGCTGTCGAGGAACTCGACAGGGCAAGTTTCTCCATTCCCGTCGATGAAATAGAGAACTTGCTCTCTTTTTGGCCCGTCGAGTTTCTCAACAGTTTCCTCGACGAAAATGTACACACGACCGATTTCCTCTGCAAAAAAATATCTCCCAGGAAGTTTCTTGCTGGTTTTTGCTGAGAAACTCGGTCGTGTGTACGAGGCCTTAGAATAGGATGGTAAACTCTGCAGGTCAGGTCCCAGGGGTTTTTACTTCACCTTAAGGATAAGGAACATACTTCACAGGACAGTGAGGCACACATCTTGAACAATGAGGACAAGTGGTTCACTAAAGACGTGAACGAGACCATACGTCAAACTGGAACAACCATCGCTGTACAGGGGTGGTGGGGTCTTCGACAGAACCTGTCACCAAAATCTAATACTATTTTACCTTCTCTACCCTTGTGATTTGACAATTCACGCCTTCAGCCGAGCAACCCATACAATTAACACCCACCCCAGACATTATGGCATGAATTATGGCTGAATTATGAAAATAGAACAGGGGGGTTTTATAAACTTTCGCACACCCTATTATGTTTTTAGGCAATCAACGACATCTGCCTTCAGACATTCCACAAGATTGACTAGATTCATAAGATGTAGTAGTGTCACACTGTCATTGGTGACCCTGTAGACACATCCTATAATGGCTTTTTCATTCTGATGTCATAGGTTTCTGTTGTGCTCAAACATGAGTGCAGCTTAAAACAGTCAGTAGTGTGAGAACTGACACTTCATGTGAGGAAACTGCATATCCCACAATCCCTGGGGTTCTCAGTCTAGGGCTCTGCAGGTGAGAGCTACACAGTAATTAGATCTGACACAGACACAAACAGGCAGAGCAATGAACAGAAAGATCACCATACTGGAAGAGATGTATTTTAATCCTATTATAACTCCCACATTTGTGAAAAGGAAATAATGAGGTATAGTTTGGACACTGTGTGCCCTGAAACAAGTTTTTGCCTGTCTTTGTAGTGAATAGGGACAAGCTATGTGAATGAATACAAGCACACATCTGTGGAGGACACTGAATGGAGGACTGTGGAGGGAATGGCAGAGAGGGGTGGAGGACACTGAATGAAGCCAGTAGAGGGAGTGGCAGAGAGGGATGGAGGACACTCAGTGGAGGCCAGTGGAGGGATTGGCAGATATGGATGGAGGACACTGAGTGGAGGCCAATGAAGGGATTGGCAGAGAGGGGTGGAGGACACTGAATGAAGGCCAGTGGAGGGATTAGCAGGGAGGGGTGAAGGATACTGAATAGAGGCCAGTGGACGGATTAGCGGAGAGGGGTGGAGGACACTGAATAGAGGCCAGTGGAGGGATTAGCAGGGAAGGGTGCAGGACACTGAATAGGGATCAGTGGAGGGATTAACAGGGAGGGGTGGAGGACATTGAGCACATTTAGAAGGTTGAAATACTGGTTAGAGAGACAGCTGCCAGGCAAAGACAACGTTTCAAAAGCTTTACTAAAGGTAATTACTGAGTCTGACATTCACAGACAGAATTCTTCCCTAATTCCATAACTCTAACTACAGGCAGTGTGCTGCCCTGGCACACCTGCAAAGGTAGTGCTCATGCAATACAAATTCCAACAAAGGCATTCCTCCAGGGCTGGTGTCTTTGGGGCAGGGGTGGACTGACAACTCGTGGGGCCCCCGGGCAATAGGAGATTATGGGGCCCCCGGGCAACAGGAGATTATGGGGCCCCCAGGCAATAGATTATGGGGCCACACAGTAAACACACACACACACATACAGTATACATACACAGTATACACACACAGACACACAATATACACACACAGTATACACACACAGACACACAATATAGATACACAGTATACACACACAGTATACATACACACAGAATACACATACACACACACTGAAAAAGTACTGGAGAGGTGGGGCAGCTATAATCTTGGGATTTTTACATACTGTCCCTGGTTTTACTGAGGCTGGCAACCCTGACAGTCCGCCCCTGCTTCGGGGTGAACCCCAGGTTCTGATGACTTCACACCTAAAAGATGGTAAGCAACATCCTTCTGCTCCTCGCAGGTGCCATTCGCCGTCTTTCTCCTTTACAGGTGTTGGTCTTAGCTCTCCACTAGACATTTGTTGGGAACATACTGTTGGAGGTAACTCAAACCCAAACCAATCCTAGCCGGCACTCTCAAACCCCTGTCCCATATTTATATCACAGGATTAGTGGGCTGGACCAAGAGAAAAACCCACCAAAAAGGCCAAAGAACCCAGAAAGGCATTAACTTGCTTACATATACCTACTGTATATAAAACCAAGCTATTGAGATCTTACTAAGTCATATGAGCACCTAATAGGACTGTCAAAATGCAAGAAGAGTGGGTATATATTCTGCTAATATTACCAAGTGAAAAAGAAACCTGTGAAAGAAAAAGCAGCAACACAAACATGCAATATAATCATGAAAAGTAAAGTGTTAAATGGGAAATAGTCATGCTAGTTGTGAAGTAAGAACCTATATGGTTGTAAAATACATCCCTAAGGTATAACATAACATTTTATCATACAGTGTAAATATTAATATACAACAGTCTACGTGGCAGGGTCTCATATGTATCCGGATCACTTGGTGTACCTCCTCTTCATTTCACTGGCCACCATCCGTCTGCCTTAATCCCAAACACGGTCTTTCAAATAAGAGTGAAGCATAAAAAAGGGGAGGCAAGAAATGCTCCAATAGTGTGTTATCGTTAAAAAACACAGCTCGTTTATTATTAAAAATTTCCAGTTGGATGTATACAAACATCATAAAAGCACATTTGCCGGCAAAAAATTTCAAAGTACAAACTAACGCCCGTACTTCCGGGGGGAACGCGAGGGGTAAAGACGGCAACGCGTAGCTCCGCCCGACGTGTTTCGTCATATGCTACGTCTTTCCGAGACAAACGAACGCCCGTACTTCCGGGGTCACGCGAGGGGTAAAGACGGCAACGCGTAGCTCCGCCCGACGTGTTTCGTCATACACGACGTCTATCCGAGACCCCCGCAGAGGGCTATATCTGCAGGCATCGGCGACCTCGCTACAACAGGAGGTCCACTCCTTCCGGTAAGAGTTTTCAATTCTCCCGATGTGCGTCCAAGGAAGAGTTATACCTTCTTTCCTTCCCCTTGGGTGACAGAGGAAACCCTGAACCCTCCCCTTTTGGCTCCTGGATTCATACTGCCTTAGAATTCGATCCCATTGGCCATAATTTATGGACATTACTCTCAGGAGTCACAACTTACCCTTTTAGAGATTTTTTTCCCGAATTTGTCACGTACACTGTTGTTTATTAATATTTACACTGTATGATAAAAATGATAAAATGTTATGTTATATCTTAGGGATGTTTTTTACATCCATATAGGTTCTTAGGGCCAGATTCACATAGAAGAGCGGCGGCGTAACGTATCATTCACCAAGCACTTGCGATGAAAACCTACGCCGGCGGCCTCCCGCGCAAGGCGGGCCAATTTATGGCGTGTGCCATTTAAATTAAGCACGCTCCCGCGCCGGACCTACCGCGCATGCTCCGTTTCCGAACTCCCGTCGTGCATTGCGCGCCGTGACGTCATTTTTTCGAACGGCGACGCGCGTAGCGTAATTCCGTATTCCCGGACGGCTTACGCAAACGACGTTGATTTTTAAATTTCGACGCGGGAACGACGGCCATACTTTAGACAGGAATACGCTTGCTGACTAAAGTTAGGGCACCTAAAACGACGACTAACTTTGCGACGGGAAACTAGACTAGCGGCGACGTAGCGAACGCGAAAATCCATTGTGAATCGCCGTAACTCCTAATTTGCATACCCGACGCTGGTTTACGACGCAAACTCCTCCCAGCGGCGGCCGCGGTATTGCATCCTAAGATCCGACAGTGTAAAACAATTACGCCGTCGTATCTCCACTGTGAATCTGGCCCTTAATTCACAACTAGCGCTGACTTTTTCCCATTTAACACCTAACAGGACTGCTGCCTGTAAGTGTATTTTGCGAATTAATTAAGTTAAATAAGTTCTGTCTGTTTCGGCCGAAAAAATCCCGTCACGTCCCCTCTTTTAATTTGATAACATTGAAGGCCATTCATTCTTCCATAGCTGAACCCCCAGATCTGAGCCAACACCGTCCTGGTCTGAGTGATCTGGCCCGGACAGAGTGAAGGACGCTGATGATATTGTTTGCACTTTCTGCTCAGGGCATCTGGTATGCTTCAAAAACATAAAAACATCTAAACTGAAAACTTTCTTAAATAAAAACGGAAATGTTCCAATCCAAAATCTCTAATTCAAACCATGTCCATATTTCAGAGCAAGTATTTGAAAAGAAAGTTAAAGAAAAGAAAATGTACTGCTGCACGTCACAGAGATCACAATAATAAACAGAAAGCGGGGCCAAAAGAAATGCCTTTTCCATCGGCGTGCCCCCCCCCCCAGAGAAATGAGAATCCACCAGCACCATTCGGAGGGTGGAGAGAATACACAAAATGTAATGCAAAACGCATGCTCCTGGCTGGATGACTCCGATGGAAAGATCCGAAAAAGAATATATCAGAAATCAAGAAGTCTTTTCTTTTTTTTTTCTGGTTGATAATACTAAGCAGAACTCAAAAACAGTAAAAGATCGACTTGAAAGTGGACAGCACAGAGCCGGACATAAAAACTCTGCAGGAACTCTGAGCGGTTTGTCTGCAGCTCCTAAATTTTAATGTCGATATATAAAGACGCAGCATTCCATGCTGGCATCCATTGTAAGGAAAATATGGAACGCGCTCTACAAGAATCCGACTACGGTACTACCGCTACCTTCATATACCGACTCTTCTATCACTACTGGACATCATTTACTAACAGAGGAACCCCAATATTAACAGAGGAACCCCATAATTTACTACTAGAGCAACCCCCCATAATATTGGAGGAACTTGCCATAATTTACTACATGGCTCGACAAAATCCGGGTGCCAGGTCACAATTGCGACAAGAAATTGAGCCGCGGCCTCAATTACCGGCCGTGGCGGGCCCGCCGATAGCGGCGATCGTGCGGAGGGGGAGGTGGGGGCGCACGGAGGCACAGGGCCAGATTCTCGTAGATCGACGTATTTTTGTGCGGGCGTAACGTATCCTATTAACGTTACGCCTCCGCAACTTAGACGGGCAAGTGCTGTATTCTCAAAGCACTTGCTCCGTAAGTTGCGGCGGCGTAGCGTAAATAGGCCGGCGTAAGCCCGCCTAATTCAAATTTGGAACAGGGGGGCGTGTTCTATGTAAATAACTTGTGACCCGACGTGATTGACATTTTTCACGAACAGCGCATGCACCGTCCGTGGAATATCCCAGTGTGCATTGCTCCCTAGTACGCCGCATGGACGTATTGGTTTCGACGTGAACGTAAATGACGTCCAGCCCCATTCACGGACTACTTACACAAACAACGTAAAATATTCAAAATACTTAACATTGGTACGCCGCATGTACGCCACCATATAGCAGGGGTACCTTTACGCCGGGAAAAGCCTAACATAAATGGCGTATCTGTATTGCGTCGGCCGTGCGTACGTTTGTGAATTTGCATATCTAGCTGATTTACATATTTCTAGGCATAAATCAGCGTACACGCCCCTAGCGGCCAGCGTAAATATGCAGTTAAGATCCGACGGCTTATCTCCTTTGAGAATCTGGCCCACAGTGTGCGCCCCCACCTCCCCCGTCGCGCGACTGCGGTGGGCCCACGACGGCTGGTAATTGAGGCTGCAGCTTTGCGGCCTTGTGAAGTGCCAAGCTTCCTTCTGTGACCTGCGCCATTTGGTGGTGGCCGTTGGCATGTGTAATGTGTAAAACAGCATGTGTAATGTGTAATTTTTCACTGCCATCTCCTTCCCTCTAATTAGAACCCCCAAACATTATATATATTTTTTATTCTAACACTCTAGAGAATAAAATGGCGATCATTGCACAACTTTCTGTCACGCCGTATTTGCGCAGCGGCCTTACAAGCGCACTTTTTTGGGGAAAAAAAACACTTTTTTTAATTAAAAAACAAGACAACAGTAAAGTTATCCCAATTTTTTTTTATATTGTGAAAGATAATGTTAAGCCGAGTAAATTGATACCCAACATGTCACGCTTCAAAAATGCGTCCGCTCGTGGAATGCCGACAAACTTTTACCCTTTAAAATCTCCATAGGCGACGTTTAAAAAATTATACAGGTTGCATGTTTTGAGTTACAGAGGAGGTCCAGAGCTACAATTATTGCTCTCGCTCTAACGATCGCGGCGATACCTCACATGTGTGGTTTGAATATCGTTTACATATGCGGGCGCTACTCACGTATGCGTTCGCTTCTGCGCGCGAGCTCATCGGGACGGGGCGCGTTTTCTGGCTCCTAACTTTTTTAGCTGGCTCCTAGATTCCAAGCAAATTTGTCAAACCCTGATTTACTAATAGAGGACTCCCTCATTGTAATGGAGGAACCTGCCATCATTTACTAATATAGAACACCCCCCCCCCCATATTAATGGAGGAACCTGACATAATTTACTAATATAGAACACCCCCCCCCCCATATTAATGGAGGAACCTGACATAATTTACTAATATAGAACACCCCCCCCCCATATTAATGGAGGAACCTGACATAATTTGCTAATGTAGGGACCCCCTCCCATAATATTGGAGGAACAGGCCATAATTTATTTATAGAGGAAATCACCTTTCATAATAATGGAGGAACCCACTATAATTTAATAATAGAGGACACCCCCCCCCCTTTAACAATGGAGGAACACCCATAATGTACTAATTGAAGAATCCACCATAATGTGCTACTTGAGGAACCAACCATAATTAACTAATGGAGGAAGCCCCAACATTTACTAATGGAGGTACCCCCAAAATTGACTAATGGAAGAACTCCCATAATTTACTGATGGAGAGGAACCCCGTATTAATGGAGGAACCTGACATAACGTGCTAAATGAGGAACCCCCTCCCATAATATTGAAGGAACTTGCCATAATTTATTTATAATTTATTTATAGAGGAACTACCCTTTGTTAATAATGGAGGACCCACTATAATTTACAGAGGACACCCCCCCCCCCATAATAATGAACGAACACCCATAATTTACCAATGGAAGAATCCACCATAACGTACTACTTGAGGAACCAAACATAATTAACTAATGGAGGAAACCTCAAGATTTACTAATGGAGGAACCCTCCAAAACGTACTAATGAAGGAACCCCCATAATTTACTAATGAAAGAACCCCTATATTTTACTAATGCAGGAACCCACCATAATTTACTAATGGAGGAACCCCCATAATTTAATATTGGAGGGACCTGTCATAATTTTCTCATGGAGGAACCCCCCATAATTTACTAATGGAAGAACCTATCAAAAGTTACTGATGGAAGAACCCCCATATTTTTTCAATGGAGGAACCCCATCATAATTTACTAACAAAGGAACCCCCAGAATATACCAATGGAGGAATCCACCATAATTTACTGATGGAAGAACCCCCATATTTTACTAATGGAGGAACCCCCATCATTTTCTAATGGAGGAACCCCCATAATTTAATGTTGGAGCGTCCTGTCATAATTTTCTCATGGAGGAACATCTATAATTTACATATCACACAATGACTATTTTCATCATTTAACCAGAAGATTTGCTGATTCTGAGTCCTGGATGCAATACTGCAACCACCCTGAATATGATCCCCACTTCTGATGATGTTATGAGCCATTGAGTAGAGCAACACGTTACACGGGGACACCCAACATCACATGATCCTATAACTTTTTTTATATATATATGAGCAAAATGTGTGCAGCTTACATTGGGATACTAGGACAGACATTAGGGGTGAGGTCTAGCGTAGCATAAACCGCCAATAATATCACAGATCAGCCTCCGGTCCTGGCTCCTCCCCCCTGCCGAGTGCCCCACAATAGCAAGTCTCCTGGGGGCACACTAGCAGGCCCGCTCCTGAGCCACACTCCTGTGAATGCACATTATTCAGTCACACACAGAACGTGGCTCAGCCCCGCCCCTTGCTCTCTCCTCATTGGCTCACTGGCTGTGATTGACATTAGCAGGAATCAATGGCTACTGCTGCTGTGCCAGCCAATGAGGAAAGCGAGACCTATGAGTCGCTACTATTATGCATTTCGCTGGATCGAGATAGGGCTCAGGTAAGTATAAAGCCTCGTACACACGGCCGAGGAACTCGACGTGCAAAACACATCGAGTTCCTCGGCCAGTTCAGCCCTGAAGCCGCCGAGGACCTCGGCGTGACGAGAGCTCCCATAGAACAACGAGGAAATAGAGAACATGTTCTCTATTTCCTCGCCGAGGTCCTCATCGGCTTCCTCGGCCGAAAGTGTACACACGACCAGTTTCCTCGGCAGAATTCAGCCAGAAACTCGGTCGGAAGCTGAATTCTGCCGAGGAAACTGGTCGTGTGTACGGGGCCTCTGGGGGGGGGGGCTGGGAGTTGAATTGAATGCATTAAGGTAAAAAACCTTCTAACTTTAAAACTACTTTAAAATCATTAAATATATTATTATTATCATCATCATCATTTTTATTATTAGAGGCAGCACTAGGAGCCAATCAGACATTTTCTTTATTTTTCAGAGTTAATTTAATAATAAGATTTGGAGATTTGGGTTCAGAACTTGAAGTATAATAAATATCCAGCTCAGATTTTATTGTTGCATGAGGGGAGGTGACGGTTTCCATCCAGAATAATAATCACATAAATTATTTCCTGTCCGGAAGGCATTAATATGTTCTCCACAGATTACCTGTCACCTAGTATAGAAGAAGCCTCTGTGCCGCCCTCCCACCATGAACTACCCAGAGGGGACGTGTCTATTTCTGATGATAGTTTATCATTTCCCTCAGCCGCTCACCATTTTTTTATCCTGACAGAAATCTTATTCCTGACACCAACACACCGCACAATACGCTCCTTATCACCTTTAACCACTTAAGCCCCAGAAGAATTGGCTGCCCAATGACCAGGCCCCTTTTTGCGATTCGGCACTGCGTCGCTTTAACTGACAATTGCGCGGTCGTGCCACGTGGCTCCCAAACAAAATTGGCGTCCTTTTTTTCCCACAAATAGAGCTTTCTTTTGGTGGTATTTGATCACCTCTGCGGTTTTTATTTTTTGCGCTATAAACAAAGAAAAAGTGTCAATTTTGAAAAAAAAGCAATATTTTTTACTTTTTGCTATAATAAATACCCCCCAAAAATATATAAACATGTTTTCTATTATTGTTGGTATTTTTACAATTGTTATTAATGTTTTTATTGTTATTATTACCATTATTGTTGTTATTTTTACTATTGTTATAATTATTACTATTATTATTACTATCATTGTTATTATTTTTACTATTAATATTAATCTTGTTAATACTATTATTATTATTAATATTGTTACAATTAGTATTATCATTGTTGTTATTTTTACTATTATTTTTGTTATTAATATTATTATTGTATTATTAGTAATACTATTAATGTTGTTTTTTTTACAAATATCATTAATGTTGTTATTGTTATTATTACTAGTAATGTTGTTATTTTTACTATTGTTATAATTATTACTATTATTATTATTATTATTATTGTTATTATTACTATTACTATTATTGTTGTTATTTTTTCTATTAATATTAATCTTGTTAATACTATTATTATTAATATTGTAACTATTAGTATTATCATTGTTGCTATATTTACAATTAATATTGTTATTGCTATTATTATTATTACTGTTGATATTATTATAACTATTTTTGTTGTTATTTTTACATTTATTATTGTTGTTATTGTTATTATTACTATTATTGCTGTTATTATTACTGTTGATATTATTATAACTATTTTTGTTGTTATTTTTACATTTATTATTGTTGTAATTGTTATTATTACTATTATTGTTGTTATTATTACTGTTGATATTATTATAACTATTTTTGATGTTATTTTTACATTTATTATTGATGTTATTGTTATTATTACTATTATAGTTGTTATTTTTACTATTATTATTATTACTATTATTGTTGTTGTTATTATTGTTATTATTACTATTATTGTTGTTATTTTTACTATTGATATAAATCTTATTAAAACTATTATTATTAATATTGGTACTATTAGTATTATCATTGTTGTTATTTTTACTATTCATATTAATCTTGTTAATACTATTAGTATTATCATTGTTGTTAATTTTACTATTATTATTGTTATTACTATTATTATTATTAGTGTTAATATTATTATTATTGTTATTATTACTATTATTATTGTTGTTATTATTACTATTATTGTTGTTATTTTTACTATTGTTCTAATTATAACTATTATTATTGTTGTTATTATTACTATTGTTGTTGTTATTTTTACTATTGTTCTAATTATAACTATTATTATTTTTGTTATTATTACTATTGTTGTTGTTATTTTTACTAGTGTTCTAATTATTACTATTATTATTGTTATTCTTACTATTATTGTTGTTATTTTTACTATTAATATTAATCTTGTTAATACCATTATTATTAATATTGTTACTATTAGTATCATCATTGTTGTTGTTTTTACTATTAATATTAATCTTGTTAATACTATTAGTATTATCATTGTTGTTAATTTTACTATTATTATTGTTATTACTATTATTATTATTACTGTTAATATTATTATTATTATTATTATTATTATTATAACTATTATTGTTGTTATTATTACTATTATTGTTGTTATTTGTACTATTGTTATAATTATTACTATTATTATTGTTGTTATTATTACTATTATTTTTGTTGTTATTATTACTATTATTGCTGTTATTTTTACTATTGTTATAATTATAACTATTATTATTGTTGTTATTATTACTATTGTTGCTATTTTTACTAGTGTTATAATTATTATTACTATTATTATTGTTATTATTACTATTATTGTTGTTATTTTTACTATTAATATTAATCTTGTTAATACTATTAGTATTATCATTCTTGTTGTTTTTACTATTAATATTAATCTTGTTTTTACTATTATTATTCATATATTTTTGTTATTATAGCTTTTATTATTACTATTATTTTTGTTGTTATTTTTACTATTACTATTTTTGTTATTATGAACCTGAAATCTACATTTCAATATGAAACTAAGCGGGGGAAACAAATCACAATTTACTTTTAGGATTCCTCTTTATAATAACTATCGGATATATAATATGTGTATGGGGGGGGGGGGGATGGGGAGTGGGGACTAAAAATATAAACCATATTATTTGTACTGTAACTGTAATTTCTGCCTTCATTTTGTAAAGTGCTGCGCAAACTGTAGGCGCTATATAGATCCTGTATAATAATAATAATTAATTATGATTAATTAAGCAAGTAACTTGTAGCCATTTACACTGCATGTGCAGTTATATACATTTAGTGGTAAATCATATTGGAATTAATTCGGCGGGAAGATTTGCCGGCATTGAATGTCACTGCTTTGTAAATACGCCCCTTAGTACCTTTACAATGGGGGGGGGGGGATATAATTGGTTGGATAAAATCTTTCCATTGTAAATAATTTAGATGAAGAAAAGTTGATTTTGATACAATCGGCGGCGTTTCCGGTTGGGTTGGGTCCAGGCGCTCCAGAGCTCGCCATGCGTTCTATACATCTCCTATCATACAAATAACACGACTTCCAATGTATGGACTTTATTAACCCGTCCGATGGAATTTTTTTTTTTTTTTATTATTGTGAGAATAAAAGAAAGAGAGGAACGGAGCTCTTGACCAGTAATAATGATTTCCACGCGGTGAGTTTTCTGTGGTACATTTTTGAGGTCGCACACAATCCTCGGGGACGGTTTATGTATCTCGCTATTACATGGCTTTTGATTTCACTAAGTATCTGGTTTGGCAGCCTCTGCGATGTGGACGGCGGTTCAGAAAAAACATTCGAGGCGGATCGTTTCTAACAGAAGGGAGCAGAACTTACTCACATTAGAATCCGGTGCCTTGTCACCCAGGGCTGACATGGAACCACAACTTACTTCCCTCTGGGATTGGTACATTGTTACAGCAGCAGCCACTTCCAATGTAGGGAAGAAAGGAAGAAAGGAAGGAAGTATAGGAAAGGAAAGGACAGGAAGGGAAGGGAACGGAAGGGAGGGAAGAAGGAAGGAAGGGAATTAAAAAAGGGAGAAATGAAGAAAGGAAGGAAGGAGAGGAAGGAAAGAAGGGAGAAATTAAGAAAGGAAGGAAGGAAGGAAAAAGAGGAAGGACGAAAGGAAGGAAGCAAAGGAAAGGAAAGAAGGAGAGGACTGGAAGGGAAAAGAAAGAAAGGGAAGGGAAGAAATAAGGGAGGAAGGAAAAGAAGGGAAAATGGAGAAATTAATAAAGGAAGGAGAGGAAGGAAAGAAGGGAGAAATTAGTAAAAAAGGAAGGAAGCAAAGGAAAGGAAAGAAGGAGAGGAAGGGAAGAGAAAGGAATGGAAGGGAGGGAGGAAGGATAGGAAGGAAAAAAGGGAGAAATTAAGAAAGGAAGGCAGGAACGAAGGAGAGGAAGGAAAGGAGGGAGAAATTAAGAACGAAAGGAAAGAAAGAGAGGAAGGAAGGAGGAAAGGAGGAAGCAAAGCAAAGGAAAGAAGGAGAGGAAGGGAAGGGAGGAAAGAAGGGAGGAAAAAAGGCAGGAATGAAGAAAGGAAGGCAGGAAGGAGGGAAAGGAAGGAAAGAAGAAATAAATTAAGAAAGGGATGAAGGAAAGAGAGGAAGGTTAGAAAGGAAGGAAGCAAATGAAAGGAAAGCAGGAAAGGAAGGGAAGGGAGGAAAGAAGAAAAGAAGGAAGGAAAAGATGGAGAAATTAAGGAAAGAAGGGAAAAATTAAGAAAGGAAGGAAAGAAAGAGAGGAAGGAAGAAAGGAAGGAGGCAGAGGAAATGAAAGAAGGAGGGGAAAGGAAAGGAAAGAGAAATTAAGAAAGGAAGGCAGGAAGGAAGGAGAGGAAGGAAAGGAGGAAGAATCTAAAAAAAGGAAGGAAAGAAAGAAAGAAAGAAAGAAAGAAAGAAAGAAAGAAAGAAAGAAAGAAAGAAAGAAAGAGAGGAAGCAAGAAATGAAGGAAGCAAAGGAAAGGAAAGGAAAGAAGGAGAGGAAGCGAAGGGAAGAGAAAGGAAGGGAGGAAGGAAAGAAATGAAGGAAAAAAGAGTAAAATTAAGAAATAAAGGCAGGAAGGACAGGAAGGAAAGGAGGGAGGAATTAAGAAAGGAAGGAAGGAAAGAGGGGAAGGAAGAAAGGAAGGAAGCAAAGGAAATGGAAGAAGGAGAGGAAGGGAAGAGAAAGGAAATGAAGGGAAGGGAAGGGAGGAAGGAAGGAAGGAAAAAAGGGAGAAATGAAGAAGGGAAGGCAGCAAAGAAGGAGAGGACGGAAAGAAGGGAGAAATTAAGAAAGGAAGGGAGGAAAGAAAGGAAGGAAGAAAGTAATGAAGCAAAGGAAAGGAAAGAAGGAGAGGAAGGGAGGGGGAGGAAGGAAAGAAAGGAAGGAAAAAAGGCAGAAATTAAGAAAGGAAGGGAGGAAAGAGAGGAAGGTAGAAAGAAAAGAATCAAAGCAAAGGAAAGAAGGAGAGGAAGGGAAGGGAAGGGAAGGGAAGAGAAAGGAAAGGAAGGGAAGGGAGGAAGGAAAGAAAGGAAGGCAGGAAGGAAGGAGAGGAAGGAAAGAAGGGAGAAATTAAAGGATCGCTAAAGACAATTTTTTTTTTAAATAACAAACATGTTATACTTTCCTCCACTGTGCAGCTCGTTTTGCACAGAGTGGCCCCGAACCTGGTATTCTGGGGTCAACGAAAAACATACACACGACCGTTTTCCTCTGCAAAAAAGCTCTGCCACCGAGTTTCTTGATGGATTCTGTCGAGGAAAACGGTCGTGTGTACGAGGCCTTACACATGAATATGCTTTGTTTTAAACCATTCCATTGTAGCTCTGGCTGAATGTTTAGGGTCGTTGTCCTGCTGGAAGGTGAACCTTATGCAGACTCTCAGGCCTCGTACACACAACCGTTTTCCTCGACAGAATCCATCAAGAAACTTGGTGGCAGAACTTTTTTGCCGAGGAAACCGGTCGTGTGTATGCTTTTCATCGAGGAAACTGTCGAGGAACTCGACGAGAAAAAAAGAGAACAAGTTCTCTTTTTCCTCAACGGGAGTCTTAATTTCCTCGTCGTGTTCCTCGTCGGGCTGGTTTTCGACGAGAAACACGTTCGTGTGTATGCTTAGAAACCCGCGCATGCTCAGAATAAAGAATGAGACGGGAGTAACAGTAGCATTTGTAATGGAGATAGCACATTCGTCACGCTGTAACAGTCTAAAAAGTGCAAATTGTCTTTTACCAAACTTTTACTTAACACGCAGTAACATGAGATTAGCAAAAGCAGCCCCAAGGGTTGTGCCAGTGGAATCGAACTTCCCCTGCCGTTTGTATGTGTTCTACGTCACCGCGTTTGAGAACGAGGAGATTTGGTCTTGACCGTGTGTACGCAAAGAAAGCTTGTCAAGTTTCTCGACAAGCCTAACAAGGAACTCGTCGAGGAAAACGATGTGTCTTTTCCGACGAGTTCCTCGGTCGTGTGTACGAGGCCTAACAGGTTTTCTTCTAAGATTGACCTGTATTTGGCTCCATTCATCTTCAAAGTGGATTTATATCATGTGTGGACCTGTTAGGATTGTGGGATTTATTTCATAAAGGAATGAGAAACTCTCATAGTGCAAATAGATCAAAACTTGAAATACATCCTAAGGCTTCATTCACACTTGGCGGACTCCGGGAGTCCGCCTGCTCCCGTCGGCTCAGCAGGAGATCAGTCCGCAGATCTCCGCTGAGCCGACGATGACAAGCTCCTCTCTGCTCACTGAGCGGGGAGGGGCTTGTCGGGCACCGCTGTGTCCCTATGGAGCGATCTGATGAAAACGGACAGCATCTTACCCGATCTGATCCGCATGGACGGATGGGGACGTGGCCCCCATACGTCTGTTTTTAGCGGGTCGGATCGGGTCGGATGTCAGCGTACATGTCTCCGCTGACATCCGACGCTCCATAGCGATGCATTGAGAGGCCGTTCAGGTCCGCCGACAGACAGACCCGAACGGCCAAGTGTGAATGAGGCCTAAAATTTCCCATGTAGATATAATGTGTCGGATCGATCCCATGCATGTCTCTGCTGTATACTGTATATATACCTGCAGCTTACAAAGCCATGATAATACAGCTTCTATGAGAGCAGATACAATATACCCCGAGTATAAACAAGTCATAAATGTTATTGTGGCTACAAAGACCCAGTGCAGGTACCTCTCACATTGCGGGGGGGCTGTCACCACTTTGTTTCTATTACTGGCTTAGACATAAATTATGAGGAAAGAATTTGTCCTTCTATAAATCGTGTCTTAGTGCCAGCCACCTCCTGAGCCCCATTAATAACCCCTTCCTTCTCCTAATTACAGACCTCAGGTGCCTGGGGCGTTCCGCCTTCCAACTCCTCCAGGTGTGATAACCAGTCTGTAAATCCCTGTCCACGGTACCAGCTGCACGTCCTCCACGCCAACACTGCCGAAAATCTCAACTTCCCTCCACATTGAATCTGTATTACATTCTGCAGCCTGACCCCCAACAGAATCACTTAATATCTGGTTATATTATGTAATAGTTCATGATATTACAGAGGTGACATCATTTACATATACAGTATACACTGTAAGGTAGATTCACAGAGAAAGGCTTAAACTTGCGGCGGCGTAGCTTAGCCTGTTTAGGCTACGCCACCGTAAGTTAGCTAGGCAAGTACATGATTCTCAATGCACTTGCCTGCTAATACACGGCGGCGTAGCCTAAAGCGGGCGGGCGTAAGGGCGCCAAATTCAAATGTGTGTAAGGGGGGCGTGTTTTATGGTAATGAGGCTTGACCTTACGTTTTTTACGGTTTTTTTTAATGCGCATGCGCCGGGCGCCTACATTTCCCAGTGTGCATTGCGGCTAAGTACGCCGTACGGGCCTATTGATTTCGACGTGGACGTAAACGACGTAAATCCCGATTCACGGACGACTTATGCAAACGACATAAAAATTTCGAATTTTGACGCGGGAACGGCGGCCATACTTGACATTACTATTCCAACTAGGGCTAAGCTCTAACTTTACGCGGCCTATCTCTTACGTAAAGGGCGTAAAAGTACTGCGTCGGCCGGGCGTACGTTCGTGAATCGGCGTATCTTCTCATTTACATATTCTACGCAGACCGCAATGGAAGCGCCACCTAGCGGCCATCCAAAATATTGCAATCTAAGATAGGACGCCGCAAGCCGTCGTATCTTAGATATGTTTAAGCGTATCTCTGTTTGAGCATACACTTAAACATAAGTCGGCGTAGATTCTGAGTTAGGTCGGCTTATCTACTGATAAGCCGGCCTAACTCTTTGTGAATCTACCTATGTTTATATATATATATATATATATATATATATATATATATATATATATATATATATATAGGGTTATTGTAAAGATTCAGTAGATTTACTTTTATTTTCAGGGGCAGCGCAGAGGAGACGGGAACATCAGATTGTGTGACGTCACAACGGTGTCCTTTAATGGGTGGAAGTCAGAAAGTGGAACTAGTGAATGTTGATGGTGGACACTCCTGGTTTCCTCAATGGCAGAGAGAATATCAGCAGCTTGAAAGGCAAAAAAAATTCGTATGTGTTTTTTTTTAGCAGGTATGACCAGATAGAAAATTATTTTTAAAGCAAACAGGGTCACTTTTAGTGTAAGCATTTTGTGTAATGTGCAAGTGGAACACATGATTATTGTTGAGTGATTACCATTAGGAATTCAGTGGAGCATTTGGAGTTCAATGGAACATTTGGAGTTCAGTGGAACACTTGTTGGAGTTCTGTAGAACATTTATTGGAGTTTAGTGGAATGATTGTTGAAGTTCAGTGGAATGATTGTTGGAGCTCAGTGGAACGCTTGTTAAAGTTCAGTGGAACATTTTATGGAGTTCAGTGGAACGCTTGATGGAGAGCAGTGGAATGATTGTTGGAGTTCACTGGAACATTTGTTGGAGTTCAGTGGAATGCCTGTTGGAGTTCAGTGGAATGCTTGTTGGCACTCAGTGGAATGCTTGTTGGAGCTCAGTGGAACGCTTGTTGAAGTTTAGTGGAACATTTAATGGAGTTCAGTGGAACACTTGATGGAGAGCAGTGGAATGAATGTTGGAGTTCAATGGAACATTTAATGGAGTTCAGTGGAACATTTAATGGAGAGCAGTGAAACGCTTGTTGGAGTTTAGTGGAATGAATGTTAGGCCCCGTACACACGACCGAGTTTCTCGGCAGAATTCAGCCAGAAACTCGATCGGAGCTGAATTCTGCCGAGAAACTCGGGCAGGTGTACACTTTCGCCCGAGAAAGCCGACGGGGATCTCGGCGAGGAAATAGAGAACATGTTCTCTATTTCCTCGTTGTTCAATGGGAAATTTCGGCTCGCCGAGATCCTCGGCGGGCTTCACAAGGAACTCGACGAGCAAAACTATGTGTTTTGCCCGTCGAGTTCCTTGGACGTGTGTACGAGGCCTTAGAGTTCAATGGAACATTCGTTGGAGTTCAGTGCAATGATTGTTGAAGTTGAGTGGAACACTTGTTGGAGTTCAGTGGAACATTTGTTGGAGTTCAGTGTAACACTTGATGGAGAACATTGAAACGCTTGTTGGAGTTCAGTGGAATGAATGTTGGAGTTCAATGGAACATTTAATGGAGTTCAGTGGAACACTTGATGGAGAGCAGTGAAACGCTTGTTGGAGTTCAGTGGAATGAATGTTGGAGTTCAGTGCAATGATTGTTGAAGTTGAGTGGAACGCTTGTTGGAGTTCAGTGGAACATTTGATGGAGTTCAGTGGAACAACTGTTGAAATTCAGTAGAATATTTGCTGGAGTTCAATGGAGCACTTGATAGAAAGCAGTGAAATGCTTGTTGGAGTTCAGTGGAATGGTTGTTGGAGTTCAGTGGAACATTTGTTGGAGTTCAGTGGAACACTTGATAGAGTTCAGTGGAACAACTGTTGAAATTCAGTAGAATATTTGCTGGAGTTCAATGGAGCACTTGATAGAAAGCAGTGAAATGCTTGTTGGAGTTCAGTGGAATGGTTGTTGGAGTTCAGTGGAACATTTGTTGGAGTTCAGTGGAACACTTGATAGAGTTCAGTGGAACACTTGATAGAGTTCAGTGGAACACTTGATAGAGTTCAGTGGAACACTTGATAGAGTTCAGTGGAACAACTGTTGAAATTCAGTAGAATATTTGCTGGAGTTCAATGGAGCACTTGCTGGGAGTTCATTGGAGCACTTGCTGGGAGTTCAATGGAGCACTTGATGGAATTCAGTGGAAGGTTTGTTGAAATTCAGATTAACACTTGTTAAAGTTTAAAGAAACGCTTGCTTGAGTTCAATGACATGATTGTTGGAGTTCAGTGGAATGCTTATTGGAGTTAATTGGAACACTTGTTGGATTTCAAAGGAACGCTTGGTGGAGTTTAGTGGAACACTTAGTGCAGTTCAGTGGAACTGCCCCCCCCCCCCATTCAGGTGTCCGGCCCCCTTTTGGGGCCCCGCACCTGAATTACAGCGGCGTGGGTGTTTTTTGGAAGCACCTGATTAGAGCCGTATCAGGTGCTCGGGTCTGTTACCTTAGTAGTAGTAGTAAAGATATTTGCCAGCACAATATGGAACGATATAAATAGCGTCCAAATGGATAACCTGTCACCTGATTGGCTGAATCGTCAGGCACTGTGATTGTACGCCTGATAGAGAGGACACAAGAAGACATCGAGGAGGGTGATGGACACTGCCGCTGACCTGCTGCGAGACAGGTAAGTGCCGGGGCGGTGCACACTGGCAGCATTTGATGAGGCACAGTAGCGGCAAATGATGGGCACACTGGCAGCATTTGATGGGGCACAGTAGTGGCAATTTATGGGCACATAGGCATCAATTGATGGGTACAGTAGCTGCGTTTAATGGTACAGTGGCTGCGCTTGATGGGCACAGTGGCTGCGCTTGATGGGCACAGTGGATGCGTTTCATGGCACATTGGCTGCGTTTGATGGGCACACTGGCAGCATTTAATGGGGCACAGTAGTGGCAATTTATGGGCACACTGGCATCAATTGATGGGTACAGTAGCTGTGTTTGATGGCACAGTAGCTGCGCTTGATGGGTACAGTGGATGCGTTTGATGGCACAGTGGCTGCGTTTGATAGGCACAGTGACTCCGTTTGATGGCACAGTGGCGGCAATTGATGGGGACAGTAGCTGCGTTTGATGGCACAGTAGCTGCGTTTGATGGCACAGTGGCTGCATTTGATGGGCACAGTGGCTGCGTTTGATGGGCACAGTGGCGGCAATTGATAGGCATAGTGGCTGTGTGTTGATGGGCACAGTGGCGGCAATTGATAGGCACAGTGGCTGTGTTTGATGGCACAGTAGCTGCGTTTGATGGCACAATGGCTGCATTTGATGGGCACAGTGGCGGCAATTGATAGGCACAATAGCTGCGTTTGATGGCACAGTGGCTGCATTTGATAGGCACAGTAGCTGCGTTTGATGGCACAGTGGCTGCGTTTAATGGGCACAGTGGCGGCAATTGATAGGCACAGTGGCTGCGTTTGATGGCACAGTGGCTGCGTTTGATGGGCACAGTGGCGGTAATTGATAGGCATAGTGGCTGTGTTTGATGGGCACAGTGGCGGCAATTGATAGGCACAGTGGCTGCGTTTGATGGAGCAGTAGCTGCTTTTGATGGTACAGTGGCTGCATTTGATAGGCACAGTGGCTGCGTTTGATGGGCACAGTGGTGGTAATTGATAGGTACAGTGGCTGTGTTTGATGGCACGGTGGCTGAAATTTATGGTTTTTTTTTCAGTTTGTTTGCGCCCCCAACATTTTTTGAACACCAGCCGCCACTGATGAAACGTCTTCAGCATTAGAGAGCAAGTCCAGATGAATGTGAAGAGAAAATAGACAGGTGGCTTTGTTTTCAGCTCCTTACACCAGATAAACGTTAGCTAAAACCAGATTGAATGCAACGAGGAGCAGCTCCACCTTCCGTCTTACCGGTTTTCATAGTTCTCTCCCCCTAGTCAGGCCTGGTTCACACCTAGGCATTTTTTTTAGTGCATTTCCAGTTTTGCAGAAACACACTGCAGTCCATATAACATGGTTTCCTATGGATGTAGTTCACATCTGTGCATTTTATGGAAAGGGCCAGGGACGTTTTTTTTTTATTTTTTATGGTTTTTGCTTCCATAGATTTCAATGGTTTAAAGATGTGTATTAAAAAAAAACGCAAAATGCACCTGCAATATGCAAACTGCAACCTGCACAAGTGTGAATCAGGCCTAAGAGACTGGAATTCACACAAGCAGAACGTTCACTTGACCTATGTGCAGTGAAAATCGGGGGAAAGAGTTAAGCAGGAGAGCGGAGGTGCACCTGGGACTCATTAGAAAAGGCAAAGCAGCTGGCAGCCCTTTAAAAACTTTTGCAGCCATGCTGAGGGAGGAAGGAGAATAGGGGAAGTGTTTAAACTTAGAAGACCCCCCTCTGCCCTTCCAACGCGGCAAAGACCCCAGTAAGACTCTAACAAGCAGGTTCCACCAGGAGACAAAAACAGAAGTCCATGTGAGAACCAGGCTGTGCTAATCACCAAGGTGAGACTTATCCCGGGTTTTAATGATTAACTCAGGAAGCCCCAACACATAATAATAATAATAATAATAATAATGTCGTACATTAGAAGATGGACCGAATTTCATGTGCAAATGTTTAGACATTTAAAGGCAGGGCCGATCCTAGGGTCACAGAAATATTTCTGGCACCCCCACATGGTCAGAGACTGCAGATATAGTACAGGAGATGGTCAGAGACTGCAGACATGGTACAGGAGATGGTCAGAGACTGCAGATATAGTACAGGAGATGGTCAGAGACTGCAGACATGGTACAGGAGATGGTTAGAGACTGCAGACATGGTACAGGAGATGGTTAGAGACTGCAGACATGGTACAGGAGATGGTTAGAGACTGCAGACATGGTACAGGAGATGGTCAGAGACTGCAGACATGGTACAGGAGATGGTTAAAGACTGCATACATGGTACAGGAGATGGTTAAAGACTGCAGACATGGTGCAGGAGATGGTTAGAGACTGCAGACATGGTAGAGGAGATGGTTAGAGACTGCAGACATGGTACAGGAGATAGTTAGAGACTGCAGACATGGTACAGGAGATAGTTAGAGACTGCAGACATGGTACAGGAGATAGTTAGAGACTGCAGACATGGCACAGGAGATGGTTAGAGACTGCAGACATGGTACAGGAGATGGTTAGAGACTGCAGACATGGTACAGGAGATGGTTAGAGACTGCAGACATAGTACAGGAGATGATCAGAGACTGCAGACATAGTACAGGAGATAGTTAGAGACTGCAGACATGGTACAGGAGATGGTCAGAGACTGCAGACATAGTACAGGAGATGGTCAGAGACTGCAGACATGGTACAGGAGATGGTTAGAGACTGCAGACATGGTACAGGAGATGGTTAGAGACTGCAGACATGGTACAGGAGATGATCAGAGACTGCAGACATACATAGTTACATAGTTAGTCAGGTTGAAAAAAGACACAAGTCCATCCAGTTCAACCACAAAAAAATAAACAAACAAAATAAAAAACACAGTACAATCCCATACACCCAACTCCATACCCACAGTTGATCCAGAGGAAGGCAAAAAAAAACCAGCAGAGCATGATCCAATTTGCTACAGCAGGGGAAAAAATTCCTTCCTGATCCCCCGAGAGGCAATCGGATTTACCCCGGATCAACTTTACCTACAAATCTTAGTACTCAGTTATTTTATGTACATTTAGGAAAGTATCCAGGCCTTACTTAAAGCAATCTACTGAGCTGGCCAGAACCACCTCTGGAGGGAGTCTGTTCCACATTTTCACAGCTCTTACTGTGAAGAAACCTTTCCGTATTTGGAGGTGAAATCTCTTTTCCTCTAGACGTAAAGAGTGCCCCCTTGTCCTCAGTGTTGACCGTAAAGTGAATAACTCAACACCAAGTCCACTGTATGGACCTCTTATATATTTGTACATGTTGATCATATCCCCCCTAATTCTCCTTTTCTCAAGAGTGAATAGTACAGGAGATGGTCAGAGACTGCAGACATGGTACAGGAGATAGTTAGAGACTGCAGACATAGTACAGGAGATGGTCAGAGACTGCAGACATAGTACAGGAGATGGTCAGAGACTGCAGACATAGTACAGGAGATGGTCAGAGACTGCAGACATAGTACAGGAGATGGTCAGAGACTGCAGACATAGTACAGGAGATGGTCAGAGACTGCAGACATAGTACAGGAGATGGTACTCTGGTGCTTCAGCAACACCACCTCTGTGGCGCCTGGGTGCGTTGCACCCCGTGCACCTGCCCAGGATCGGCCCTGTTTAAAGGGGTTGTAAAGGTACAATTGTTTTTCTCCTAAATAGCTTCCCTTACCTTAGTGCAGTCCTCCTTCACTTACCTCATCCTTCCATTTTGCTTTTAAATGTCCTTATTTCTTCTGAGAAATCCTCACTTCCTGTTCTTCTGTCTGTAACTCACCACAGTAATGCGAGGCTTTCTCCCTGGTGTGGAGTGTCGTGCTCGCCCCCTCCCTTGGACTACAGGAGAGTCAGGACGCTCTCTACGTTGCAGATAGAGAAAGGAGCTGTGTGTTAGTGGGCGTCCTGACTCTCCTGTAGTCCAAAGGAAGGGGGCGAGCGCGACACTCCACACCAGGGAGAAAGCCTCGCATTACTGTGGTGAGTTACAGACAGAAGAACAGGAAGTGAGGATTTCTCAGAAGAAATAAGGACATTTAAAAGCAAAATGGAAGGATGAGATAAGTGAAGGAGGACGGCACTAAGGTTTAGGAAAAATAATTGTACCTGTACGACCACAGCGTGACGAATGTGCTATCTCCATTACAAACTCTACTTTTACCATTTACACACACAGATCCATGTCCTTGTCTGTGTATCCGCTGATCGCGGGTGCCTGGCGGACATCGCGGCCGCCAGGCACGCGCATCGGCATCTCAGTGATGCGGCGGGCACGCGCACGCCCCCCAGTGGCTGGAGGCCGTATATAGACGCTGAGGCCGTAGAAAGTCGTACGGCCGGCAGCAAGTGGTTAAAGCTGTCTTTGACCCTCTGTAATAGGGGGTCACTGAGATCCGGTAAGCAGGCACTTCTCTCGGTGGTGGATTTTACCATACAATTTCTATCTGTGAAGCAACTACAGCATTTGGAAGAGACTGTTTTCACATGGGTGTTTCAAAATTTGAGTTTACCATAATATTTTTATAGCATCATCACTGGTGTTTATTCTGTTTTTGTTACTTTTACACTATTTTGGTTACTTTTGGTGCAGATTGTTTATAGTTAGCGCAACCTATATTTTTTCTATTTCTGTACACTCTTTGTTTATCAGCAGGTTTGCAGCTTTCTTATCCTCACAGATTTCTTTATTTAATTATTTTGGGATCACATACATATTTTTCAATTAATATTTCTTAGCACGTTTTAGCGCAGTTTCTTCCCCAATTTTTTCCATTAAATATTTCAATAAAGCCGAATTTAAAGTAAATCTTGGAAGGCCACAGCGCCAAATTCTGAGAGATGTCACGTCATGTTCTGGAATCCATGGAAGGAGAACCATCCTTCAGGTCTCAGAGGGGGGCTCCTCGCTCTTCATACATCTTCATGGCCCGGTGATGTGTGAAGGGCTCCAGGTCTATGGTGAAATGAGCGATAAGGAAGGGGCATCCATCTACATTACGCTGTTATGTTTGGATTGAATATAATATATGTAACGGCTTTACCCCATAGGAAACATTGCAAAGATGTTTAAAGTCCATTATAAACACATCTTCACGTCTCCGACAGATCATAAAATCTGCTTCTGACATGAAGAAGAACCGCACACAGCTGGTCATGGAAACGTTTGCTCTGTGTGGTGGAGGTGTGAAGGTCGGCACGATGGACCCATTAATAGCAATCCAGACCCATCACACCAAAGTGCCAATATGGAAGTGAGGCCGTCCAAGAATGTGACAAGAAACTGCACATCTCCTGAACTTCAGAACTTTCTCCATATCGGTGTACAACCTTCACAATCATATAGAAGACCAACTCAACACCGAGGAGGAATTTAGAATGCAACACCAGCAAAGTACACATAGAAAAATAATGCGGTAAAACAAAATAACATGAACGGGAAGGTATTGAGGAACTGAGATACACCGGACTTCACTGAGCCACTCTCACTATAAAGGCCCATACACATGATCGGAATTTTTCGACAACAACGGTCCGACGGACGTGTTTTATCAGACAATCCGAGAGAGGAGCCGGACTGCAGGAGTTTGGAGTAGGCAGGCCTCCCCCAGAGGCAATCTGCCACCTTTCTCCATGCCCCGGGTGGCAATGGCGGGTGCGTGAGGGGGTCCTCCCACACAGCCCGCCCTACCTGCTCCGCTTTGAAGCCCAACGGGGCAGAGGGACTCCCTATAAGGGAGTGAGAGGATCTAGCCCGCTCAACCAGCCCCATTAGTCCTTCGCCTCTCTTTTTTTTTAGAGACCGCATGGTCAAAGTGCGTGCATGTTAACCCAATTTCGAGTGCGTGTAAGTGTGGTGGTTTTTTTCCTAAACTTTCTGACAACAAATGTCTGATGGAGGATCATCCAAATGTGTGTACACAAGTCCATCGGACTGAAGTCCAAAGTACAAACACACATGCTCCAAACCAATGCTAAACATCAGACAACAATAGTGGAAGTTTCCCACAGGGTGGCGGTAAAGAGCTGAAAAACCATGTGATTTGGTGAATGTTGGCTGAAAATGTTCTGCCGTGTGTATGCAGACCAAGTTCACGGCCAACGCCCCTTCGGTCAAAAATCCACGTAAAAGTCAGACGGAAGTCCGATCGTGTGTATGAGGCTTATGAGCGCCTGCAGACCGGATCACACTATCCATCCAAAGATTACAAGTAGTAGGTCACCATATTGTGGCTTCCATCAAAGAGCAAGAGTAATGTAAAGACTGATTTACTACAGGAATAAGCTTGACTTATAAATTTCCCCTGTGTGTCTACAGCAGGGGCCTCGTGGGCCAAAAATGTCCGGAGTCTCCAAAGTATAACCAGTGTGCCTCAAACGGCAAAGGGTCATTGATGGATCCTTAGACTCACAGGTTGAAGATTCAGATCCTCAAGTTGGTCCTCACCCACCCCCCCCCCTCCATCCACAGTCTCCAGCACATTTATGCCCCCTCACCCCCTTCCTCCGCTGCACCGAGTTGTTGGTTGCTAGGACCACCAGCATCCTACCAACCAATGATATAATTGCCCTGCAAATCGGAGGATGGAAATTTTCAACTAGGGTTCTGTGGAACTAGAACTCTAGGGTTCCTCAGGAGGTTGCTAGGGGTTCCTTGAGCGGTGGCTGGATAAATTCCTATTTGATGGTGCTGGTGTTCTGACGAGAAATGACCCCTGTCGAATAATGCCCACCCTGTACTGCACAGGAGCATACGGAGCACTACGGAGCCGTCAAAAGTCTTTGAACAACTCTGCAAGGGGCTAGTGTATTACTGATTGAATTCTGCAAGGGATGGATGCCTACAGAAGAGGCCATGTTGTATCATGATGGGCAGAGCTGATACGATGGGGGTGTATTTCTCAAAGGGGCGGATGCCTACAGAAGAGGCCATATTGTATCATGATGGGCAGAGCTGATACGATAGGGGTGTATTTCTCAAAGAGGCGGATGTATTATTGATTAAAGCTTGTGAGGGGCGGATGCCTACAGAAGAGGCCATGTTGTAGAATACAATATGGCCTCTTCTGTAGGCATCCGCCCCTTGCAGAGTTCAATCAATAATACACCCGCCCATTACAGAGTTGCACGAGCATCGGGAGCGTGTGGCACAATATCGTCTTCTTTGCGCAGGCGCCGTGTACAGCTGTTCATGTTCAGAGACTTTCGGCGGCTCTGTAGTGCTCTGTACTGCGCAGGGCTTGTGCAGTACAGGACGGGCATTATTCGACGGGGGTCATTTCTCGTCACATAATTTTGGGGTCAACATCACACTGCATAGCCAGCTACATGACACCAATGATCTTTCTGACCATCTTTAAGAGCGAATTTCTGACCACCACTATATGGAAGGCATTATTCCCATTAATTATGTCAAGGTTTCCTCTGGGTTAGAAAGGGCTGCTCTAATATATTACGGCTGTGAGGAATGCTCACTGAATTTAGCAGAATCTCATTGTGCATGGAAAGCTGTAGACATGAACAGCTCATATGTAGCCCAGTCTGCCAATTTTTTTAGTCCTAGACCCTTGCTGGGATAGATACATTTCATACTCCGCTGTCCTATTAGCCTTATATTTTCATACTTGGACACCATACCCCCTGAGCCTATCAAGTTCCCATCACATTGTCTGTGTATGATATCGGTGTGGTCAAGTGGTTTACGGTTCATTGTAAAGCAGTGACAGACAAGTAAACAATCTGATACAATCAAGTGATTTCAGAAGGAAAAGTTCCCTCATTTGTATATTCTTGTATCTTGTCAGAGAGCCCGGGACGTGGACTGGTTCTGCTTCCCAGCTGTACAAATCTGCCCAAAACTATTCAAACAGTTTGTTTCTTGAGGTCTCCCAGTATAAATACGGCACCATTTACCCGGCGTGTTTATACCACGCCGTTTTCTATATTCATTATCTGATTCCGTTTCATTCTTCATCCTCACACATACCAAATTCCTAACTAATGTTTAACTTCTCATTGACATGTACTGGAACATATATCTCCATCCTGTGTCCATGATACTTGAGTTCAGTATTGGGGTTCTTGTCCCGATGGAACATTTCCATCCTGTATCCATGACACTTGAGTTCAGTATTGGGGTTCCTTTCCTGATGGAACATTTCCATCCTGTATCCATGACACTTGAGTTCAGTATTGGGGTTCCTTTCCTGATGGAACATTTCCATTCTGTGTCCATACAGTCAGGTCCATAAATATTGGGACATCGACACTAGGGTTGTCCCGATACCGATACCAGTATTGGTATCGGGACAGATACCGAGTATTTGCGGGAGGACTTGTACTCCCGCAAATGCCCCTGATGCCTGGATAGAATACTTGCCCCCCCGCCGCTGCCGCGTTAATCAGCGTGCGGGGAACATTACAGGCAGCTTTCGTTTGAATAGTTGTAATCCCCGCCGCGCTGTGTATAGACACTCCCCCTTGCTCGGGATTGGACGGATCTGGGAGAGTGTCTATACACGGCGCGGCGGGGATTACAACTATTCAAATGAAAGCTGCCTGTAATGCGCGCTGTAATGCACGCTGATAAATGTGGCAGCAGCGGCGGCATCATCATCATCTACTAGGTATGGGGGACATGGCTGCAATATATGGGGGGACATGGCTGGATATATGTGGGGGGGACATGGCTGCAATATGTGGGGGGACATGGCTGCATATGTGGGGGGACATGGCTGGATATATATGGGGGGACATGGCTGCAATATATGGGGGGACATGGCTGGATATATGTGGGGGGACATGGCTGGATATATGTGGGGGGACATGGCTACAATATGTGGGGGGACATGGCTGCAATATGTGGGGGGACATGGCTGCAATATGTGGGGGGACATGGCTGGATATATGTGGGGGGATATGGCTGGATATATGTGGGGGGACATGGCTGGATATATGTGGGGGGACATGGCTGGATATATGTGGGGGGACATGGCTGCAATATATGGGGGGACATGGCTGCAATATATGGGGGGACATGGCTGCAATATATGGGGGGACATGGCTGCAATATATGTGGGGGGATATGGCTGGATATATTGGGGGGACATGGCTGCAATATATGTGGGGGGACATGGCTGCATTTGGGGACACATTTAAAAAAAAGTATCGGTATTCGGTATCGGCGAGTACATGAAAAAAAGTATCGGTACTTGTACTCGGTCCTAAAAAAGTGGTATCGGGACAACCCTAATCGACACAATTCTAATCTTTTTGGCTCTATACACCACCATAATGGATTTGAAATGAAACAAACAAGATGTGCTTTAACTGCAGACTTCCAGCTTTAATTTGAGGGTATTTACATCCAAATCAGGTGAACGGTGTAGGAATTACAATAGATTGTGGGGGGACATGGCTGGATATATGTGGGGGTGCCTCACACTTTTTAAGGGACCAAAATGAATGGGACAATTGGCTGCTCAGCTGTTCCATGGCCAGGTGTGCCATTTGCATTTGGAATCTGTTGCTGTCAACTCCCAATATGAGATCCAAAGAGCTGTCACTATCGGTGAAGCAAGCCTTCATTAGGCTGAAAAAGCAAAACAAACCCATCCGAGAGATAGCAAAAACATTAGGTGTGGCCAAATCAACTGTTTGGAACATTCTTAAAAAGAGAGAAGGCACCGGTGAGCTCAGCAACACCAAAATAATTATTTTCGTTTTTCATTGACTTCAATGGGGAAACTCGCTTTGATATGCGAGTACTTTGGATTACGAGCATTCTCCTGGAACGGATTATGCTCGTAATCCGAGGTTCCACTGTATACATCTTATAAATGCATGACTGTATGCACCCCCTACCTCTCCAATTGAGCATGGGAATTGACTCACACAGGGACTTAACATGGTCAATTCCCATGCTCAATTAGAGAGGTAGGGGGTTGTTTCATACGGGGGTTACATGTTTTGTTTGGTGCATACAGTCATGCATTTATAAGATGTATAATATCAATTTGTAATATGATGTATTAATAATGTTTTGTTTCTCTTTCTTATACACTTAAAGCTAATTAAACAACGATTTTCTATATCTAATAAATTAATTGATACGTCCTTTCCTGAAGAAGCCGTTTCGGTGAAACATGTTGAATTAAGTGGACGTGAATATGTATGTGATCACAGGAATTCATTGTCAATTATAGGATGTTTGTGTACACCTATAGCTATGATTATATTGTTTTTCAATAAATATTTTTGTATATTTTTATACTAATCTTGAGTGAAGTTGTATATGGCGCACCTTAAAAGTCCTATATCTCCAACCAAATCCATTTTCTAGTTTCTAGGGATGTTGGTGCCATGCCTATTTAAATACATTTTTACTAATCTTACTGATCCCTGCCACATTTTTGACCATACGTTTTTAAGCCTCGTACACACAATGGGAAAACTGCGAGGAGAGCTTTTGGCCGGGAATCCCGGGCCGTGTGTATGCTCCTCGCAGTTTTCCGACGGGAAAACTGGCCAAAATCTGCTGGATGAAAAAAAGAGAACCAGTTCTCTTTTTTTTCCCGCCGGGAAATCCGGCAGACTTTTGCCCGGTGGTTTTTGGCAGGTTTCCTATGGGAAAAACTGTGATGGAGCATACACACGGCTGGGATTCCCAGCCAAAGCTCCTTTTGCAGTTTTCCTGTTGGGAAAACCAGCTGTGTGTAGGGGAAAGACTGAACCGAGCAGGTTCTCGGGTTTCCCCTCGGGTTTTTTCGACGGGAACTTTTCCCGTCGAAAATCCCGTACGTGTGTACGAGGCATAACACTTTGTTGCTCCATCCAAAAATAAATGCACATTTTGGGCTGTAGTTGGGCTTCAAGTAGAAAGACAGTGGCCCGGATTCAAAGAGATTTGCGCTTTATTTGCGGAGGCGCAGGGCAACGATTTTGCCCTGCGCCCCCGCAAATTTGCTCCGCTGCCCTCGATTCACGGAGCAGTAGCTCCGTAAATTGCGAGGGCGCGCCGGCAAAATTGCCCGGCGCTAGAGCACGCAATTTAAATGATCCCGTAGGGGGCGGGAATCATTTAAATTAGGCGCGCTCCCGCGCTGAGCGTAGAGCGCATGATCCGTCGGGAAACTTTCCCGACGTGCATTGCGGCAAATGACGTCGCAAGGATGTCATTTGCTTCCAAGTGAACGTGAATGGCATCCAGCGCCATTCACGAATCACTTACGCAAACGCCGTGAAATTCAAATTTCGCGACGCGGGAACGACGGGTATACGTTAGCATTGGCTGCCCCTACTATTAGAAGGGGCAGCCTTACGATAAACACGCCCGTACGGAAACGACGTAACTTGCGTACGCAGGGCTCGCGCAACATTGTGAATCGGTGTTAGTATGCAATTTGCATACTATACACTGAGCACAATGGGAGCGCCCCCTAGCGGTCATCGCAAGAATGCAGCCTAAAATATGCGTGGCATAAGAGCCTTATGCCACGCAGATTTTAGGCTGCAGTCGGCGTTACGATGTTCCTGAATCAGGAGCATTCGTAACGCCGGAGCAAGTAAGCAATTGCGCTGTGTAACCTATGGTTACACAGGCGCAATTGCTACTTGAATCTGGGCCAGTGTTGATTGTAATGACAAATCTACAAAATATATTTAATGCAACAAAAATGTGTAAGTCTGGAATCATCCTTCAGAATGCATGACATCTAACGCACACCAGCAGCCAAGTGCTCAGTGCGGTTTGCTGATGTGCCCTCCATGTCCATCTTTCCTATCATTCAACTATGTAGCAAAATTGTGGATGGAAAAGGAGACACGTACTGCAATAAATTGTATAAAATTCATAAAAATCCATAAAAATCCCAATTTCGCTAGGTTCACATTTAGAAGGATCATTAGAAAGGTTCATTCGGAACGGCAGGGAACGTGTTGTACAGCGTAATTGGGTACCATGAACCCCAGCCCCACCATTACAAGGGATCCTAAATATTTAAGCCTAGTTAAAAAATAAAGAGAACAAGTTTTTGCAGCGCACCACTCATAAACCACGTCGTATAAAATCATGAAAAGACGCTTAACATACAGTCCTAATAAATCAAAGGGCACAATCCGTCCTCGTTAAAACCGGCAATATTCCTGTCATTCATCGAGAGTTAATCTACCAGGAATAATGTTCACTTCTAAAAAAGGAGCCATAAGCGCATAACTTGAAAACATCGCGCCTGATTTATGGCCGATCCTAATAGGGGAACAGAACAACAAAATCTAATCCACTTTCCTCTAAACTTCATAAATCTCACTTCTCGAAGTTTACATGAAATGATCCGCCTGTGGATGGCTATTGACAGAAATATGGGGGTGGGCGGGGGGCTCTGGGCCGGAGATTCTTCATTTGGGGTTTTATATTATCATATAGTCACATTGTATATAGAGATATCAGGAGAAGAAGACAATGCAACAAATATAACAGGATTATTCTAAATAATATTCCTCAACAAAGAAGGGGGTTGGTAAACCTTTTCATTTCACATTCTTCTTTTCCATCTTTTGTTGTACATTTATTTTAAATAAAAGGACCATTTAGAGGTTGTTAAAATTAATTAATAGAGCCTGTTAGGATTAGAGGTGAGGTTAACTTTCAATCATGGGTAAGAGACGTTCTATATTCTGAATTTCCCAAAAAGCCTTAAGGGATCCATATGGGCAATGTGTTTTCTGTATATGTTTGTTTCATATTTGTTTTTCATTTAGACCTCTGGATCAAATGCTGGAAGTTCAATCAGCAGAGCAATCAGCAGAAGCAGAAGCACTCTGACTCTGACTCCTCCCCAGGGCTAGAACTGGGCCAGCAGTAATCGGCGCACGGCCCTAGTAGTAGGACGTGTGGCTCCTGGTCCCAGACAGGCAGGGGTTCCTCTCCGTCGCCTCCGCTCGCTTCCAGCACCTTGCTGCCTTGCTGCCGTTTTCCCACCTGCAGCTTTTGGACTGACCAGCTCTCTCACTGGTAAGACTGGTAAGACTCTATCCCTGCTTCTCAGGTCTATCCCCCTGGAATCACTGAGAACCGTCCTTGTAAGGACAGCCACCCCAGCGATTCCAACTGTGGACACTGTGGACACTGCTTACTGCAACCCACATTGGTTCCCATACAACCACCCACGATCGCCCCGCATCTCGCACGTCTCTTGCACTGCGTGGGCGGCCGTTTTTCTCCGCATCCGCGCCAGGCCTGACTCTTTCGCGGCCGCCGTAATCAGGAAACACCGCGGCTTCAGCCGCGGCCTAGCGGCGCGCCGCAGCCAGGAACAAATGCGCTAGTCCTAGGAAAGAAACTCCCCCCCCCATATCCCTGGAGGACCCCGTCCTCCCGGGATTAGCAATCAGCAGTGTTTTTTTGCTTTTTAATAAAAGAAAAAGCTAACACTACCCAGACAAATCTGAGGCTTGGTACCCCCTCAGAACAGGGACACCTGTCGCCCTCCTCTCCTCCCTCTACCCTACGATACTTGGTCCAGGGCTTTGCAGCCGATCGCCCCTCAGGGATCAGGAAGGAATTTTTCCCCGTGACAGCATATTGGCTCAGCTCTGCCAGGGGTTTTTTCGCCTTCCTCCGGACCAAGATCAAGAGGAAGGACTCTATGAATCCTCCCTCCAATTATAACTTAAATCATCAACCCCCCCACAGTGACAGGCAATAATGGGTAATCTGCGTTACTCTGCGGACTCCATTCGTGATCTGAGACAATTCGCAACTACATTACCAGCCGTCACCAAAAAGGCCTTAAAAATAGACCAACTCTGGAGAGTCGATCGACGATCGATCATCAAAAAAAAAAAAATTTTTAACCACTTGACACAGCCAAAACACATATCATGTGTTTTGATTAATACAAGATCGGCAGTAAAACACCGATCAGAAATCCACGATTTCTTACTACAAAACGATCTAGACTGCCTCTTTATTACAGAAAGCTGGCTCTCAGACGACTGTAACACCATTCTCGATGAACTGGTGCCAGAAAACTATCACCTAATAACAGAAAACAGAATAGGGCAAAGAGGAGGAGGCCTTGCGGTGATCCATAAGAATCACATCGCAATCACTAAACCAGCCCTGCAAAATCCTCTTCCATTCATGGAAACCCTTACTCTTCAGCTCCAAACATCCCCCCAGGAGACTGTTCACATTCTCCTCTGCTATAGGCCACCTGGGCCTAAATCACAGTTTTTGCCATCATTAACGGAGTTTATATCCACTTATACCCTCAACAGCAAACATCTTTTGCTACTCGGGGATTTCAACCTGTGGGCTAACTCCACACAGGATCCCATTGCGGACGCCTGCATTGAGCACCTAGATAGATTAGGACTACAGCAACTTATATGCGGGCCCACTCATGCTTCAGGTCACACACTTGACCTAATTTTCAGACAAAATCTGGAAATAAGCATTCTAGAAAATGAACCATTGCCATGGACAGACCACCATGCAATCAAGTTCACAATCTCCAAAATCCCCCCAGTGTCAAAAGCACCAAAACCGGTGACAATACACTGGGCTAGGTCTCAGAAGAAGCTCCGCTCGGAACTCTTCAAATCTACCTTGAGAAACAAAATCAAAACAATCCAGCCTCAGCAAACAGCCGCTGATACACTGGACGCCATAAACGCAGCCTTACTACACTCAGCCGACTTAGTAGCACCGAAACGCAAATTCGGTAGCCGCAGGAAAAAGTCTGGCTGGTATAACAACCAGCTATCGCTTCTGAAACAAGAACGCAGGAGGGCGGAAGCCGCCTGGAAAAGAAACCCTGCAGAGGATAATCTTATCTCCTACAGAGCAATAACAACACGATATCACAAAGAAATTTTCAAAGCCAAGAAACACCATTTTTCTATGGCAATTAACAGTTCCCTAAATCGCCCCCGCGAACTATTCAAAATGGTCACCCAGACCATGAATCCGGGATGTCTTGAAGTCCCCAACTCAGACACCCAAGAGTTCTGTAATGAACTATCGGATTTCTTCATTAGTAAAATTGAAAGAATCCGGGAAAGTATTCTGAAAAACAATACCCACCTCAATCCGGCTATCAATCAGCCACAAAATTCCCGCAGAAATTTTCTGCACTCGACAAAATTCACTCTGGAGCCTATTTCCAGCGACACCACAAAAAATATCATCGGTGCCTTGCGGAACAGCACATCGCCCAATGATATCATCCCTACTAAGCTGTTGAAGGATTGTGCCGACATTCTGGCACCACCCATCACACAGCTTATAAATCAATCTTTTAAGGAAGGCATAGTGCCATCCATGCTGAAAGAGGGCATAATCCAGCCCATCCTGAAAAAACCGAATCTGGATCCCAAGGACCCAATTCACCGCCGCCCCATAACAGGCCTAAACGTTCTCTCTAAGATAATGGAGAAAGTAGTGGTACAACAGCTGCAACAGCATCTAGATACCCACAACCTACTGGATCCATTACAATCAGGCTTCCGTCCCGGACACGGGACAGAAACGGCCTTACTTAAAATATGGGACGACGCCCTCGAGGCCGCAGACGAAGGAGAATCTTGTCTCCTAATTCTGCTGGACCTAAGCGCAGCCTTTGACACGGTAGATCACAAACTGTTACTGATGCGACTAGCTTCGGTAGCAGGAGTTGCAGAAGGTGATTTACCATGGTTTTCTTCCTTTCTTGAAAACCGTTCACAAACAGTTAAATTGGGTTCTTTCACGTCTGAGAGGCGCACGGTGTCATGTGGAGTCCCCCAAGGATCCCCCCTGTCACCGGTGCTTTTCAACATCTATCTTCGCCCTCTCTTTGATATTATCAGTAGCCAAGAACTACTTTATCACTCTTATGCAGACGATACGCAACTGTATTTTCGCATCTGCAACAAAAAGAATCATCATCCAAGTTTAGAGAAATGTCTTGCTTTGATTGACAACTGGATGACCAATAGCCATCTTAAACTCAACAGTTCTAAAACAGAACTCCTTGTGTTTCAGGCCAGCCGAAAGAGTCAAGTGGTAACAACTTGGACTCCACCGCCCATTCTGGGGCAAATCATCAACCCTAGCTCCAAAGTCAAAAGTCTCGGGGTCATCTTTGACACCTTCATGACAATGGACGCACAAATAGGGTCAGTAGTCAGCGGAGCGCACTATCTGTTGCGCCTACTACGCAGACTTATTCCATTTATCCCTAAAGAAGACGTAGCAGTCGTGGTGGGAACAATCATAAACTCCAGACTGGACTATGCCAACGCACTGTACCTCGGACTCCCAAAGTACCAAATCTCCCGCCTGCAAGTCGTACAGAATACGGCCGCCAGACTGGTGACTGGGAAAAAAAAATGGGAATCAATCTCACCTTCGCTGAGAACCCTTCACTGGCTGCCAGTAAAAGACAGAATTGCATTTAAAGCACTCTGCCTGACACATAAGTGCATCCATGGGAAGGCTCCGCAATATCTTTGCGACAAGATAGAACCTCACAATTCGAATCGCGTTTTGCGATCCACCGACCAAAATCTGGTCAGGATACCAAAAACTAAATACAAGTCCAAAGGAGAAAGAAGGTTTGCTTTCCAGGGTCCTAGACTATGGAACGCTTTACCAACCAGCATTCGGTTGGAGGAAAACCACCTGATTTTCAGAAGACGGATCAAAACTCTGCTCTTTTGAGGTCATGAGTCACAGACAACTAGCGCCCAGAAGCGATTCAGTTCGCATGTGTTGCGCTCTATAAATTTTTCATTCATTCATTCATTCATTCATGTCTCCAATGTATAAAGTAAATAGGGATTGAGACTTAATCTGCCTCCTCACTGCAAATGCTGAATGTGGTAGGTACCTCCAGTACACAAACTTCTAATGGTCCCATATGAATGGCCAGAGACCCATTGGGTATCAAAGACTCCCAATTGTGCCATATGGATGGCTGGAGAATCCTGGGGTACAGAAACTACTAATGGTTCCATATGGGTGGCTGGGGACTCCTGGGGTACACAAACTCCTAATGGTCTCATACGGATGGCCAGAGACCCCTTGGGTACACAGACTTCTAATGGTCCCATATGGACAGCTGGAGACTCCTGGGGTTCACAAACCCCTAATGGTCCCATATGGATGGCTGGAGACTGCTTGGGTTCACAAACTCCTAATGGTCCCATGTGGATGGCCAGAGACTCCTTGGGTACATAAGACTTGTAATGGTCCCATATGGATGGCCAGAGACTGCTCAGGTACACCGACTCTTAATGGTCCCATATGGATGGCCAGAGACCCCTTGGGTACACAGACTTCTAATGGTCCCATATGGATGGCAGGAGACTCCCTGAGGTACACACTCCCAGTGGTCCCATAATGGATGGATGGAGTTTCCTCAGGGACACAGACTAGTAATGGTCCCATAATGGATGGCTGGAGTCTGCTAGGGTTCACAGTCCTAATAGTCCCATAATGGATGGCTTAAGTCTCCTCGGGTACACAGACTCCTAATGGTCCCATAATGGAGGCTGGATACTCCTGGGGTACACAGACTTGTAATGGTCCCATAATTGATGGCTGGAGACCCCTCAGGTACACAGACTCCTAATGGTCCCATATTGGACGACAGCTCATTTTTAAAGCATTCTAGATAGGAAAATGTTTGGTGGATGAAAACAGATGGTCAGATAATTAACTGAGCTAACAAGCCAATATGAGTGTTCTAAGCCCATTGAGACAGAAATCTGGGAGCCACCATTACTGACTTTGTCCTGCAATTATCCTTATGCACACACAACCGTTTTTCACGACGAGAAAAACAACGACATGAAAAACGACGAGAAAAAATAGAGCAGGTTCTAAATTGTTAATGCCCAACGACCAATTTAAAAAAATGCATTTTTCTCGTCATGAAAAACGGTTGTGTGTACGCGGCATGAGATTACACCAACAATATTGGCTCTTTTATCTAAGCCAATGGCCTGGAAGAAGTATGTAGATCATAAAAGTCAAGGAAAAGTCAGAAGTCCTGATCTGCATACTTGTTACAGGTTAGTGACCTGATATTGAAACCATATCCAGGAAAATTGCATTTTCAGATGGGGGGGGGGGGTGTTTCTATTCTTCTCTCATTATTATTATTATTATTATTATTATTATTATTATTATTATTATTAATAATATACAGGGTTTATATAGATCCAGTACTTTTAAAATATAAAGGAAAAATAGCACAGTTACAATATAATTCAATACAAGAGGACTAGGAGAGCACTGTTCCTGAGAGCTTACAATCTAAACGGAAGGGGCAAGTGATACAGAAGATAATAATTAATGAGCTGATTGAGAAGATGGAAATACAATTTTTATGTTTGGAATAAAAAAAAAAAAAAAATACAGTTTTTAGGTGGAAGTGGGATGGGATTCCCTGAAGGAATGAGGTTTAATGGATTTCCTTAAAGCGGGGGTTCTCCCTAAAATTTTTTTTTTTTTCTAGCATCTCATTCAGCATAGTAGCGTGAGCTACAGTATGCCTTTATATTTTTTTTTGGCGCCGTACTCACTGTGTAATCGCGTAGTAAAGTTTCAGGGGAATGGGCGTTCCTATGCAGAGGGCTCGTGATTGACGGCCGGCTATGGCGCGTCACGCTTCACGGAAATAGCCGAAATAGGTGTTTGCTCTTCACGGCGCCTGCGCAGTCAGCTCCGATGTCTGTGCGCAGGCACCGTATAGCGCGGGGAAGAGCCGAGACCTACTCCGGCTATTTTCGTGAAGCGTGACGCGCCATAGCCGGCAGTCAATCACGAGCCCTCTGAATAGGAACGCCCATTCCCCGCCCAGCTCGCGCTACTATGCTGAATGAGATGCTATAAAGTTGTTTTTTAGGGTGAAACACCGCTTTATGGTGTACAGAGTAGGATAAAGCTGGACAGAATTGTGTAGAGAGTTCCAGAGGATGGGAGATGGGAAAGGCTTTGGATAGATTAGGGTAGGGAGTTCCAGATGATGGAGGAGGCTCTGGATAGATGGGGGTTGGGAGTTCCAGAGGATGGGAGAGGCTTTGGATAGATTAAGGGAAGAAATTTCCAGAGGAAGCAAAAGGCACCAGAGAAGTCCTAGAGAAGAGCATGGGAGGAGGTGATGAAGGAGCTAAAGAGCAGAAGGTTCCAGAAGGGTCAGGAGGGCGGTTTGGATGTTTTAACTTTTTTTTCATGAGAGGTTTCCTTTAAAACTACCACCAGAGAAGAGGTTGATGGTTAACTATGAGATATCCAACTGCTTGGAAGCTACAAGTTCCAGCTTTTCACCAATCTTCTACACTGACTTGACAGATAATATGGAGACCTATAACTCTACCACAGCTGAAGATCTACTAGTTGCCTATTACTTAGTGAGCTTTTCTCCAGGTCCTGAATCGGGGTCTGTTCTGTGATCTGCAGCCCTCAGTCCACCAACATCCATGGAGTAGCTGAGGGCTGTGTGAGGTCTGGACCAGGGCCGTCAGAAGGAAGTCCACCAGACGAGTGTTTTCGGGAGCGGGACTCAGTCTTCTCACAGCCCTAATGGAGGCCAATGAACTGAAAACTCCAAATTACTCCAACCCTACCCCGTCCCCTGCATGTGGGAGGAATGTGTTTCTTTCTTGGAGAACTCTTATAATCTTATAAAGCTATAAAATTCTTCAGCAGTAAAATATTTTTTTTTTTTTTGCTCGTTAAGCCTGTTTTGTGCTTGGAAAAGTCCCGATGTACTCAGAGCTCCAAGTCAGTCAACTCCTCCATGGAGTCTGAGCAGTGCCAGGCCCAGGGAAGGTGCCAGCTCAGACTCTGTTACATTCACCAGCCCACAAAGCTGACAATCTGAACGTTCGTCTGCCTCCTATCCCGGCCTCTGTACATCCTACTTCTGCTGTTTACATTTCAGACTACTCCTGAGGAGGTAATAAAGAGATAGTGATGATCAGCAAAATGCTGGAATGTTAACTGCTTTGTACAACGAGCGAGCGCCAAGACTGAAGATGTGTTCCTCTACCAGCAGATGATACAGATAAAAGTCCCAGCTTTATATTTGTTTGCATTGCTCCGGAGAATGTATGTTGTAATGCATAGGAATGCTGCGCGGAGCTTTTCATGTAGATCCGTTCCCTAACAATGAATATATAACAAGCCCCTCCATATACACACATTTCCTCCAGTGTCTGTCAATCATCGACTGCCCACCATATGCACAATTCTTCAACATCCACAGTCAGTGGCACTCCTTCCTAGGGGTCTGGAGGTCTCACTAGTGACAGCTGGGAAAGTCTGACTTATAAAGGCCCAGATGTCTCTTTGCTGCTGCACTGCGATCAGCTGGACTACAAAAACCCTCCCCACATGTTATGGAGATGAGGCATACCTCCTACCCTAGAATGACAATGCCACCCCTCCATAGACACAGTGCGGTGAGTGAGCGTTATCACCCTGGGACAGGAAGTGAGTTATTTGCAGGATCGCCGGGTGAAGAAAAAAAAAAACTAGCAGCCGCCACTTCTAATGTTTAGAGGTCCTTTGATGGCTAACAAAGTACCACTTTTATCAATGAGCCTTCTCTTCCCACCTCCATCAATGAGCCTTCTCTCCTCACCTCCATCAAGGAGCCTACCCTCCCCACCTCCATCAATAATTCTTCGCTCCCCATGTCCATCAATGAGCCTACCCCCCAGCTCCATCAATAACATCTTCCCTCCTCCATCAATGAGCCTTCTCTCCTCACCTCCATCAATGAGCCCCCCCCCACCTCTATCAATCAGCCTCCCCAACCTTCAACTAATGAGCTGCCCCCCCCTCTATCAATGAGCCTTCCCTCCCCATCTCCATCAATGAGCCTTCTCTTCCCACCCTTATCAATGGGCCTTCCCCCCCTCCTTCATCAATGAGCCTTCCCTCCCCACCTCCATCAATGAGCTTTCTCCCCCTCACCCCCATCAACGAGCCTGCTCCCCATCTCCATCAATGAGCCCTCCCCTGGCCTCCATTAATGAGCTTTCCCTTCCCATCTCCATCAATGAGCCTTCCCTCATCACCCCCACCAATGAGCCTTTTCCTCACCTCCATCAATGAGCCTTCTCTCCCCACCCTTATCAATGAGCCTTCCCTCCCCACCTTCATCAATGAGCCTTCCCTCCCCCACCCCCATCAACGAGCCTGCCCCCCATCTCCATCAATGAGCCTTCCCTCCCCACCTCCATCAATGAGCCTTCCCTCCCCACCTCCATCAATGAGCCTTCCCTCCCCACCTCCATCAATGAGCCTTCCCTCCCCAGCTCAATCAATGAGCCTTTCCTTCTCCGCACCTCCATCAATGAACATTCTCTCTGCACCTCCATCAATGTACATTCTCTCCCCACCTCCAACAATGAGCCTTTCCCCCCACCTCCAACAATGAGCATTTCCCCCCACCTCCATCAATAAACCTTCCCTCCCCACCTCCGTCAATGAGCCTTTCCTTCTGTGCACCTCCATCAATGAGCATTCTCTCCCCATCTCCATCAATGAACCTTCCCTCCCCACCCCCATCAATGAGCCTTCCCTCCCCACCCCCATCAATGAGCCTTCCCTCCCCACCTCCATCAATGAGCCTTCCCTCCCCACCTCCATCAATGAGCCTTGCCTCCCCACCTCCATCAATGAGCCTTCCCTCCCCACCTCCATCAATGACCCTTGGCCGCCCATGACCCTGTCACCAGTTGGCCGGTTTTCCTTTCTTTTGGTTGCTCCTGACTGAGTGTGATGAGGAAGATGGTCGTTATGGTTGGGTCCTTGACGATGGGGTATTGAAAAAACGGTGGGACCCATCTCAGGTATGGAGTCCTCCCGGTTGGTCTGGTTTCAGTCTAGACTACCGGGTAGTAAGGTGGTTGGGGTCTGTGGTCAGTTGGTGAGACCTCGAGGCGGTTTTGGCGGCTGGGGACAGATGCTAACTTAGAGGAACCACAGATTCCAAAGTTGGGAAGATGGGGTCGTCAGGGACCGGCAACAAATTATTCAGATTGGAGCTGGAGTATTTAATAATGTTTATATTATATTTGGTTTTGTGTTAATAAAGGCCGAACAGGCCATTTAAATCCAATACGGTGCCAGTGTCCTTATTCAACAGTCATGGGGAAGGTTTGGTACATGTTTTGGGTTGGGGTAGTAAGATATCTGAACTGCCCTAGTCATGTTATGGCTTATTGGAGTATAGCTGTACATTGTCCTAATATATGGTGTAACAAACCTCTATTTGTAGAACCTGTTTCCATGCTGTGATGCTTAACAGACATTTTAAATTACACCGATTGTTCCATGTCCCCGGGCTGATCAGACATTATTTGTGTTTTCCTTTCTGTCTGCTAATGGAGTAGAGATCTCCATGTGTAATCAGTGCGATGCTAATCTCTCCGTATATTTCATTTTGGCAGAAATCACACATTAGCGTTATCTTTGATGTCATCATCTCAGAATGCAGGTTCAGTTCCCGCAGAAATCCACTCGCAGCAAGAAAACGATTCCCCAACCCGGGAACAACCATGAAGATTCCCAGATTGGGCTTCCTATTTATTTCTTGACATAAATGAGATCTAATGGAAAGCTGTGTTTTCTCCGATGATAAAAGAGAAATCTAATCCGGACAATGAAACCGCGGCCACAATGCAATTCATTATTGTCTCTTTCTCCCCCTCGCCGGGGAGGCCTTATGGTTTCAATAAGTTTCTATTGCTGAGTTCAATGAGAGAAGATAATTTAATTTAATTCTATGGTTTATTAATGCCAGCTTCTAGGGGAATTTTATCTTTTGTTTTAAGTCATCACTTGTGAAGAAGAATTCGGGAGAGAGCTCTAATTCCGCCATGGGGGGGGTCAGAAGTCTTGTGATGAGTTCGTAAACTGAAGACCGACGTCCCGGCCTACAGGCACAACCGTCATTGCTGGCTGTAGGGGGATTCCTTCCGAAAAATAATAATACAACCGAAGAGTCATCTGCAGAGCGGCTCTTCTCTAATTACTATCACATTTCTGGGTTGGGATGCGTTAATATATCAAAGATAGGCTACTGTAGAGTCCCGACCCTGAGATGTCACACATCCTGATGGGAGCCGGCACATCCTGAATCCATTATACCGGACGCTGCCAAATGAACAATCCCTCTAAATGAAAACACACTTTGAAGTGGAAAAACCAATGAAGCAGGTAGAATTCCCAGTAAGGGTGATGGTGACATTCCAAAAGCTTCTTCAACACTCCACTGCTCTCTGTAATCCAAATCTCCTCTTCTGTATTTACTTTCTTCGAACACATGTGGCCAGGCCTTGACTATGATTTGTCAACTTACGGTCCTTGAACTTATAATACAAGAAAGGGGTAAATCAAGGGGTAAATGTGTTACCTAGGGAGAGATTCTAACTGTGAGGAGGGTGGGACTGACTGGGGGAGGTGACCGATCGTTGTTCCTCTGTAGGAACACACGATGGGTCTCCTCTCCCCTGACAGGACGTGGATCTGTGTGGATAAAAGTCCCAGCTTTATATTTGTTTGCATTGCTCCAGATAACAGATCTGTGTGACAGGCAATCGTGGGTGCCCGGCAGACATCGCGGCCGGCAGGCACGCGCATCGGTCCCCCGAGTGACGCGGCCCCCTTAGTCGACCGGGAAGCCAAGGACATCATATGACGCCCACCCAGGATGGGAGATCCCCCCCCTGCAGACGTCATTTGACAATACGTGGGTAAAAAGTAAAAAGACTTGATTTAAATCATAATTTTTAAAGAGCAACTGTCATCTCTGTCCTGCAGTGGCTCCTCCTCTGACCCGCTTTTTTCTCACCGACAGTCCCATTCACTTTAATGGGACGGCTGGTGATGCGGTGGTGACACAACAAGGTGAGGGACGTGGCGGCAGATGGTGAGTGGATGCCCGCTAACAGGCGCTGCCATGATGGATCTGAAAAAGATTTTTTAAATCATTGATTTTTATCCACCCTGATACTGGAACTCTATACCCACTGCTGATCCTCTGGGTTCTGTATAGTTAGTTTATATTTATTTATTTAGTTTTTTTTTCCTATTGGTTGAACCAGATTAACTTTTTTTTCCTATTGGTTGAACCAGATTGACTTTAAAAAACAGTATTATAAAACTGACTTTTTAACGTTTGGAGAGGACGTATTGCCACCAAAGCTAAAATAAATTCTTGCAGTGAGAAACAATATTAATATTTATTAAAGTGGAGTTCCACCCTAAAGTGGAACTTTTGCTCATCTGATTCCTCCCCCCCCCCCCCCCCGGTGCCACAACTGTCTTTGACAGGTATCCTTTCCCATTTCCGGGAGTCTGGGCCGCGGCCTGTGATGTCACCACGGGGCTCCCTCCTCCTCCCCCGACAGCCGGGCCCAATAGGAGAGAGGAGTGGGACTCGCGAATGCGCTGTAGGGTTTACGGCGTGAAGCCGAAAGGCTACACTGCTGGGTTCCCTTACACGCAATGGCAGCGGCAGCACTCGACAGCTGATGGAAACGTCAGCTGCGCTGCCGACATCAAGGGCCTCCAGGACAGGTAGGTGTCCTATTATTAAAAGCCAGCAACTGCAGTATGTGTGGCTGCTGACTTTTTTTTTTGGCCAGAACACTGCTTTAACCACTTAAGGACCGCCGCACGACGATATACGTTGGCAGAATGGCATGGCTGGGCACAGGGACGTATACATACGTCCCCTTTAAGAGCCCAGCCGTGGGCGCGCCCGCGGGACCCGATCGCAGCGGGTGTCCCGCGATAGGTCACAGGAGCTGAAGAACGGGGAGAGGTGAGTGTAAACACACCTTCCCCGTTCTTCTGTGTGGCAGTGATCGCCTGTTCCCTGATATAGGGAACGACGATCACTGACGTCACACGTCCAGCCCCGCCCCCCTACAGTTAGAAACACACATGAGGTCACACTTAATCCCTACAGCACCCCCTAGTGGTTAACCCCTTCACTACCATTGTCATTTTCACAGTAATTAGTGCATTTTTATAGCACTTTTCGCTGTGAAATGACAATAGTCCCAAAAATGTGTCAAAAGTGTCCGATGTGTCCGCCATAATGTCGCAGTCACAAAAAAAATCGCTGATCGCCGCCATTAGTAGTAAAAAAAAAAAAATATTAATAAAAATGCCATAAAACTATCCCCTATTTTGTAAACGCATTAGATTTTGCGCAAACCAATCGATAAGCGCTTTTTTGCGATTTTTTTTTTTTTACCAAAAATAGGTAGAAGAATACGTATCGCCCTAAACTGAGGAAAAAAGAAATTGTTATATCTTTTTTGGGGGATATTTATTATGGCAAAAAGTAAAAAATATTGAATTTTTTTCAAAATTGTCGCTCTATTTTTGTTTATAGCGCAAAAAAATAAAAACCGCAGAGGCGATCAAATACCACCAAAAGAAAGCTCTATTTGTGGGGAAAAACGGACGCCAATTTTGTTTGGGAGCCACGTCGCACGACCGGCACAATTGTCAGTTAAAGCGACGCAGTGCCGAATCGCAAAAAGGGGCAAGGTCCTTAACCTGCATATTGGTCCGGGTCTTAAAGTGGAGGTTCACCCAAAAACTTAATTTTTAACATTAGATTCATGCTCATTTTGTCTAGGGGAATCGGGTGTTTTTTTTAAAAATCGAAGCAGTACTTACCGTTTTAGAGAGCGATCTTCTCCGCCGCTTCCGGGTATGGGCTGCGGGACCGGGCGTTCCTATTTGATTGACAGGCTTCCGACGGTCGCATACATCGCGTCACGATTTTCCGAAAGTAGCCGAACGTCGGTGCGCAGGCGGCGTATAGAGCCGCACCGACGTTCGGCTTCTTTCGGCTACTCATGACGCGATGTATGCGACCGTCGGAAGCCTGTCAATCAAATAGGAATGCCCAGTCCCGAAGACCATACCCGGAAGCGGCGGATAAGATCTATCTCTAAAACGGTAAGTACCGTATTTATCGGGGTATTGCACGCTCCGGCGTATAGCGCGCACCCTAAAGTGGCCCCGCATTCCTGTGGAAAAAAGATTTTTGTACTTACAGTTTTGGTGTCTTGCGCGGCGTCCATCGGCGGCCTCGTCGGGTCCGGCGTCCGTCTGTGGCTTCGGGTGTCCTCTTTGTCGGGTCCGGCGTCCTTCTGCGGCGTCCTCCCCGCTCGTTTCCCGCTTTCCCGCGCCGAGTTTGAATACTGCGCCGGCATATACTGAGCGCAGTACACTCGTGTATAGTCGGGCAGGCTCGGCTACTCTCGCGCTCACGTCCTGTACGTCCAGGACGTGAGCGCGAGAGGAGCCGAGACTGCCCGAATATACACGAATGTACTGCACTCGGTATATGCCGGCACAGTACACTCGTGTATCGTCGGGCAGGTTCGGCTCCTCTCGCGCTCACGTCCTGTACGTCCAGGACGTGAGCGCGAGAGGAGCCGAGACTGCCCGAATATACACGAATGTACTGCACTCGGTATATGCCGGCACAGTACACTCGTGTATCGTCGGGCAGGTTCGGCTCCTCTCGCGCTCACGTCCTGTACGTCCAGGACGTGAGTGCGAGAGGAGCCGAGACTGCCCGACTATAGACGAGTGTACTGCGCTCGGTATATGCCGGTGCAGTATTCAAACTCGGCGCGGGAAAGCGGGTATCGGCGTATATCGCGCACCCACGATTTTGCCCTGATTTTCAGGGCAAAAAAGTGCGCGGTATACGCCGATAAATACGGTACTGCTTCGATTTAAAAAAAAAACACCCGATTCCCCTTGACAAAATGAGCCTCAATCTAATGTTAAAAATTGTTTTTCGGGTGAACTCCCGCTTTAAGTGGGTAAGGAGAGACTCAATGGAGTTTATTTAGTAAAGAGGCTGTTTTTGCAATGTAATTTTTTTTTTATGGGACATAGGGCCAGATTCAGGTAGAAGTGCGGCGGCGTAACGTATCGTAGATACGTTACACCGCCGCAAGTTTTCACCGCAAGTGCCTGATTCACAAAGCACTTGCGATGAAAACTACGCCGGCCGCCTCCGGCGGAAGGCGAGTCAATTCAAATGGGCGTGTGCCATTTAAATTTAAATTAGGCGCGCTCCCGCGCCGGACCTACTGCATCTGCGGATCAGTTCCAGCGGATAGATCCGCTGGTGTGTACAACCCAGCGGATCTTTTCCCGCTGATTTTTTTCGGGCCGACCGATTTCCAGCAGATAAAAATTTCTTAGCATGCTAAGAAATCTATCCGCTGGAATCGGCTTCAGCGGATCGATCCGGTGGTCTGTACAGACTCACCGGATCGATCCGTCCGATTCCCTCCCTCGTAATGATTCGACGCATGCGTGGATATCCTTATATGACAGCGTCGCGCACGTCGCCGCGTCATCATCGCGGCGACGGCGCGACACGTCATCGCGATGGGATTTCGGCGCGGATTTCGATCCGATGGTGAGTACACTCCGGCGGACCGTATCCGCGGATCAATCCTCTCGTGTGTACCCGGCATGAGAGATACGACGGAGTATCTCAGCTGTAAATCTGGCCCTTAGTGAATGAGGTGAAGCTCTGCTGACTTCCATCATCCAATCGTATGCAATCATACGCTGTTTTTTTTTTTTTTTTTCTTGCACGTGATTGGGTATTGGGTGAACTTTCATCACATCCCCTTGCAGAGTGAACAGCCGATTTGAGTTTAGTAAATCCATACCCAATGCATCACGGTAACTGCTTCAGACATGAATCTATATTATCCAAGCTGTCTTCTAATAATTCGGCGTACGGCGAGGGCAAAGGCTTCCTAACAGCAGCCTGGAACGAGGGTTAATGGAGACGAAATAAATTGTGTGGAGTGTTTTTCATGGCAGAACGATGACTTCCTGTCATCTGACCTTCGAAATGAAGGTGACGGGAAATAGATTTAAACACTTGTAATATCAGCCATCAATTTGGAGGAGCACATGTTCCTGGCGGTAAAGAGTGAAATTTGGATGCAATCTGTTAGCTGCTTAGAAAGTCATGTGATGGCGAGTAATGACAGATGAAAGAAGAGGTTAGATTTACTAGGTGTTGAGGTGTCATCAAGGGAGCAACTTATTATTTCAAGATGTCTTTGGAAAGTCAGTTCACACAGACAGAGAGCCGTGCAGACACACCGTCCTCTCCATGGAACGAGGGAAAAACACCAACACACATACCCTGTGATACTTCTGTCACATGAAAAAATATACAACCCCAATTCAACAACAAAAAAAAAAAAACTCGGGGAGCTGTGTAAAATCTACACAAATACAGAACTGCAAATCTCATAAACTTGGATTTTATTTACAATAGAACATAATAAATGTATAAAAAAATAATAGGGTCATTGTGATTTTGATGTCTTGGGTGAGAGGGAAGGAGCGCTCTTGTGTCCAGAAAAATGCCAACTCTTGGTGTAGGGTTCACAAAATCTTTTATTAGAAGGTTAAAACGTGTACATCGAGGCTTTAACCTTCCAATAAAGATTTTGTAAACCAATAGGTAGATTCACATAGATTGGTGTAAACTTGCGGCGGCGTAGCTTAGCGTGTTTAGGCTACGCCACCGTAAGTTAGCTAGGCAAGTACTTGATTCTCAATGTACTTGCCTGCTAAGTTACGGCGGCGTAGCCTAAAGCGGGTGGGCGTAAGGGCGCCTAATTCAAATGTGTCTAAGGGGGCGTGTTTTATGTTAATGGGGCTTGACCTTACGTTTTTGACGTTTTTTTAAACTGCGCATGCGCCGGGTGCCTACATTTCCCATTGTGCATTGCGGCTAAGTACGCCGCTACGGGCCTATTGATTTAGACGTGGACGTAAACGACGTAAATCCCTATTCACTGACGACTTACACAAAGAACGTAAAAATTTCGAATTTCGAAGCGGGAACGGCGGCCATACTTTAACATTACTATTCCATCTATTAGATGGAATAACTTTAGGCCTGATAATGCCTTACGGAAATGGCGTAAATGTACTGCGGCGGCCGGGCGTATGTTCCTGAATCGGCGTATCTACTAATTTACATATTCTACGCCGACCGCAATGGAAGCGCCACCTAGCGGCCAGCCTCAATATTGCAACCTAAGATAGGACGGCGCAAGCCGTCCTATCTTAGATATGTTTAAGCGTATCTCTGTTTGAGAATACACTTAAACATAGGTCGGTGTAGATTCTGAGTTAGGTTGGCTTATCTACTGATAAGCCGGCCTAACTCTTTCTGAATCTACCTACCTTGCATTTTTCTGGACCCCGTGGCGCTCCTTCCCTCTCACCCAAGTCTTCTTGCTGCAACAACCAAGGGTGTCCACCACCACTATACACCATTGGGCTCAACCCATGTCTTCCTCACTGCTCACAGTGCCACCTACCTATGATTATACATTAGGGATGCACCGATACCACTTTAGCTTTATAAGATTATAAGAGTTCTCCAAGAAAGAAACACATTCCTCCCACATGCAGGGGACGGGGTAGGGTTGGAGTGATTTGGAGTTTTCAGTTCATTGGCCTCCACAAGGGCTGTGAGAAGACTGAGCCCCGCTCCCGAAATCACTCGTCTGGCGGACTTCCTTCTGACGGCCCTGGTCCAGACCTCACACAGCCCTCAGCTACTCCATGGATGTTGGTGGACTGAGGGCTGCAGATCACATAACAGTCCCTGATTCAGAACATGGAGAAGAGCTCACTAAGTAATATGCAACTAGTAGATCTTCAGCTGTGGTAGAGTTATAGGTCTCCATTAGGGTTGTCCCGATACCACTTTTTTAACCACTCAACCCCCAGACAATATTGCTGGTCAAAGACCAGAGCACTTTTTGCGATTCAGCACTGCGTCGCTTTAACTGACAATTGCGCGGTCGTACGACGTGGCTCCCAAACAAAATTGGTGTCCTTATTTTCCCACAAATAGAGATTTCTTTTGATGGTATTTGATCACCTCTGCGGTTTTTATTTTTTGCGCTATAAACAAAAATAGAGCGACAATTTTGAAAAAAAAAAGCAATATTTTTTACTTTTTTCTATAATAAATATCCCCCAAAAATATATAAAAAAAATTGTTTTCCTCAGTTTAGGCCGATACGTATTCTTCTACATATTTTTGGTAAAACAAATTGCAATAAGCGTTTATCGGTTGGTTTGCGCAAAATTTATAGCGTTTACAAAAAAGGGGATAGTTTTATTGCATTTTTATTAATTATTTTTTTTTTACTACGAATGGCGGCGATCAGCAATTTTTTTCATGACTGCGACATTATGGCGGACACTTCGGACAATTTTGACACATTTTTGGGACCATTGTCATTTTCACAGCAAAAAATGCATTAAAAATGCATTGTTTACTGTGAAAATGACAATTGCAGTTTGGGAGTTAACCACAAAGGGGGCGCTGAAGGGGTTAAGTGTGACCTCATTTGTGTTTCTAACTGTAGGGGGGTGTGGCTGTAGGTGTGATGCCATCGATTGTGTTTCACTATAAAAGGGAACACACGATCGATGACAGCGCCACAGTGAAGAACGGGGAAGCCGTGTTTACACACAGCTCTCCCCGTTCTTCAGCTCCGGGGACCGATCGCGGGACTCCAGCGGCGATCGGGTCCGCGGGTCCCGCGGCCCCGGAGCTTCGGACCGGGTCGCGTGCATGCGCCGGCGGCGCGCGCGACCCCACGGCTGGGCTTAAAGAGCCACGTACATGTACGTGGATGTGCCCAGCCGTGCCATTCTGCCGACGTATATCGGCGTGAAGGGGTCCTTAAAGCGGGGGTTCACCCTTAGAGGGCACTTTTCCCCCTTAGATTCCTGCTCGTTATTACTAGGGGAATCGGCTATTTATTTAAAAATAGGTGCAGTACTTACCCGTTTACGAGACGCATCCTCTCCGTCGCTTCCGGGTATGGGCTTCGGGAATGGGCGTTCCTTCTTGATTGACAGGTTTCCGAGAGGCTTCCGACGGTCGCATCCATCGCGTCACGATTTTCCGAAAGAAGCCGAACGTCGGTGCGCAGGCGCAGTATAGAGCCGCACCGACGTTCGGCTTCTTTCGGCTACGAGTGACGCGATGGATGCGACCGTCGGAAGCCTCTCGGAAGAATGTCAATCAAGAAGGAACGCCCGCTCCCGAAGACCATACCCGGAAGCGACGGAAGAAGATGCAGCTCGAAAACGGGTAAGTACTGCACCTATTTTAATACAAATAGCCGATTCCCCTAGACCGAACGAGCAGGAATCTAGGGGAAGAAAAAAAATTTTTTTAGAAATGGGTGAACTCCCGCTTTAAGTGGTTAAATGTATACAAATGAAATGGGTGTCATTGTGATATTGATGTCTTGGGTGAGAGGGAAGGAGCGCCCTTGTGTCCAGAAAAATGCCAACTCTTGGTGTAGGGTTCACAAAATCTTTTATCAAAAGGTTAAAACGTGTACATCGAGGCTTTGACTTTCCAATAAAGATTTTGTAAACTCTAGGGCAAAAGTTGTGTGTGTCTTGGGCGCAAGTTGTGTGCGTCTGGAGAGGAAGTTATGTGAATCTTAAGTGAAAGTTCTGTGAAACTTGTGTGAATCCTGGGTGAAAAAAATATATAAATGACCCCCTTTGAGGCCCCGTACACACGACCGAGTTTCTCGGCAGAATTCAGCCAGAAACTCGGTCGGAGCTGGATTCTGGCGAGAAACTCGGTCGTGTGTACACTTTTCAGCGAGGAACCCGTCGAGGAACTCGTCGGGCCGAAAAGAGAACATGTTCTCTATTTCCTCATTGTTCAATGAGGAAAGTCGGCCCGCCGAGCTCCTCGGCGGCTTCCACACTGAACTCGACGAGGAACTCGATGTGTTTGGCACGTCGAGTTCCTCGGTCGTGTGTACGGGGCCTGACTGTCGCTCTCAGACAGGTGTATTTTATTAGTTTGGTTGCCTCAGCGCTCACTGATAAATGTCCTATTTGAACTCTTCCAGATAGCAGGAATGGAGGATGCGTGTTATTGCTTAGATCTAATAAAGCAGCTGCATCCCTCACAGTTGGGTCTTGTGGTGAGAATATCATGTAAACCTACAAAGTATTATCGGGAGGGAGGGCTCTGACTTTCTGGTTTCTAGTGAAATACAACTTTTCTGTTTGTTCCAAATTGGTCAGATCTTTCCAGAATTACAGAGCTAAGTCCTCGGATTTGCAAACACTTCTAAGAGTTGGAATTTGGAAGAGAGTCAAACTGGCAATCAGCCTGCTGGATCCAGGACTGTATGTTGTAGAGTGAAGGCAATGAGGGGGGGGGGGGGGCATGCCAGGAGATTGACGTGTGCAAGACATTAGGTTTCTTATCACAAGTCATGATGTGGTGACAGCTCTGTCCCTCCTGCACAGATAACTTCTTTATTCTATAATAGATGGAGGTGCAGTACATGGACTTTATGATTTGTGGCCGTGTAAGGCCCTACCACAGGGAAAATTTAAATATTGTATTTATTGGCGTATAACACTCACTTTTTTACCCCGAAAATAGAGGGTAAACTGTGCCTGCGTGTTATACGCAGGGGGCTGTGCAAAGTTAAAGTTGGGGTGCGTGTTATACGCCTGTGCGTGTTATACGCCAATAAATACGGTAGGTCAAATGGTTCACATAGATTTGCCCCAGATTTTGATATTCCTGGATTGGGCTCCGCAGTTTGAAGATTTCAAAGTGTCTTGGGAGAGAAGAAATCTCAAACCCAGTGTCCAGATCTTGGTGAAGACCAGCAGGGTGTGTGTCTGGGACCCTACGGGGTAAGTAACCGCGCTATATCAAGATGCCACTCAACTCAACTCAGATCTTAGTAAAGACAAGCAGGGTGTGTGTCCAGGTCTTATTGAGGACCAGGAGGGTGTGTGTCCATGTCTTACTGAGGACCAGCAGGGTGTGTGTCCAGATCTTGGTGAAGACCAGCAGGGTGTGTGTCCAGATCTTGGTGAAGACCAGCAGGGTGTGTGTCCAGATCTTGGTGAAGACCAGCAGGGTGTGTGTCCAGATCTTGGTGAAGACCAGCAGGGTGTGTGTCCAGATCTTGGTGAAGACCAGCAGGGTGTGTGTCCAGATCTTGGTGAAGACCAGCAGGGTGTGTGTCCAGATCTTGGTGAAGACCAGCAGGGTGTGTGTCCAGATCTTGGTGAAGACCAGCAGGGTGTGTGTCTGGGACCCTACGGGGTAAGTAACCACGCTATATCAAGATGCCACTCAACTCTACTCAGATCTTAGTGAAGACAACCAGGGTGTGTGTCCAGGTCTTACTGAGGACCAGCAGGGTGTGGGTTCAGGTCTTACTGAGGACCAGCAGGGTGTGTGTCCAGGTCTTACTGAGGACCAGCAGGGTGTGTGTTCAGGTCTTACTGAGGACCAGCAGGGTGTGTGTCCAGGTCTTACTGAGGACCAGCAGGGTGTGTGTCCAGATCTTGGTGAAGACCAGCAGGGTGTGTGTCCAGATCTTGGTGAAGACCAGCAGGGTGTGTGTCTGGGACCCTACGGAGTAAGTAACCACGCTATATCAAGATGCCACTCAACTCAACTCAGATCTTAGTGAAGACAAGCAGAGTGTGTGTCCAGGTCTTTTTGAGGACCAGCAGGGTGTGTGTCCAGGTCTTATTCAGGACCAGCAGGGTGTGTGTCCAGGTTTTACTGAGGACCAGCAGCGTGTGTGTCCAGATCTTGGTGAAGATCAGCAGGGTGTGTGTCCAGATCTTGGTGAAGACAAGCAGGGTGTGTGTCCAGGTCTTACTGAGGACCAGCAGGGCGTGTGTCCAGGTCTTATTGAGGACCAGCAGGGTGTGTGTCCAGGTCTTATTGAGGATTAGCAGGGTGTATGTCTAGGTCTTATTGAGGACCAGCAGGGTGTATGTCTAGGTCTTATTGAGGACCAGCAGGGTGTGTGTCCAGGTCTTATTGAGGACCAGCAGGGTGTATGTCCAGGTCTTATTGAGGACCAGCAGGGTGTGTGTCCAGGTCTTATTGAGGATTAGCAGGGTGTATGTCTAGGTCTTATTGAGGACCAGCAGGGTGTATGTCCAGGTCTTATTGAGGACCAGCAGGGTGTGTGTCCAGGTCTTATTGAGGACCAGCAGGGTGTATGTCCAGGTCTTATTGAGGACCAGCAGGGTGTATGTCTAGGTCTTATTGAGGACCAGCAGGGTGTATGTCTAGGTCTTATTGAGGACCAGCAGGGTGTATGTCTAGGTCTTATTGAGGACCAGCAGGGTGTGTGTCCAGGTCTTATTGAGGACCAGCAGGGTGTATGTCCAGGTCTTATTGAGGACCAGCAGGGTGTGTGTCCAGGTCTTATTGAGGACCAGCAGGGTGTATGTCCAGGTCTTATTGAGGACCAGCAGGGTGTATGTCTAGGTCTTATTGAGGACCAGCAGGGTGTATGTCCAGGTCTTATTGAGGACCAGCAGGGTGTATGTCCAGGTCTTATTGAGGACCAGCAGGGTGTGTGTCCAGGTCTTATTGAGGACCAGCAGGGTGTGTGTCCAGGTCTTATTGAGGACCAGCAGGGTGTGTATCCAGGTCTTATTGAGGACCAGCACGGTGTGTGTCCAGGTCTTACTGAGGACCAGCAGGGTGTGTGTCCAGGTCTTATTGAGGACCAGCAGGGTGTGTGTCCAGGTCTTATTGAGGACCAGCAGGGTGTGTATCCAGGTCTTATTGAGGACCAGCAGGGTGTGTGTCCAGGTCTTACTGAGGACCAGCAGCGTGTGTGTCCAGATCTTAGTGAAGATCAGCAGGGTGTGTGTCCAGATCTTGGTGAAGACAAGCAGGGTATGTGTCCAGGTCTTACTGAGGACCAGCAGGGTGTGTGTCCAGGTCTTATTGAGGACCAGCAGGGCGTGTGTCCAGGTCTTACTGAGGACCAGCAGGGTGTGTGTCCAGATCTTGGTGAGGGAATTTAGTGGGATACTCCAAACACAGAAACTATGAGGACCAGTGGCGGTGCGTCCATAAGGGGCGCTGGAGCGCCACCCCTGTCTCCTGCACCATTCTAATCACCATAGTTAGATTCATGCATTGCATCGAGGCAGAGATCGGCTTCGGGTGCCGACATCGCTGGCGCCCTGGACAGGTAAGTGTCCTTATTTGTAGCTGCTGACTTTAAAAAAAAAGTACCACTGCGTTAAAGTGGTACTAAAGGTTGACGTTTAAAAAAATAAAAATAACAAACATGTCATACTTGCCTCCACTGTGCAGTTTGTTTTGCACAGAGTGGCCCCAAACCTTGTCTTCTGGGGTCCCTCAGCGGCTGTCTCGGCTCCTCCCCGCAATAGATAGCCCCCTCTCGGAAGCTCACTCCCGAGGAAGTTACCTTGCGGGCATGCTCCTGTGTCATACACTCGGCGTACATAGCCGCCGAGTGTATGATTTGGCCCTGCCCCCTGCGGCCCCGTCATTGGATTTGATTGACAGCAGCGGGAGCCAATGGCTGCTATCAATCTATCCAATGAAGAGCGGAAAAGCCATGGGGAAAGCGACGCAGGATCGAGCCAACAGAAGTTTGGGGTAAGTAAAACGGGGCCTGGGGGGGGGCTGGACACTGCCAGGTGTTTTTTCACCTTAATGGATGCATTAAGGTGAAAAAACACGAGGCTTTACAACCCCTTTAAATGACCTAATTAATCAGCTGCACCGGTTTACAGCGAGGCAAGCTAAATCTACCTAACAAAACACACCCAGCTCCACAGAACACAGTGAGCCAGCACTAAATCTAACTAACCCTAGCGCCTATCAAGAAAGGCGCTACACCTATATAGCTAGATTCAGGTACATTTTCTTAACTTTGCGGCGGCGTAGCTTAAGGCATTTAAGCTACGCCGCCGTAAGTTAGCGAGGCAAGTACATGATTCACAATGTACTTACCTGCTAAGTTACGGCGGCGTAGCCTATATCGGCGGGCGTAAGGGCGCCTAATTCAAATGTGTTTGAGGGGGGCGTGTTGTATGCTAATGGGGCTTGACCTTACGTTTTTTAAGTTTTTTGCGAACTGCGCATTCGCCGGGCGCCTACATTTCCCAGTGTGCATTGCGGCTAAGTAAGCCGCACGGGCCTATTGATTTTGACGTGGACGTAAACAACGTAAATTCCAATTCACGGACGACTTACGCAAACGACGTAAAAAATTCGAATTTCGACGCGGGAACGACGGCCGTACTTGACATTACTATTCCAATAGGGCCTAGCTCTAACTTTACGCGGCCTATCTCTTACGTAAACGGCGTAAAAGTACTGCGTCGGCCGGGCGTACGTTCGTGAATCGGCGTATCTACTCATTTACATATTCTACGCCGACCGCAATGGAAGCGCCACCTAGCGGCCAGCAGAAATATTGCAATCTAAGATAGGACGGCGCAAGCCGTCGTATCTTAGATATGTTTAAGCGTATGTCTGTTTGAGCATACGCTTAAACATACGGCGGCGTAGATTCTGAGTTAGGTCGGCTTATCTACTGATAAGCCGGCCTAACTCTTACTGAATCTACCTAATATTTCCTAATCTGTAGCTTTTACTCCGGCAGGGTTATCGAGGTGATCATCAAATTATCATCAAACGACTCTTCCATCGTTTTCTATCTTACATGTTTAGCAGATGAAAAAACATTCAGATGTTTCCCAACATGAACAGCAGAAAGTCTTACATAACCGCCATGAACTCTCTGAGGTCACAATGCACACCTTGGTTATTCTGAGCTTCTTATATCTGAGAAAACAATAGTAAGTGTCCTGGCAGCCGCTGGTCACAGCACAGTGTTGAGCCGCCAACAGCATGACAGCTAACATGTGAGGCTGAGCTTGTTAACAGTAAAGAGTTATGGAGCTGGAAACGAAACGCAACGTCATTGCCAATGTTTTGTAAAGTAGGACTTTCTGTGGATTCCTATAATAACAATAATAACTGTAGGCTTCTTATAGATGATCTTAGTAATTCATGGAGTCCCGTAAAGGTTTAGACACGGTGGTCATTCATGTGATATGGTGGTAAAAAATGTGTATAAGACAGTGCTGGACAAGTATGGAGTCTAGTATCTTTGGAGGTGATCTGTGATATGAGTAGGTGAGGGTAAAGGGCAGTGCCATCAAACGCAGCCACTGTACCATCAATTCGCACCACTGTGCCATGCCATTAAACGCAGCCACTGTGCCATGCCATCAAACGCAGCCACTGTGCCATCATTTGTCACCACTGTGCCCTTTAATTGTCACCGCTGTGCCCTTTAATTGTCCATTGTCTCCACTGTGCCTATTGTCGCCACTGTGGTATGGTTCGTCCATAGAGGGCGCTGGAGCGCCGCCCCCTCTGGCTCTCACCGCCACTGAGTCTAATAACATAGATTCATGCATTGCACGAATCTATGTTATTATCGCCGCTGCCGCTGTTTTATTCAGACGGTCGGCGCTTATGTCCGGCCATCTGAATAACGGCAGCTGGTTGGCTGTACGGAAGTGCCTATCAGGCTTTCCGAGTAGGCTTTCCGAGTACAGTTCTCGGGTCCCGGAAGCTTATACAAGGAACGCACTAGGGATGCGCTCCTTGCATAATACTGACAGGCTTCTCAGCCAATCAGGTTGGCCGATTCTGGCTACCGGTAACCTGAGACGCCTTTCAGTCATCGAGGGCGGTAGAAGACATCGAGGTACATGGATGGCTGACTCCAGTAAAGGTAAGTGCCGGGCGGGGGGGCACTTTACAGGGCACAGCGGCGACGAAGGGCCCAGTCAGTGACATCAATGGGCACAGTGGGGACAATAGGCACAGTGGGGACAATGGGCACAGCGGCGACAATTAAAGGGCACAGCGGTGACAATTAAAGGGCACAGTGGTGACAATTAAAGGGCACAGTGGTGACAATTGATGGCACAGTGGCTGTGTTTGATGGCATGGCACAGTGGCTGCGTTTGATGGCATGGCACAGTGGTGACAATTGATGGCACATTGGCTGCGTTTGATGGCATGGCACAGTGGCTGCGTTTAATGGCATGGCACAGTGGTGCGAATTGATGGCACAGTGGCTGTGTTTAATGGCATGGCACAGTGGTGCGAATTGATGGCACAGTGGCTGCATTTGATGGCATTGCACAGTGGTGACAATTGATGGCACAGTGGCTGCGTTTGATGGCACAGTGGCTGCGTTTGATGGCATGGCACAGTGGTGACAATTATTGGCACAGTGGCTGCATTTGATGGGCACAGTGAGGCTACAATTTTTTTTTTTCGTTTGCGCCCCCCCCCCCAAAAATTTTGAGCACCAGCCGCCACTGGTAAAGGGAAAGGTAGTCCCGATGGGGACTTGGCTGCTGCCTCATTAGTAGCGATGTGAAAACTCTCTTCAGGATAAGTGTAGATGAGGTAGAAGGTGCGGTCTATATGCAGGGACGTCACACTTCAGGCTTTAATACATTGGCCCGGATTCACAGACATCGGCGAATATTTATGCTAGCGTTGCGTATCTAATATACGCTACGCCGACGCAGCGCACAGATGCAAGCACTGGATTCACAAAGCACTCGCCTCCAAATCTACGCTGGGTTTCCTCGGCGTAAGCCAGCGTAGGTGGAAGTGGGCGTGAGCCATGCTAATGAGGCGTGACCCATGCTAATGATGGGCTGAGTGACAGACAATTACTTAAAATAAACGGCGCATGCACCGTCCCGTGGACGCGACCCAGTGCGCATGCTCAGAATCACGTCAAAACTACTCCCTAAGATACATCGAATCACTGCCTACGACGTGAACGGAACCTACGCCCAGCCCTATTCACGTACTACTACGTAAACGACGTAAAATACGACGGCTGTTCCCTGGTCCATACCTTTGCATGAGTTGCGCCTCATAGATAGGGAATAACTATACGCCGGACTTAAGCCTTCCGCAAACCGCGTATATTATGGGCCGGGCGCAACTATGTTCGTGAATCTACGTATCTCCCTCATTTGCATATTTCCAATGACGCGCCCAGCGTAAATATGCGCCCACGATACGCCGGCGTAGGAAAGTTACGTCGGTCGGATGAAGCCTATTTTCAGGCGTATCTAGTTAAGGGGGTACGGCGCACAGATACGACGGCGCATAGTTACACTTATGCGGCGTATATCGAGATACGCCGGCGTAAGTGCTTTGTGAATCCGGGCCAATGTATTTATTGAAGTTTGCAGTTCACAGGGTACAAATGGAGCCAACGCGTTATACTAGCCCTGATGAAGGGGGTGCTTTTCCCCTGAAACGCGTTGCCTCCAATTATATATACAGGTAATGAGCTGAGATTAGGAGCACTATCTTAAAGGGAGTGTTCCTAATCTCAGCTTGTTATCTGTATAAAAGACATCTGTCCACAGAAGCAATCAATCAATTAGATTCCAATCTCTCCACCATGGCCAAGACCAAAGAGCTGTCCAAGGATGTCAGAGACAAGATTGTAGACCTACACAAGGCTGGAATGGGCTACAAGGCCATCGCCAAGCAGCTTGGTAAGAGGGTGACAACAGTTATTCGCAAATGGAAGAAACCCAAAATAACTGTCGATCTCCATGCAAGATCTCACCTCGTGGAGTTTCAATGATCATGAGAACGGTGAGGAATCATCCCAGAACTACACAGGAGAATCTTGTCAATGATCTCAAGGCAGCTGGGACCATAGTCACCAAGAAAACACATGGTAACACACTACGCCGTGAAGGACTGAAATCCTGCAGCGCCCGCAAGGTCCTCCTGCTCAAGAAAGCACATATACAGGCCCGTCTGAAGTCAGCCAGGGTATTGAAAATGGGTCGTGGTTGGGTCTTTCAGCATGACAATGAACCAAAACACACGGCCAAGGCAACAAAGAAGTGGCTTAAGAAGAAGCACATTAAAGCGGAGGCTCTGCCCAATTTTTTTTTTAAAAGCCAGCAGCTACAAATACTGCAGCTGCTGACTTTTAAAATATGGACACATATCTGTCCAGCGTGCCCGCGATGTCAGCAGCCAAGGCTGAGCAATCGCTCGTCCCTCGACTGCACCCGCCGCCATCCTCGGTGAGGGAAGCGGGAAGTAAAGCGTTGCGGCTCCACTGCCCGGTTCCCTACTGCACAATGCGCGAATAGCGCGGTGCCGTCACTGGTCCCCACTCTCCTGGGAACAGTGTTTTTCCCCAGACGACAGCGGGGAGTGAGGGTAGGGGCGTGACTGCCGCAGGAGTGTTTTCCCAGAAGTGAGTGCAAATACCGTATTTATCGGCGTATACCGCGCACTATTTTGCCCTGAAAATCAGGGCAAAATCGTGAGTGCGCGATATACGCCGATACCCGCTTTCCCGCCACAAGTTTGATTACTGCGCCGGCATATACCGAGCGCAGTACACTCGTGAATCTTCGGGCAGTCTCGGCGCCTCTCGCACTGACGTCCTGAGCGTACAGGACGTCAGCGCGACAGTTGCCGAGCCTGCCCGAAGATTCACGAGTGTACTGCGCTCGGCATATGCCGGCGCAGTATTCAAACTCGTGGCGGGAAACAAGCAGGGAGGACGCGAGGACGCCGCAGAAGGACGCCGGACCCGCCGAAGAGGAACCCCGACCTGCCGAAGAGGACCCCCGACCCGCCGAAGAGGACACCCGACCCGCCGACGACGGACGCCGGACCCGCCGAAGAGGACACCCGAAGCCGCAGAAGGACGCCGGACCCGACGAGGCCGCCGATGGACGCCGCGCAAGACACCAAAACTGTAAGTACAAAAAAACAAAAAAACTATTTTTCCACAGGATTGGGGGCCACTTTAGGGGTGCGCGGTATACGCGGGAGCGCGTTATACCGCGATAAATACGGTACCTGTCTTAGACAGGTATCTTCACCCCCCTCCCCCTGAAAGGTGCCAAATGTGACACCGGAGAGCGGAAGTTCCAATTTTTGGGTGGAACTCCGCTTTAAGGTCTTGGAGTGGCCTAGCCAGTATCCAGACCTTAATCTCATAGAAAATATGTGGAGGGAGCTGAAGGTTCGAGCTACCAAACGTCAGCCTCGAAAACCCTTATGACTTGGAGAGGATCTGCAAAGAGGAGTGGGACAAAATCCCTCCTGAGATGTGTGCAAACCTGGTGGCCAACTACAAGAAACGTCTTATCACTGATTGCCAACAAGGGTTTCGCCATTAACCACTTAAGCCCCCGGACCAATATGCTGCTAAATGCCCAAAGGCGTTTTTACAATTCGGCACTGCGTCGCTTTAACAGACAATTGCGCGGTCGTGCGACGTGGCTCCCAAACAAAATTGGCGTCCTTTTTTTTCCACAAATAGAGCTTTCTTTTGGTGGTATTTGATCACCTCTGCGGTTTTTATTTTTTGCGCTATAAACAAAAATAGAGCGACAATTTTGAAAAAAATGCAATATTTTTAACTTTTTGCTGTAATAAATATCCCCCAAAAACATATCTAAAAAAAAATGTTTTTCCTCAGTTTAGGCCGATACGTATTCTTCTACCTATTTTTGGTAAAAAAAAATCGCAATAAGCGTTTATCGATTGGTTTGCGCAAAATTTATAGCGTTTACAAGATAGGGGATAGTTTTATCATTATTTTTTTTTTTTACTACTAATGGCAGGGATCAGCGATTTTTTTCGTGACTGCGACATTATGGCGGACACTTCGGACAATTTTTACACATTTTTGGGACCATTGTCATTTTCACAGCAAAAAATGCATTTAAATTGCATTGTTTATTGTGAAAATGACAGTTGCAGTTTGGGAGTTAACCACAGGTGGCGCTGTAGGAGTTAGGGTTCACCTAGTGTGTGTTTACAACTGTAGGGGGGTGTGGCTGTAGGACTGACGTCATCGATCGAGTCTCCCTATAAAAGGGATCACTCGATCGATGCAGCCGCCACAGTGAAGCACGGGGAAGCCGTGTTTACATACGGCTCTCCCCGTTCTTCAGCTCCGGGGAGCGATCGCGAGGGGGCGACTAGAAACGAATAGCCGCGCCCTCGTCCCGGATCGCTCCCTGAGGCTTACCGACTGCCGCATGTAGCGGGGGGGGGTCCCGATCGGACCCGCGGAAAGGCTGGGACGTACATGTACGCCCACATGCCTGTACGTGCCATTCTGTGGACGTACATTTACATGCGGCGGTCGGCAAGCGGTTAAGTACTAAGTCATGTTTTGCGAAAGTTTTTCAGAATATTTTTGTTGTTGTTCTGTCTCTCTCTGTTAAAATAAACCGTCCATTAAAATTATAGACTGATCATTTCTTTGTCAGTGGACAAACATACAAAATCAGCAGGGGATCAAATATGTTTTTCCCTCGCGGCATACAGCTGCTTTCTACTGCCCCCTGTGCTCTTTCCCCGGCTAACACCAGTGGCGGAACCATCAGGGTCGCACTTGAGATTGGGCCCTGGCATTCCCCCACCGGGCTTGGGGGGGGAAGGCCCCAGCCAGGGGTCCCCTTCTTGGTTTCATGCACAGGGGCCCTGAAGGTTCTAGTTACGCCACTGCCAAGTAGTGTTAAAAATGAGTGTTGGGGGGGAAGGGGGAATTTGTACTTTCGGAGGAGAATGACAATCTAATGGATATAAAATGTCATTTAGTTATTGGAAAATGCTGGCGATTTTTAAGTCTGGCTTCCTGTCTCAGAGATATCAGCTGTTCTTTATTTGCTCCATGGATATCATCATGGCTTCCCATGCCTCCGGTTGCAGCGTGAAGGTGCCTCAGATACATACACATCCATTGTATTCAAAACTGCATGCCAGAACCTATTATGGGGCTAGACGGCAGCGGCCCCCATAGCAGTTCAAGCATTCCTGACCTACACCTTTGTTACAACGTGGACCGGTCTTGACTGTTGGGGTCCAGGAAAAATAATCTCCTAAACAGCAGAAAAGGAAACATATGTGATCAGCTGGAATTTTAATGTGCAGCATTTCATCCAACAGCTACCAACAGCAGGCGTTCTGAGAACATCTTGCGGATCACCTATTCCGACTGGGACAGAAAGTTTATGGGAATGCCAGACTCACATTCTTTCCTGGCAAGTCCATCGTCCATGACACCTGTGCGCTAGGTGTGTAAAGCCTGCCATGAATAGTACAGAGCACAGCACTACGGAACAGCCAGGACCCAAATTTATTCTAATCCATATATTATAACGGCAATTCCAGATATTCTGTTCTAATCTATTATTATGGGCTATATGGCTTCCAACAGGCTGCACAGCAAAGACAGGGGACCAGTGAAAATCCAGAGATTTTAACTGCCCTGCCTCTGCACTGCCTCCTGGCATGGTGGCCATCTGTAAGCCCGGGGGCCCCATAGTCTTCTATTGCCCAGGGGCCCCATGAGTTGTCAGTCCGCCCCTGCTTATGCCTCGTACACACAACCATTTTTCTCGGCAGGAAAAAAAAACAAAGGGGCAGATTCACAGAGATCGGCGTATCTCTGTGCGGGAGTAACTTATCTCATTTACGTTACGCCGCCGCAAGTTTTTCAGGCAAGTGCTTTATTCACAAAGCACTTGCCTGTAAAGTTGCGGCGGCGTAGCGTAAATCACCCAGCAGAATTCAAATTCGGCGGGTAGGGGGCGTGTTTCATTTAATGCCTTGTACAGACGAGCAAACATGTACGATGAAACCGGTCCGCCGGACCGTTTTCACCGTACATGTCTGCCCGGGGATTTCTGTATGGTGGCTGTACTCACCATCATACAGAAATCCGCGCGTAAACAATATGTGGGGCATGGCCGCGCCGTCGCCGCAACGATGACGCGGCGACGTGGGCGGCCCTGCCAGTTCAATGCTTCCACGCATGCGTCAAAGTCATTCGACGCATGCGAGGGATGGCGGGCGCTCGGACATGTACAGGTAGGTCTGTACAGACGACCAAACATGTCCAAGCGGGCAGGATTCCCCGGTGGGCAAATGTATGCTGGAATCCTGTCCGCTCGGGCCTACACCCGACCGAACATGTCTGCTGAAACTGGTCCGCGGACCAGTTTCAGCAGACATGTTCGGTCGTGTGTACGGCCCATGAATGAAGCGCGTCCCCGCGCCGAACGAACTGCGCATGCGCCGTCCCTAAAATTTCCCGGCGTGCATTGCTCTAAATGACGTCGCAAGGACGTCATTGGTTTTGACGTGGACGTAAATTACGTCCAGCACCATTCACGGACGACTTACGCAAACGACGTAATTTTATAAATTTTCGACGCGGGAACGACGGCCATACTTAACATTGGCTGCACCTCATAGACCCAGGGGCAACTTTACGCCGGGAAAAGCCTAACGTAAACGTCGTAACTTTACTGCGTCGGCCGCGCATACGTTCGGGAATTCGCGTATCTAGCTAATTTGCATACTCGAAGGGGAAATCAACAGAAGCGCCTCCTAGCGGGGGAAAAAAAATTGCAGTTACAATCCGACGGTGTAAGAGACTTACACCTGTCGGATCGAATGGATATCTATGCGTAACTGATTCTAAGAATCAGTCGCATAGATACGACGGCCCAGATTAGGACTTACGACGGCGTACATGGCGCTGCGCCGTCGTAAGCCCTTTGAGAATCTGGGCCCATGTTTTTCCTGACGTGATTCCTCTCCAGTCGGACTTGCATACACACGTTCATGCAAAAAAACGTCTGACCAAAGCGCGGTGACGTACAACACGTACGACGGGACTATAAAGGGGAAGTTCCTTTCAAATGGCGCCACCCTTTAGGCTGCATACTTGATTCTGAGCATGCATGTTTTTTTTCCCCTCGGAAAAGCATACACACAACAGTTTTTCACAACGAGAAAAAGACTGAAGGGAAACACGACGAGAAAAAAGAGAGCTGGTTTAAATTTTTTGGCGGGCAGTTTTTTCATCGAGAAAACTGCTAGGGAGCATACACACGACCGGTTTTCACGACCAATAGAAAAAATGGCAGTTTTCTCGTCGTGAAAACCAGTTGTGTGTACAAGGCATTACTCCAAAATGTGCATGGATGCATAGAGTTGTTTCTACAGGCTAAAAAAATGCCAAACGCCTGTATAAGTCACATTTTTAATGTCCCGTGTGCATGAGGCCTCAATGGTTATCTGCTCTAAGGTAATCGTGTTTATGATTGAAATTCTGTGTGCTGTGCAGGTACTGGGAGGTTTGTTTGTAGTTTAAGACCCCTTAGCGTCGGCGGTAAAACGCTGCTATTTTACCATCGGATATGCGACACATTTTAGCCACTAGTGGGGCGCTTTTAACCCCCCCCGCTAGCAGCCGAGAAAGGGTCAATACCGCGGGCAATGCACCGCTACAGCGGCGTAGTGCCGACGGTACGGCAGCGCTGCATATTGATTTCAATGGGCAGGAGCGCATTAGCATCGGTGAGTTCAGCGCTGCTAATTCACTCCAAATAAGCTGCTGGCAGGACAGCGCATCGCCTGTGTGAAAGCCCTCGGGCTTTCACATTGAGAATGCTGGGCAGGAGTTTTTCAGGCGGTATTTAGGCGCTATTTTTAACGCCTGAAAAACTCCTCAGTGTGAAAGGGGCCTACGGAAATGCCTAAAAAAACGAACCCTCTGAAAAAGTCACGTGAAAAGTGACGCAACACGTCAGTGAAAGAGCCAGGGGGACGTCACTTCCAGTCGCAGCCGAGACCGGAAGTTCCTCATGCTATCACGCTGTTTGTTCTCAATCTTAATTGTAAGTTATTACGTTTTTAATACATTTGTTAATGATAATACTACACCATGGAGCCTTCTTCTTTTCTCTGCATGTAAATGACCCTTAATACCCTGTGAGTGTGACTGTGCTGAGGATACCCTGGGGGTCGATCGATCAGTGTGGCATTATCAAAGAGGCTCGTTGGTTCCTTATATGAGGTGAGAGGCTGGGGGAAACAGTGTAACGCACATTGGATGGTGGAAACCCTCTGGATGGGGGCACTTGCACTTTATTTTGGATGAACGTTACTGCACGGCTTGGATTCATTGCTTAATTGGATTTCTTTGCACTGTGTATGTGATAATTTCCTATACATTGAACCGGGACACATATATATTTATTTACAAAAAATTAGAAAAAGCTGCGCGAAAAATAAATTAAATATGGTATATGATAATAGACAATTGAGTAAATATAAAGTCCATATGAAGAACCAGTCCTCCTTTAAATGGCACCACAGTGACTCCACATAAAAAAAAAAGGGCCCAACCACCGAATGGGAAGCTTAAAGGACAGTTGGCTATAACCCAGCCACGGCCTTTAGCTTGCAATTGCTGACCACACAAACACACAGGAAGCAGACTGGATGGCTAGATTCTCCCCTAGGCGTCTTACAGAATCCGTGTCCGTAATTCAGTACAAGCTCAAAGGGAAAGAAAGCTGGCCATAGCGTGATACAGTCTCTTCTTATTTATTGAAAAAGTTTGTATTGCACTTACATAGAGTTAAGAAGAAAGATCGCATATAAAACAAATGCTGGCCGGCAGATACATGAGCCCATCCTCCTCGAACGACGTGGTGACGTCAGTACGTGCCCTACCAGATGCGTTTCGTCACAGGTGACGTTTTCAATGGAGAACGGGCAGCGTAATGACTCAACACCTAATATAGAGCAATACTTCATTCTGAGACGCCAGGCTAAAAGCCTTAAGAACTCTGCACATTCCTTTTGTTGGGAGTTTTTTATTGTTATTTGCACATATATTGCTATCTTTTGCACATTAATTTCATTTGTTTATAATTTTTGTTTGCACAATTGTTGTTATTACCATTATCATTATCTGTACAATTGATGTTATATGGTTAATGGGTGCTGTCAATGTGCACCTATCATACTTGGATTTTTTTTTTAGATGTTAGTTGCAACTATTAAGAGTAGCAAACTCCATATTACCTATTTTTTATCATAATTGTTTGTAGTTTACAGTCAGAGAGACTGACAAGCAAAGAAGGAAAATGGTGCAAGAAGTAGCTACCACCAAAAAAGACAAATGCCGCGTACACACGGTCGGAATTTCCTACAAGAAAAGTTCGATGTGAGCTTTTGGTCGGAAATTCTGACCGTGTGTAGGCTCCATCAGACTTTTTCTGTTGGAATTTCCATCAGCAAAAATTTGAGAGCAGGTTCTCAATTTTTCCAACAAGAAAAGTTCTCGATCGTCTGTATGCAATTCCGATGCACAAAAAAACATGCATACTCAATGGAATATGGAACATGGAACATGGAATCAAGTTAACGCATGCTCAAAAGCATTGAACATTCTTGACGGTCGGAATTTTGTGTGACCGTGTGTATGCAACAGAAGATTGAGCCAAAATTGTGTCGGAAAAAAATCCACGGTTTTCTTGTCGGAATTTCTGATCGTGTGTACGTGGCAAATGAGTGGGAAGAGAATCACCTCATAGTGGCATAGTAACTTTAGAAAAAGATGTAGGACAAACTGACCTGTCTATAAGGAAAACCAGCAGTATCATAATAACCTGAGAGGGAACCCCCCCCCCCCCCCCCCGCAGTACCTGCCTATCTGATGCTGGATATGGAACTACAAGTCCTCTGACCGGCCATGATCCTCCAAAAGCGTTCACAGCCATAGAGAAATTTGCTACCACTGCTGTCAGTCAAATCCAGTGAGGAAGGAGCTGGGGGCAACTGAGCCACACTGTCTGTGTCTATGGATGCAGGCAGTGCGGCTCGGGATTGGGAGGATGAGCCAGTTGATGAGCCAAGAGCACCAGCGAGGGACCTCAGAAAAGAAGAATCGGAGCCTCTCTGTGCAATTCTATTGACTAGAGCGGGTAAGTATAACATGTTTTTTTTTTTAAATGTAACTGTACAATCACTTTAGGTATAGGAACAGAGAAGATATTTTAATAACCTCCCCTAGAACTCCCAATAAAGGGAAGTGTCTGCAGCAGGGTGAGCTGTTTGATGACAATCCAGTGATGTTTTTTTTTTCCTGCCATGCAGGAGATAAAGCACACCCAAGTATGCAAATCTTTGCCACCAAAATGGAGACTATAAGATGTAGAGGGCCAATAGGCAAAGGGAACCATGCGGTTCAGTGTTACATTCTTAACATTGTCCAGTGTAGGGGTCAGATCATTCACCCTGCCGTCCTGTCTCAGTGAAAGTTCCCAGGGGGAAAAAAATGTGAGAAAAAAATGATACACATATGTTTGATCGTGCAATTACCGGTTAAAGTAGCGCAGTGCTGAATAGAAAAAAAACGTCCTGGTCATGAAGGGGGTAAAATCTTCCGGAGGTTAAGTGGTTAAGATAACTTAGGTTTAAACTGGAATTCTACTTTAAGTTGATCAACCTGGCTGTGTTGTCTGGCAGAGCTCTGTACATTTCAGGACTGGATGGATGACAGATGAGAGTTTAGATTTAGCCATGATAACTGGTCTAATAACTTCCAGTATCTAAAAATGATTCCCTGTATTGCTCCACTTTATAGCTGTGTGCAATAGTTCTGGAAGTTACAATCCCACTTATTATAATAAAAGAAATGACAGACTTTGGTGAAGAAGGGAGGGGGGGGGGAGAAAACTCTACAATCCATTCTTACCGGGATAGAAGGCATAACTTCTGCTCTCCGTCTTTCATGCCAACACAAGTTTTATTTGCATAGAGCTACACAAGCCAATACTCCATGGGATTGGAAACAGATGCTTTCATCTTTTAAGAAGAGAGAAAAAAATTGGATGTGTCTCTTTCACAAATTTATAGAAGAAAAGAGACGTTAATGGGGTTCAGCTTGTTAGGAGGCCAATGATAAAAGTTCAAGAAGAGCTCTGGAGGAAAATGGAAACCTTTTCATATACACTTCTGCAACTGGAGAAGCATGACGAATGGGAAGCACATCTTTTTTTCTTTTTTTTTCAGAAGGATGAACACAAAGGGGGATTGCCTAACGTGGACTGATTGTCCACAGCTGGGACACCACGAGGGTGCCATCTGGATTTCTACACTCGGCTTTCTGCTCCAGGTGAACTGTGTCTCTTGATGTGCCGTTCCAGAAAACAAACCTAAAAAAACTCTTCTGTTCTGCTTGTTAGAGTGTCTGGGTGACAGGTTACAGCCTAAGTGAGTGATCACCACTGACACCGCGCTTACTGTGCGTACCGCCGAGTGCCAGTCACTTGATGGGACGGCTTTGTTACTGGAAATGATGCTATAAACTTTTAGTGTTGTATAAAAAAAGCTCAAATCACTCAAAATTACATAGACTCCGTTATTGGCTTTCCTTCCAGCGTGACACTGTGAGGTCCAAGTTTGTGTTTTCTTGCTCTCACTTGACATATGACTTCCATTACCATCCACAGGCCCGAGCTTGATTGTATTTACTGGCTGAGGAGGAGTCAGTCGCACTCCGCGCCTCTCCATTACTATGTAAAAAAACGGAAAAAACACTGCGCTAAACAAAAAATTGAAAATGTACCAAAAATATAGATACAAATATTTAAACAAAATAAAGAAAGGAAGAGGTACAGCGCAAATTCTAGTGTATAGAAATTCTGATGTGATACCAGAAAATTCCTGACGTGACACAAATAAGTGAAGGTGACACAAAATCATAAGGTCAATTGCTATGCATCACTGAAACTAAACAATTGACTAAATAAAAATGCACGTGAAAATGACTATAAATAAAAATGCACGTGAAAAGCAAAAATAACTTGTAAATGAAAACAATATATGAATGTGTATAAAATCTGTGAATGAATGAGATTGTGCAAGCAAAAAAGACTACAGGTGAGGTATTAGTCCATATGCTCCCAGATATCTTAACCACTTAAGGACCGCCTCCTGCACATATACGTCGGCAGAATGGCACGGCTGGGCACAAGCACGTATATATACGTCCTGTACTTGTACCCAGCCGTGGGTCGCGGGCGCGCTCCCGCGACCCGGTCCGAAGCTCCGGGACCGGGACCGCGGGTCCCGCGGACCCGATCGCCGCTCGAGTGCGGCGATCGGTCCCCGGAGCTGAAGAACGGGGAGAGCCGTGTGTAAACACGGCTTCCCCGTGCTTCACTGTGGCGGCGTATCGATCGCGTCATTCCCTTTATAGGGAAGACACGATCAATGACGTCACACCTACAGCCACACCCCCCTACAGTTGTAAACACTCACACAGTGAACCCTAACTCATACAGCGCCCCCTGTGGTTAACTCCCAAACTGCAACTGTCATTTTCACAATAAAGAATGCAATTTAAATGCATTTCTTGCTGTGAAAATGACAATGGTCCCAAAAATGTGTCAAAATTGTCCGAAGTGTCCGCCATAATGTCGCAGTCACGAAAAAAAATCGCTGATCGCCGCCATTAGTAGTAAAAAAAAAAAAAAAAAATGCAATAAAACTATCCCCTATTTTGTAAACGCTATAAATTTTGCGCAAACCAACCGATAAACGATTATTGCGATTTTTTTTACCAAAAATAGCTAGAAGAATACGTATCGGCCTAAACTGAGGAAAAAAATATATATTATATATGTTTTTGGGGGATATTTATTATAGCAAAAAGTAAAAAATATTGAATTTTTTTCAAAATTGTCGCTCTATTTTTGTTTATAGCGCAAAAAATAAAAACCGCCGAGGTGATCAAATACCACCAAAAGAAAGCTCTATTTGTGGGGAAAAAAGGACGCCAATTTTGTTTGGGAGCCACGTCGCACGACCGCGCAATTGTCTGTTAAAGCGACGCAGTCCCGAACTGTAAAAACACCTTTGGTCTTTAGCCAGCATATTGGTCCGGGGCTTAAGTGGTTAAAGAAAACTTCTTTAGAAGAATGAACTTCACAGCGAATGTCTTCAGAAAAAAAGCATAGTACAGGGCCACGCCAGGCGTGGCCTGCACTCTGACGTTTTTCACGCTAACCTGAACTGACCCAGGAAGGGGAAGCCATAGAGGACGCCGAGATCCAGCTTTTGAAACCACACTTTGTGCACCTTATTGGGCTTATGATTCTCCACCTATCTGTAAGTGCAATATTTTACTTTGATCATTAAATTGTTTTGCAAAGTTGCACTATGGGCCCTTTTTCTTTTCTTTTTGCATCTGAGCCATTCATCCGTTCTGACTGATGGGAAATAGCTTGAAGCAGATCCAGTGTGCTACATACAGTCATTTGGGTGACTCTAAATATACCCGGGTCCAGTCTGACCACCGTTGTGGTCTCCACATCTGGTAAGGGCATTGTTTTGTCACTCAGGTGTGCCTTGGTGGAAGGTTGTGTCAGCCCTGTACTATCCTTTTTTCTGAAGACATTCGCTGTGAAGTTCATTCTTCTAAAGAAGTTTTCTTTAAGATATCTGGGAGCATATGGACTAATACCTCACCTGTAGTCTTTTTTGCTTGCACAATCTCATTCATTCACAGATTTTATACACATTCATATATTGTTTTCATTTACAAGTTATTTTTGCTTTTCACGTGCATTTTTATTTATAGTCATTTTCACGTGCATTTTTATTTAGTCAATTGTTTAGTTTCAGTGATGCATAGCAATTGACCTTATGATTTTGTGTCACCTTCACTTATTTGTGTCACGTCAGGAATTTTCTGGTATCACATCAGAATTTCTATACACTAGAATTTGCGCTGTACCTCTTCCTTTCTTTCTTCTCCATTACTATGACTGTATATACTGGGTGAGGAGGACCAACTCCGCGTCTCTCTATTCCCATGATTGTATTTACTGGGTGAGGAGAACCAACTCCGCGTCTCTCTATTCCCATGATTGTATTAACTGGGTGAGAAGAACCAACTCTGCGTCTCTCTTTTCCCATGATTGTATTTACTGGGTGAGAAGAACCAACTCTGCGTCTCTCTTTTCCCATGATTGTATTTACGGACTCCATGCCTCTCTATCACCTTGATTGTATTTACTGGATGAGGAGGACGGACTCCGTGCCTCTCCGTTACCATGATTGTATTTACTGGGTTTGGAGGACGGACTCCGAGTCTCTCTTTTCCCATGATTGTATTTACTGGGTTTGGACGACAAACTCAGCGTCTCTCTTTCCCCATGATTGTATTTACTGGGTGAGGAGGACAAACTCTGTGCCTCTCTATTCCCATGATTGTATTTACTGGGTTTGGAGGACAAACTCCACGTCTCTCTTTTCCCATGATTGTATTTACTGGGTTTGGAGGACAAACTCCACGTCTCTCTTTTCCCATGATTGTATTTACTGGGTGAGGAGGACGGACTTCGTGCCTCTCTATCACCTTTATTGTATTTACTGGGTTTGGAGGACGAACTCTGTGTCTCTCTATTCCCATGATTGTATTTACTGGGTGAGGACGGACTTTGTGCCTCTTTATCACCTTTATTGTATTTACTGGGTTTGGAGGACGTACTCCGTGTCTTTTTTTTCCATGATTGTATTTACTGGGTTTGGAGGACGAACTCTGCTCCTCTCCTTTCTCATGATTGTATTTACTAGGTGAGAAGGACAAACTCCATGCCTCTCCATTACCATGATTGTATTTACTGGGTTTGGAGGACAAACTCTGCGTCTCTCTTTTCCAATGATTGTATTTACTGGGTGAGGAGGATGGACTTCATGCCTCTCTATCACCTTTATTGTATTTACTGGGTTTGGAGGACAAACTCTGCCTCTCTCTTTTCCCATGATTGTATTTACTGGATGAGGAGGACGAACTCCGTGCCTCTCCATTACCATGATTGTATTTACTGGGTTTGGAGGATGAACTCCGCGTCTCTCTTTTCCCATGATTGTATTTAATGGGGGAGGAGGATGGACTCCATGCCTCTCTATCACCTTTATTGTATTTACTGGGTTTGGAGGATGTACTCCACTTCTTTTTTTTCCATGATTGTATTAACTGGGTTTGGAGGACGAACTCTGCGTCTCTCTTTTCCCATGATTGTATTTACTGGGTGAGGAGGACAAACTTTGTGCCTTTCCATTACCATGATTGTATTTACTGGGTTTGGAGGACGAACTCCGCGTCTCTCTTTTACCATGATTGTATTTACTGGGTGAGGAGGACGGACTCTGTGCCTCGCTATCACCTTTATTGTATTTACTGGGTTTTGGAGGATGTACTCTGCCTCTTTTTTTTCATGATTGTATTTACTGGGTTTGGAGGACGAAATCTGCGTCTCTCTATTCCCATGATTGTATTTACTGGGTGAGGAGGAAGGACTCCGTGTCTCTCCATTACCATGATTGTATTTACTGGGTTTGGAGGACGAATTCCATGTCTTTCTTTTCCCATGATTGTATTTACTGGGTGAGGAGGATGGACTCCGTGCCGCTCTATCACCTTTATTGCATTTACTGGTTTTGGAGGACGTACTCCACTTCTTTTTTTTTCCATGATTGTATTTGCTGGGTTTGGAGGACGAACTCCACGTCTCTCTTTTCCCATGATTGTATTTACTGGGTTTGGAGGAAAAACTCTGCGTCTCTCTTTTCTCATAATTGTATTGACTGGGTGAGGAGGACGGACTCCGTGCCTCTCTATCACCTTTATTGTATTTACTGGGTTTGGAGGACGTGCTCCATGTCTCTGTTTTCCTATGATTTTATTTACTGGGTGAGGAGGACGGACTCCGCGCCTCTCCATTACCATGATTGTATTTACTGGGTTTGGAGGACAAAATTGGCGTCTCTCTTTTCCCATGATTGTATTTACTGGGTGAGGAGGACAAACTCCGCGCCTCTCCATTACCATGATTGTATTTACTGGGTTTGGAGGACAAAATTGGCGTCTCTCTTTTCCCATGATTGTATTTACTGGGTGAGGAGGACAAACTCCGAGTCTCTCTTTTCCCATGATTGTATTTACTGGGTGAGGGGAGGACAAACTCTGAGTCTCTCTTTTCCCATGATTGTATTTTTTGGGTAAGGAGAAGACTCCACATCTCTCCATTACCATGACTGTATATACTGGGTGAAGAAGACAGACTTTGCATCTCTCTATTATCATGATTGTATTTACCTCAAGTGTCTGTGTGGGAAGACAAGCCTCCTCGGGAGACCCTGCTTGTTCCCAAAACTACACACTCCCGAAGCCAGTCCAAGGAGAGATCTTAACTTTGAGTTGGACAAGGACCTGCCACCGACCCTGGAAACCAAGGTCCCTCGTCCACGTCCTCATGTACCATGGGTACCTCCAGCTTCTACATCAGCCCTGATGAAGCGCACAGGATATAAGTATTTCCAGCCTCCTGATGCTTATTTGCTGCAGCGAAGGCTTCATTACAAAACACAGATCACCCGGCTTGCACAGTAATGCCGCTTACACACGATCGGAATTTCCGACAACAAAACTGTGTTTTTTTTCCGACGAATGTTGGCTCAAACTTATGTTGGATACACACAGTCGAACAAATGTTGCTCGGAAATTCCGATGGTCAAGAATGCGGAGACGTACAACACTACGACGAGCCGAGAAAAATGAAGTACAATGATTCCGAGCATGCGTCGAATTGGTTTCGAGCGTGTGCAGCACACAATCATAATTTCCGACAAGAACTTTTGCCGTCGGAAAAATTGACAACCTGCTCTCAAACATTTGATGTTGGAAATTCCGACAGCAAATGTCCGATGGAGCCTACACACAGTCGGAGTATCCGACCAAAAGCTCACATTGAACATTTGTTGTCGGAAATTCCGATCGTGTGTACACGGCATTACAGGATCGATACATGCACACCCAGGAGGACATTTCCTCATGTCCTGAAATAGTTGCTCTTGAGGCTGGATGAGGAGGGGCCTATGATTTACAGTAGAGCTGTTTGGGAAAAGATGTTGGTTCCCAAACACATGTGGAGCTTTGCCAAACAAAATGCGTACATAGAGGCAGAATTCCACAGGCTCAATAAATATTGCAATACAGGACCCCACATCTGCATGGACCAGGAGGAGATCATGAAACCTAACTGTCGTCTCCTGGTCGTGCACCGCATTAGAGGATTCCAGCCCACCACGGGAGCACCTGTCTTTTTGGCAAACCCTGCTTTTTATGTCTAAAGTGTTACTGTTTATGAATTTCATGCTATGGCACTTTACTGTTATTGTGTTTACTGTTGTGCACTTGTAAATCTGTTGTGAGCTTTAAGGCTTTTACACAGCCGAAAGGGCTTCCATCTAAGGGGGGAGGAATGTAAGCAGGTTGAAATGTATCAAGCTAGGTGCTCCCCTGGCCGGGAGGATAAGAGTTATTGCCTTTCCTGGTCTTTTGGTTTTGGTGGGTTATTCCTGGGTCCGACCCACTGATCCTGTGTTATAAAAGAGAGACAGTGGTTACCTAGGGTACCAGAAGTTCAACAAGCAGCCTATCGTTAAGTGCCTAGGATAGGTGGTATGGCCTCTTGCAGAAGGAGTTGTGAGTGGTCCGCCTCCTATAGCAACAGGAGCAGACTTGCCCTGCTGTGGTCCCCAGCCTGTGCCCAGGTATGGAAGAGTTAAGTAAAGTCAATGCATCCAGTCAGCACTAGGTGCACGGGGAGGACCTCTTACTGTTACTGGGAGTGAGGTAGCGGTTATACGGTGGATGTGGACAGGGCTCAGGATGTCCCTCCTACAATTAAATTACGAAGACAGTGCACATTTATACAGGGACCCAACTGGAGAACAGTTGTGGTGCAGGTGTACACAGTGAATGTTCATCTCTAATAGTGGAGGCCATGGGCGTACGCAGGTAGGGGCAGGGGGGGCAATTGACTCCCCTGGAATCGTCAAGAAGGTGTTGTAGTTGCCAGCTGCAGTTTCCGTTGTGGCTGCTCTCTGTCCTGACACATCTGATGTCCCTCCCTCACCTCCAGCCCGATCATCGAATGAGATGGCTCGGCCGTTCCGCCGCTCCTCTTAAGTGATTGGCTGCCTGTCTGTGTACATGTTGTGTAGATCTGGCTGGCGCGGCCTACTCAGTGCAGTCAGTGGCCAAGCCGCCGAGTGATACGCTGCCAGTGCCTACTCATCATCACATCACAGGAAATCCTGAAGTGAGTGGCATATACAGTTGCAAGCAACAGAAGAGGAACCACAGGTAACAGCAGTTAGAAGGAGCATTCTGATTTATATATTGCTGGAAAGTTGGACAGCCATTACTGGAAAGATATGTCTGTGTATGTAAGAGATAATTCCTGTTCTTCACTTTGTATAGGCCATTTTCATCAAGATCAAAATATGGCCACAACAGATGTATTACAATACAATGCAATATAAAAAGATGTAAATTCTCTAGGCTATATTTATATGGGCATGGTATGCCTGGCCTGAGTAACTTCCAATACAAAGTGAAACTGATTTATCTCTTATATAACACATATATCTTTCCACTGGAAAGATATACGTGTTATATAAGAGATAATTCAGAGTCACTTTGCATTGGAAATTACTCAAGCCAGGCAAACCATGCCCATATAAATATAGCCTAGAGAATTTACATATTTTTATATTGTATGGGTGACCTTAAAATGATGCCCCCCCCTCTGAAAAAAGTTTTGCGGACACCCATGGTGGAGGCCCACCTTAAGGTTGAGTATTCCCCCAAGGCAGCCTCAGCCTTGTCCCAGGGCATTGATAAAAACGGCATGGAAGTAAAGTGGTCGTGTTAAGGTCCTATGGTAGCCAAGAAGAACCTACCCCGGGGTAGACCTCTCATGTGACTTAGACATGTGCATTCGTTTTCTTCCGAATGCATTTTCGTCTGAATTTCAGGGATTTTTGCTTACGTTTTAACAAACGATAACAAATGTGCAGAATCAGAAATCAGAAAGATCCGACATAAAAAAATGCTTTAGTTTTGTTTCATTTTGACAACAGCTCGATATAGATAGAAGATTCAACATGACGGTGACAATAGCGATCTATGTCTATGGAACCTGCGGTTGAATGTGCCTAACCTAACTCTATTATTCCAAAATTATTCGACATAGAGAAAAAAGATTCGACATTATAGAGAGAAAAGATTCGACATTATAGAGAGAAAAGATTTGACATTATAGAGAGAAAAGATTCGACATAGAGAAAAGATTTGACATTATAGAGAGAAAAGATTTGACATTATAGAGAGAAAAGATTTGACATTATAGAGAGAAAAGATTTGACATTATAGAAAGAAAAGATTCGACATTATAGAGATAAAAGATTCGACATTATAGAGAGAAAAGATTCAACATTATAGAGAGAAAAGATTCTACATTAAAGAGAGAAAAGATTTGACATTATAAAGAGAAAAGATTCGACATAGAGAGAAAAGATTCAACATTATAGAGAGAAAAGATTTGACATTATAGAGAGAAAAGATTTGACATTATAGAGAGAAAAAACTCGACATAGAGAGAAAAGATTCAACATTATAGAGAGAAAAGATTCGACATTATAGAGAGAAAGGATTTGACATAGAGAGAAAAGATTCGACATTATAGAGAGAAAAGATTTGACATAGAGAGAAAAGATTTGACATTATAGAGAGAAAAGATTCGACATAGAGAGAAAAGATTCGACATTATAGAGAGAAAAGATTTGACATTATAGAGAGAAAAGATTTGACATTATAGAGAGAAAAGACTTGACATTATGGAGAGAAAAGATTCGAAATTATAGAGAGAAAAGATTTGACATTATAGAGAGAAAAGATTCAACATTATAGAGAGAAAAGATTCGACATTATAGAGAGAAAAGGTTCGACATTATAGAGAGAAAAGATTCGACATTATAGAGAGAAAAGATTCGACATTATAGAGAGAAAAGATTTGACATTATAGAGAGAAAAGATTCAACATTATAGAGAGAAAAGATTGGACATTATAGAGAGAAAAGATTTGACATTATAGAGAGAAAAGATTCGACATTATAGAGAGAAAAGATTCGACATTATAGAGAGAAAAGATTCGACATTATAGAGAGAAAAGATTTGACATTATAGAGAGAAAAGATTTGACATTATAGAGAGAAAAGACTCGACATTATGGAGAGAAAAGATTCAACATAGAGAGAAAAGATTCAACATTATAGAGAGAAAAGATTTGACACTATAGAGAGAAAAGATTTGACATTATAGAGAGAAAAGATTTGACATTATAGAGAAAAGATTTGACATTTTCATCGAGATCAAAATATGGCCACAACAGATGTATTACAACACAATGCAATATAAAAAGATGTAAATTCTCTAGGCTATATTTATATGGGCATGGTATGCCTGGCCTGAGTAACTTCCAATACAAAGTGAAACTGATTTATCTCTTATATAACACATATATCTTTCCACTGGAAAGATATACGTGTTATATAAGAGATAATTCAGAGTCACTTTGCATTGGAAATTACTCAAGCCATGCATACCATGCCCATATAAATATAGCCTAGAGAATTTACATATTTTTAAAATTCATGGGTGACCTTGAAATGATGGCCCCCTCTGAAAAAGTTTTGCGAACACCCATGGTGGAGGCCCACCTTAAGGTTGAGTATTCCCCCAAGGCAGCCTCAGCCTTGTCCCAGGGCATTGATAAAAACGGCATGGAAGTAAAGTGGTCCTGTTAAGGTCCTATGGTAGCCAAGAAGAACCTACCCTGGGGTAGGCCTTTCATGTGACCTAGACATGTGCATTCGTTTTCTTCCTAATGCATTTCCATCTGAATTTTAGGGATTTTTGCTTTAGTTTTAACAAACGATAACAAATGTGCAGAATCCGAAATCAGAAAGATCCGACATAAAAAAATGCTTTATTTTTGTTTCATTTTGACAACAGCTCGATATAGATAGAGGATTCAACATGACAGTGATAATGGCGATCTGTGCCTATCGAACCTGCGGTTGAATGTGCCTAACCTAACTCTATTATTCCAAGATTTTTTCGACATAGAGAGAAAAGATTCGACATTATAAAGAGAAAATATTTGACATTATAGAGAGAAAAGATTTGACATTATAGAGAGAAAAGATTTGACATTATAGAGTGAAAAGCTTTGACATAGAGAGAAAAGATTCAACATTATAGAGAGAAAAGATTTGACATTATAGAGAGAAAAGATTTGACATTATAGAGAGAAAAGATTTGACATTATAGAGAGAAAAGATTCGACATTATAGAGAGAAAAGATTTGACATTATAGAGAGAAAAGATTTGACATTATAGAGAGAAAAGATTTGACATTATAGAGAGAAAAGATTTGACATTATAGAGAGAATAGAGAGAAAAGATTCGACATTATAGAGAGAAAAGATTCAACATTATAGAGAGAAAAGATTTAACATTATAGATAAAAAAGATTCGAAATAGAGAGAAAAGATTCAACATTATAGAGAGAAAAGATTTGATATTAAGAGAAAAGATTTGACATTATAGAGAGAAAAGATTCGACATTATAGAGAGAAAAGATTCGACATCATAGAGAGAAAAGATTCGACATTATAGAGAGAAAAGATTCAACATTATAGATAAAAAGGGGAGCTGCGGTGGCTCAACGCGATTGGCACTGCGCTGACAAGCCATTCACCTCTGCAGCTAGAGGTTTGGATCCCGGTCTCAGCTACATGTGAATTGAGTTTGGTGGTCTCAGCCCGGCTCCCGGTGGGTGTGCTATGCGAGGTAAGCGTGCGCTTAGTACGCCCACCCCCCTCCCACAAAAACCACCACACTTACACACACTCGAAATTGGGTTAACATGCACGCACTTTGACCACGCGGTCTCTAAAAAGAGAGGCGAAGGACTAACGGGGCTGGTTGAGCGGGCTAGATCCTCTCACTCCCTTATAGGGAGTCCCTCTGCCCCGTTGGGCTTCAAAGCGGAGCAGGTAGGGCGGGCTGTGTGGGAGGACCCCCTCACACACCCACCATTGCCACCCGGGGCATGGAGAAAGGTGGCAGATTGCCTCTGGGGGAGGCCTGCCTACTCCCAACTCCTGCAGTCCGGCTCCTCTCTCGAATACACGCACAAAAAAATACACTAAAAAAAAAAAACATTATAGATAAAAAAGATTTGAAATAGAGAGAAAAGATTCAACATTATAGAGAGAAAAGATTTGATATTAAGAGAAAAGATTTGACATTATAGAGAAAAAAGATTCAACATTATAGAGAGAAAAGATTCGACATTATAGAGAGAAAAGATTCGACATTATAGAGAGAAAAGTTTCGACATTATAGACAGGGCCGTCTTTACCGCAGGGCAAATGGGGCAGGTGCCCTGGGCCCTGTCACTGTTGGGGGCCCAAAGCAACCCTCTTTAAAAAAAAAAAAAAAAAAAAAAAAATTTTTTTTTTATTTTTTTTATTTTTTTTTTTTTTTAGGGGTCCGGAGGCCCCCCGGGGCCCGGAGACCCCCAGGGCCCCAGATGGCAACCCCCCCAATTTTTTATTTATTTTTAAATAAAAAAACATTTTTTTTAATATATTTTTATTTTATTTTTTATTAAAGGGCCATTTTTTTTTTAGAGGTCTGGGGGTCCCCAGGGGCCCGTAGTTCCCCAGGGCCCCGGATGACAACCCCCCTTTTTTTATAATTTTTTTTTTTTTTTATATATTTCTTTATTTCTTTTATATATATATATATATATATATATATATATATATATATATATATATATATATATATATATATATATATATAAATGTTATTATTATTATTATTAAAGGACCCAGAGGTCCCCAGGGCCCCCGGATGGCAACCCCCCTTTTTTTATAAAAAAACATTTTTTTTTAATTTTTATTTCTTTTTTTTATTTTTATATATATATATATATATATATATATATATATATATATATATATATATATATATATATATTAAAGGGCTCAGAGGTCCCCAGGGCCCCATGTGGCAAACACCCTTTATTTTTTTTATAAATGTGTATATATTTTTTTTATTGAAGGGCCCAGAGGTCCCGGATGGCAACCCCCTTTTTTTTGTAATTTATTTTTATTAAAAAACAATTATTAAAGGGCCCAGAGGTCCCCAGGGCCCCAGATTGCAACCCCCTTTTTAAAATATATTTTTTATATATATTTTTTATTTCTTTTTTTCTTTTTATTAAAGGGCCCAGAGGATGGCTACACCCCTTTTTTTATATATATTTTTGTTTATTTCTTTTTTGTTTATTTCTTTTTTTGTAAAGGGCCCCCCCCCTTCTAAATTCGCGGCAGCCCCCCCCCCCCCCCCCTGCTTCTCAATTTCAGGCGGCAGCCCCCCCCCCATCCCGGTTCTCTGCTCCAGGAGGCCTATGCCTGAAGCTGTGTAAGTGGCCCCATAATTCCTGATGGTGGCCCTGCTGCCCGTTAAGCCCCTGTGCTGCCCACAAATCAGGCTGAAAATCATCAGCGGCACGCAGCCAGTGACAGTACTGCTTACCTTCCCAGTGTTTTAAAATGTACAGCACCCCTGGCTTCCCTTTAGACGTGCACTTCTCCCTTCCTGCCACTGGGTGCTGCTTGTATATAAAAGTGAATTAGAATGTGATTTTATAACATCCCCAGTTTGCTCTTCCCGAGGCTGACTTCTTCATGTCCTGCTCCTCAAGGTATGTCACTGTTTGCTAATCTATATTGTAAATAGAAGTTTTCTGTAAAGTGTGCCCAAAGTCTTTATAATATTTGATGATTCACTGCAGGTCTGGTCAGTGTTTTAAAAAGTTCCTCTATTTTACACATGGCATGGCATGGGGTCACAGCACCGTCTGTCCATTCTGCTTTAGCACCATGGGACCCCATGCCATGCCATGTGTAAAATAGAGGAACTCTTTAAATCACAGACCAGACCTGCAGTCCAGGCTGAGTAAGGCCTCAGAGCACATGGCATTACTGTCTGTATTTAACTGCTTGATGGGCTTATTTTGGGCCTGGCTGGTTCACATGTATGTGTTTTGGCGGCCCACATTTGCGCAGGCATAGCAGCCCATTCATTTGAATGGGCCGCCATGCCTGCGTTTCCTGCAAAGAAAAGCGCATGCCTCATGTATTAGGCTGCGCACACGGCACGCCTATGCCCATCAAGCACTGAAATACAGCACTGTCTGTCCATTCTGCTGTCTGCTGTGACTTATCTGCAGTTCCCGCACTGTCAAACTTGCTGCATTTTTAGACGTTTAGGTCACGCTTTTAAAAACACAGTGCGTTTGTGCAAGAACTGCAGGTAAGTAGCATGGTGCAAAAGCAAAATGGATTTCAAGGCAACTGTATTTTTAAAATGCTGAAGGTACCTTTTTTCTGCAGGAAACAAAGGCATGGCAGCCCATTCAAATCAATGGACTGCTGTACCTGCACAAATGAGGACCGCCAAAACATACATGTGAACCAGCCAGGCCCAAAATAAGCTGGAGGGGGGCCCAAAAAAAATGTTTGCCCAGGGCCCAAACCATATTAAAGACGGCCCTGATTATAGAGAGAAAAGATTCAACATTATAGAGAGAAAAGTTTCGGCATTATAGAGAGAAAAGATTCAACATTATAGAGAGAAAATATTCGCCATAGAGAGAAAAGATTCAACATTATAGAGAGAAAAGATTTGACATTAAGAGAAAAGATTTGACATTATAGAGAAAAAAGATTCAACATTATAGAGAGAAAAGATTCGACATTATAGAGAGAAAAGATTCGACATTATAGAGAGAAAAGTTTCGACATTATAGAGAAAAGATTTGACATTTTCATCGAGATCAAAATATGGCCACAACAGATGTATTACAACACAATGCAATATAAAAAGATGTAAATTCTCTAGGCTATATTTATATGGGCATGGTATGCCTGGCCTGAGTAACTTCCAATACAAAGTGAAACTGATTTATCTCTTATATAACACATATATCTTTCCACTGGAAAGATATACGTGTTATATAAGAGATAATTCAGAGTCACTTTGCATTGGAAATTACTCAAGCCATGCATACCATGCCCATATAAATATAGCCTAGAGAATTTACATATTTTTAAAATTCATGGGTGACCTTGAAATGATGGCCCCCTCTGAAAAAGTTTTGCGAACACCCATGGTGGAGGCCCACCTTAAGGTTGAGTATTCCCCCAAGGCAGCCTCAGCCTTGTCCCAGGGCATTGATAAAAACGGCATGGAAGTAAAGTGGTCCTGTTAAGGTCCTATGGTAGCCAAGAAGAACCTACCCTGGGGTAGGCCTTTCATGTGACCTAGACATGTGCATTCGTTTTCTTCCTAATGCATTTCCATCTGAATTTTAGGGATTTTTGCTTTAGTTTTAACAAACGATAACAAATGTGCAGAATCCGAAATCAGAAAGATCCGACATAAAAAAATGCTTTATTTTTGTTTCATTTTGACAACAGCTCGATATAGATAGAGGATTCAACATGACAGTGATAATGGCGATCTGTGCCTATCGAACCTGCGGTTGAATGTGCCTAACCTAACTCTATTATTCCAAGATTTTTTCGACATAGAGAGAAAAGATTCGACATTATAAAGAGAAAATATTTGACATTATAGAGAGAAAAGATTTGACATTATAGAGAGAAAAGATTTGACATTATAGAGTGAAAAGCTTTGACATAGAGAGAAAAGATTCAACATTATAGAGAGAAAAGATTTGACATTATAGAGAGAAAAGATTTGACATTATAGAGAGAAAAGATTTGACATTATAGAGAGAAAAGATTCGACATTATAGAGAGAAAAGATTTGACATTATAGAGAGAAAAGATTTGACATTATAGAGAGAAAAGATTTGACATTATAGAGAGAAAAGATTTGACATTATAGAGAGAATAGAGAGAAAAGATTCGACATTATAGAGAGAAAAGATTCAACATTATAGAGAGAAAAGATTTAACATTATAGATAAAAAAGATTCGAAATAGAGAGAAAAGATTCAACATTATAGAGAGAAAAGATTTGATATTAAGAGAAAAGATTTGACATTATAGAGAGAAAAGATTCGACATTATAGAGAGAAAAGATTCGACATCATAGAGAGAAAAGATTCGACATTATAGAGAGAAAAGATTCAACATTATAGATAAAAAGGGGAGCTGCGGTGGCTCAACGCGATTGGCACTGCGCTGACAAGCCATTCACCTCTGCAGCTAGAGGTTTGGATCCCGGTCTCAGCTACATGTGAATTGAGTTTGGTGGTCTCAGCCCGGCTCCCGGTGGGTGTGCTATGCGAGGTAAGCGTGCGCTTAGTACGCCCACCCCCCTCCCACAAAAACCACCACACTTACACACACTCGAAATTGGGTTAACATGCACGCACTTTGACCACGCGGTCTCTAAAAAGAGAGGCGAAGGACTAACGGGGCTGGTTGAGCGGGCTAGATCCTCTCACTCCCTTATAGGGAGTCCCTCTGCCCCGTTGGGCTTCAAAGCGGAGCAGGTAGGGCGGGCTGTGTGGGAGGACCCCCTCACACACCCACCATTGCCACCCGGGGCATGGAGAAAGGTGGCAGATTGCCTCTGGGGGAGGCCTGCCTACTCCCAACTCCTGCAGTCCGGCTCCTCTCTCGAATACACGCACAAAAAAATACACTAAAAAAAAAAAACATTATAGATAAAAAAGATTTGAAATAGAGAGAAAAGATTCAACATTATAGAGAGAAAAGATTTGATATTAAGAGAAAAGATTTGACATTATAGAGAAAAAAGATTCAACATTATAGAGAGAAAAGATTCGACATTATAGAGAGAAAAGATTCGACATTATAGAGAGAAAAGTTTCGACATTATAGACAGGGCCGTCTTTACCGCAGGGCAAATGGGGCAGGTGCCCTGGGCCCTGTCACTGTTGGGGGCCCAAAGCAACCCTCTTTAAAAAAAAAAAAAAAAAAAAAAAAAATTTTTTTTTTATTTTTTTTATTTTTTTTTTTTTTTAGGGGTCCGGAGGCCCCCCGGGGCCCGGAGACCCCCAGGGCCCCAGATGGCAACCCCCCCAATTTTTTATTTATTTTTAAATAAAAAAACATTTTTTTTAATATATTTTTATTTTATTTTTTATTAAAGGGCCATTTTTTTTTTAGAGGTCTGGGGGTCCCCAGGGGCCCGTAGTTCCCCAGGGCCCCGGATGACAACCCCCCTTTTTTTTTAATTTTTTTTTTTTTTTATATTTTTCTTTTTTTCTTTTATATATATATATATATATATATATATATATATATATATATATATATATATATATATATATATATATAAATGTTATTATTATTATTATTAAAGGACCCAGAGGTCCCCAGGGCCCCCGGATGGCAACCCCCCTTTTTTTATAAAAAAACATTTTTTTTTAATTTTTTTTTTTTTTTTTTATTTTTATATATATATATATATATATATATATATATATATATATATATATATATATATTAAAGGGCTCAGAGGTCCCCAGGGCCCCATGTGGCAAACACCCTTTATTTTTTTTATAAATGTGTATATATTTTTTTTATTGAAGGGCCCAGAGGTCCCGGATGGCAACCCCCTTTTTTTTGTAATTTATTTTTATTAAAAAACAATTATTAAAGGGCCCAGAGGTCCCCAGGGCCCCAGATTGCAACCCCCTTTTTAAAATATATTTTTTATATATATTTTTTATTTCTTTTTTTCTTTTTATTAAAGGGCCCAGAGGATGGCTACACCCCTTTTTTTATATATATTTTTGTTTATTTCTTTTTTGTTTATTTCTTTTTTTGTAAAGGGCCCCCCCGCTTCTAAATTCGCGGCAGCCCCCCCCCCCCCCCCCCCTGCTTCTCAATTTCAGGCGGCAGCACCCCCCCCATCCCGGTTCTCTGCTCCAGGAGGCCTATGCCTGAAGCTGTGTAAGTGGCCCCATAATTCCTGATGGTGGCCCTGCTGCCCGTTAAGCCCCTGTGCTGCCCACAAATCAGGCTGAAAATCATCAGCGGCACGCAGCCAGTGACAGTACTGCTTACCTTCCCAGTGTTTTAAAATGTACAGCACCCCTGGCTTCCCTTTAGACGTGCACTTCTCCCTTCCTGCCACTGGGTGCTGCTTGTATATAAAAGTGAATTAGAATGTGATTTTATAACATCCCCAGTTTGCTCTTCCCGAGGCTGACTTCTTCATGTCCTGCTCCTCAAGGTATGTCACTGTTTGCTAATCTATATTGTAAATAGAAGTTTTCTGTAAAGTGTGCCCAAAGTCTTTATAATATTTGATGATTCACTGCAGGTCTGGTCAGTGTTTTAAAAAGTTCCTCTATTTTACACATGGCATGGCATGGGGTCACAGCACCGTCTGTCCATTCTGCTTTAGCACCATGGGACCCCATGCCATGCCATGTGTAAAATAGAGGAACTCTTTAAATCACAGACCAGACCTGCAGTCCAGGCTGAGTAAGGCCTCAGAGCACATGGCATTACTGTCTGTATTTAACTGCTTGATGGGCTTATTTTGGGCCTGGCTGGTTCACATGTATGTGTTTTGGCGGCCCACATTTGCGCAGGCATAGCAGCCCATTCATTTGAATGGGCCGCCATGCCTGCGTTTCCTGCAAAGAAAAGCGCATGCCTCATGTATTAGGCTGCGCACACGGCACGCCTATGCCCATCAAGCACTGAAATACAGCACTGTCTGTCCATTCTGCTGTCTGCTGTGACTTATCTGCAGTTCCCGCACTGTCAAACTTGCTGCATTTTTAGACGTTTAGGTCACGCTTTTAAAAACACAGTGCGTTTGTGCAAGAACTGCAGGTAAGTAGCATGGTGCAAAAGCAAAATGGATTTCAAGGCAACTGTATTTTTAAAATGCTGAAGGTACCTTTTTTCTGCAGGAAACAAAGGCATGGCAGCCCATTCAAATCAATGGACTGCTGTACCTGCACAAATGAGGACCGCCAAAACATACATGTGAACCAGCCAGGCCCAAAATAAGCTGGAGGGGGGCCCAAAAAAAATGTTTGCCCAGGGCCCAAACCATATTAAAGACGGCCCTGATTATAGAGAGAAAAGATTCAACATTATAGAGAGAAAAGTTTCGGCATTATAGAGAGAAAAGATTCAACATTATAGAGAGAAAATATTCGCCATAGAGAGAAAAGATTCAACATTATAGAGAGAAAAGATTTGACATTAAGAGAAAAGATTTGACATTATAGAGAAAAAAGATTCAACATTATAGAGAGAAAAGATTCGACATTATAGAGAGAAAAGATTCGACATTATAGAGAGAAAAGTTTCGACATTATAGAGAGAAAAGATTCAACATTATAGAGAGAAAAGTTTCGACATTATAGAGAGAAAAGATTCAACATTATAGAGAGAAAATATTCGCCATAGAGAGAAAAGATTCAACATTATAGAGAGAAAAGATTTGACATTAAGAGAAAAGATTTGACATTATAGAGAGAAAAGGTTCAACATTATAGAGAGAAAAGATTCAACATTATAGAGAGAAAAAATTCGACATTATAGAGAGAAAAGACTCGACATAGAGAGAAAAGATTCAACATTATAGAGAGAAAAGATTTGACATTAAGAGAAAAGATTTGACATTATAGAGAAAAAACATTCAGCATTACAGAGAGAAAAGATTTGACATTATAGAGAGAAAAGATTTGACATTATAGAGAGAAAAGATTTGACATTATAGAGAGAAAAGATTTGACCTTAAAGCGGTCCTCCACCCTAAAGTGGAGTCCCGCTGATCGGAACCCTCCCCCCCTCCGGTGTCACATTTGACACCTTTCAGGGGGAGGGGGGTGCAGACACCTGTCTAAAGACAGGTATTTGCACCCACTTCCGGCCACACGATACGGGCGAAAGACGGGCATTCCGTCACATCCCGTCTGTCGCCCGTTGTGTGCTGGGAACACTCGGCTCCCAGCACACAGCGTGTGAGCCAATCGGCGGGCGCAGCGCGACTCGCGCATGCGCCGTAGGGAACCGGGCAGTGAAGCCGCAGCGCTTCACTTCCTGGTTCCCTCAGCGTGGATGGCGGGGGGAGCAGCAGAGTGACGAGCGATCGCTCGTGCTCTGCTGCGATCGGCGCTGGACTCCAGGACAGGTAAGTGTCCTAATATTAAAAGTCAGCAGCTGCAGTATTTGTAGCTGCTGACTTTTAATATTTTGTTCCCATGGCACATCCGCTTTAAGAGAAAAGATTTGACATTATAGAGAGAAAAGATTCGACATTATAGAGAAAAAAGATTCAACATTATAGAGAGAAAACGAGTGGACATTTATTGTCAAATGCCCATAGGCTATAGAAGAATTCTAATGTTGGTTGACTAGTAATAATAGTTAATGAATTACTAGTCATACAACATTAGAATTCTACTATAGCTTGTGGGCGGAGCATTTGACCGGAAATGTACGATCCCGGCGTCGTACAGTTTAGCTGCTTCTTCGAATTTTCTTAGAACATTCGACAGACACCATAAGCCTTCAATTGACAGATACGACCTTAATTAATTCGGATTTTCGGACAAATGCATTTTTTAGCTAAACTAAATAAATAAAAACGAGTTTCGGGAGTAACTAAATACGTTTATTTTTCGTACGAAAATGAAATTTCGAAACAAAATATTTCAGTGTGCACATGTCTAATGTGACCCTTGCTAGGCACCCATGATTGGATTTACTGGGTGTACATAGGCAGTGTACACAGTCGGATATCATAATATAGGCAGTGTACACAGTCAGACATTTTTATATACGCAGTGTATACAATCAGACATTTCTAATATCCAGATGCAGGAAATATTCTAATCAAACACGAGGTGAAGGAAACGCGGCTATAAATTGTATGGTACAAATATTACCAGCACTGTAGATATTAGGACAAATAAAGAGCGGGGATGACAGATTTATGCCGATCAGCGTCCTATTAATCAGACTCACAAACATAATATTTAGAAAAGCCGCTCAGATGTAATAAAATGTTCGGCTTGTCTGGTGATCTGACTTGTCTAATGACAGTATGAACATCTCAACGTATTGTCCTTGTTTCAGAACTGTCTGGCAACCGGATCAAAGAGCAACTGAGCTCCATGAAAAGATCATTATTCTATTACGGAATCGTCGTCGTCATCACCTCTCATATAAACAAATGATAGCGGAGAAGGCTTACCGCAATCAGTGGGGGGAGGGGTCCTGTCCGGCGTAGAGATAAAAGGGATGCACAGCGTGTTCATACCCTAATACATTAATGTATTTATATATATATATATATATATATATATATATATATATATATAGATATATACATATATATAGATCTATATATATATATCTATATATATATATATATATCCACTTCCATACCAGGAACTTACGCACCTTCCTGCCCAAGCCAATTTTCAGCTTTCAGCACTGTCGCAATTTGAATGACAATTGCGCGGTCATGCTACACTGTACCTAAATTAAATTTTTATCATTTTGTTCCCACAAATAGAGCTTTCTTTTGGTGGTATTTGATCACCTCTGCTGTTTTTATTTTTTGCGCAACAACTAAAAAAATACTTTTTTCAAAAAAAAAAGTTTTTATTTTTTTCTGTAAATTTTTTTTGTAAATAAGTAAGTTTTCTTCTTCAATTATGGGCACTAATATGGTGGCAATGATGGGCACCGATGCGGTGGCACTGATGGGCACCGATGCGGTGGCACCCATTTGTGGGCACTGATTGACATCGATTGTGGTTTTTTTTTATTGTTCTTTTTTTTTTTTTTTGCTCTATTGAGCACCGGGGGGCTCAATAGAGCACGAACCCCCCCCTGTCAGGAGAGCCGCCGATCGGCTCTCCTCTACTCGCGTCTGTCAGACGTGAGGAAGAACCGATCAACGGCTTTTCCTGTTTACATCGTGATCAGCCGTGGTTGGACACGGCTGATCACGTGGTAAAGAGCCTCCGCCGGAGGCACTTTACCGAGATCGGAGATGCAGGGTGTCAGACTGACACCCCGCATCACTGATCGCCGTGCTGCGCGCCCCCATGGGCGCGCGCCGGCATGAAATCAATAGACGTCCAGTCAGGATTTCACAACAACTTCCTGGACGTCAATTGACTATTGACCGGGCGGGAAGTGGATATATATAGATATATAGATATAGATAGATAGATAGATAGATAGATAGATAGATAGATAGATAGATAGATAGATAGATAGATAGATAGATAGAAATAAATATAACAGTTAGGTCCATACATATTTGGACACAGGCACAATTTTCGATTTTTAAGGTATTTACCAAAACATATTTAAGCTATACAGTGTAACCTCGGATTACGAGCATAATCCATTCCAGGAGAATGCTCGTAATCCAAAGCACTTGCGTATCAAAGCGAGTTTCCCCATTTCCTCAATGGAAACGAAAATAATTTGTTCTGCATTGGCTTCAATGGCATGCAATACCGCATGCGGCCAGAGGTGGGGGGGCACCGGAGAGCCTCGGGAACAGCCGGAAAGGCCCAAGGACACCTTGGCTGACCTCGGCAAATCTTGGAAAGACTGCGTTTCCGAGGTTTGGCGAGGTCAGAGATGATACCGCTCTAAAAACTGCTGATCCCTTGGCTTTGCTTCCGTCCCACTAAACCAAAAGGGTGCTGGGTATGCACAGGTGCATTGGATAGAAGAAGATCCTGGACTGCCGCACTCCTTAAAACGATGTCTTTATTATACAAATGAAATCCAAAAAACAACCAAAGCGATACAGTCAAAATGAAGTGAACAACAGGAAAAAGGTGGCTGAACTTGACTTCAATGGCATGCAATACCGCATACGGCCAGAGGTGGGGGGGCACCGGAGAGCCTCGGGAACAGCCGGAAAGGCCCAAGGACACCTTGGCTGACCTCGGCAAATCTTGGAAAGACTGCGTTCCCGAGGTTTGGCGAGGTCAGAGATGATACCGCTCTAAAAACTGCTGATCCCTTGGCTTTGCTTCCGTCCCACTAAACCAAAAGGGTGCTGGGTATGCACAGGTGCATTGGATAGAAGAAGGTCCTGGACTGCCGCACTCCTTAAAACGATGTCTTTATTATACAAATTAAATCCAAAAAACAACCAAAGCGATGCAGTCAAAATGAAGTGAACAACAGGAAAAAGGTGGCTGCACTTGACTTCAATGGCATGCAATACCTCATACGGCCAGAGGTGGGGGGGCACCGGAGAGCCTCGGGAACAGCCGGAAAGGCCCAAGGACACCTTGGCTGACCTCGGCAAATCTTGGAAAGACTGCGTTCCCGAGGTTTGGCGAGGTCAGAGATGATACCGCTCTAAAAACTGCTGATCCCTTGGCTTTGCTTCCGTCCCACTAAACCAAAAGGGTGCTGGGTATGCACAGGTGCATTGGATAGAAGAAGATCCTGGACTGCCGCAGTCCTTAAAACGATGTCTTTATTATACAAATGAAATCCAAAAAACAACCAAAGCGATACAGTCAAAATGAAGTGAACAACAGGAAAAAGGTGGCTGAACTTGACTTCAATGGCATGCAATACTGCATGTGGCCAGAGGTGGGGGGGCACCGGAGAGCCTCGGGAACAGCCGGAAAGGCCCATGGACACCTTGGCTGACCTCGGCAAACCTTGGAAAAACTGCGTTCCCGAGGTTTGGCGAGGTCAGAGATGATTCCGCTCAAGGGAGCTGCGGTGGCTCAACTCGATTGGCACTGCGCTGACAAGCCATTCACCTCTGCAGCTAGGGGTTCGGATCCCGGTCTCGGCTACATGTGAATTGAGTTTGGTGGTCTCAGCCCGGCTCCTGGTGGGTGTGATATGCGAGGTAAGCCTGCGCTTAGTACGCCCACCCCCCTCCCACAAAAACCACCACACCTACACACGCACTCGAAATTGGGTTAACATGCACGCACTCTGACCACGCGGTCTCTAAAAAAAGAGTGGCGAAGGACTAACGGGGCTGGTTGAGCGGGCAAATCCTCTCACTCCCTTATAGGGAGTCCCTCTGCCCCGTTGGGCTTCAAAGCGGAGCAGGTAGGGCGGGCTGTGTGGGAGGACCCCCTCACACACCCACCATTGCCACCCGGGGCATGGAGAAAGGTGGCAGATTGCCTCTGGGGGGAGGCCTGCCTACTCCCAACTCCTGCAGTCCAGCTCCTCTCTCGAGTACACGCACAAAAAATAAAAAAAAACAGAGATTATACCGCTCTAAAAACTGCTGATCCCTTGGCTTTGCTTCCGTCCCACTAAACCAAAAGGGTGCTGGCTATGCACAGGTGCATTGGATAGAAGAAGATCCTGGACTGCCGCACTCCTTAAAACAATGTCTTTATCATACAAATGAAATCCAAAAAACAACCAAAGCGATGCAGTCAAAATGAAGTGAACAACAGGAAAAAGGTGGCTGCACTTGACTTCAATGGCATGCAATACCGCATGCGGCCAGAGGTGGGGGGGCACCGGAGAGCCTCGGAAACAGCCGGAAAGGCCCAAGGACACCTTGGCTGACCTTGGCAAACCTTGGAAAGACTGCGTTCCCGAGGTTTGGCGAGATGATGAGAAGCACTTGGCTATTCCTCGTTTCCCTCTCTTCATGACCTCTTCCAGCCGACGCTGTTTTCACCGCTATCATAAATCGTGGACAATTTGTAAATTTGTACAATTTGTAAGATGTAAACTGCTGCAGGGTATTTATTTTGCTATAAAGTCTGGCAACTCAGCACCCACTTTGCTGATTGTAATCTGTTTTCAGACCTTTCAGTCAATGAGATAAGTGGTTGACCTGTCGGTATCACTCCCGAGTTTATTACACGGATTACTAAAGACGAGGCATCTCAGGGAGGTCTCACCTCATAACTGCACATTCACCTGTAAATTCAAACAACGCCGTCGTGGAGAGCCCATAGGCCGGGTCTGTCTGCTATTATTTCCTTCACATTCAGCGGGTTCATTCAGAGTGCAGCTCACAGAAAGAAAAACATAGAAAACGTCCTTCACATCCCGTCTTATGAGCTCCCCGTCCTCCACCCGTCCGTCTTCCTCGTCTTGTAGGACATTTGAAGTTTATTTTTCAGAATCTGGACTGAGCCATGGGAGACATTAGAACATCTAGTAGAATAGAAGACGGGGAGGGAAGGGGGGGGCATGTTCCATGTTTTTTTAATATAAGATGGCTCCTATGAGATCATTCCGTATCGGAATCCATTTGGTAATAATACAGAATTAAAATAAAAAATAAATAGAGAGTTCGGGGGCGAGCGGTGGAGGGTCAGCTGCTGGGTTCCAGGAGGAGACATTCATGGGAGAAATCTGAGAGTAACCTGTTTATTTGTAATGAGAAGTCAGGACTTGGACGGGCGCCCATTACCTATCACTCACGCGCCGCGGTCCACCGACAGATCTGAGTGCCGATATCTCTACACTATGCCTGCTACGGGTTCAGGGAATGGTTGTGTCTACTCGTATCAGGTGCTTCCCCCGCACTTATCAATATGTCACCACCAAGAACTCCTATTTCCCCAAAGATGAACCTTCCATGCAGGGCCATCCTAAGCCTCGTACACACGACCGAGTTTCTCGGCAAAAACCAGCAAGAAACTTGCTGGGATTTTTTTTTTGCCGAGGAAACCGGTCGTGTGTACATTTTTCGACGAGGAAACTGTCGAGGATCCCGTCGAGCCCAAAAGAGAGCATGTCTTCTTTTTCCTCGACGGGAATGGAGAAACTTGCCTTCTCGAGTTCAACAGTCTAACAAGGAACTCGACGAGGAAAACGATGTGTTTCGCCCGTCGAGTTCCTCGGTCGTGTGTACGAGGCTTAAGTGCATGGGCACCCCTGGGCACTGCTCAGGGGCCCCACGTATATGGGGGGCCCCACGATAATACTTTTTTACAAATTTGTCCCAGATTGACCATGTCCCAGGCAGCATCCCGATACCTGTACTGTGCTGTCCTGTTCCCAGTACTGTGCCCTCATCACCCTCCCCCTTTATTGAAAGTACTAATAATATGGGCCAGATTCATGGTAGGGAGCGTGTATTTGTGTGCAGGCGTAGCGTATCCTAATTACGCTTCGCCTCCGCAACTTTGACAGGCAAGTGCAGTATTCACAAAGCACTTGCTCCGTAAGTTGCAGCGGCGTAGCGTAAATAGGCCGGCGTAAGCCCGCCTAATTCAAATGTGGAAGATGTGGGCGTGTTTTATGTAAATTTATTGTGACCCCACGTAAATTACGCTTTTTCCGTCCGTGAAAGTATCCCAGTGCACATGCTCCAAATGACGCCGCAAAGACTCATTGGTTTCGACGTGAACGTAACTTACGCCCAGCCCCATTCACGGACGACTTACGCAAACGACGTAAAACGTGAAAAATTAGACGCGGTCCCGACGTCCATACTTAACATTGGCTGCGCCTTCTATAGCAGGGGTAACTATACGCCGGAAAAAGCCTAAAGTAAACGACGTAAAAAAATGCGCCGGGCAAACGTACGTTTCTGAATCGGCGTATCTACCTAATTTGCATATTCGACGCGTAAATATACGGAAGCGCCACCTAGCGGCCAACGTAAAATTGCAACTAAGATACGACGGCGTAAGAGACTTACGCCGGTCGGATCTTAGTCAAATCTATGCGTAACTGATTCTAAGAATCAGGCGCATAGATACGACGCCGCACACTCAGAGATACGCCGTCGTATCTCCTACCTGAATCTGGCCCAAGATGTTTAATTCTATCAGCTATTTATACTTCTACTTAAAAGAGAAGTATGTTTTTATTTTTTACTCATACTTACCTAGATGGATGCAGCATCGGTCCTCTAACACTGAGAACCTAGCGATTAAACACCGCCGATCGCTCGGTTCCCACAGCTCCCTGAGCAGAGAGCTGCTCACTGTCAGTCACCAGCTCTCTGCTCTGCTCCCCCACGTTCACTGGAGCACTGGGCTGTGGAGGGGACGACAGCATCCGGCTCAGGATCTTAGCGGCTCGCTAATAGAGCCTCAGCCAGGTGCCGGTCCAGGGATCTGGCAGGATCCAGGCTCCATGGTTGTGATAACGCCCATGCCTGGACCGATTCCTGTGACGCCAGCAGAGAGCGGACTTCAGCCCGCTGTCTGCTGAAAACGGGTCACTGGAGTGCAAAACGCACTGCACTCCTGTGATCCATAGGAGAAGTCCAGCCAAATGAGCATTGACCTGGCCGGGCCCCCTCCCGTTTTTATTTTTGCATTACACCTGTACGGGGCCCGATGGTCCCCAGGGCCTCTTACAGGCCTAGCTGGCCCCCTCCTGTTTTTTTATGTATTTATTTTTTTGAAAGATGTTATGCCGCAAAGATCGTCATCTTTATTCTTTTTTTTTTTAAAGTGTATTTTGTGCGTGTACTCGAGAGAGGAGCCGGACTGCAGGAGTTGGGAGTAGGCAGGCCTCCCCCAGAGGCAATCTGCCACCTTTCTCCATGCCCCGGGTGGCAATGGTGGGTGTGTGAGGGGGTCCTCCCACACAGCCCGCCCTACCTGCTCCGCTTTGAAGCCCAACGGGGCAGAGGGACTCCCTATAAGAGAGTGAGAGTATCTAGCCCGCTCAACCAGCCCCGTTAGTCCTTCGCCTCTCTTTTTTAGAGACCGCATGGTCAAAGTGCGTGCATGTTAACCCAATTTCGAGTGCGTGTAAGTGTGGTGGTTTTTGTGGGAGGGGGGTGGGCGTACTAAGCGCAAGCTTACCTCGCATAGCACACCCACCGGGAGCCGGGCTGAGACCACCAAACTCAATTCACATGTAGCCGAGACCGGGATCCGAACCTCTAGCTGCAGAGGTGAATGGCTTGTCAGCGCAGTGCCAATCGCGTTGAGCCACCGCAGCTCCGTCTTTTTTTATTTATTTTTTATTTTTATTTAATTTTTTTTGTATTACACCTGTAAGGGGCCCAATGATCTCCAGGACCCCTTAAATGCCCGGCCGGCCCCACTCCCGTTTTTTTTTTTGCATTACACTTGTAAGGGGCCCGATGGTTACCCGCCCCCACGCCCCCCCAAAAGCTACTAACAGTAAGACCCGGGTCACACTGGTGATTGTACATCAACTATACAATCGCTTTGCTCAGTGAAATAATAATTGCAGTCAAAGAACAATCTGCCCCAGACATTTGTAGCTCAGTCGCTGACTTTTCACAGTCTTTGGAGCTCTGGAATCTGCGGCTTCTTATGTTATCCAATACAGATGTTGATGGCCATGGTGCACCAGCAATCTGTAGCTACTTAGATAAGTATTGAAGTCCGCTACATCAGCAATGCACCAGAGAGAACAAGAGAGACGAGAGATTTGTACTTACAAAGTGTGACAAGTGTGAAATCCGCAGCAAAGCCGAATCAATTAGGTAAGAAGAGAGTTCAAAATCTCTTCAATGGAAACTATAATGATTTTAATATTTCACAATTTTCGAAGTTAATATGTTTTTGAACTATTATTTCATATGTATATTTTTTATATATGTAACTTACATCTACAAATATACATTTAATACACGACAAAGGATTCTCAGAACAGGATGGGTTAGCTAAAAAGACAGAATGCGGCGCAGAATATTCATTTTATAGTTCAAATTGAAAAATAAAAAATCGCTAGCATACTCAGGGGCAGATCCACAGAGCGAGTACGCCAGCGTATCTACTGATACGCCGGCGTACTTTCAAATTTCCCACGTCGTATCTTTGGTTTGAATCCTCAAACCAAGATGCGACGGCATCTGGGTTAGATCCGACAGGCGTATGGCTTTGTACGCCTTCGGATCTTAGATGCAATACTTCGGCGTCCGCTGGATGGAGTTCTCGTCGTTTTGCGCGTTGAGTATGCAAATTAGCTATTTACGATGATCCACGAACGTACGCACGGCCGTCGCATTCTCTTACGTCGTCTCTAGTCGGCTTTTTCCAGCGTATAGTTAAAGCTGGTGTTTTGCGGCGTATAGTTAGACTTGCCGTGTTAAGTATGGCCGTCGTTCCCGTGTTTCATTTGAATTTTATTTTTTTTTGCGTAAGTCGTCCGTGAATCGGGATGGATGTAATTCACGTCTATGTTAAAAAAAATTACGTCCTTGCGACGTCATTTAGCGCAATGCACGGCGGGAATAGACTACGCCGCCGTAACTTACGGCGCAAAATCTTTAAGGATTCGAACTAAAGCCAGGTAAGGTACGGCAGGGCAGCGTATCTCTGATACGCTGCGCGGGTGCAGATCTCTGTGGATCTGCCCCAAAGTGGGTAAAACTGAAGAGTGTAAAATCTGGTGCGGCTATACATAGTAACCAATCTAACTTCAGCTTCTTCAATGAAACTTTGACAATAAAACCTGGAAGCTGATTGGTTTCAACTAGACATGTGCACTGCAGAAAAATGTGTTTGTTTTTGTTTTCATGTTTATTTTTTTGTATTTTTTTGCGTCATATGATGGAAATTCGTAAAATCGTAAATTCGAAAATAAGAAGATTCAAAGGTCCGAAAATCTGGAAATCCGGAGATTCGAAAATTCGAAAACCTGGAAATTCGCAAATCGGAAAATCTGAAAATTAAAAAATTCAGAAATTAAAAAATAAGAAAATTTAAAAATAAGAAAGAAAATCCGAAAATTTTAAATAATAACTAACACACCCAGGGAACAAACTTAACCCCTTCCTCGCCCCCTAGTGTTAACCCCTTCACTGCTAGTGGCATTTTTATAGTAATCCAATGCATTTTTATAGCACTGATCGCTCTAAAAATGACAATGGTTCCAAAAATGTGTCAAAAGTGTCTGAAGTGTCCACCATAATGTCGCAGTACCGATACAAATCGCTGATCGCCGCCATTACTAGTAAAAAAAAACATATTAATAAAAATGCCATAAAACTATCCCCTATTTTGTAGACGCTATAACTTTTGCGCAAACCAATCAATAAACGCTTATTGCGATTTTTTTTACAAAAAATATGTAGATAAATACGTATCGGCCTAAACTGAGGAAATTTTTTTTTTATATATTCGGGGGATATTTATTATAGCAAAAAGTAAAAAATATTCATATTTTTTTTTCAAAATTGACGCTCTATTTTTATTTATAGCGCAAAAAATAAAAACCGCAGAGGTGATCAAATACTACCAAAAGAAAGCTCTATTTGTGGGGAAAAAAAGGACGCCAATTTTGTTTGGGAGCCACGTCGCACGACCGCGTAATTGTCAGTTAAAGTGACGCAGCGCCGAATCGCAAAAAGGGGCACGGTCATTGAGCAGCAATATGGTCCGGGGCTGAAGCGGTTAATAGTTTTGGTAATAGTTAATAGTTATTATTAGTTGGTTATTATTTCGGATTTTAGGTCTCTCAGATTTTTTGTTCTTGTTTTCATCCTTATTTTTGAATTTCTCGAATTTAGAATTTCCGAATTACGAACTTTGAATTTAAAAATTCTCCGATATTTAGAGTTTTGAATTTACAAATTTCCGAATATTAGAATTCAGGAATATTTGGAAAAATTTGTTAAACGGGTTTTTGCCCAAATTTGTTAAAAAAAAGAATTTGTAATGAAACAAATTGCACCATATTTTGTTCTCCTTTGTTTTAGTAAATCTCCCCCAATGTTTCTCTTCTGCCAAAACATATCTTCTCCTGTCTGCTAGCAGATTTTCACATGGACATATAGGGGTACTAAGATCTCATTCCTTTGTAGGCATGTGCATTTTGTTTCGTTCCGAATCGAAATTCGGACAAATTTTTCATTATTCGGACATTCGGGTGCATACGATTTCCCGAATTGTAATATTAACGAAGTTTACCGAATCCGAACGAACGTTTTCGAATCGAAAACCCGCGGACGAAATTTGATCGAATTCAAAAACAAATTCTATTCGAAAACAAATTCGAAAGAAAATTGAAAGCAAATTTGAATCAAAATCTAAAAAATATAAATCGATTTCTAAAAAAGAATACAATAAAATAGAATATAAAATAATAAAACAATAGAATGAAAATCAAAGAATAGTAAAGAACAGAATGGAATTTAATAGAATGTAATCAAATACAATAGAATATGACCTGGCTTCTTCTATCTATCTTCTATCTATCTTCCATTTTCTAAATTTGAAATTCATATAGAATGAACTCAAATTCGAATAGAAAAATATTAGAATAGAGTAGAATAAAATATATTCATATATATATATATATATATATTATTATTCTACTCTATTCTAATATTTTTCTATTCGAATTTGAGTTCATTCTATATGAATTTCGAATTTAGAAAATGGAAGATAGATAGAAGATAGAAGAAGCCAGGTCATATTCTATTGTATTTGATTACATTCTATTAAATTCCATTCTGTTCTTTACTATTCTTTGATTTTCATTCTATTGTTTTATTATTTTATATTCTATTTTATTGTATTCTTTTTTAGAAATCGATTTATATTTGTTAGATTTTGATTCAAATTTGCTTTCAATTTTCATTCGAATTTGTTTTCGAATCGAATTGTTTTCTAATTCGATTCGAATAGAATTTGTTTTAGAATCCGATCGAAATATTATCGAATCCGGTCGAAATATTTTCTAATTCGACCGGATTTTTCTAATTCGGTCGAAAACGAACGAATTCCGAAAACAAATTTAAGACATGTAACGAATCTAACTTAACGAAATTAATTAAATAACGAATTGAAACAAAACAAATTTGACCCTTTTGCACATGCCTATTCCTTTGCACATACATAGAAATGATATCATCCTGACCTGGCCAATAAAGACAAACCAAAGACCCCTTTAACCAGAAGGAAAAGGGGAGAAGGTGGAAGCACTGACAATAAAACAAGGGGGAACATGGATGTCACGTTCCTGGAAGGGAGTATGTCACACGGAATCATTATGCTGTGTGTACTTCCACATTATGGCAAAAGCTTAATACTGAAAAGTTTAACGATGAAACCTTGGATGGTTCATATAAGGAATGAGCCACTGTGCTAACTCATTCATTGTGTGTGTAAATTTCTGCTTGAGCTACTGGAACCTGTAAACAGGCTTTTTAACGTTGCTGATAAGGAGACAGGGGAAGCAGGTTAAAGGAGGCTGAAGCTCCACCTGCTGGCTGAATAGAATGCTGCATAATATGTGATATAACGCATGACTTTGGAAGCTGCCACTTTCTTATCTAAAGCAAAAAAAAAAATATCTAATATCTAATATCTGTCCTAAAAATTAGGACCACATTGAGTTCCTCCTCGACCAGGGGTGTCAAATTCCATTTTATTGCGGGTCACATCAGCATTATGATTTCCCTCAAAGGGCCGGTTGTATCTGTAAGGCTAGATGTCTACAACCCCCATCCTCCCTTATATCCGATATCAAGAGCCCCCCCCCCCCCCCACCATCAGAAGTCAAGAGTTCCCCACCCTTCCTTACATCACAGTGCATCCGCCTTACCCTGTGCTGCTTCTGGGAAGAACCTGGGGGTGGAGCTGGGAAGCAGAAAGTGCAGGGTCTGGAGGAGGGTCTGGAGAGCTGGAGTCTACTGAATGCTGAGACCAGGGGAGGTGGAGACAAGGGGTACTGTGGCAGCACAGGAAGGTGCGTGATCTGTAGAAGGAGTTTTGTCCTCCTCTCTCCTGCCCACTGCTGAGACGGGAGGGATAGAGACAAGCCTCTACAAGGCTGCATGGAGAAGTGCAGGATCTGGCAGAGGAGTTCTGTCCTCCACTCTGATGCCAACTGCTGAGACAAGGGGGGTGGAGACCACGGCGGGGGGGGGGGGGGGTGCCACAGCTGCAGGAGAGGTGCGAGGGCCACAAGACAAGGCCTGGCAGGCCTTGTGTTTGATACATGTGCCCTAGAGGGTGGCTGTGCAGGGGCTCCCTGGGGCCATCTCCAAGTGCACGCTCCTGGCTGGGACTATGCACTGACACACATAGCACAACGGAGCAACCAGCACAAGAAACATTTGGTTTCTTTAACCACAATGAAAATAAAAATAAACAGGGCTTTTTTTCAGCGGGAACGTGGGGGAACGCAGTTCCGGCACCTCCTGGACTGACTGTATGTAATGTCAAGGGGTGCTTGGGTGTGCTGCAGGGTATTGATGCTCACTGCTGACGGATCTTTTCTAGCTGGAGGGCATCTATTTTTGCAGGGGGTCTATTGTTGCTGAGGAGGTCTAGTGTTGCTGGTGGGGGACCTATTGTTGCTGGGGGGTCAGTTGTTTCTGAAGGAGATCTACTGTTGGGAGAGGGGTCTATTGTTGATGGCTTCCTGAAGCCTCGTACACACGACCGAGGAACTCGACGGGCGAAACACATCGTTTTCCTCGTCGAGTTCCTTGTTAGGCTGTCGAGGAACTCGACAAGGCAAGTTTCTCCATTCCCGTCGAGGAAAAAGAAGACATGCTCTCTTTTTGGCTCAACGGGATCCTCGACAGTTTCCTCGTCGAAAAATGTACACACGACCGGTTTCCTCGGCAAAAAAAAAAATCCCAGCAAGTTTCTTGCTGTTTTTTGCCTAGAAACTCGGTCGTGTGTACGAGGCTAGAGAGTCTATTAATGCTGGCTGTGCGGAGATCTGTTGATGGGGAATTTTGTTGTGGGTGGTACATTGTTAGGGGGATCTATTGTTGCTGGCTGAAGGGGAAACCAAATTCCATACAATTGCACAACACAATTATACTTGGTTCTGTATTGTCTAAAAGGGGCGGTACTGGGAGGTGGGTAGGGGATGGAACCAAGGGACGTTGCTCGGAGGTGGGTAGGAGCAGAGAAACCAAGCGACTCGGAAAAGGGGAGTTCCTGCACCTATTGTCTGAGAAAAAAAGCCCTGAAAATAAATATATTCAAAAAGGAATAAAAAGCACAAAAGCTGGAACAGACCTCTAAACCACAGAAAACTAAAATTATTATTGCTATAGATTTTTAACCCGGAGGCCACGGTAGAAAAACTCTGAATGACCAACCTTGTATGATAATGAACTAGTACCGCAGCTATATCAATAAAACTACAAAAATAAGAATTTTGGCTACTTTGCTGTACATGGTACTATACATTACACATGGTAAGTGGTACTGTATGTTATTTATGGTACTATATAATACACATGATACATGGTAAGTGGTACTGTATGTTATTTATGGTAATATATATAGTACTGGGGGGTACTCTGTCTCCTATATACACGGTAAGTAGTACTGTATGTTATTTATGGTACTATATATTACACAATACTATACATGGTAAGTGGTACTGTATGTTATTTATGGTACTATATATTACACAATACTATACATGGTAAGTGGTACTGTATGCTATTTATGGTAATATATATAGTACTGGGGGGTACTCTGTCGCCTATATACATGGTAAGTAGTAGTGTGTGTTATTTATGGTAATATACATAGTACTGGGGGGTACTCTGTCTCCTATATACATGGTAAGTGGTACTGTATGTTATTTATGGTACTATATATTACACAATACTATACATGGTAATTGCTACTGTATGTTATTTATGGTAATATATATATAGTACTGGGGGGTACTCTGTCTCCTATATACATGGTTAGTGGTACTGTATGTTATTTATGGTAATATATTTAGTACTAGGGGGTACTCTCATCTCCTATATACATGGTACGTAGTAGTGTATGTTATTTATGGTAATATATATAGTACTGGGGGGTACTCTGTCTCCTATATACATGGTAATTAGTAGTGTATTTTATGCATGGTAATATACATAGTACTGGGGGGTACTCTGTCTCCTATATACATGGTAAGTGGTACTGTATGTTATTTATGGTATTATACATTACAAGATACTATACATGGTAAGTAGTACTGTATGTTATTTATGGTACTATACATTACAGGATTTCATCTCCAAATACGAAAAAGGTTTCTTCACAGTAAGAGCTGTGAAAATGTGGAACAGACTCCCTCCAGAGGTGGTTCTGGCCAGCTCAGTAGATTGTTTTAAGAAAGGTCTGGATTCTTTCCTAAATGTACATAATATGAGTACTAAGATTTGTAGGTAAAGTTGATCCAGGGAAATCCGATTGCCTCTCGGGGGATCAGGAAGGAATTTTTTCCCCTGCTGTAGCAAATTGGATCTCATGCTCTGCTGGGGTTTTTTGCCTTCCTCTGGATCAACTGTGGGTATGGAGTTGGGTGTATGGGATTGTACTGTGTTTTTTTATTTTGTTTGTTTATTTTTTTGTGGTTGAACTGGATGGACTTGTGTCTTTTTTCAACCTGACTATCTATATAACTATTACAGGATACTATACATAGTAAGTGGTACTGTATGTTATTTATGGTACTATACTTTACAGGATACTATACATAGTAAGTGGTACTGTATGTTATTTATGGTACTATACATTACAGGATACTATACATAGTAAGTGGTACTGTATGTTATTTATGGTACTATACTTTACAGGATAGTATACATAGTAAGTGGTACTGTATGTTATTTATGGTACTATACATTACAGGATACTATACATAGTAAGTGGTACTGTATGTTATTTATGGTACTATACATTACAGGATACTATATGTAACGGTATGGCCTGTGGGACCCAGAGGCTCTTGAAGGATACGGGGTACTCCTGGTTCAGCTTCACCAATGACTCTTGGGTCTAGGGTCATCCTATGTCCACTAGGGGCATAGGATGACTGAGAAATGATATCTTGAATTACATAAGATGTTAATTGATGTTAATCACCTCCAGCTACCTGGCTGTAGTGATAAAAGCTTGCTGTGATTGCATTCTCTTGTCTATTGTGTTAATTAAGTCTGGCTCCGAAGATATTTCATTGTGCTATGCTAATTGACACTGTATTGTGTGAAAGTCTATTGATGATAATATGTGATGTGACTTAGCACCCTCTAAAGGTCAGACGTCTGACTTATGTTTACTAAAAGAATGTGTATTGAATAGAAGGTGAAAAGAGCCGGAGTCATGACGTCTGCCATGTCAGCTATAGTAATTAACTCATGTAGATTCGTTGCCAGAAAGTCTGTCTAAGATGTGGACTGAGGGAGACTCGTTAGCACCCATTGTGTGATGTTGTGGGTGGAGTGTGTCCCTTTGATTACTGCAGCATGCTTTCAACTGTATAAAAAGAGTCTGAGTTTGTGATTAAAGCTAATTTGTTTGGAACCAGAGAACAGAGCTGTGTGTGTCTCGTTTTCTGGGGGAAATCCAATGGGTCCTGTCTGCTGGATTGTGGAGTGTCGATAAGCTGTCGTGGGTTGGTGGAATGAAATATCGTAACGGTGTTAACCCCTGACCGTTACACTATACATAGTAAGTGGTACTGTATGTTATTTATGGTACTATACTTTACAGGATACTATATATAGTAAGTGGTACTGTATGTTATTTATGGTACTATACATTACAGGATACTATACATAGTAAGTGGTACTGTATGTTAAGCACCATACACACGATCATAAAATAGTATGAAAAATACAGTTTTCGAATCGATCGTACAATAATCTAATCGTTAGTACAGAGCTTTCAAGAGCCGATCATGACAGTTCATCCGAAATTATTTGGATCGGACAGGCACGGAAAAAAAAATGTTATACGATGCCGGATCATACGATTTTCATTTAATCAGTACAGCTGTCGTTCGAAATTTAAACACATCACTTCTGATTTTTTTTATTTTATCGCACGAGAATTTTCGTGACTTTAGTAAACGCTACAGATGCGATCTGAGATTGGCATGCAAAAAAAAAAACGGACGATCATTCGTCCGATAATCTCATTGGCCCAGATTCACAGAGAGCAAGGCGCACATTACGCCGCCGTAGAGTAACCAATGTACGCTACGCCAACGTAGCGCAGAGAGGCAAGCATTGCATTCAGCAAGCCAGTGCTCCCAACGCTGCGCCAGCGTGGCGTGGGATTCAAAGGCGTACGCCGGCGTAGGTGGAAGTGAGCGTGACCCATGCAAATGAGGCGTGACCCCATGCAAATGATGGGCCCGAGCGCCAGACAGATACGTATCACGAACTGCCCATGCGCCATTACGTGGACGCATCCCCCTGCGCCTGCTCACAACCACGTGAGAACAACTGCCTAAACTACACCGGATCACTGCGTACGGCGTGAGCGTAAACCTACGCCCAGCCAGACACACGTCCAACGTAAAATACGCCGGTTTGTGTTCCCTGGTGCAGACATTTGCATGTCTGCTGCTGGGTTGCACCTCCTTTATGGGGAATGACTTTACGCCGGACGTACAACTTACGCGCACCTCGCGTCGGGCGCACGCAGGTTCGTGAATCGCCGTATTTCCCTCATTTGCATGTTTGAATGGCTAATCAATGGGAGCGGCACCATGCACCCAGCCTAAATGTGCGCCCACCCGTCGGCGGCGGGGTGTAGCCTGGTTTTAGGCGCATATCTGTTTGTGGGTCTGGCGCACAGATACGACGGCGCACATTTGCACTTACGTCGGCGTAACTTGTTATACGTCGGCGTAAGTGCTTTGTGAATCTGGGCCATTGGGCCAGATCCACGAAGCCCGGGCGCAACTTAACTTTTCGGATTTAAGTTACACCGCCGCAATTTTTCCAAGTTAGTGCCCGATCCACAAAGCACTTACCTGGAAACTTGCGGCGGTGTATCCTAAATCCGGCCGGCGCAAGGCGGGCCAATTCAAATGGGGCGAGTCCCATTTAAATTAGGCGCGCTCCCGCGCCGGACGTACTGCGCATGCTCCATTTCCAAACTCCCGCCGTGCTTTGCGCGCCGTGACGTCATTTTTTCGAACGGCGACGCACGTAGCGTAATTCCGTATTCCCGGACGGCTTACGCAAACGGCGTTGATTTTTACATTTCGACGCGGGAACGACGGCCATACTTTAGACAGCAATACACTTGCTGACTAAAGTTAGGGCACCAAAAGTGTAAATTTGCGACGGGAAACTAGATCCACGATCCGCGAAAAACCGTTGTGGATCCGCCGTAACTCCTAATTTGCATACCCGACGCTGGTTTACGACGCAAACTCCCCCCAGCGGCGGCCGCGGTATTGCATCCTAAGATCCGACAGTGTAAAACAATTACACCTGTCGGATCTTCTGCCTATCTATGCGTAACTGATTCTGTGGATCAGTCGCATAGATAGAAACAGGGATACGACGGCGTATCAGGAGATACACCGTCGTATCCCTTTTGTGGATCTGGCCCATTGTGTGTACCGGGCATTAGTTATGGTACTATACATTACACATGGTACTATACATGGTAAGTGGTACTGTATGTTATTTATGGTACTATACATTACACATGGTACTATACATGGTAAGTAGTACTATATGTTGAGTCCTTACCTGTTAGTGTCAGGTTGCTGTAGGTGTTGGAGAAATGTTCCTTCAGTAGCACCAGTTGCATCTGCGCCGCCTTCTCTCTCTGCAGCTCCAGCATGGTGTCCGGGTGCTGAGCTATTTTACATCCTTTCTGTTTGTCCAGAGAGATGTCGCTGCGGACAATGTCTGCACGGGACAAGAAATACATTTCATATCAGGAAGACATATTGTATTCATTGTAATCAGAAGTAGACTTGTCCCATGATAGCCACCAACCAATGAAGGAAGCTTGTAGCTTAACCACTTCCCTACCGCCCATTGTCATATGACGTCCACAGGTGGGGTCTCCCATCCTGGGTGGACGTCATATGACGTCCTGGGCTTCCCGGCCATCTAGGGAGCGCGCCCGCAGCATCGTGCGGGACCCAGTGCGCGTGCCCGGTGGCCACGACTGCCCGCAATCACGGCAGGACTGTGGATCTGTGTGTGTAAACACACATAGGTAGATTCAGGTACCTGGGTGCAAACTTGCGGCGGCGTAGCTTAGCCTGTTTAGGCTACGCCGCCGTAAGTTAGCTAGGCAAGTACATGATTCTCAATGTATTTGCCTGCTAATATACGGCGGCGTAGCCGAAAGCGGGCGGGCGTAAGGGCGCCGAATTCAAATGTCTTGGAGGGGGGCGTGTTGTATGGTAATGAGGCTTGACCTCACGTTTTTTACGTTTTTTTTTAACTGCGCATGCGCCGGGCGCCTACATTTCCCAGTGTGCATTGCGGCTAAGTACGCCGCACGGGCCTATTGATTTCGACGTGGACGTAAACGACGTAAATCCCGATACGCAAACGACGTAAAAAATTTGAATCTTGCGGCGGGAACGGCGGCCATACTTTAACATTGTTATTCCACCTAATAGGTGGAATAGCTTTAGGCCTGCTAATGCCTTACGGAAGCGGCGTAAATCGACTGCGGCGGCCGGGCGTACGTTCGTGAATCGGCGTATCAACTCATTTACATATTCTACGCCGACCGCAATGGAAGCGCCACCTAGCGGCCATTCGAAAAATTGCAACCTAAGATAGGACGGCGCAAGCCGTCTTATCTTAGATATGTTTAAGCGTATCTCTGTTTGAGCATACACTTAAACATACGTCGGCGTAGATTCTGAGTTAGGTCGGCTTATCTACTGATAAGTCGGCCTAACTCTACCTGAATCTACCTAATAGATCCACGGTCCCCTTGTGAGTCCCCTCCCCCTACAGTTAGAATCACTCACTAGGGAACATATTAACCCCTTCAGCGCCCCCTAGTGTTAACCCCTTCCCTGCCAGTCACATTTATACAGTAATCAGTGCAGTTTTATAGCACTAATCGCTGTATAAATGTGATTGGTCTCAAAAATTTGTCAAAAGTGTCCGATACGTCCGCCGCAATGTCACGGTCACAAAAAAAATCGCAGATCGCCGCCATTACTAGTAAAAAAATATAAAAATGGAATAAAACTATCCCCATTTTTTTATTTTGTAGACGCAATAACTTTTCCGCAAACCGATCAATATACGCTTATTGCAATTGTTTTTACCAAAAATATGTAGAAGAATACGTATCGGCCTAAACTGAGGAAAGAAATCGTTTTTTTTATAGATTTTTTGGGGATATTTATTATAGCAAAAGGGAACAAATATTGGATTTTTTTTCAAAATTGGCGCTGTATTTTTGTTTATGGCGCAAAAAATGAAAAACGCAGAGGTGATCAAATACCACCAAAATAAATCTCTATTTGTGGGAAAAAAAGGACGCCAATTTTGTTTGGGAGCCACGTCGCACGACCGCGCAATTGTCAGTTAAAGCGACGCAGTGGCGAATCGCAAAAAGTGTTCTGGTAAGGAGGGGGGTAAATTCTTCCAGGGCTGAAGTGGTTAAGTGGTAACTTTTATTGGTTCACCTTTTATTTATCTTTTTATTAGTTGACTTATGTCATTACAGTGGTTGTAAAGGCAGAAGGTTTTTTTTTTTTATCTTATTTTATCTTATTCTTGGTAAGTTTGACATAATGTGCTAGTATGCAATGCACACTAGCACAGTAAGGGCCAGATTCACATACAATTGCGTTACGCTGCTGCGGCGTAACGTATCCCATTTACATTACACCGCCGCAAGTTTACAGCGTAAGTGCTTGATTCACAAAGCACCTACCTGTAAACTTGCGGTGGCGTAGCGTAAATCCGCCCGGCGCAAGCCCGCCTAATTCAAATTGGGCGGGGACCATTTAAATTAGGCGCGTTCCCGCGCCGAACGTACTGCGCATGCTCCGCCCCTAAAATTTCCCAACGTGCATTGCGCTAAATGACGTCGCAAGGACGTCATTGGTTTCGACGTTAACGTAAATGGCGTCCAGCGCAATTCACGGACGACTTACGCAAACGACGTGAAATTTAAAAATTTGACGCGGAAACGACGGCCATACTTAACATTGGTTAGACCACCTAGAGGGCATGCTTAGTTTTACGCAGCGTATCTCTACGGAAACAACGTAAATTTAGGTCGACGGGCAAAGCGGACGTTCGTGAATCGGCGTAACTAGTCATTTGCATATTCTACGCCGACCGCAATGGAATCGCCACCTAGCGGCCTGCCTAGAATTGCAGCCTAAGATCCGACGGTGTAACACAGTTACACCTGTCGGATCTTAGGGCTATCTATGCGTAACCTGATTCTATGAATCAGCCGCATAGATACGACAATCAGGCCGTCGTATCTCTTTTGTGAATCTGGCCCTATATCTTTGCCTTGCAGGTTTAACCACTTGTCCTCTTTTTGAGATTTGTTGTATACAAGTTAAAATCATTTTTTTTGCTAGAAAATGACTTAGAACCCCCAAACATTATATATATTTTTTTCAGACACCCTAGAGAATAAAATGGCGGTCATTGCAATACTTAATGTCACACTGTATCTGCGCAGCGTTCTTACAAACGTATTTCTTTTGGAAAAAAACACACTTTTTTAAATAAGAAATAAGACAACAGTAAAGTTAGCCCAATTTTTTTATATATTGTGAAAGATTATGTTACGCCGAGTAAATTGATACCCAACATGTCACGCTTTCGACATTGCGCCCGCTCGTGGAATGGCGACAAATTTTGCCACTTTAAAATCTCGATAGGCAACGTTTAAAAATGTCTACAGGTTGTGAGTTATAGAGGAGGTCTACAGTTTCTCCAGAGCTTAGTAAATGAGCGGAAGCTCTGCTGACTTTCATCATCCAATCACGCGCAAACAAAAATGTTTTTTTTTTTTTATTCTCCTTGTACCTGATTGGGTATTTTTTTGCAAAGTAAAGGTTTACCTCATTTACTAAGCTCTGGAGCAACTACGCTTTGCAAAGTGCGCAGTCTATTTGCCTTTAGTAAATAAACCCCTTTGTGCTTAAACCAAACTGTAAAAAAAAAAAATAATGGTGTTTGTATAGGACTGTGATGTAAAGTTCTGAAGGACGTCTTTCTCCAGGAACATACATAGTGACACCTGCAGGTTATAAACACAATGAGAATAGGAAACACGCAATACAAGGATTGGGGGAAATGTCATACTTTATTATTCCTGAAGACACAACCCCAATACCAAATCATTCCTCTCCTATACAATCCCAAGACCACACTCAGCCTGATAAATGATTTCTCTATTATTATTATTATTATTATTATTATTATTATTATTATTAATAATATGTTATTATTTATTATTATTATTATGATTATTATTATTATTATTATTATTATTATTATTATTATTATTATTATAAATATGTTATTATTTATTATTATTCTAATTATTATTATTATTATTATTTTATTATTATTATTTTATATATATATATATATATATATATATATATATATATATATATATATATATATATATATATATATTTTTATTATTATTATTATTATTTTATTATATATATATATATATATATATATATATATATATATATATATATATATATATATATATATATATATATATATATATATATATATATATTTATTATTATTATTATTTTATTATTATTATTTTATTTTTTATCATTGTTATTATTATTAATAATAATAATTGTTCTATTCATTATTTATTATACCGGACGTTATCACCCAACACTGACTGTCCCGGCAATAAACACTAATGCCCCGTACACACCATCACTTTATGTGATGAAAAAAAATGACGTTTTTAAAAACGTCACTTTAATTGACCGTGTGTGGGGGAAAACGTCGTTTTATGTCTTCTAAAAAACGACCAAAAAAAATTGAAGCATGCTTCAATTTTATGTGTCGTTTTTCAAAACGTCAACTTTTACTTCACAGAAATTGACCGTGTGTAGCAAAAACGTCGTTTAAAACGACGTTTTTTCACCCGCGCATGCCCAAAAGTTAGCTTCAATGGAAAAAGTGGTGAGAACGTAACCTCGCTTTGCTAGAACATTGTGAGAAAAACGATGGTGTGTAGGCAACTTCGTCTTTGAAAATTGAAGTTTCAAAAACGTCATTTTTTACTTCACAGAAAATGTCGTTTTTTTTCATCACATAAAGTGATGGTGTGTACGGGGCATAAGGCCCCGTACACACGACAGAGTTTCTCAGCAGAATTCCGCGAGAAACTCGGTCAGAGCCGGATTCTGCCGAGAAACTCTGTCGTCTGTACACTTTCGGCCCGATGGAGCCGCCGAGGAACTCGTCGAGAAAATAGAGAACATGTTCTCTATTTTCTCGTTGTTCTATGGGAGAACTCGGCCCGCCGAGCTCCTCGGCGGCTTCAGGGCTGAACTCGCCGAGGAACTCGATGTGTTTGGCACGTCGAGTTCCTCGGCCGTGTGTACGGGGCCTAAGGGCCAGATTTAGGTGGAAGTGCGGCGGCGTAACGTATCGTAGATACGTTACACCGCCGCAAGTTTTCATCGCAAGTGCCTGATTCACAGAGCACTTGCAATGAAAACCACGCCGGCGGCCTCCGGCGAAAGCCAGCGTAATTTAAATGGGCGTGTGCCATTTAAATTAGGCGCGCTCCCGCGCCGGACCTACTGCGCATGCTCCCTTTTGAATTTCCCGCCATGCTTTGCGCAAAGTGACGTCATTTTTTCGAACGGCGACGTGCGTAGCGTACTTCCGTATTCCCGGACGTCTTACGCAAACGACGTGAATTTTTACATTTCGACGCGGGAACGACGGCCATACTTTAGACAGCACATACGTGGGCTGTGTAAAGTTAAGGCACCCAAAACGACGACTAACTTTGCGACAGGAAACTAGACTAGCGGCGACGTAGCGAACGCGAAAAAACGTTGTGGATCGCCGTAACTCCTAATTTGCATACCCGACGCTGGTTTACGACGTGAACTCCCCCCAGCGGCGGCCGCGGTACTGCATCCTAAGATCCGACAGTGTAAAACAATTACACCTGTCGGATCTTAGGGATATCTATGCGTAACTGATTCTATGAATCAGGCGCATAGATACTCTGAGAGATACGACGGAGTATCTCCGCTGTGAATCTGGCCATAAATCCATAAAAATCTTTTTTTTTTTCTTTTCTTTATATTGTACTTTGTTTTCATTTGTCATCAAATTCTCTCGGGAAAGATTTCACGGTGATCAAACACCTACATGATTACATTACATGATGTCCAAATACAGTAAGATTTGTATTTTTCCCCATCAATCTCCCACAGTGGCGGCTGGTGCTCAAAATTTTTGGGGGGGGCGCAAACAAACAAACAAAAAAAAAAACAATTGCAGCCTTACTGTGCCCATCAATTGTCACCACTGTGCCATGCCATCAAACGCAGCCACTGTGCCCATCAATTGTCACCACTGTGCCATGCCATCAAACGCAGCCACTGTGCCACCAATTGTCACCACTGTGCCATGCCATCAAACGCAGCCACTGTGCCATCAATTGTCGCCACTGTGCCATCCTATCAAACGCAGCCACTGTGCCCATCAATTGTCACCACTGTGCCATGCCATCAAACGCAGCCACTGTGCCATCAATTGTGTGCCATGCCATCAAACACAGCCACTGTGCCATCAGTTGTCACCACTGTGCCATGCCATCAAACGCAGCCACTGTGCCCATCAATTTTCGCCACTGTGCCCTTTAATTGTCGCCACTGTGCCCTTTAATTGTCGTCACTGTGCCCTTAAATTGTCGCCACTGTGCCAATTGTCGCCACTGTGCCCTGAAATTTTCGCCACTGTGCCCTGTAAGTGTCGCCACTGTGCCCTGTAATTGTCGCCACTGTGCCCTGTAAAATGCTGCCCCCGCCCGGCACTTACCTTTCTGGGGTCGGCCATCCTTCTTCCACGGTCCCTCGATGTCTTCTCCCGCCCTCGATGACGCTTCAGCCAGACCCGGTGAACCTGATTGGCCGAGACAACTGTCAGTCTTATCCAAGGAAGGCACCCCCCCATGCGTCCCCTGGATAACTATTTGGAAGCCTATTACAGCCTGAGGGCTGTAATCGGAACTGATAGGCACTTCCACAGCCAACCAGCTGCCATGATTCAGATGTCCGGCGCTCACGAGAGGGGGCCGTCCATCTGAATAGTCGGCGGCAGCAGCAATACGTAGATTAGTGCAATGCATGAATTTGTGTATTGTATTCAGTGGCGGTGCGGGAGCGAGAGGGGGCGGAGCTCCATCATCATCCTGAGTTAGTCTTCTTAGAGAAGGTCGCTTCACATCTAAACAATGGTCAGTGAACCTCTCCTCACATTGGGGTTCATTTACTAAAGGCAAATACACTTTGCCTTTGCAACTGCAGTTTCTCCAGAGCTTAGTAAATGAGCTGACTTCCATCATCCAATCATGCGCAAGCAAACATTTTTTTTTTTTTCCTTGAACGTTATTGGGTATTCTTTGCAAAGCAAAGTTTTACTTGATTTACTAAGCTGTGGGGCAATTGTACTTGCAGAGTGCATTTGTACTTTGCAAAGTTCACAGTCTATTTGCCTTTAGTAAATCAACCCCAGTCACTTTGCAAAGAGTACCCAATCACGAGCAAGGAAAAACAAAAAATGCATTTTTGCTTGCACATGATTGGATGATGGAAGTCAGCAGAACTTCTGCTCATTACCGTATTTATTGGGGTATAGCGCACTCCCCTAAAAGTTGCCCCGAAATTCCTGTGGAAAAAAGATTTTTGTACTTACAGTTTTGGTGTCTTGCACGGCGTCCATCGGCGACCTCGTCGGGTCCGGCGTCCGTCTGCGGCTTCGGGCGTCCTCTTCGTCGGGTCCGGCGTCCTTCTGCAGCGTCCTCCCTGCTCGTTTCCCGCTTTCCCGTGCCGAGTTTGAATACTGCGCTGGCATATACCGAGCACAGTACACTCGGGCAGGCTCGGCTACTGTCGCGCTCACGTCCTGTACGTCCAGGACGTGAGCGCGGGAGAAGCCAAGACTGCCCGACTATACACGAGTGTACTGCGCTCGGTATATGCCGGCGCAGTATTCAAACTCGGCGCGGGAAAGCGGGTATCGGCGTATATCGCGCACCCACGATTTTGCCCTGATAATCAGGGCAAAAAAGTGCGCGGTATACGCCGATAAATACGGTAACTAAGCTCTGGAGCAACAGCACTTGCTGAGTGCACAGTCTGTTTGCCTTTAATAACTCAACCCCCCATTGTATATTGGGTAATAAATATTAAAAAAAGGATCTACAAACACAACACATTGGGGTTGATTTAATAAAGGCATATAGACTGTGCACTCTTGCAAGTGTAGTTGCTCCAGAGCTTAGGAAATGAGCAGAAGCTCTGCTGACTTTCATCATCCAATCATGTGCAATCAGTTTTTTTATATTTTCCTTTAACCCGATTGGGTATTCTTTGCAAAGTGAAGCCTTACTTAATTTACTTTCTCCCGTCCTGAGGTTATTTATTATTATATCCCACACACTGCCTGAATAAAACTAAATTAAAATTGTGTTAAACTGGCGGTGGATTATTTTTTTCCCCTGGTGATTATAATTAGATTAGCATTCCCTCCTCTCATACTCCTGTATCAGAGGGCAGTGTGCCTCTGTTTAAAGCCACAATTGTAAGCTACAGTTACAGTATTAAAAAGAAAAAATAAATACTTTAAAAATTTAATTCAAGAATATTAATGATATATATATATATTTTACATTTCTGCCCATTTGTTAGAATATAAAATACATAAGCAATGAATTTATAAAAAATCTGTGTACCGAATAAAAGCCTTCTAGGTCCCAATAATAAAAGTTTAAACATTATTTAGGGAGGCAAATTAGTCATGAAGGCAAAGTCAACTTAAAGTGGAGTTCCACCCATAAATATAACATTACATCAGTAGTTTTAAAAAAATGTCATTAGTCCTTTAAGAAAAAATTTTTTTTTTTAGATGCCTTCAAAGTGTTGTTGCTAGGCAGAATAGTTAATCTTCCCTCTTCCTGCACCTAGGTGCTTAAGCTTCCTAACCTACACCGCACAGACTCCTGGGAATGTAGTGGGTGTAACTTTCCAGGAGTCTGTGCACTCCCCAGTCTCGAAGAGTCATGTGACTTGGACAGTACAGGTGCTGAAACCTGATCTGAAACCTATTACACTGCTTGTGCAGCACTGAGCATGTGCGAGATCTGCAAGGCTGAAATCCAGGAAGTCATACAGTCTGGCTTCATGATGCCCACACTTAAGATGGCTCCAGTCAATTTCTATTTTATAAAGTGTCTAAATGCTGTAACAACCTAACAAAACGGACCTTAGTTTACAGACTAACTTTACTAGAATACATTAAGCTTGTGTATTACAGGGGTATTTATATATAAAAAGTGAAATTGTGGCCGGAACTCCGCTTTAAAGCAGAGTTCCACCCATTTTTTTTTAATGCCTGTTTTAACCTCCCTGGTGGTATGATTCTTTCTGGTTTTAGGTGCTGAAAGCGGTACAATTATTTTGCATGGAAATGTGGCATTTTATACTGTACAAAAGAAGGTGCACACTAAAACAAAGGGGCCCAAAGTGCACTTCCCGGCGCCAAAGATATTGTTTTATCTGTTAATGAGGTTCCAAAAAAATGGAATATAGAAATAATCGTCCAATAAATAAATAAATCAATCAATAAATCAATATCACAATCTGATCAGTAGGATATGATAAAAAAAATGCAGCAGCTGTTTAAAATAAATGAAAAATTAATCTATCAAAAATTAAAAGATTGTATCAACACATATACCCAAAACTGGATCATAAAACGATAAAACAGCGCTAAAGATGGATGAAGTCCAAAATCACACGTGTAAATAAAAAATGAATAAATGATGAAAAGTCCCACAAATGGTTTCGTAGATCAAAGTTCAGACAGTGGTAAGTGCTTCTAGGGTTGAAATAGTAGTGAACCCTACACCAACTCCCAATCTTCACCGCAAAAGTGAGGTACTCTCCCCTCTGGGGTTCACACTCACCAGATACCAGAATAAGCTGAGCCTTGTAAACAATCCTCCTTATTAGACCTCCACCATCATTCCAGAAGCAGTAAGGGTTAGTTTCCATTTTTCCATTGGTGATGATATCAGTGCCTGAGCGTGAACTTGCACTGCTGCAGCCATCTTGGTAGTGGCAAATGCCCATCAATGGGCGTTTGCCACTACCAAGATGGCTGCAACAGTGCAAGTTCTCTGAGCTTGAGAGGCAGGAAGTGATGCGGTCTCTGTGTTTCCTGGCTAGAGCTTTTCCAGGATGGTGATCTGATCATGCTCAGGCACTGATATCATCACTAATGGAAAATTGGAAACTAACCCTCAGGCCCCGTACACACGACAGAGGAACTCGACGTGCTTGGCACGTCGAGTTCCTCGTCGAGTTTTGGGATGAAGCCGCCGAGGAGCTCGGCGGGCCGGCTTCTCCCATAGAAGAGCGAGGACAACGAGAAAATAGAGAACATGTTCTCTATTTTCTCGTCGAGTTCCTCGGCGGCTCCATCGAGCCAAAAGTGTACACACGACAGAGATTCTCGGCAGAATCCGGGTTTTGACCGAGTTTCTCGGCGAATTCTGCCGAGAAACTCTGTCGTGTGTACGAGGCCTTACTGCTTCTGGAATGATGGTGGAGGTCTAATAAGGAGGATTGTTTACAAGGCTCAGCTTATTCTGGTATCTGGTGAGTGTGAACCCCAGAGGGGAGAGTACCTCACTTTTGCGGTGAAGATTGGGAGTTGGTGTAGGGTTCACTACTATTTCAACCCTAGAAGCACTTACCACTGTGTGAACTTTGATCTACGAAAAATATTTGTGGGACTTTCCATCATTTATTCATTTTTTATTTACACGTGTGATTTTGGACTTCATCCATCTTTAGCGCTGTTTTATCATTTCATGATCCAGTTTTGGGTATATGTGTTGATACAATCTTTTAATTTTTGATAGATGAATTTTTCATTTACTTTAAACAGCTGCTGCATTTTTTATCATATCCTACTGATCAGATTGTGATATTGATTTATTGATTTATTTATTTATTGGACGATTATTTCTATATTTCTATATTTCATTTTTTGGAACCTCATTAACAGATAAAACAATATCTTTGGCGCCGGGAAGTGCACTTTGGGCCCCTTTGTTTTAGTGTGCACCTTCTTTTCTACAATATAAAATGCCAAATTTCCATGCAAAATAATTGTACCGCTTTCAGCACCTAAAACCAGAAAGAATCATACCGCCAGGGAGGTTAAAATATAGAAATAATCGTCCAATAAATAAATAAATAAATAAATGTATCAGTGCCTGAGTATGTCCCCTGGACCCCAGACTTGGACCCTAAACTTGGCACACATATAGCACCACTCTTCCCCTACAAAGTCGGGCACCCCTTCCATAGACTCCCATGTTAAACGGTCATTTCGCCGGTAACTTTGGGGACGCGGTACTGGCCGGCCGTAGGTCCCCTGGACCTGAAACTCGGCACACATGTTCTCCTCTACAAGTGTGCCTACGGCCGGGGGGCACTGATTTTTTAAAGCCAGGCACCCCTTCTATATACTCCCATGTTAAACATAAGTCTAGTCATTGACACATTGAGGCATGGACACAGTGAGGGATGGACACAGTGAGGGATGGACACAGTGAGGCATGGACACAGTGAGGCATGGACACAGTGAGGCATGGACACAGTGAGGCATGGACACAGTGAGGCATGGACACAGTGCGGCATAGGCACAGTGAGGCATGGGCACAGTGAGGCATGGGCACAGTGAGGCATGGACACAGTGAGGCATGGGCACCGTGAGGCATGGACACAGTGAGGGATGGACACAGTGAGGCATGGACACAGTGAGGCATGGACACAGTGAGGCATGGACACAGTGAGGCATGGGCACAGTGAGGCATGGACACAGTGAGGCATGGGCACAGTGAGGCATGCAGATTGACACCCTAGGCTTATACACGAGTCAATAAGTTTTTCCATTTTTTTGTGGTAGAATTAGGTGCCTCGGCTTATATTTGGGTCGGCTTATACTCGAGTATATACGGTAATTTATCGTTTGTAGTGAATTGTAGACAGATGAAGTATTATATACACCGCCAGGGTTCTAGTACTATTATTGTCCAACATTTCTGGAATGTAAAAGAAAGAAAAACAAGAAAAACACATCATTATAATCTAAATGACCCGGAAATGTTTGCAGCGATGTGATCTTCGCATATTATAAATAATGTAACCGACAATCCAGAGATTTCATTAAAATCCAAACAAGGAGGTGAGCAATGAGATGTCCCACCAAAAATCCAGTCTTCTAGGATGGTGTATCCCCAACATGTTCATGTTTCATCTCTGATCCCCCCTCTGACATTAAGGGAGACCCCCATAGCTGTGTGCATGTACATACATATCACCTATGTGTAGTAAATACAGAGTACAGGTCAGCCGCCTGTGCTGCTTCTCATCTCCTCCTCAGTGTACGCACTTTGGGCTCAATTCACAAAGCTCACACACCAGGACAAGGACAGCCATTATATAAATGACAGTTATTTTCAGTTCAGCCCAATAAGATTTCAAAATGTAAGTTACATGGTGGAAACAAAGATACCGTATTTATCGGCGTATACCGCGCACTATTTTGCCCTGAAAATCAGGGCAAAATCGTGGGTGCGCGGTATACGCCGATACCCGTTTTCCCGCCACGAGTTTGAATACTGTGCCGGCATATACCGAGCGCAGTACACTTGTGTATCTTCGGGCAGTCTCGGCACTTCTCGCGCTGAGGTCCTGAGCGTACAGGACGTCAGCGCGAGAGTTGCCGAGCCTGCCCGACGATACACGAGTGTACTGCGCTCGGTATATGTCGGCGCAGTATTCAAACCCGGCGCGGGAAACGAGCGGGGAGGACGCGAGGACGCCGCAGAAGGACGCCGGACCCGACGAAGAGGACCCCCGGAAGCCGCAGAAGGACCCGTACCCGACGAAGAGGACACCCGAAGCCGCAGACGGACGCCGGACCCGACGAGGCCGCCGATGGACGCCGCGCAAGACACCAAAACTGTAAGTACAAAAAAAAGTTTTTTCCACAGGATTCGGGGCAACATTAGGGGTGTGCGGTAAACGCAAGAGCACGTTATACCGCGATAAATACGGTACTTCTTGTGTTGAAACTTTGTGAATTGAGTCTCGTATTCTTTCCACTGTTGGAGAATAAAGAGGCTAATGATTTATTTTTGTTATTATTATTTTATTCTTCTTCTTCCTATTATCATATCAGACCCATTGGCATTTCTATCTGTCCACTAATGACAAGTAAGTCAGAGCAGATCCCAGCAGAACTACGTCTGCTCCCTGCAATCCTGACATAAGAAAGATGGACGGACACATCAAAGGCAGAGGAGCCCATCGTCCTCCGTCCAGAGATCCCAGACTTTCCTTAACAGAAACAATGTGCTGCTGGGATGTGAGGGGCCATTGTAATGAACCGCGGCTCTGCTCCGGGGACGTGCGCAATCTCAGCCTCCCATCACACTGAGTGGAGGTGATATGTCACAAATATTATATATCGATATCTATACACACACATATATATATATCTATATCTAGATATATATGTTTTTATTATCTACTCTATTATTATTATATATGATCTATTATTATACTCTGATATTTAAAAATTTTATATATATATATATATATATATATATATATATATATATATATATATATATATATATATATATATATATATATATATATATATATACTTTGTTATTACACTCTAATATTATATATAGTCTCTTATTATATTCCATTATATATATATATATATATATATATTCTGTTGTTATACTTTATTATTATATATAATTCTGTTACTATGACAAATATGGTGCCAACAATAAAATACAACGTGGTGAAACAAAATTTGAACAGTTTCCCCTTTAAGTGAATATACTACTTTCAATGTGCAAAACAAATACCAAAAGTAAAGCGCTACTGTACAACCTCCATACAGAATATTACATAGTGCATTATATATAAAAGCCCATGAAAATAATTTATTTCAAAGAATATATAGATCTCCACAGAATTTAGATTTAAAAATATAGTCATGAAATATTTCCAAAAATATATATAATAAACAATCTTCACATATATATATATATATATAACAGAATATATGGAATAATAGTGCTTTATAATAGAGTACATATAATATTAGAGTATGATAAAAAAAAATATATATATATATATATATATATATATATATATATATATATATATATATTCTATTATTCCACTCTAATATTATATATATTCTGCAAAAATCTATTATTATATATGATCTGTTGTAATGCTGTAATATTATATCTACATTATTATTATGTGCTAATATTTTATTATAAGCACTTTAATGTATAGCATTATATAACATATTATTATACATATTATTACATTCTAATATTATATACACTCTATTAATATATTCTAATATTATGTATGCTCTCCTACTATACTCTAATTTTATAGTCTAATATTATATATACTCTATGATTATACTCTATATTATTATTATTATTATTATTATAATTGTTAAAATATATATTATTATTATATTATTATTACATTATTATTAATGTTGGTATACACTTATATTATTACCATTATTAATAATGGTATTATATTCTTATATTTTCTTATATTATATGAACTCTATGACTATACTCATATTAGTATTATTATTGTTTAATTATTATTATTATTATTATTATTGTTTTATAATATATTGAATATACAAGGGTTCGTCAAAACATTTTTAGACTTTATATATATATATATATATATATATATATGTTACAAAGTTATTATTGTTAGTATGCCCTATTATTATTTTATTATGCTCTAACATTATACCCTATGATTATATATACTCTCCTATTATATATATATATATATATATATATATATATATACACATATATATATATATGTTATTAATGCCCTATTGTTATTATTATTATTATTATTTTATTATGCTCGAACATTATACCCTATGATTATATATACTCTCCTATTATTTATATATATATATATATATATATATATACATATATATATATATATACATATATATATATATATACATATATATATATATATATATATATATATATATATATATATATATATATATATATATATATATATATATATATATATATATATATGTTATTCATGCCCTATTATTATTATTTTATTATGCTCTAACATTATACCCTATGATTATATATACTCTCCTATTATATATATATAGATATATGTTATTAATGCCCTATTATTATTATTATTATTATTATTATTTTATTATGCTCTAACATTATACCCTATGATTATATATACTCTGCTATTACATAATTATATGATATATACTCTCTTATCATACTCTATTATTACTGTATTTATTGGCGTATAACACTCACTTTTTTACCCTGAAAATAGAGGGTAAGCTGTGCCTGCGTGTTATACATTTCCCTGAAACTTCCCTCTTAAAGTTGGGGTGCGTGTTATACGCCGATAAATACGGTATATGAACTTTCCTATATATAATATTACATTTATACTTTATTTAATCCTTTACTTAGGTTTCTTCTCTACAAATCTCACATGTAGTAATTCTATTAGGAGTATTATAAGAAAATTGTTTAATCTACAAGATTGTGTACATTGATAAAGTGTGATACAACATTACAATCTTTATACACAATATATAAATATAGAAGCTGATAAAACCAGCCAAGCATTCAGGAATAATTTACTTGAAAATATGTCTGTAGGTGAGAGATTGGAAGCTTCATAAATATCTTCTGAGATAAACTTTGATATTTAATCAATATAAAAAAAAATGTTGGTAATAAAACGAAAGCAGGCGTCATTCAAAGACTATAAGGCCCCGTACACACGACTGAGTTTCTCGGCAAAAACCAGCAAGAAACTTGCTGGGAGCATGGGCGTCCGCTGAATTTTTTTCAGAGGGGGGCGCTTCGGCAGCGGTGATACACAGTCGCATTTAACCCTTTCTTAAACCGATAACGCGGTCATCTGGCAGTGTGAAATAGCTCTTGAGATGATTCAGCTTCACTCCATGCCCATATAAATATAGCCTAGAAAATGTACAGACCTACCTTCAGCACAGACCCCTCCATTCAGCACAGATGGACCCCATTTTAGCACAGACCCCCCATTCTGCACAGACTCCTCCATTCAGCACAGATGAGCCCCCCCTTCAGCACAGACCCCCCCCATTCCGCACAGAGCCCCCTTCAGCACAGATGGACCCCCCTCCCCCATCCCATTCAGTACCCCAGATCAGCCATCAGCGCGGCACAGCAGGTTCCCTCCCCTGTGTACACATAAACACCGGAGGGGGGAGGCGGCTTCACTCTGCTCGCTGTGCCTGTGTGACATCCGGGCCAAGACCGCTCAGACAACCCACAGCCGCTAGAGTCTTTAACACTTTCTCGATTTTCCTGGGGGGGGTCAATTGCCCCCCCTTGCCCTATGGAGCGGATGCCCATGGCTGGGAGATATCGTTTTTCCGAGGAAACCGGTCGTGTGTACATTTTCGTCGAGGAAACTGTCGAGAAACTTGACGAGCCAAAAAGAGAGCAAGTTCTCTATTTCCTCGACGGGAATGGAGAAAATTGGCTTGTCGAGATCCTCGACAGCCTAACAAGGAACTCGACGAGGAAAACGATGTGTTTCGCCCGTCGAGTTCCTCGGTCGTGTGTACGAGGCTTCAGGCCTCGTACACATGATGGAGGAACTCGTCGGAAAAGTCACATCGTTTTCCTCAACGAGTTCCTTGTTAGGCTTGTCGAGAATCTTGACAAGATTTCTTTGCATACACACGGTCAAGAACAAATCTCCTTGGGCCAGATTCACGTAGAGTGGGCGCAAGTTTACGTAACCGGTTTACGTTACACCGCCGCAATTTTTCCGATTTAGTGCCCGATCCACAAAGCACTTACCTGGAAATTTGCGGCGGTGTATCGTAAACAGGTCCGGCGCAAGGCGGCCCAATTCAAATGGGGCGGGTACCATTTAAATTAGGCGCGCTCCCGCGCCGGATGTACTGCGCATGCTCCCGTTGCAAATTTCCCGACGTGCTTTGCGCGAAATTACGTCGCGACGTGAAAAAAAGACTTACGCCGGGAAAAAGAAAGAATAAAAAAAAAATTCAAAAGCGACGCGGGAAAGACGGGCATACTTCAACATGGTGGAGTAATTTTACACCATGTTAAAGGTGCCCTATCTTTGCGACGGAAATCTAACACATGCGACGACGTAACGACGGGAAAAATCTTCGTGGATCGCCGTAACTCCTAATTTGCATACCCGACGCTGGTTTACGCCGCGAACTCCCCCCAGCGGCGGCCGCGGTACTGCATCCTAAGATCGACAGTGTAAGTCAATTACACCTGTCGGATCTTCTGCCTATCTATGCGTAACTGATTCTATGAATCAGCCGCATAGTTAGAAACAGAGATACGACGGCGTATCAGGAGATACGCCGTCGTATCTCCTTTGTGAATCTGTCCCCTTGTTCTCAAACGCGGTGACGTACAACACGTATGACGGCACTATAAAGGGGAATTTTGATTCCACCGGCGCCACCCTTGGGGCTGCTTTTGCTAATCTCATGTTACTGCGTGTTAAGTAAAAGTTTGGTGAGAGACGATTCGCGCTTTTCTGTCTGTTACAGCGTGACGAATGTGCTATCTCCATTACAAACGCTACTTTTACCGAAGGTGCGCTCCCGTCTCATACTTTATTCTGAGCATGTGCGGGTTTCTAAGCATACTCACGAACGTGTTTCTCGTCGAAAACCAGCCCAACGAGGAAATTGAGACTCCCGTTGAGGAAAAAGAGAACTTGTTCTCTTTTTTCCTCGTCGAGTTCCTCGACAGTTTTCTCGATGAAAAACGTACACACGACCGTTTTCCTCGGCAAAAAAGCTCTGCCACCAAGTCTCTTGATGGATTGTGTCGAGGAAAACGGTCGTGTGTACGAGGCCTGAGAGTTCATTTAACCCCTCAAGACCCTGAAATGTTTCTCTGTAAACCCCTTCAGGTCCCAGAGAGTATTATTTTCGTGATGGCGACGCCTCAGATCCGCACATTGTACCTCTTAGCGTTTGTGGCCTAATGTAACACATTATTCATGTTTTTGTCAGGACACATAAAACTTTATTTGGTAGAAAATTTGGCGACATATATTTTTATTTGTTTGGGTTTTTATTTGAAAAAAAACTGTAAAAAATTTCAAATAAAAAAAGGCGTTTTACTGTCTGTTTTTTGCCCAAAAACACAACGGGCCAGATTCACAGAAAAAGTACGCCGGAGTATCTGCTGATACTCTGGCGTACTTTCAAATTTGCCGCGTCGTATCTTTATTTGTAATTCACAAACAAAGATACAACGGCTTTTGGCTAAGATCCGACAGGCGTACGGCTTCGTACGCCTTCGGATCTGAGGATGCAATACTTCGGCGCCCGCTGGGTGGAGATCGCGTCGTTTTCCGCGTTAGGTATGCTAATTAGCTGTTTACGGAGATCCACGAAGGTACGCGCGTTCGTCGCATTCTCTTACGCCGTCGCTAGTCGGCTTTTCGCGTCGCAAAGTTACGGCTGCTATTTAGGTGGTGGAACAATAGACAGCCCATGTTAAAGTATGGCCGTCGTTCCCGCGTCGAATTTTAAATTTTTTTTTTTTTGTGTAAGACGTCCGGGAATACGAAAGGACGTAACGCACGTCGCCGTTCAAAAAACACGTCGGGGGCGCCGTAATTTTGCGCAAAGCACGGCGGGAAATTTCCTAACGGAACATGCGCAGAACGTTCGGCCCGGAAACGCGCCTAATTTAAATGGTACACGCCCCATTTGAATTAGGCAGGCTTGCGCCAGACGGCTTTACGCTATGCCGCCGCAAGTTTACACGCAAGTGCTTTGTGAATCAAGCACTTACGACGAAAACTTGCGGCGGAGTAATGTAAAGGGTATACGTTACGCCGCCGCAATTGTTCGTGAATCTGGCCCAACGTTTGTGTCATATTGCGCCCCCTCCTCCTATATTTACCCCAAAACATATTCAGCAAATTCTGCTGATGGAGATGACATCACATTAGTACCAGTAATGTAGCGAAATGGTAAAGCGCACAGTGAAGAATTTTTTTATTTATTTTTTACTTTAGAATACTGCAATAAATCAAGGAAACGGCTGGTGTAGTAAAAAGGTATCACAGTAAAAACAGTGCTGAGCTCAAACACAACAATAAATAAAATCAATAAAAACTAGGTTTGAGCGCAGCACTGTTTTTACAATTTTACCGGGAAGGTTTGCTTTATTGACCTTTTAGTACTAGCTCCTGTTTTCTTAATTTTTTTTTACGCTAAGCGCTGACTTTACACTTTACTTTTTCATCAGTAAAAGGGTATTACATTCTAAATCCATAGAATAACAATAAACTAGAAAAGAGGACTTTTAAGGGTTTAAACCCCCCCCCCCCCCCAAAAAAAATTAACCGCTTAAGGACCTCTTCACGCCGATATATGTCGGCAGAATGGCACGGCTGGGCACAAGTGCGTACATGTACGTCGCCTTTAAGAGCCCAGACGTGGGTCGTGAGCGTGCTGCCGGCAGTGCATTTGTATGGCACTTTTCGCTGTAAAAATGACAATGGCCCCAAAATAGTGTCAAAAGTGTCCGATGTGTCCGCCATAATGTCGCAGTCACGATAAAAATCGCCGCCATAACTAGTAAAAAAATAAAAATATTAATAAAAATGCCATAAAACTATCCCCTATTTTGTAAGCGATATAACTTTTGCGCAAACCAATCAATAAACGCTTATTTTTTAACAAAAATACGTATCGGCCTAAACTGAGGAAAACATTATTTTTTGATATATTTTTGGGGGATATTTATTGTAGCAAAAAGTTAAAAATATAGCTTTTTTTTTTATTGTCGCTCTATTTTTGTTTATAGCGCAAAAAATAAAAACCGCAGAGGTGACCAAATGCCACCAAAATTTGTGGGGAAAAAAGGACGCCAATTTTGTTTGGGAGCCACGTCGCACGACCGCGCAATTGTCAGTTAAAGCGACGCAGTGCCGAATCGCAAAAAGGGGCCCAGTCCTTTAGCTGCATATGTGTCCAGGGCTGAAGTGGTTAAAAAAAAAAAAATTATAACTCCAATTTTTTTTTTTTTACATCTAATAAAAAATAAATAAATGATGTTCCCAAATGTAATATTATTCAGTGAGCTCATTCTGAGAGTTTCAATGGTAACTTTGCCTTTTATTCTTATTACCGTACATATACAGCGTCACAGTTACAGCATTTATTTGGGCTCATTGCATACCCCGCTGTATTCCACATACTTTTTTTTTTATTATTGTATTTGTAATGATAAATGATAATGATAAACTGGACAAATAGAGAGGGGGAATTCCCCTAACGGGGGGTGTAACGATCAGGGGTTAACGCTGTTAAGATATTCCATTCCACCAACCCAAGACAGCTTCCGACACTCCACAATCCAGCAGACAGGACCCATTGGATTTCCCCCAGAAACGAGACGCAGCTCTGTCTCTGGTTCGAAAACGAATGGCACTTTCATGGTAAACTTAGGCTCTTTTTATACAGTTGAAAGCATGCTGCAGTAACCAAAGGGACAATGACACACTCCACCCACAACATCACACAATGGGTGCTAACAAGTCCCCCTCAATCCACATCTCAGACAGACTTTCTGGCACCGAATCTACATGAGTTAATTACTATAGCTGACATGGCAGACGTAATGACTCTGGCTCTTTTCACCTTCTATTCAATACACATTACTTTAGTAAACATAAGTCAGACGTCTGACCTTTAGAGGGTGCTAAGTCACATCACATATTATCATCAATAGAACTTTCACACAATACAGTGTCAATTAGCGTAGCACAATGAAATATCTTAGGTGCCAGACTTAATTAACACAATAGACAATAGAAGATACGATGGAATTTGGCTAAGATCCGACAGGCGTACGGCTTCGTACGGCTTCGGATCTTAGGATGCAATACTTCGGCGGCCGCTGGGTGGAGATCACGTCGTTTTCCGCGTCAGGTATGCTAATTAGCTGTTTATGGCGATCCACGAAGGTACGCGTGTTCGTCGCATTCTCTTACGTTGTCGCTAGTCGGCTTTTCACGTCGCAAAGTTACGGCTGCTATTTAGGTGGTGTAACAATAGACAGCCCATGTTAAAGTATGGCCGTCGTTCCCGCGTCGAATTTCAATTTTTTTTTTTTGCGTAAGTCGTCCGGAAAAGACGAAAGTACGTTACACACGTCCCCGTTCAAAACATTACGTCGGGGCGACGTCATTTCGCGCAAAGCACGGCGGGAAATTTCAAAACGGAGCGTGCGCAGTACGTTCGGCGCGGGAAGGCGCCTAATTTAAATGGTCCCCGCCCCATTTGAATTAGGCGGGCTTGCGCCGGACGGCTTTACGCTACGCCGCCGCAAGTTTACACGCAAGTTTACATGCAAGTGCTTTGTGAATCAAGCACTTACGACGAAAACTTGCGGCGGAGTTACGTAAAGGACATCCGTTACGCCGCTGCAATTCTTTATGAATCTGGCCCTGTGTCTTTTTCAGAACTGACACATGCACCGCTGTAGTCAGCGGCTGCACGCAGGGGGAATATCTCCTAAACCGTACAGGATTAGGAGATATTCTTTTTACCTACAGGTAAGCCTTATTATAGGCTTACCTGGAGGTCAAAGTAAAAAAAATAGGTATACAACTGCTTTAAAAGAGAAGTAAAATAATAAAAAAATTATATATATATATATATATATATATATATATATATATATATATATATATATATATATATATATATACAATATCTCACAAAAGTGAGTACACCCCTCACATTTTTGTAAATATTTTCTTGTATCTTTTCATGTGACAACACTGAAGAAATGACACTTTGTATCTACAATGTTGTGTAGTGAGTGTACAGCTTGTATAACAGTGTACATTTGTTGTCCCCTCAAAATAACTCAACACACATCCATTAATGTCTAAACCGCTGGCAACAAAAGTGAGTACACCCCTAAGTGAAAATGTCCAAATTGGACCCAATTGACTCATGTGACTCATTAGTGTTACAAGGTCTCAGGTGTGAATGGGGAGCAGGTGTGGTAAATTTGGTGTTATCGCTCTCACTCTCTCATACTGGTCACTGGAAGTACAACATGGCACCTCATGGCAAAGAACTCTCTGAGGATCTGAAAAAAAAGAATTGTTGCTCTACATAAAGATGGCCTAGGCTATAAGAAGATTGCCAAGACCCTGAAACTGAGCTGCAGTACGGTGGCCAAGACCATACAGCGGTATAACAGGACGGGTTCCACTCAAGACAGGCCTCGCCATGGTCGACCAAAGAAGTTGAGGTCACGTGATCAGCGTCATATCCAGAGGTTGTCTTTGGGAAATAGATGTATGAGTGCTGCCGGCATTGCTGCAGAGGTTGAAGGGGTGGGGGGGTCAACCTGTCAGTGCTCAGACCATACGCCGCACACTGCATCAAATTGGTCTGCATGGCTGTCGTCCCAGAAGGAAGCCTCTTCTAAAGATGATGCATAAGAAAGACCGCAAACTATTTACTGAAGACAAGCAGACATGGATTACTGGAACCAAGTCCTGTGGTCTGATGAGACCAAGCAAGACAAACTTATTTGGGTCAGATGGTAACAAGCATGTGTGGCGGCAACCAGATTTGTCCTGGTCCTCCTGCCAGTATCACCCCTTTTTACAGAATACATTACAAAGTATCGTTTTGTGGTGTTAAACAATTTGTATGGAATTTCTTAAAGATAAGAAAAAAAAAGCAATCTATGTGATTTAAGATCCGCTGGCGCAAGTTTGAGAGGCAAGTGGGTAATTCACAACACACTTACCTCCAAACTTGCGGCGGCGGATCGTAAAACCCCCCGGCGGAATTCAAATTCCGCGGCTAGGGGGAGTGTACCATTTAAATCAGGCGCGTTCCCGCGCCGATTTAAATGAGCATGTGCCGTCCGCGAAATTTCCCGGCGTGCATTGCTCTCACTGACGTCACTAGGACGTCAGTGGTTTCGGCGTGAGCGTAACTTGCGACGCACGGGTTTCTGAATCGGCGTACGCAAACGACGTAAAAAAAAATCAAAATCGACACGGGAACGACGGCTAAACTTAACATTGGCTGCGCCTCATAGAAGCAGGGGTAAGTATACGCCGGGAAAACCGCTACAGAAACGTCGTAACAACACTGCGTCGGGTCCGCGTACGTTCGTGAATTGGCGTATCTCGCTGATTTACATATTTCTCAGCGTAAATCAGCGAGAACGCCCCCCGCGCCATTTTTAAATTGCAGGTAAGATCCGACGATGTAACACAGTTACACCTGTCGGATCTTAGGCATATCTATGCGTAACTGATTCTATGAATCAGGCGCATAGATACGACCGGCCTAAGTCAGAGATACGACGGAGTATCTGGAGATACACCGTCGTATCTCTCTCTGAATCTAGCCCAATAGATCTACTTCAGTACCACCAGATCCCTGCAGCAACAATAGACCCCCACCAGTAACAACAGATCCACTTTAGCTCCACTAGACCCCTCCAGTAGCAATAGACCCCCCATCAACAACAGATCAATTCCAGCATCAATAGATCCTTCAGCGGCCAGCGACACCAGATCCTGTCCAATACAGCAGATCCCCTGCAACATAAGAGCCCTTGAGCAACAATAGCCCCCCCCCCCCAGCAAAACTAACCCTCCTAATCACAACAGAACCCCCCCCCCAGCAATAATGGACCCCCAAAAACACTACACTCCCCCAGCAGCCAGTATTAATAGACCCTCCAGCATACCCTAGCACCCCGTGCCAGTACAAACATTCAGTGATGGAGATGCTTTCCTCGGCATTCCCACTGAATAGAAGACTTGATTGGTTCTGAAAACATTAATGAATGAGTTCCCATTTAAATGTTAATGATGCCACAGAAACATTTATCCATCAACTTGATGGAACAATTGATCTTCTGCAGTTTCAACGTTTTCTGGGATCTGTGGACGGATCATCTGTGGCTGAAGTTCCACCTTAAAGGAACCTGCCCCAGCGGCGGTTCGTCCATAGAGGGCGCTGGAGCGCCGCCCCCTCTGGCTCTCGCACAGCCACTGAAATACATAGATTTATGCATTGCATGAATCTACTGTATGTATTTTCGTCGCTGTCGCCCACTATTCAGATGGCCGGATGCTGAGCGCCGGCCATCTGAATAACGGCAGCTGGTTGGCTGTGTGAAAGTGCCTATCAGAGCCAGCGGCCTTAGGCTGTAGTCGGCTTCCTGAATGCTTATCCTCGGGACGTACCGGCGGTGCGTTCCTTGGATAAGACTGACAGGCGTCTCAGCCAATCAGGTTCACCGGTTCTGGTTATCGGTAACCTGATTGGCTGAAGCGTCATCGAGGGACGGTAGAAGCACGGCCGAACCCAGAAAGGTAAGTGCCAGGCGAGGGGGGGGGGGGGGAGGGGGCATTTTACAGGTCACAGTGGCAGCATTTAACTGGACACAGTGGCGACAATTGCGGGGGCAGAGTGGCTACAATTGCTGGGCACAGTGGTAACAATTGATGGCACATACAGGTCACAGTGGCAGCATTTTACTGGGCACAGTGGCGACAATTGCGCGCCACAGTGGCTACAATTGCTGGGCACAGTGGTAACAATTGATGAGCACAGTGGTAACAATTGATGGCACATACAGGTCACAGTGGCAGCATTTTACTGGGCACAGTGGCGACAATTGCAGGGCACAGTGGCGACAATTGTGGGGAACAGTGGCTACAATTGATGGGCACAGTGGTAACAATTGATGGCACAGTGATAACAATTGATGGCACAGTGGTGACAATTGATGGCATGGCATAGTGGTGACAATTGATGGCACAGTGGCTGTGTTTGATGGCATGGCACAGTGACTGCGTTTGATGGCATGACAAAGTGGTGACAATTGTAGGCACAGTGGCTGCGTTTGATGGCATGGCACAGTGGTGACAATTGATGGCACAGTGACTGCATTTGATGGCATGGCACAGTGGCTGCGTTTGATGGCATGGCACAGTGGTGACAATTGATGGCACAGTGACTGCATTTGATGGCATGGCACAGTGGCTGCGTTTGATGGCATGGCACAGTGGTGACAATTGATGGCACAGTGGTTGCGTTTGATGGCATGGAACAGTGGCTGCGTTTGATGGCATGGCACAGTGGTGACAATTGATGGCACAGTGGCTGCATTTGATGGGCACAGTGAGGCTGCAATTGTTTTTTTTTTTTTTTTTTCGTTTGCGCCCACCCAAAAATTTTGAGCACCAGCCACCACTGTCCTGCCCTCCATGTGAGCTACTTGTTCTAGTGAAGGATAATTCTGTATTTGAGGGGCAGGAAATCACCCCATTACACCTTTTTTGATTTACGGAAGACTAAATCTGCAGCACATGTGCCCTCCCCTGCTCGCTCTCCCAGACACAGTTGGCGGAGTTCTGTTCCACATTTAGGTGATGAAAACCTCGGAGTTCTATGAACGTAATCTGAGGAAAGGTTCATTGTCAGAGGCGGCTACTTCCCTGAATGTGAAGAGACCGACATGGAAAGATCTCTGTGTACAAAGAAGAATCCAATCCAAGGACTAGGGATGAGCCGAACACCCCCCCCCCCCCCCCAGTGTTCGCAGCAGAACATGCGAACAGGCAAATAATGTGTGCGAACACCGGTAAAGTCTATGGGACACGAACGTAAAAAATCAAAAGTGTTTGTTTTAAAGGCTTATATGCAAGTTATTGCCATAAAGTGTTTGGGGGCCCGGGTCCTGCCCCAGGGGACATGTATCAATGCAAAAAAAAGTTTTAAAAACTACCTTTTTTCAGGAGCAGTGACTTTAATAATGTTTAAAGTGAAACAATAAAAGTGAAATATTCCTTTAAATATGGTGCCTGGGGGTCCCCTTAGTCTGCCTGTAGAGTAGCGCATCTTTCCCTATGTTCATAACAGTACCACAGCACAATTACATTTCTAGAGGAAATGTTTTTATTTAAAACTGCTTGCGGCTTTAATGTATTGTCGGATCTCTGCAATATACATACAATATACATACACAATATTCATAAAAATCATTGAAAAAAACTGCGTGGTTTCCCCACCAAAATCCATACCAGACCCTTATCCAAGCAGGCCGCAGGAAAAGGGGGGACTAGAGAGCACCCATCCCCTCCTGAACCCTACCAGGCCACATGCCCTCCACAATGGGAGGGTGCTTTGGGGTCCCCCCCCCCAAAACACCTTGATGGGGACAAGGGCCTCATCCCCACAATCCTTGCCCGGTGGTTGTGGGGGGGGGGGTTATCAGAATCTGAAAGCCACCCTTAACAAGGGGGCCCCCAGATCCCGCCTCCCCCTATGTAAATGGATATCGGGTACATTGTACCCCTACACCCAAAAAAATTTAAAAACGTTTTTGACAATTCCTTTATTAAAAAAAAAGTACCCTGCAATGTAACTCCATCTTCAATCACAGCGCTGATGACCGAATTTTTTTTTAATTGAACAACTCTGCCTCGATGGGGGGCATCCCAGCGACTGCAGCCTTTTCGCAATGACAGCTGTTATATAGCCGAGGGCGGGATACCCGGTGACGTAACCGGGTGACCCCGCCCCTTTTGACATCATGTGACCTGACTTGTTACCTGATACCCAATCACATGGGGGGCTGGGATCTGGGGGCCATCTTGTTAAAGGGGGCTTCCAGATTTAGATAAGCCCCCCACCTGCAGACCCCCACAACCACCGGGCAAGGGTTGTGGGGAAGAGGCCCTTGTCCCCATCAATTTTTCCAGGTTGCGTGCTCGGATAAGGGCCTGGTATGAATGTTAGGGAGACTCCCACCCCATTTTTTGTTTTATTTTGGACGCGGGGTTCCCCTTAATATCCATACCAGACCTGAAGGGCCTGGTATGGATTTTAGGGGGGCCATACGCCATTTTTTTTATTTTGGTGTGGGGTTCTCCTTAATATTCATACCAGACCTGAAGGGCCTGGTAATGGACTGGGAGGGGGAATTCACACTGTTTTTTTCACAGATTTGTATCTGTATTACCGGGATCCGACAATTACAGCCGCTAACAGTTTCAATGAAATTTCTTCCTTTAAAAATGTAATTTTGCTTTTCTTATTTTGCTATGTAAGCAGCCCCTGAGCCATAATTGGCCAAAGGCACCCTGCCTTTGGCCAATCATGGGTCTCACAGCAGAGCACGCTGCGATTGGACAAAGCATGCAGGTCAGGTGCATGCTTTGGCCAATCAGCTGCCGTAAATGCACTGCGATCTCACAGTGCATTGACGGTCTCGCAGTTCATTATGGAGCTTTCCGCGGGTGCTCCAATTTCCCACAAACTATTCCACATCTTGATCTAGAGCAGTGGTTCTCAACCTGGGGGTCGGGACCCCCTTGGGGGTCGAATGAGGATTTGCCAGGGGTCACCAAATCCTGGTCTGTTCCTGAAGCCTGCATCACTCTCCCAGCCTTTTTGCTATCCCTGGAGCCTGTAGCCACCCAGCTGGGCTGTTCCTGGAACCCGCAGCTGCCCACTCAGCCTCTTCGCAGGCGCCCATTCAGTTCACGGCATGTCTGGGGGCAAAGACTAGGGGTCAGCTGACTGGTAAGGCATGTGAAGTGGGAGGGGCTGGAGGAGACCCTATCTCCTGATTTCAGCATAGGTGTCACTGCTATGAGACACCACAAAGTCGGAAACACAGTGAAGCCGGAGGCACAGTAAGTGACAGTACCTGTGATTATAGTTGCCATTAAAAGGACTCGGGGAGTGCTAAATATCTGTGGGTTAGGGGCGCAAATTACTTATCTTGCCTTGCCTAACAACCCACGCTATGAAAATTATTTTACTGTTAGGGGTCCCCACAACTTGGGAAATTTCATCAAGGGGTCACGGCACTAGAAGGTTGAGAACCACTGATCTAGAGGAAGATGAATTATAATCAGACGGTTGAAAAGAAAGAGGAAACTCCTCTTCAAATTCATTTGTGTTTTTAAATGGGGGTCACCAGGTTCAATCAGCAGCCATCTGTATATAGGAAGGAAATACTCTATTGTAGATATATATATATACACTATGGGCCAGATTCTCAAAAAAGATACAACGGTGTATCTCAAGATACACCGTCGTATCTCTGTTTTGGCCCCGGGTATCTATGCGTCTGATTCCTAGAATCATTTACGCATAGATACGGCGTAGATCCGACAGGTGTAAGTCACTTACACCGTCGGATCTTAGATGTAATTCTACGCTGGCCGCTAGGTGGCGTTTACGTTGATTTCTCATTTGACTATGCAAATGAGCCTGATACGCCGATTCCCGAACGATTTTGCGCCGCCTTGTCGCCGTTTACGTCGTTTCCGTAAGCGTAAGGTTACCCCTGCTATATGAGGGGTAACCTTACGTAAGTCCGCCGTATGCCATGTTAAGTATGGCGTCGTCTTTTTCCGTCGCTTACGTCGTTTTACTAAGTCGTTCGCAAATAGGACTTTACGTCAATGACGCTCACGTCAGCTTCATTGACGTTTTCCGTCGTGATCTGGAGCATGCGCACTGGGCTATTTTTACGGCGCGGGGGCGCCCTTAATTTAAATACAAGCCGCCCCCTTTGAATTACGCGGCCATACGCCGGGCCATTTACACTACGCCGTCGCAAATTACGGAGCAAATGCTTGGAGAATACGGCACTTGCTCCAGTAAGTTGTGGCGGAGTAGTGTAAATGGCTTACACTACACCGCCGCAAATTCTATGTGAATCTGCCCCTATATCTGTACATACAGTACTGTGCAAAGGTTTAAGGCAGGTGTGAAGAAATGCTGCACCAAAGTTTGCACTTTTCAGTTTTAGTAAATTAACCCCATCATGCTTCCTTCCCTTCCACATCGGGAGATGTCCAGCAGTTCCATTAGCACAGAACTGGCGAAAACCAGTAGGGCCCAGGTAAACCCACCTACTGTCCAGAGACGTTTGGCCAGAAGTGGTATTCATGGAAGAATTGCGGCCAAAAAAACCATACCTCCGACATGGAAACAAATCTAAGTAACTCACCTATGCAGAAAAATATAGGAACTGGGGTGCAGATGCTCTGGACTGATGAGTCAACATGTGAAATATTTGGCTGTAGTAGGAGGCAGTTTGTCGGCAGAAAGGTACAATTATGAGTGTCTGCAGCCAACTGTGAAGCATGGTGGAGGTTCCTTGCAAGTTTGGGGCTGCAATTGTGTCCTCAATGCTAAGAAATACAAGCAGATACTTCTCCATCATGCCATATCATCAGGGAGGCATGTGCTCTATTTCTACCAAAATGTGTACACACAGCCTCCTTTTTGGCCATACCATCCCTAACTTATTACTACCATTCTCCATCCGATCCCCATGGCTGGAATTACTAAGGAAATCCATTCTTGAGCAATCAAAATTTTCTAGGAAAAACTAGAAAGAGTTGTCCAGCAGGAGTGTAATCTAATGATTTAGGAAGGAGCAGATGCTTCTCGGTGCCAATTGTTCATCTCTACTTTAGAAAGCAGTCAGTAAAGGGAGACAGTCCTTACCATCCTCGTAGTTTTTTAGATAGTCATCAGGTCCAGGTCCTCTGTTTTTTGCCGGGTTCTTGACATTCTGGAATTGTAAGAAATCTGTTCTTGGGCCACCAAACCTCAGGTAAGCTGGAGCCAGACCTCGCGCTAGAGTCACAAGCCTTTTGGAACTGGAGAAATAGAAAGAAATGTTTATTAGAAAGGTTCAATAACGCTAGATAGAAAAATGTATGTAATGGGAAAGATCTCTCCTCCCATTTCTCTTCTTCTCAATCTCTCCTTCCCGGTCTCTCCTCCCTGATCTTTCCTTCTTGATCTCTCTTTCCTGATGTCTTCTCCATGATCTCTCCTTCCTGATCTCTCCTCCCTGATCTCTCCTTCCTGATCTCTTCTTCCTGATCTCTTCTCCCTGATCTCTCCTTCCTGATCTCTCCTTCCTGATCTCTTCTTCTCAATCTCTCCTTCCCAATCTCTCCTCCCTGATCTCTACTCCCTGATCTCTCCTCCCTGATCTCTCCTTCCTGATCTCTTCTCCCTGATCTCTCCTCCCTGATCTCTCCTTCCTGATCTCTTCTTCCTGATCTCTTCTCCCTGATCTCTCCTTCCTGATCTCTTCTTCCTGATCTCTTCTCCCTGATCTCTCCCTCCTGATCTCTCCTTCCTGATCTCTTTTCCCTGATCTCTCCTTCCTGATCTCTCCTTCCTGATCTCTTCTCCCTGATCTCTCCTTCTTGATCTCTCCTCATCGATCTCTCCTCTCCGATCTCTCCTCCTCAATCTCTCCTCCCCATTTCTCCTCCCCAATCTTTCCTCTTTGATATCTCCTCCCCGATCTCTCCTCCTTGATCTCTCCTCCCCGATCATTCCTCCTTGATCTCTCCTCCCCGATCTCTACTCCTTGATCTCTCCTCCTCAATCTCTCATCCCCATTTCTCCTCCCCAATCTTTCCTCCTTGATCTCTCCTCCCCGATATCTCCTCCTTGATCTCTCCTCCTTGATCTTTCCTCCCCAATCTATCATGCCTGATCTCTCTTCCTCGATCTCTCCTCCCCAACTGTTCCTCCCTGATCTCTCCTCCCGATCTTTCCTCCCCAATCTCTCCTCATTGATCTCTCCTTCCAGATCTCTCCTCTCCGATCTCTCCTTTTGAATCTCTCCTCCCCTATATCTCCTACCTGATTTCTTCTTCTCAATCTCTCCTTCCCGATCTCTCCTGCCGTATATCTCCTCCCTGATATCTTCTCCCAGTCTCTCCTCCTCGATCTCCCCTCCCCAATCTCTCCTCTCCGATCTCTCCTCCTCGATCTCTCCTCTCTGATCTTTCTTTATTGATCTTTCCTCCTGATCTCTCCTCCTCAATCTCTCCTCTCGAAATCACCTCTCCTCGATCTTTGTTCCTTGATCTCTCCTCCCTAATCTCTCCTTCCTGGTCTTTCTTTCTTGATACCTTCCCCAAATCTCTCCTCCCCGATCTCTAATCCCCAGTCTCTCTTCCTCTATCTCTACTCCCCAATCTCACCTCCCCAATCTCTCCTCCTAGATCTTTCCTCTCCAAACTCTCCTCTCTTAACCCCCCTCCTTGTTCTCCTCCCCCCAATCTCTCCTCTTTGATCTCTCCTCCCCAATCTCTCCTCTGCACTGTCCTGTCATGTCTCTTCCTCTCCGTCAGAATTCTCCTGGGGTTCAGCCATTGGCTCCATACTGTTACTTATCACTAAGGTATACATTCCCTTCCTTTGGCCTCCAGTTCCAAGATATGCTTATTAATTCCAGGTCTACCTATCCACCTTTGACTTCTCCCTCAATCATGGCAACCATTGCTCATGGTTCATTTCTCCATGGATGTCTGCACTAAAACTTCCCTTGACTCATCCTTGGCTCTTCTCCATTTCTCACACCCAGATCATCGATAACTGCTGATAATTCTACATCAAAGACAAAATCCGCAGCTTCCTAACTCAAAAGACTGCTACATTTCTAGTCTCTGACCTCAAAGTTTCTCATTTCAACAACTGCAACTTCTTTGCTGCTATCTGGTTGTACAATAATGTAGCGCTACCCCACAGGAGCTGCTTGGTATGTTGGGTTCTTTGGTCTCAACTCTAGGAACAACCTTATCCCTACTGACACACCAGGTTGAGTGAAGAAGAACAAAAACTTATAAGAGCACAAATATAAATATCTTGCATACAACTAAGCTGTAGCACCAGGGAATAAGCACCAGAATGATCAACTGGAAGTAAAGTGAGTATATTGTCACAGATTAAAGTGAGACTAAAGGCTGAAGCACCTGCTGGACACAGAGAGCCGACTTGGGAGCGGGCACGCACAAGTGCTTTCATAGCAAGCGGCTTGCTATAGGAGCACATGGCAGGGGGGGCAGGCAGAGCACCGACAGGGGACCCAAAAAGAGAAGGGTCGGGGCTGCTCTATGCAAAACCATTACAGAGTAGGTAAGTATGACATGTTTGTTATTTTTTTTCCTTTACAAACTTTAAGGTAAATGACAACGCATACAGGTGGAAGAATCAGTTCACTCACAGTAATCTAACCAATGTAATTACTAGGTTATAGCAGTTTAATATAGACTATTGTACCAGTAAAGCAAAGTTAACCCAACAATAAACAGTATCAGTAGCAAACAGTATAAGCAACAACGAATAATTATATGGTAGCTTCTCTGCAACAGTACCACTTCAGATTGCACTCTATATAACTGTACATCTATTTATGTCCCCAGAAAGGTAACTCTAGTTGTGAGTGATTAAAGGGGTTGTAAAGGTACAATTTTAAGCAAAGTCCCTAAAGCAGACAGTTCGTAGGCAGCTCTAAACCCTAAGCCGGCTAATGGTGGGGTCCAGTATTTAAGGTGGTGCATGTGAGTACAGTCCCTTCAACCTTTGCGTGCAGTGATAGAAGCCACTAAGCGGATGGACAGTGTCTCTATAATCTCAGTTTCTGCTAGCAGCCGTAAATCAATAGCAGCAGTGGCCTTTCACCAGGCCTGACGATAAAGCAGACCTCAATGCAGTTCCTCAGGTGTCAGCAACCATAGCAGCACTGCACCTGGAGAACTTTGGTCCCAGCACACAGGTCCTTATATTCTAGCAGGCAATTTAGAACATTGGAAAACACTCTCTGGTCTCCTTGTATCCTTTTGGGAGTCTATATTTGGGGGAAGTCCATCACTCCCAGGGGCGGACTGACAACTCATGGGGCCCCCGGGCAATGGAAGATTATGGGGCCCCTGGGATTACAGATGGCCACCACGCCAGGAGGCAGTGCAGAGGCGGGGAAGCTAAAATCTCAGGATTTTCACATCAAAAGCATGTCAGTTTCAGACCTATCAGGGACAGATGTAAAAAAAACACAGATTTTTACATACTGTCCCTGGTTTTATTGAGCCTGGCAACCCTGGTGGGCCCCCTAGTGGCATGGGGCCCTCGGGCAGTGCCCGAGAGCCCCAATGGTCAGTCCGCCCCTGATCACTCCATTTACTCTTATGCAATGTTCAGTGTGGCCTGCATCACAGTCTCTCAAATCCTTCATTTCCACCAGCTCCCTCTGCTGGATGGATGCTGAATGGCAAAGAAAGCCAGCATAAAAGTCTTGTATAGGCACACAAAGCATCTGTAGCACAGTGCCTTTATAGTTGCCTCCTCCTGCTAACTATGCACCTGGCTACACTAACATACTCTCATCTTCAATTAATCTATTACAAATGCTCCTCCAAGCACACACTGGCTTCATTCTATTCCATTTATAGCACTGTGCTTTAACTACAAAACCATTCACAACCAATGTGCTCCATGTACCTTTGACCCTGCCAGCAAATATTCCGCCATCAATGTTCCTCTACTGACCTCCTCAATCGCACCATCATCCCATGCTAGTCTATAATATTTGTCCTAGAAGCTCCCGTTGTTAGCAATTCTCTTCTCCACCTCCACCTTCTCCCTGTGTACAGCCACCCGATTACTTTTACAGTGCTGCAGAGACCTCCATCCCACCCCAAGTCGCCCGCTGCCATTCCCGGGCTTCCTTGTTCCACAATGGGGGCCCAGGACCATGATAAGCGGTTGAGCCCGTTGTCCACAGAGTTGATGGAGCAACATCTGTTGAATGCAGCTGGAAGTGATGTGGATTTTGTCACTTCCAAATACGGAAAGATTTCTTCACAGTAAGAGCTGTGAAAATGTGGAACAGACTCCCTCCAGAGGTGGTTCTGGCCAGCTCAGTAGATTGCTTTAAGAAAGGTCTGGACACTTTCCTAAATGTACAGAATATAACTGAGTACTAAGATTTGTAGGTAAAGTTGATCCAGGGACAAAATAAAATAAAAAAGGGCATACTGTACATGGTGGAAGTATAAAGAATATGATCTTATATACATGTTATTTGGGTGAACCTCCGCTTTAAGTAGATCACAATCGCATGTAACACTGATGACCTCCACACGAATCTCCACCAGGGAAAGCGTTATAGGGATGGTTGCCTCATTCAATATACCATTGCAAGATGTGCCATATAAAAAAAAGAGGAATACTCGCATAGCATAAAATCCTAGGTGCATTTATTTAGTCACATAAAAGTGCGCACTCAATGGGGACGTGGTCACGGGATACGGGCGGCGTCCTAATCCACCGCTTATAAACAGTACTAAGAGTCATAACCTTGCTGTGAGTCCAGGAAGGCCGCACTAGCACCATTTTTATTAATGGAACACAGAAGGGAAGAAAATTTTTAACTAATGAAGATATAAAAACAGGCGAGCTGGGACACCCACCATACCGTAGTAATCCTAACAAGGCACTATGCCATCCACTTTATTAAAATTAGGTATTACTCGGCTGAAATGCATAACAAAAAATAAATAAATATTAAAAATATTATTCAGAGGGATCTGATAGTTAACGCACATCAACAACTCTCAAAGCCTGAATATCAAGATGTGATTCAAATAAACTGATTATACCAAAATAATCACATTAAAATTAAAAAGGGCCATCCGCCATTGCTGTTGCAGCGACGGAACTGAACAAAAAGGGACCCCTACAAACATTAATACCAAGACAAGCTTGCAATGTATTAATTAGACAAAGGCAATGATAGTATATCGCCATATAGTTAATAGTACTATCAGGCCTCGTACACACGGCCGAGGAACTCGACGTGCCAAACACATCGAGTTCCTCGGCCAGTTCAGCACTGAAGCCGCCGAGGAGCTCGGCGGGGCGAGAGCTCCCATAGAACAACGAGGAAATAGAGAACATGTTCTCTATTTCCTCGCCGAGCTCCTCGTCGGCTTCCTCGGCCGAAAGTGTACACACGGCCGGGTTTCTCGGCAGAATTCAGCCAGAAACTCGGTCGGAAGCTGAATTCTGCCGAGGAAACTGGTCGTGTGTACGGGGCCATATATGTACCCGGCCACTCGGGACTCACATCAAGTTCACATACCCTCGTATATTAACTAATATGGCCACTCACCAGCAAGGGTGAGGGTACAAATTGTGACTAATAGTAAAAAGAATCAATAAAATACATGAAAAAACAATATATATATATAAAAAACCTTACGAGTTATCAATAAAACAATTGATGTCAACATCAATATTTCAGCCAAAAGGGGTATAACATTTGAGTTTATATACCCATACCATTTCTAGCTTCGAAATGCTCCTAACCAAGTTACTACCCCTCCAGTGGGGGTTAAATTTGTCAATACCTAAAAAAATGGTGTTGGTTGGGTCCCTCTTGTGCACAGCTAAATAGTGGTTCGACAATGAGTGTTTAGTATAACCCCTCCTGATGTTATTAATATGCTCATTCAGGCGTACCTGCAGTGGGCGCTTGGTCCTGCCCACATATTGCAGGCCGCATGGGCACTGCAGCATGTACACAACTCCAACCGTGGAGCAGGTAATGATATTGATAAAAAGTTACAAATACAGAAGGCGAATCTCTCTAACGGGGGCACAGACAGCAATAAAAAACAGACAGGGGTTCTAATCCATCTCCACTCCATACAAAACAAAAAAAAAAGTTTTGACTATAGTTCTACTTTAACCACTTCCTGCAAAATCACGTACCTATACGTCATTTTGAGCAAGGGGAATTTTGAAAAAACAACAACAATATTTTTTACTTTCTGCTATAAAACATATCCAATAAAAAACATAGAAAAAAGTCAAAGTTTTGGCCAATATGTATTTTGCTCCTTTTTTTTTTTTTTTACTACTAATGGCATCGATCAGTGACTTAAAACGGGACTGTGATATTGCAACGGACAATCTGACACTAACTGAAGCTGGGGGGGTGATTAACACTGACATCACCAATGACACTAATACAGCAGTCAGTGATAATACACTGTCACTGTACTAATGACACTGTCTGGGAAGGGGTAACATCTGGGGCAATAAAGGGGTTAAATATGCGCCTAACCATGTGTAATGTGTATTTGGGAGTGCACCACGCTGTGTGCTCCCAGCACAGAGACCAGGGTCTCACTGAGATATTTTAGTCCAAATATAGGATCTGATGTCTTTTTGACCCCAGATCTCATATTTAAGAGGACCTGTCATGCTTTGTTCGATTACAAAGCATACACGTACACACGGTCAAGACAAAATCTCCTTGTTCTCAAACGCGGTAACGTACAACACATACAATGGCAGGGGAAGGTCGATTCCACTGGCACAACCCTGGGGGCTGCTTTTGCTAATCTCATGTTACTGCGTGTTAAGTAAAAGTTTGGTAAGAGACGATTTGCACTTATCTCCATTACAAATGCTACTTTTACTCCCATCTCATACTTTATTCTGAGCATGCGCGGGTTTCTTAGCATACACACGCTCGAGTTTCTCGTCGAAAACCAGCCCGACGAGGAAATTGAGACTCCCGTCTAGGTAAAAAAGAGAACCTCGACAGTTTCCTCGATGAAAAACATACACACGACCGTTTTCCTCGGCAAAAAAAGCTCTCCCAACAAGTTTCTTGATGGATTCTGTCGAGTTTCTCGGTCGTGTGTACGAGGCTTCAGAGTGAGAGCAATAATTCTAGCTCTAGATCTCCTCTGTAACTCAAAACATGCACCCTGTAGAATTTTTTAAACGTCGCCTATGGAGATTTTTAAGGGTAAGAGTTTGTCGCCATTCCACGAGCGGGCGCAATTTTGAAGCGTGACATGTTGGGTATCAATTTACTCGGCTTAACATTATCTTTTACAATATAAAAATAAATTGGGCTAACATTACCGTTGTCTTATTTTTTTTATAAAAAAAAGTGTGTTTTTGCCAAAAAAGTGTGCTTGTAAGACTGCTGCTGCGCAAATACGGTGTGACAAAAAGTATTGCAATGACCGCCATTTTATTCTCTAGGGTGTTAAGAAAAAAATATATAACGCTTGGGGGTTCTAAGTAATTGTATAGCAAAAAAAATAGGGCCAGATTCAGGAACAATTACGGTGGCGTAACGTATCCCCTTTACGTTACTCCGCCGCAAGTTTTCGTCGTAAGTGCTTGATTCACAAAGCACTTGCGTGTAAACTTGCGGCGGCGTAGCGTAAAGCCATCCGGCGCAAGCCCGCCTAATTCAAATGCGGGGGGGACCATTTAAATTAGGCGCGTTCCCGCGCCGAACATACTGCGCATGCTCCATTTTGAAATTTCCCGCCGTGCTTTGCGCGAAATGACGTCGCCCCGACGTAATGTTTTGAACGGCGACGTGCGTAACGTACTTTCGTCTTCAGGGACGACTTACGCAAAAAAATTCAAAATTTGAAATTCGACGCAGGGACGACGGCCATACTTTAACATGGGCTGTCTATTGTTACACCACCTAAATAGCATCCGTAACTTTGCGACGCGAAAAGCCGACTAGCGACGACGTAAGAGAATGTGAAGAACGCGTGTACCTTCGTGGATCGCCGTAAACAGCTAATTAGCATACCCGACGCAGAAAACTACGTGATCTACACCCAGCGGCGGGCGAAGTATTGCATCCTAAGATCCGAAGGCGTACGCCTGTCGCATCTTAGCCAAATGCCGTTGTATCTTGTTTGTGAATTACAAATAAAGATACGACGCTGCAAATTTGAAAGTACGCCGGAGTATCAGCAGATACTCCGGCGTACTTCTTCTGTGAATCTGGCCCATGTTCTCTATCTAAACTCCGAATTCATCGGAATTACTCCAATGGGGCATACACACGGTCGGAATTTTTCCATGGAAAATGTCCGTCTGACTTTTTCCATCGGAAATTCCGATCGTGTGTACGGGGCTTTACTGTTTCTTTTTCACTTCCAAGTGCGAACACGTTTTGTACCTAAAGTTCTTAACCTCCCTGGCGGTATGATTCTTTCAGAAAAAACATGCTGAAAGCGGTACCATTATTTGCAAGGAAATTTGGCGTTTTATACTGTTGGTCTGTAATTTTTAGAAATAACTCACTTAAATCTGACCAAACAAGATTCTAATATGCATCCCGGGTATGACATTTTTTTAAAAATAAAATTATAAATTTTAATATAATAAATAATTATAAATAATTATAACAAATAATAATATAATTATAATAAAAATTATTCAATAATGTAATCAAATCAAAATCACTGAAATTTTCTCAGATGCAGAATTGTCGCTGTCATTATTTTTATTTTTTTTATGACTAATTTCCCCACAAATCACTATCGCACAATTCTGCAAGTGATTATAATTTATTATCGCTGTTTTTTAGCTGATCTAAAACTATTTTTGACATAAAGGGACACTTTTGGTTGCTATGGACAATCTACAGTTTTCAGGGAGAAAGAAACGTTTTTATTATATAAAAGTACATGCAGGACACTGGGCAGACCACTAGGGACAAGGGGGGTGTGTATTTTTTACATACAGTACTGTAATCTATAAGAGTACAGTATACTGTATGTATTGTGTTTGTTTACGTTTTTTGAATTTGGCGCCGTTCTCCGCTCCCGTGCGTCGTAACGTCGCAGGGAACGGAGATCAGCGGCACAGGAGGACGCTGTGTGAATCGAGCGAGGTCCCGCTCGCTCACACAGCGCGGTGGCATCGCTGGATCCAGGGACAAGGTAAGTAAACAGTGCCTGTGGATCTAGCGAGGCAAGCCCGAGTCTGACTCGGGGTTACCGCTCGCAGCAGGAAAATCTAACCCCGAGTCAGACTCGGGAATACCGCCAGGCAGGTTAATAAAGACATATTGAAATTAAAAACTCTGTAAACCAGCAGAGAAGTTTCTGTAAGGCCCCGTACACACGACCAGTTTCCTCGGCAGAATTCAGCTTCCGACCGAGTTTCTGGCTGAATTCTGCCGAGGAAACTGGCCGTGTGTACACTTTCGGCCGAGGAAGCCGACGAGGACCTCGGCGAGGAAATAGAGAACATGTTCTCTATTTCCTCGTTGTTCTATGGGAGCTCTCGTCCCGCCGAGCTCCTCGGCGGCTTCAGTGCTGAACTGGCCGAGGAACTCGATGTGTTTGGCACGTCGAGTTCCTCGGCCGTGTGTACGAGGCCTAAGGGTTCTGAGAATCAGAGCGATATCTGATCACAAGCCTCCATGGAATCCCAATAAGAAGGATCATCATCCCATTAAACTCTATAACCAACGGGTCAATGTGGGGACACACGACGAGGGGAGATGACCTTCCCATAAAACAAAGCATTCTGCGGGTAAGTTATCATCTCTGTGTGATACCAGAACTTTCCGCAGAGAACCGCGCAATCCGCTGAACTACCTGAGAAAACAACTGACAACCATCTATGGAAAGGGACATCAGAGGAAGGATTGGGGGATGGGATCCTGAGAACATCATATAAACACAACGTGACTTATTGTGACAAGGAGTACAAAGAAAAGGTGTCGTCTGCAGCAACCAGATGAAGGGTCCAAAAAAGGCAGAAGGAAAACAAGAAGATGAAGAGCTGCTGAAGGCAATAGATCTGTACATTAGATTGTAAGCTCTCCGGAGCAGGGCCCTCCTAACCCCCTTATACTGAATTGTATTGGATCTGTACCAACTCCCTTTACTCTGTATAGTGCTGTGCAAACTCTATAGAAAACCTGCATTATAATATTTTTGGACTTTCTATAATAGAAATAATAATGACAACAACAAGAACGATAATAACAATAATAAAAAGAAGAAGATGAAGAACAACAAGAACAATACAAATAAGAGGAAGAACAACAACAAGAACGATAATAACAATAATAAAAAGAAGAAGATGAAGAACAACAAGAACAATACAAATAAGAGGAAGAACAACGATAATAACAATAAGAAGAAGATGAAGAACAACAACAAAGATAACAATAAGAAGAAAAACAACAACAAAAAGAACCATAAAAACAATATTAAAAAGAAGAAGATAAAGAACAACAACAAAGATAACAATATGAGGAAGAAGAAGAACAACAACAACAAGAACCATAATAACAATAATAAAAAGAAGAAGATGAAGAACAACAACAATGATAACAGTAGGAAGGAGAACAACAACAATGATAACAGTAGGAAGGAGAACAACAATAACAATAATTATAGGAAGAAGAACGAGAACGATAATAACAAAAACAAGAAGGACAACAACAATGATAACAATAAGAGGAAGAAGAAAAGGAAAGACAATGATAATAACAATAATAATAATAATAATAATAATAATAATAATAGGAAGAACAGAAGCAATATCAAACAATAAGAAGAAGAAGAACAATCACAATAATAACAATAAGAGGAAGAAGAAGATGAAGAACAATGATAACAATAAGAGGAAGAAGAACAACAACAAGAACGATAATAACAATAATATAAATAAGAAGATGAAGAACAACAACAACAATGATAACAGTAAGAAGGAAAACAACAACAAGAACAATAATAGCAATAATAATAGTAAGAAGATGAACAAGAACGATACTAACAACAATAACAATAACAATGTATATGTATAGGAAGAAGAACAGCAACTATAATAACAATAACAAAACGGACAACAGCAACAACAATGATAACAATAATGCCCTGTACACACGATCGGTTCACCCGATGAAAACGGTCTGATGAATTTTTTCATCAGATATCCAATGAAGCTGACTTTCATCAGTCTTGCCTACACACCATCACTTAAAAAAACCATCGTGTCAGAACGCGGTGACGTAAAAAACAACGACGTGCTGAGAAAAATGAAGTTCAGTGAGTGAGTGAATTACTTATATAGCGCTACAAATGCGAACTGAATCGCCTCAAGGCACTTGGCATCCATTTTCCTTCAGTTTGACCCTCAGAATAGATGGGTCTTTCGTTTTTTTTCTGAAGGCCAGGTCAATGCTTCCAAGTATGCGTCGACTTGATTCTGAGCATGCGTGGATTTTTAACTGATGGACATGCCCACAGACGATCGTTTTTTCTATCGTTTTTTTAACCATCAGATAATTTTAAAAACAAGTTCCTAGTTTTTTCACCGATGGATAAAAAAACGATGGGGCCCACACACGGTCAGTTCGTCTAAAGAAAACGGTCCATTAGACCGCTTTTATCAGACGAACCGATCGTGTGTACGCGGCATAAGAGGAAGAAGAAGACGAAGGACAATGATAAAGACAATAATAATAATAATGATAGGAAGAAGAACAGAAGCAATAATAAAAATAATAAGAAGAAAAATCTCAATAATAACAATAAGAGGAAGAAGAACAGCAACAATGATAATAACAATAAGAAGAAAAATAAGATGAAGGACAACAACAACAACAATAATAACAATAAGAGGAAGAAGAACAACAAGAAGAATGATAATAACAACAATAAAAATAAGAAGATGAAGAACAACAACAATGAAAACAGTAAGAAGGAGAACAACAACAATGAAAACAATAAGAAGGAGAACAACAACAAGAACAATAATAATAGTAAGAAGAAGAACAAGAACGATACTAACAACAATAACAATAATTATAGCAATGATAATAACAATAACAAGAAGAACAACAACAATGATAACAATAAGAGGAAGAAGAAGACGAAGGACAATGATAATAACAATAATAATGATAGGAAGAAGAACAGAAACAATAATAACAATAAGAAGAAGAAGAACAATCACAGTGATAACAATGAGAGGAAGAACAACAAGAATGATAATAACAATAATAAAAAGAAGAAGATGAAGAAGAACAACAACAATGATAATAGTAAGAAGGAGAACAACAAGAACAAATATACCATTAATAATAGGAAGAAGGAGAACAAGAATGATACTAAGAACAATAACAATAATTATAAGAACAAGCACAGCAACGATAATAACAATAACGAAAGAGGAACAACAACCATGATAACAATAAGAGGAAGAAGAAGAAAGACAATGATAATAGCAATAATAATAATAGGAAGAAGAACAGAAACAAGAAGAAGAAGAAGAAGAAGAAGAAGAAGAAGAAGAAGAAGAAGAAGAAGAAGAAGAAGAAGAAGAAGAAGAAGAAGAAGAAGAACAGAAACAATAATAACAATAAAAAGAAGAAGAAGAACAACAACAACAACAATCACTATGATAACAATAAGAAGAAGAACAGCAACAATAATAATAATAATAATAATAATAATAATAGGAAGATGAAGAACAACAAAAACAATGATAATAACAATAAGAAGAAGAAGAGCAACAACGATAACAATTATGCCGCATAAACACCATCACTTTATGTGATGAAAAAAACCGAAATTTTCTGTGAAGTAAAAAACAACGTTTTTGAAACTTCAATTTTTAAAGACGAAGTTGCCTACACACCATCGTTTTTTTCACAATGCTCTAGCAAAGCGAGGTTACGTTCACCACGTTTTTCCATTGAAGCTCGCTTCATAACTAGCTTCTGGGCATGCGCGGGTGTAAAAACGTTGTTTTAAACGTCGTTTTTTGCTACACACGGTCAATTTCTGTGAAGTAAAAAACGACGTTTTGAAAAACGACACATAAAATTTAAGCATGCTTCAATTTTTTTTGTCGTTTTTCACAAGACATAAAACAACGTTTTCCCCCACACACGGTCATTTAAAGTGACGTTTTTAAAAACGTCGTTTTTTTCATCACATAAAGTGATGGTGTGTACGCGGCATAAGAGAAAGAACAACAACAACAACAACAATGATCATGACAATAAAAAGAAGAAGAGCAACAATGATAACAATTAGAGGAAGAAGGACAACAACAACAATGAGAACAATAAGAGGAAAAAGAAGAACAACAACAATGATAATAACTATAAAAAGAAGAAGAGCAACCATGTTAACAGTGAGGAAGTACAACAACAACAATGATAACAGCAATAATAATAAGAAGAACAACAACAACAAAAATAATAACAATAAGAGGAAAAAGAAGAACAACTGATAATAACAATAATAATAATAATAATAATTATAGAAGAAGAGCAACATTGATAACAATAAGAGGAAGAAGGACAACAACAATGATAAAAACAATAATAAGAACAAGAACAACGACAACAATAAGAGGAAAAATAAGAACAATGAAAAAAAAATAATAATAATAGGAAGAAGAAGAACAGCAACAACAATAGGAAGAAAAAGAAAAACAACAACGATAATAAAAATTAAAAATAATAATACATTTCCATGTTCTGGGGATGACAATGTCTCCTTCCCCTTGTACCAGAAATATACTCTGCCCCATGCCACTCGGACATTCTCTCCCTCCCTGAAAACCACAATAGGGAGTGTATGAAATGTGAAGAGAGACGATACAGTTTGGGAAGATAGGAAGGGAAATGAACGACAACCATGAGGAAACCCCCCACACATTACTCCCCCCATACATCATCAGTACTCAGAACTCATATGGGTCGGAACATTACAAGACCTAACGCCGTCCACAGACGGGGAGAATTTTGAACGACATTTCTTAGGAAAAGAACATACTAAGAAAGTTGATTAGGGGGGTCAAATCGACGTTCGTTTTTGATTTCAGCGACGAGAAAATTCTAAAGAGCGGGATGTAAAATTTTCCTCCAACGGGTAAATTTTTCTTACAGTGAATGTGGTTTCCGTCCGGTAAAGTCCATTCGTTCCAAAATCAAATGTTAAAAGCAAACGTAATCTAATCAAAAGGTTCTTAGAATTTTCTGAAAAAAAGTTGAACTAATTTTTCCTAAAGCCTCGTACACACGACCGAGGAACTCGACGGGCGAAACACATTGTTTTCCTCGTCGAGTTCCTTGTTAGGCTGTCGAGGAACCCGACAAGGCAAGTTTCTCCATTCCCGTTGAGGAAAAAGAAGACATGCTCTCTTTTTGGCTCGACGGGATCCTCGACAGTTTCCTCGTTGAAAAATGTACACACGACCGGTTTCCTCGGCAAAAAAAAATAAAATCCCAGCAAGTTTATTGCTGTTTTTTGCCGAGTTCCTCGGTCGTGTGTACGAGGCTTTAGACTTTTCCTAAGAATTTTCATTGACACTTTTATCTCTCTCTGGCCACTCTGAGCCTCGGAGACGATCCTAGACCTTTCTTCCGATATGTTCCGTGGAATGAAGAGTACACGGAGGACGACTGAACACGCTGACTTCAGTCCAAATGTATAAAATAATGTCTCTATGAAGACGCATTCGGAGATCCGGTCTCATGTACAATACATAGGGAACGTTACTTGTATTTCCATTCTGCAAATTACTGAGAGAAGGTTCCGATCATTAGTGTTGAGCGGAATACGCCATATTCGATTTCACGATATATCACGAATATATAGACGAATATTCGAGAAATATTCGCTAAAATCGAATATTCGTGATATTTTATCCAAATTAAATTTTTGCGAAAATAATTGCGAAATTTCGACAAGTGCGGTAGGAGAACTCTGATTGGCTCATGCTGAAATCGAATATTCGTGATATATTATCGAAATTTCGCAAATGCGAATGCGAAATTGATTGCGGAATTTCGACAACTGTGGTAGGAGAACTCTGATTGGCTCCGATGCAAAAGAAGGGCGGAGAAAGTATTCGCTAATATTCTGAAATCGAATATTCGTGACATTTTATACAAAAAACAATATTGCGAAATTTCGCTAATGCGGATGCGAAAATGATAGCGAAATTTTAACAACTGTGGTAGGAGAACTCTGATGCAAAAGAAGGGCGGAGAAAATAATCGCGCAATATTCCTATTGCCGAATATTCGCATTGCGAATATTCGGCAATATAAAATGATCGCTTCAGCTACTCGGCCCAGGGTCTCTAATCATACCAGCAATGCTTTTAGACGTCGATGGAGATCACTAGGATGTGATCTGTTTTAAAAATAAAATTGAAAAAATGCGAATATTCGGAATAGCGAATATTGACCGCGAAATTCGATATATTTGCGAATACTCGAATATGCCATATTCGAGCCGAATATTGGCAATACGAATATTCGTGAGCAACACTACCGATCATCAGGAATAACATCCGGCTCTGTCGGTGTCGGGGGTTTTATAAAGTTTTATGCCGCCCCACGAGTCCGCGTCTAGACTACACATTTATAGAGGAACGTTTCTTTATTTTATGTAAAAAATCAGGTGTATGATAAATTTCATGGGATCATCTTCTATCTGTGGGGTTCATTTACTACTGGAGAGTGCAAAATCTGGCGCAGCTCTGCATAGAAACCAATCAGATTCCAGTATTTTTTGTCAAAGCTTAACTGAACGAAATGAAGTTAGAAGCTGATTGGCTACAATGCGGAGCTGCACCAGATTTTACACTCTCCAGTTTTAGTAAATCAGTCCCAGTGTGTGTGATGCTTTCCTCAGGGCGCCTCGTCTGCTGCAATCGTAGATGCAACTGACACAACTGGCATACACAGAGTATAATGTCTGCATACTATTACTTTCCTTTATACACTTATATCATTAGTATTATTTTATTATTAGTATTAGTAGTACAATAATAGTAGTAGTTTTAGTAGTGGCGGTAGTATATTATTGTTTTTATTGTATTTAGTAGTAGTAGTAGTATATTAGCTTTAGAAGTAGTATACTAGTAGGTGTCGTAGTATATTATTATCATTATTATATTAGCAGTATTAGTATATTAGTAGTAGCAGTAGTTAGTAGCAGAATATTGTTGTTTTTATTACATTAGTAGAAGTAGTAGTAGTAGGTAGTAGTAGTATATTAGTGGTAGTGGTAGTACTGGTAGTAGTATATTAGTAGTAGTAGTGGTGGTGGTAGTATATTAGTAGTAGTAGTAGCAGCATATTACTGTTATTATATTTTATTTTAGTAATAGTGGTATATTAGTAGTATAAATAGTAAAAGTAATATACATTTTATTTTAGTAGTAATATTAGAAGTAGCATATTACTGTTATTATTATATTAGGAGTAGTATAGTAGTAGTACTAGTTGTGGTTTTAGTATATTAGAAGTAGTAGCAGCATATAATTGTTATTATTATTTTTAGTAATAGTAGTATATTAGTAGCATAAATAGTAAAAGTAATATACATTTTATTTTAGTAATAATATTAGAAGTAGCATATTACTGTTATTATTATATTAGGAGTAGTATAGTAGTAGTACTAGTTGTGGTTTTAGTATATTAGAAGTAGTAGCAGTAGTAGTAGCAGCATATAATTGTTATTATTATTTTTGTAGTAGTATATTAGTAGTAGTAGTGGTGGGGGTAGAATATTAGTAGTAGTAGTAGTAGCAGCATATTACTGTTATTATTTTTTATTTTAGTAATAGTGGTATATTAGTAGTATAAATAGTAAAAGTAATATACATTTTATTTTAGTAGAAATATTAGAAGTAGCATATTACTGTTATTATTATATTAGGAGTAGTATAGTAGTAGTAGTTGTGGTTTTAGTAGTAGTAGTAGTAGTAGTAGTAGTAGTAGTAGTAGTATATATAATTGTTATTATAATTTTTAGTAATAGTAGTATATAAGTAGTATAAATAGTAAAAGTAGTAGTAATACTAATAGTATCAGTAGTAGCATATTACTGTTATTATTACATTAGTAGTAGTAGTAGTATTTAGGTACTTATATAGCGCCGTCAATTTACACAGCACTTATACATTGTACATTCACATCGGTCCCTGCCCTCAAGGAGCTTAGGTAGTATTAGTGGTGGTGGTGGTAGTATATTAGTAGTAGTAGTAGTAGCATATTACTGTTATTATTATTTTGAGTAATAGTAGTATATTAGTAGTATAAATAGTAAAAGTAATATATTTGTATTATTATTTTAGTAGTATTATTAGTAGTGGCATATTACTGTTATTATTACATTAGTAGTAGTAGTAGTAGTAGTAGTAGTATATTAGCAGTATAATTAGGAGGAGTAATATAGTTTTTATTATTATTTTAGTAGTAATAGTAGAAGTAGTAGTGGTGTGGTAGTATATTAGTAGTAGTAGTAGTAGTAGCAGCAGCAGCATATTACTGTTATTATTATTTTTAGTAACAGTAGTATATATAATTTGTATTATTATTTTAGTACTATTATTACTAGTAGCATATTACTGTTATTATTACATTAGTAGTAGTAGTAGTGGAAGTATATTAGTAGTAGTAGTAACATATTACTGTTATTTCTTATATTATTATTAGTAGTAGTGGTAGTAGCAGTAGTAGTATATTAGTAGTTTAAGTAGTAGGAGTAATATTGTATTTATTATTATATTAGTAGTAGTAGTAAAAGTAGAAGTAGAAGTGGTATGGTAGTATATTAGTAGTAGTAGTAGCAGCATATTACTGTCATTATTATTTTTTAGTAATAGTAGTATAATAGTAGTATAAATAGTAAAAGTAATATAATTTGTATTATTATTTAGTACTATTATTACTAGTAGCATATTACTGTTATTTCTTATATGGTAGTAGTAGTAGTAGTAGTATATTAGTAGTTTAAGTAGTAGGAGTAAAATTGTTTTTATTATTATATTAGTAGTAATAGTAGAAGTAGTAGTAATAGTAGTAGAAGCATATGTTTCTCTTTTTTCATTTAATTATTATATTAGAAGTAATAATAGTAGTAGTATCTTTTTCTTATTGCTATATTAGTAGCAGCAGTAGTAGTAGTACAGGTATATTAGTAGTAGTAGTAGTAGTATAGTAGTAGTAGTAGTAGTGATAGTATATTAGTAGTAGTAGTAGTAGTAGAAGTAGTATATTAGCAGTAGTAGTATATCAGTAGTAGTAGTAGTAGTATATTAGCAGTAGTAGTATATCAGTAGTAGTAGTAGTAGTAGTATATTAGCAGTAGTAGTATATCAGTAGTAGTAGTAGTAGTATATTAGCAGTAGTAGTATATCAGTAGTAGTAGTAGTAGTATCCTATGGTGTCTTACATAGTAGACAGAACCACCCTCACTGTATGTTTCATGTTCTTATCCCAGTCATACAATGATCTCTCGTCTGTCTGTATATTTTGCATTGTGTCGGAGACTGAAAATAACTGACACACACAGAGTAGGGTTGCACCAGATTTTGCACTCTCCAGGTTTAGTAAATCTCCCCCATGGGGTAATTGTGATGTTTGTATCTCGGGATCCTCTCTATCTGCTGGTCTATGAGATGGATATTTCTATAGGGGGGACCTCCATGTATATAATATTAGGAGACTTCCCTCCATACAATGACAATCCTGTACTACTTGGTGAAGGAATCCTCCTCCCCGCACTGGCCATGTGTTAGACTGATTACATTACCACATCAGGAATCCCCGGTGAGATTCCAAACAACGATCTGTTATGTTAAGCAGTTCTGGTTATTTTATGACCGGCCGCAGTTCTACAACCCGCTGTGTCACCACAAGAGGCGCCTCCATCACAGATGACGCCACGGCCGTAGCGGAGACGCAGCACTCCTCATACAGGCACACAGCACTCTGCCAGAGTCATGAAATCTTCCACATTATTGTAAAAACCATCAGAAAGTCTAATAAAAGAATCCAAAGCTCTGATTTTCCACCGGATATTACTCAGTAATGGCAGGGAGAGTTTCTACAGTGGAGAGGTCAGAAAAAGTGTCCATGTGACCCCAACATCAGGAAAAGTGTCCGTATGAACCCAGCATCAGAAAAAATGTCCATGTGGCTCCAACATCAGAAAAAGTGTCCATATGAACCCAGCATCAGAAAAAGTGTCCATGTGACCCCAACATCAAAAAAAGTGTCCGTATGAACCCAGCATCAGAAAAAGTGTCCATGTGACCCCAACATCAGGAAAAGTGTCCATGTGACCCCAACATCAGGAAAAGTGTCCATGTGACCCCAACATCAGGAAAAGTGTCCATGTGACCCCAACATCAGGAAAAGTGTCCATGTGACCCCAACATCAGGAAAAGGGTCCATGTGACCCCAACATCAGGAAAAGTGTCCATGTGACCCCAACATCAGGAAAAGTGTCCATGTGACCCCAACATCAGGAAAAGTGTCCATGTGACCCCAACATCAGGAAAAGTGTCCATATGAACCCAGCATCAGTAAAAGTGTCCATGTGACCCCAATATTAGGAAAAGTGTCCATGTGACCCCAACATCAGAAAAAGTGTCCATGTGACCCCAACATCAGAAAAAGTGTCCATGTGACCCCAACATCAGGAAAAGTGTCCATGTGACCCCAACATCAGAAAAAGTGTCCATGTGACCCCAACATCAGGAAAAGTGTCCATGTGACCCCAACATCAGGAAAAAGGTCCATGTGACCCCAACATCAGAAAAAGTGTCCATGTGACCCCCAACATCAGAAAAAGTGTCCATTTGACCCCAACATCAGAAAGAGTGTGACCCCAACATCAGGAAAAGTGTCCATGTGACCCCTACGTCAAGAAAAATGTCCATGTGACCCCAACATCGGAAAAGTGTCCATGTGACCCCAACATCAGGAAAAGTGTCCATGTGACCCCAATATTAGGAAAAGTGTCCATGTGACCCCAACATCAGGAAAAGTGTCCATGTGACCCCAGCATCAGGAAAAGTGTCCATGTGACCCCCAACATCAGAAAAAGTGTCCATTTGACCCCAGCATCAGAAAGAGTGTGACCCCAACATCAGGAAAAGTGTCCATGTGACCCCAACATCAGGAAAAGTGTCCATATGAACCCAACATCGGAAAAGTGTCCATGTGACCCCAATATTAGGAAAAGTGTCCGTGTGACCCCAACATCAGGAAAAGTGTCCATGTGACCCCAACATCAGGAAAAGTGTCCATGTGACCCCAACATCAGGAAAAGTGTCCATGTGACCCCAACATCAGGAAAAGTGTCCATGTGACCCCAACATCAGGAAAAGTGTCCATGTGACCCCAACATCAGGAAAAGTGTCCATGTGACCCCAACATCAGGAAAAGTGTCCATGTGACCCCAACATCAGGAAAAGTGTCCATATGAACCCAGCATCAGTAAAAGTGTCCATGTGACCCCAATATTAGGAAAAGTGTCCATGTGACCCCAACATCGGGAAAAGTGTCCATGTGACCCCAACATCAGTAAAAGTGTCCATGTGACCCCAATATTAGGAAAAGTGTCCATGTGACCCCAACATCAGGAAAAGTGTCCATGTGGCCCCAACATCGGGAAAAGTGTCCATGTGGCCTCAACATCAGCCAACGGGAAGAATGTCGGCTCTCTATTTCTGGAATCTCTATAGAAGTGCCTTGAAAAAGTATTCATACCCCTTGAAATCTCCCACATTCTGTCATGTTACAACCAAAAACGTAAATGTATTTTATTGGGATTTTATGTGATAGACCAACACAAAGTGTCACATAATTGTGAAGTGGAAGGAAAATTATAAATGTTTTCATTTTTTTTTTACAAATAAATATGTGAAAAGTGTGGGGGGGACATTTGTATTCAGCCCCCTTTACTCTGATAACTAAAATCTAGTGGAACCAATTGTCTTCAAAAGTCACCTAATTAGTAAATAGATTCCACCTGTGTGTAATTTAATCTCAGTGTAAATACAGCTGTTCTGTGAAGCCCTCCAAGGTTTGTTAGAGAATCTTAGTGAACAAACAGCATCATGAAGGCCAAGGAACGCACCAGACAGGTCAGGGATAAAGTTGTGAAGAAGTATAAAGCAGGGTTAGGTTATAATAAAATCTCCCAAGCTTTGAACATCTCACGGAGCTTCTGTTCAATCCATCATCAGAACATGGAAAGAGTATGGCACAACTGCGAACCTACCAAGACATGGCCGTCCACCTAAACTGACCGGGCCGGGCAAGGAGAGCATTAATCAGAGAAGCAGCCAAGAGGTCCATGGTAACTCTGGAGGAGCTGCACAGGAGCTGCACAGCTCAGGGGGGAGAATCTGTCCACAGGACAACTATCATGCCGCGTACACACGAACATTTTTTAATGGTCTAGAAAAAAGGACGTTTTTTTTCAACCCGATTATTGTTAAGCCCGCCTTGCACACACACGATCGTGAAAGGAAAAATGCTCTAGCAAAGCGCGGTGACGTACAACACGTACAACGGCACTATAAAGGGGAAGTTCCATTCGGATGGCGCCACCCTTGGGGCTGCTTTTGCTGATTTTGTGTTAGTAAAAGTTTGGTGAGAGACGATTTGCGCTTTTCAGTCTGTTACAGCGTGACGAATGTGCTTACTCCATTACGAACGGTAGTTTTACCAGAACGAGCGCTCCCGTCTTATAACTTGCTTCTGAGCATGCGCGTTATTTTCCCGTCGTTAAAGCCCACACACGATCGTTTTTAATGACATTAAAAGAAAATGTCTTGTGTACGCGGCATAAGTCGCGTTCTCCACAAATCTGCCCTTTATGGAAGAGTGACAAGAAGAAAGACATTGGTGAAAGAAAGACATAAGAAGTCCTGTTTGCAGTTTTGTGAGAAGCCATGTGGGGGAGGGGACACAGCAAACATGTGGAAGAAGGTGAAATTCGAACTTTTTGGCCTAAAAGCAAAACGCAATGCGTGGGGAAAAAACGAACACTGCACATCACCCTGAACACACGATCCCCACTGTGAAACATGGTGGTGGCAGCATCATGTGGTGGCGATGCTTTTCTTCAGCAGGGACAGGAAAGTTGGTCAGAGTTGATGGGAAGATGGATGGAGACAAATACAGGACAATCTTAGAAGAAAACCTTTTAGAGTCTGCAAAAGACCTGAGACCGGGGGGGGGGGGGGGTTCACCTTCCAGCAGGACAACAACCCTAAACATACAGCCAGAGCTACAATGGAATGATTTAGATCAGGGGTCTCCAAACTGCGGCCCGAGGGCCAGATGTGGCCCTTTGCTACCCTTTATGCGGCCCTTGGGGCACAATTCCTTCCACTGATATGAGGCACTATTTCTCCCACTGACACCAACAATGGGGCACCATATCTTTTTGCTGATACCAATGATGGAATACTATTCCTCCTACTAATGGTGGGGGGGGGGGGGACTCCTCCTCCTATTGACCACCAACCACTGAGGCCATATTTATTCTCACTGATGCTGGGCCCGTGACATTTTCTGCCCCTGCTGGCCACAATCCGGCCCCCCTCAAGTCTGAAGGACAATAAGTGGCCCTTTGTTTGAAAAGTGTGGAGACCCCTGATTTAGACCAAAGCCTATTCATGTGTTACAATGGTCCAGTCACAGTCCAGACCTAAATCCCATTGAGAATCTGTGGCAAGACTTGAAAATCGCTGATCACAGACGATCTCCATCCAATCTGACAGAGCTTGAGATATTTTACATAGAAGAAGAATGGAGGAGAAATGTCCCTCTCTAGATGTGAAAAGCTGGTAGAGACACCCCCAAAAAGACTTGTAGAGAAAGGGGGTTCTACAAAGTATTGACTCCGGGGGGGCGCCATACAAATGTACCCCCCCCCCCCACACTTTTCACAGATTAATTTGTAAGAAATGTTGAAAATCATTTATCATTTTCCTTCCACTTCACAATTATGTGACACTTTGTGTTGGTCCATCACATAAAATCCCAATAAAATACATTTTCGGTATTTTTTGGTTGTAACATGAGAAAATGTGGAAAATTTCAAGGGGTGTGAATACTTTTTCAGTGCACTGTATCTCACAGATCAGGACAACAATCGGATGACTTGGGAGTCTAAAGAGGAATGACGACTCGTTGGAGGGAATGGTTTGTCGGAGAAGGTGTAAGCATGCATCCAGTGAAGGCTCTGTATTAGTAGTGAAGACATCTTAGGAGGATATATTGATCACAGAGGTATTGAAGGGAAGCTACTGCAGAGAGATCTCTCAGCTTCTCATATTTACTTGTAGAGTCAGAGAGAGAGAGAGAGAGAGAGAGAGAGAGAGAGAGAGAGAGGAGAGAGGAGAGAGGAGAGAGAGAGAGAGAGAGAGAGAGAGAGAGAGGAGAGAGAGGAGAGAGAGAGAGAGAGAGAGAGAGAGGAGAGAGAGAGAGAGGAGAGAGGAGAGAGGAGAGAGAGAGAGAGAGAGAGAGAGAGAGAGGAGAGAGGAGAGAGGAGAGAGAGAGAGAGAGAGAGAGAGAGGAGAGAGAGGAGAGAGAGAGAGAGAGAGAGAGGAGAGAGGAGAGAGAGGAGAGAGAGAGAGAGGAGAGAGAGGAGAGAGAGAGAGAGAGGAGAGAGAGAGAGAGACCTGTCACCAACAGAGAAAGGCCTACAAGACAGCCTGGAAGTTCTGGAGAAATACAGCGCCACATGGGCACTACCAATCAACTCCAGCAAAACAAAAACCATGGTGTTCCAAAAGAAAAATACAAATCAAACAAAGAGTCCTTCCTTCACAATAAACAACTGCACTGTGGATGAAACTAACAGCTACACATACCTCGGCCTAGACATTACCCAATCAGGAAGCTTCAAGCCAGCCATAGAGGCACTAAAAGACAAGGCATGCAGAGCCTACTATGCCATCAGGAGACGGCTGTACCACCTAAAACCACCCGTGAGAGTCTGGCTCAGAATATTTGATAGCGTCATCGCCCCAATTCTTCTTTATGGCAGTGAAGTTTGGGGTCCTGTCACCTACCCAGACCAATCCAAATGGGATCCCAGCCCAACAGAAATATTCCATCTGGAATTTTGCAAGCACCTCCTCCAAGTCCATCGGAGCACCTCCAACAGTGCTTGCCGGTCCGAGTTGGGCAGATTTCCCTTACTCCTCGCAGTACAGAAGAGGGCGCTATCATACTGGGACCACCTACAAAACAGCAGTCCCAACTCCTACCACCATCAAGCCTTACTGGACAGTAAGAACCAGTCCAAGCCGTGTGGCCTGCAACAACTCATCAACACCTTGTTTCCCCAAAACTCTCAACAATTCGGCCTGACAAAATCTCAAATAAAAATCATAACTTATAACTCCAAAGAGAAACATGTTGGAGAATGGAGACACGAAATAAAAAACTCCAAAAAACTATTGATTTACCAGTCACTGCAGAGAGAATACAAACTGGCCCCGTACCTGGAGGTGCTACAAGACCCCAAAGAGAGACAGACAATGAGCCTGTACAGACTGAGCGCCCACAGCCTGGAAATGGAATTAGGGCGGCACAGACAGACCTACAAGGCCAGGGAGAGGAGACTGTGCCAGCAATGTGACCAGGGGGTCCCGGAGGATGAGGAACACTTCCTGTTACATTGCACCAAGTACCAGTGAGGGACACTCACTTCCAGAGACTCTCCGCTCTCATCCCGGACTTCAATTCTACAGAAGAGAAGAGGAAACTCCAAATTCTACTGGGAGAAGAGGAGCCAATGGTGAAGAGAGCTGCCCAATATGTGACCGCGTGTCACAGACTGAGAGGGACATGAGAGACATTCCCCTTTATATTACCCCCCCCCCCCCTCACCTTTATATTACCCCCTTCCCCTTTTCCTTGCTTTGGCAATGCTAACATGTATTTGGTCCTGCCAATAAAGCTTATTTGAATTGAAAAAAAAAAAATTGAGAGAGGAGAGAGAGAGAGGAGAGAGAGAGAGAGAGAGAGAGAGAGAGAGAGAGAGAGAGAGAGAGAGAGAGAGGAGAGAGAGAGAGGAGAGAGGAGAGAGAGGAGAGAGAGAGATAAATAGAGAGAGGAGAGAGAGAAAGAGAGGGGAGAGAGAGAGAGAGAGAGAAAGAGAGAGAGAGGGAGAGGAGAGAGAGGGGAGAGAGAGGAGAGAGAGAAAGAGAGGGGAGAGAGAGAGAGAAAGAGAGAGAGAGAGAGGAGAGAGAGAGGGGAGAGAGAGGAGAGAGAGAAAGAGAGGGGAGAGAGAGAGAGGAGAGAGAGAGGGGAGAGAGAGGAGAGAGAGAGAGAGAGAGAGAGAGGAGAGAGAGAGAGAGGAGAGAGGAGAGAGAGGAGAGAGAGATAAAGAGAGAGAGGAGAGAGAGGGGAGAGAGAGAGAGAAAGAGAGAGAGAGAGAAAGAGAGAGAGGAGAGAGAGAGGGGAGAGAGAGAAAGAGAGAGAGAGATAAAGAGAGAGAGGAGAGAGAGGGGAGAGAGAGAGAGAAAGAGAGAGAGAGAGAAAGAGAGAGAGGAGAGAGAGAGAAAGAGAGAGAGAGAGATATTAGGAATAGGGGGAGATCCCGGATCACATGGAATCCTCCCACTCAGAGATTCACTGGAAAGCCCACATGCCACATCAAATGGGATCCTCTTGCTTGGAAATCCATTAGGAAGCCCAGGTCACATGGGATCCTTCCACTCAGGGATCAACTAGAAAGCCCAGATCACATGGAATCCTCCCACTCAGGCATCTATCAGAAGGCCCAGATCACATGGGATCCTTCCACTCAGGGATCAATTAGAAAGCCCAGGCCACATGGGATCCTCCCACTCAGATCAATTAGAAAGCCCAGATCACATGGGATCCTCCCACTCAGGCATCTATCAGAAGGCCCAGATTGCATTGGAATCCTTCCACTCAGGGATCAATTAGAAAGCCCAGGCCACATGGGATCCTCCCACTCAGATCAATTAGAAAGCCCCGATCACATGGGATCCTCCCACTCAGATCAATTAGAAAGCCCAGATCATATGGGATCCTCCCACTCAGAGATCAATTAGGAAGCCCAGATGACATGGGATCCTTCCACTCAGAGATCAATTAGGAAGCCCAGATGACATGGGATCCTTCCACTCATGGATCAATTAGAAAGCCTAGATCATATGGAATCCTCCCACTCAGGGATCTTTTAGAAGGCCCAGATCACATGGGATCCTCCCTCTCAAAGATTCATTGGAAAGCCCAGATCGCATGGGATCCTCCCACTGTGCCATTCACCAGAAAGTCCACATCAAATAGGATTCTCTTGCTTGGATATCCATTAGAAAACCCAGGTCAAATTGGATCCTCCTGCTCAGGGATCAACTAGAAAGCCCAGATCACATGGAATCCTCCCACTCAGGCATCTATCAGAAGGCCCAGATCACATGGGATCCTTCCACTCAGGGATCAATTAGAAAGCCCAGGCCACATGGGATCCTCACACTAAGATCAATTAGAAAGCCCAGATCACATGGCATCCTCCCACTCAGATCAATTAGAAAGCCTGGATCACATGGGATCCTCCCACTCAGATCAATTAGAAAGTCCAGATCATATGGGATCCTCCCACTCAGAGATCAATTAGGAAGCCCAGATGACATGGGATCCTTCCACTCAGAGATCAATTAGGAAGCCCAGATGACATGGGATCCTTCCACTCAGGGATCAATTAGAAAGCCTAGATCATATGGAATCCTCCCACTCAGGGATCTTTTAGAAGGCCCAGATCACATGGGATCCTCCCGCTCAAAGATTCATTGGAAAGCCCAGGTCGCATGGGATCCTCCCACTGTGACATTCACCAGAAAGTCCACATCAAATAGGATTCTCTTGCTTGGATATCCATTAGAAAACCCAGGTCAAATTGGATCCTCCTGCTCAGAGATCCACCAGAAAGCCCAGATCACATGGGAACCTCCTGTTCAGAAATCCACCAGAAAGCCCAGAACACATGGAAATATTAGGAATAGGGGGAAATTCCAGATCACATCAGAGATTCATCAGATCATTTAGAGATTCATCAGAAAGCCCAGATCACATGGGATCCTTCCACTCAGAGATTCCCCAGAAAGCCCACATCAAATAGGATCCTCTTGCTTGGGGATCCATTAGAAATCCCAGGTCAAATGGGATCCTCCTGCTTCGAGATCCACCATAAAGCCCAGATCACATGGGATCCTCTTGCTTGGAGATCCATTAGACTACCCAGGTCACATGGTATCCTCCCACTTAGAGATCCATCAGAAAGTCCAGATCACATAGGATCCTCCTACTTAGAGATCCATCAGAAAGCCCAGATCACATGGGATCATCCTGTTTCGAAATCCACCAGAAAGCCCAGATCACATGGGATCCTCCCATTTAGAGATACACCAGAAAGCCCAGATCACATGGAAATATTAGGAATGGGGGAAATCTCAGATCACATCAGAGATTCAGCAGATCATTTATAGATTCATCAGAAAGCCCAGATCACATGGTATCCTCCTACTTAGAGATCATTTAGAAAGCCCAGATCACATGAGATGCTTTTGCTTTGAGATCCATTAGAAAGTCCAAATCACATGTGACCCTTCATCTTAGAGATCCACCAGAAAGCCCTGATAACATGGGATCCTCTTGCTCAGAGATCCATTAGACCGCCCAGGTCACATGGGATCCTCCCACTTAGAGATCCATCAGAAAGCCTAGATCATTCCTCCTACTTAGAGATCCGTCAGAAAGAACAGATCACATGGGATCATACTGTTCTAAAATCCACCAGAAAGCCAAGATCACATGGAGATATTAGGAATGGGGGGAAATCCCAAATTGCATCAGAGATTCATCAGATCATTTAGAGATCCATCAGAACGCCCAGGTCATATGGGATCCTCCTTCTCAGAGATCCACCAGAAAGCCCAGATCATATGAGATCCTCCTGCTCAGAGATCCACCAGAAAGCCCAGGTCATATGGGATCCTCCTGCTCAGAGATTCACCAGAAAGCCCAGATCACAAGGGATCCTCACACTTAGCGACCCATCAGAAAGCCCAGATCACATGGAATGCTCACACTTAGTGATCCATCAGAAAGGCCAGATCCCATGGGATCCTCTTGCTTGGAGATCCATCCGAAAGCCCAGGTCACATGGGATCCTCACACTTAGCAATCCATCAGAAAGAACAGATCACATGGGATCCTCCTGCTCAGACATCCACCAGAAAAGCCCAGATCATATGGGATCCTCACACTTAGCGATCCATCAGAAAGCCCTGGTCATATGGGATCCTCCTGCTCAGAGATCCACCAGAAATCCCTGAACTGTCACTGCCGGCCCGCAGAGCAGAGAGTTCTCTTCAGTCATAACTGATAAATTTCTGAGATGCTTTGTACATTGCAAACATGTGCAACTTAATGGAAACCATTCTGTGTACACCAGACCCAGAGACACAACCCCCGACAACCTTACACATGGAGGAGAGAGAGGGAGAGGAGGGTACATGGAGGATACAGGGGGTGTATATACAGTACATAGAGTGTATAAGGTATATAGAGAGGATATGGAGTATATAGTGTATATCTATAGAGGATACATGGAGGAGAGAGAGGGAGAGGAGGGTACATGGAGGATACAGGGGGTGTATATAGAGTACATAGAGTGTATAAGGTATATAGAGAGGATATGGAGTATATAGTGTATATCTATAGAGGATACATGGAGGAGAGAGAGGGAGAGGAGGGTACATGGAGGATACAGGGGGTGTATATAGAGTACATAGAGTGTATAAGGTATATAGAGAGGATATGGAGTATATAGTGTATATCTATAGAGGATACATGGAGGAGAGAGAGGGAGAGGAGGGTACATGGAGGATACAGGGGGTGTATATAGAGTACATAGAGTGTATAAGGTATATAGAGAGGATATGGAGTATATAGTGTATATATATATAGAGGATACATGGAGGAGAGAGAGGGAGAAGAGGGTACATGGAGGATATACAGTACATAGAGTGTATAATGTATATATAGAGGATATGGAGTATATAGTGTATATATATAGAGGATACATGGAGGATATAGGGGGTGTATATAGAGTACATAGAGTGTATACTGCATATAGAGTACAGTACATAGAGTGTATAATGTATATGAGGTATATATAGAGGATATGGAGTATATAGTGTATATATATATAGAGGATACATGGAGAATACAGGGGGTGTATATAGAGTACATAGAGTGTATAATGTATATATAGAGGATATGGAGTATATAGTGTATATATATAGAGGATATGGAGTATATAGTGTATATATATAGAGGATACATGGAGAATACAGGGGGTGTATATAGAGTACAGTATAATGTATATGAGGTATATATAGAGGATATGTGGAATATATAATGTATATATAGAGGATATGGAGTATATAGTATATATATATATATATATATATATATATATATATATATATATATATATATAGAGAGAGAGAGAGAGAGAGAGGATATGGAGTATATAGTGTATATATATATAGAGGATACATGGAGAATATAGGGGGTGTATATAGAGTACAAGGGGCATATACAGTACATAGAGTGTATAATCTATATGAGGTATATATAGAGGATATGGAGTATATAGTGTATATATATAGAGGATATGGAGTATATAGTGTATATATAGAGGATATGTGGAATATATAGGACAAATAATGTATGTGGAGTATATATGGGTTATATAGAGGATATAGAGTAGGGGAGTGTATGATGTATGTGGAGGATATATAGAGGGTAAGGCGTATAAGAGGGTATATGGGTGGTATATAGAGTATATAATAATTATATAGAGTATATATATAGGGGGTATGAAGTATACAGGGTATGTATGGATTATACAGAGTGTATATATGGTATCTACCTAAGTATCTATATATATATTGAATATGGAATATATAGAGTATGTGGGACATGTGATGTATATTGAGTATATTGTGTATGTTTTATTTAGAAGACATAAAGTATATGAGTATATAGAGTACATAATTAATGTGCAATATAGATAGAGGATATAGGGTAAGGGGTATATGGAGTATATAATATACATAGCACATATGATATATATATATATATATATATATATATATATATATATATATATATATATATATATATATATATATATAGAGCTATGAATTATATAGGGTATGTGAGGTATATAGAGCATATAATATATATGAAGTATAAAGGGTATATATGGAGTATATAGAAAATACAATGTATGGGGGGCACATGTGAATTATTTAGAGGATAGGGTGTATATAATGTATGTGGAGTAAGTGGGGCATATAAAGTACATAGACTATATGTTGTTTGTATATTAAATATATAGAGTATATAGGATTAATGGAGTATAAACTGTATATGGGTTACATAGAATATATGTAGTAGAATATATGAAGTATATAAGTTATATTGCATATATGGATTCAATTGAACATATAGAGAGCATGGAGTATATTGGGTATATATGAGGTATATAGAGTATATGGGGTATATAGTGTATATAAATGATAATGCATATAAATAGATTTTTTTGAGTACATACATTATATGATGTTGTTAGAGTACATGGGATATATATATATATATATATATATATATATATATATATATATATATATATATATATATATATATATATATATATATATATATATATATATATAAAATGTACAGTACATGTTGAGTATATATAAAGTATATAAGGTACATGGAGTATATGGAGTATGAAGATTACATGTATATAGAGTATATAGGGGTGCATGTATGTATTAATTATATGTAGTACATGGGGTATATAGAGTACATGTGGAGTATATATGAAGTATATATAGAGTACATGAAGTATATATAGAGTGCATGGAGTATATAAAGTATATATCGAGTACATAGAGTATAAAGAGCACATGTGGAGTATATATGAAGTATATATAGAGTACATGGAGTATATAGAGTACATGTGGAGTATATATAGAGTACATGTGGAGTATATATGAAGTATATATAGAGTACATAGAGTATATAGAGCACATGTGGAGTATATATGAAGTATATATAGAGTACATAGAGTATATAGAGCACATGTGGAGTATATATGAAGTATATATAGAGTACATGGAGTATATAGAGTACATGTGGAGTATATATAGAGTACATGTGGAGTATATATGAAGTATATATAGAGTACATAGAGTATATAGAGCACATGTGGAGTACATACAAAGTATATATAGAGTACACATGGAGTATATATGAAGTATATATAGAGTACATGGAGTATATATGAAGTATATATACATTACATGTGGAGTATATATGGAGTACATAGAGCACATGTGGAGTATATATGAAGTATATATAGAGTACATAGAGTGTATATGGAGTATATACAGAGTACATGGAGTATATATAGCACATGTGGAGTATATATGAAGTATATATAGAGTACATAGAGTACATAGAGTATATATGAAGTATATATAGAGCACATGTGGAGTATATATGAAGTATATATAGAGTACATAGAGTACATGGAGTATATATGAAGTATATATAGAGTACATAGAGTATATATGAAGTATATATAGAGCACATGTGGAGTATATATGAAGTATATACAGAGTACATGGAGTATATATGGAGTACATGTGAAGTCCCCCGGCACCCCCGGAGCGGTGGTTTGTCGCACACCTATGTCTATGTGGAGTATATATATATATACAGTATGTAGTATATATGAAGTATATATGGATCCAGCGGGATTTGTCGCGGACCTACCTGAGGAAGTCCAGCCATCCGTCGCGGATGATCGCCGGGTCCAGCTGGACGGAGAGGAATTTGTCGCTGACGATCCTGGTCGGGCTCTTGGTGTTGACATCGAGGAGGATGAGGGTCCTTCCTCTGGATGATGATGGGAGTCCCCTCCTTTCCCCCCCAGGGTGGGCAGAGGTCGGTCCCCGGGACAGGAGGAGGAGGATGGGGAGCAGATGAGCGGTGAGAAGGGGGGGCATCGTCCGGGCTCTACACACACACCGACGGTCGGCGGACTCTGATCTCTGGTGGTCGGAGGAGGATTTCGCTGTGTTTTGGTGGAGGGGAAACCCACCCCCTGTCATCGGGCCAAGAGGAGCCCGGCACCGCCCCCACCGACACATTCCTCCGACATTCGCCGGACTCCCGCTGCTGCTGGTGAAAGGTAATCAGTGTCATCGCCGGCCGACCCCCGTGCGACACATCCCAGAAACCTGCGACACCCACCCTGCGACTTTGTGTCGGAGATCAGAGGATGGAACATCCCATAATAACCCTCAGAGCTCTTCCCTGGATTCTGCAGCCCAAGCCACCCGACCGATATCACCATCGATTCGTGCGATTAGAAGATCATCTTCATCATCACCGTCATCTTCATCATCATCCTTCATCATCATTGTCCTTTATCATCATCTTCATAATCCATCATCCTTCATCATCATCACCGTCATCTTCATCATCATCTTCATCATCCTCATCATTGTCCTTTATCATCATCTTCATCATCATTGTCCTTTATCATCATCTTCATCATCCACCATCCTTCATCATCATCATTGTCCTTTATCATCATCTTCATCATCATTGTCCTTTATCATCATCTTCATCATCCATCACCCTTCATCATCACCACCTTCATCCTCATCATTGTCCTTTATCATCATCTTCATCATCCATCATCCTTCATCATCATTATTGTCCTTTATCATCATCTTCATCATCCATCATCCTTCATCATTGTCCTTTATCATCCTCATCATCACCATCATCTTCATCATTGTCCTTTATCGTCATCTTCATCATCATCACCCTTTATTAGTATGATCAGAGCATCCTCATCATCATCATCATCCTTCATCATCATCATCATCATCTTCATCATTGTCTTTTATCATCATCATCATCCTTCATCATCATCATCATCTTCATCATTGTCTTTTATCATCATCATCATCCTTCATCATCATCATCTTCATCATTGTCCTTTATCATCATCTTCATCATCATCACCATCATTGTCACCCTTTATAAGTATGATCAGAGCATCCTCATCTTCATTATCATCATCATATTCATCATTGTCCTTTATCATCATCATCCCCACCATCCTCATCCTTTATTAACATCATCGCCATCATCTTCATCATTGTCTTTCATCATCACCACCACCATCATCATACTTTATGATCATCACCCTTTATTATTATGATCACAGCATCCTCATCACCATCATCTTCATTATCATCATCACCCTTTATTAGTATGATCAGAGCATCCTCATCATCATCCTTTATCATCATCATCATTATTTATCATCTTTTATCATCATCATCCTTATCATCCTTTATTAATACAATCAGAAAATCCTCCTCATCATTATCATCCTCACCATTTATTAGAAACATCAGAACATCTTCATCAACATCACCATCCTCATCGTCATTGTCATCACCACCCACTGCTTCTTCATCACCATTTATTATTACGATCAGAACATCATCTTTAACATCATTATCCTCGTCATCATTATTTATTAGTATGACCAGAGCGTCCTCATCATCATCCTATTCCTCATCATCATCATCATCATCATCATCCTATTTATCATCATCATCATCCTATTCATCATCTTCATCATCCCTCCTCCTTATCATCATCCTCATCACCATCATCCTCATCCTCCTTATCATCACTATTTTTATTAGTACGATCAGATCAGGATATCTCCATCATCATCACCATCATCCTCATTTTCATCATCATCTTCAACCTTCTTCCTCTTCAACATCATCATCATCTCCATCATTCTCATCGTCATCACCATCTTCATCGTCAACCCCCCTCCTCCTCATCATCATCAACCTTCCTCCTCCTCCTCATCATCTTCAACCTTCCTCCTCCTCCTCAACATCATCATCAACCTTCTTCCTCTTCAACATCATCATCTCCATCATTCTCATCATGTATTAGTACGATCAGATCAGGGTAGCCCCATCATCATCATCATCGTCGTCAACCCCCATCCTCCTCATCATCATCATCTTCAACCTTCCTCCTCCTCCTCCTCAACGTCATCATCAACCTTCTTCCTCTTCAACATCATCATCTCCATCATTCTCATCATGTATTAGTACGATCAGATCAGGATAGCCCCATCATCATCCTCATTTTCATCATCATCTTCATCGTCGACCCCCTCCTCCTCCTCATCATCATCATCATCATCATCAACCTTCTTCCTCTTCAACATCATCATCTCCATCATTCTCATTGTGTATTAGTACGATCAGATCAGGGTAGCCCCATCATCATCCTCATTTTCATCATCATCATCGTCAACCCCCCTCCTCCTCCTCTTCATCATCATCTTCAACCTTCTTCCTCTTCATCAACATCATCATCAACCTTCTTCCTCTTCAACATCATCATCAACCTCCTCGTCATCATCTCCATCATTCTCATCATGTATTAGTACGATCAGATCAGGATAGCTCCATCATCATCATCTTCACCATCTTCATCATCACCATCTTCATCATCATCACCATCTTCATCATCAACCCCCCTCCTCCTCCTCATCATCATCATCTTCAACCTTCCTCCTCCTCAACATCATCATCAACCTCCTCATCATCATCTCCATCATTCTCATCGTGTATTAGTACGATCAGATCAGGCTAGCTCCATCATCATCACCATCTTCATCATCAACCCCCCTCCACCTCCTAATCATCAACCTCCTCATCATTTATTAGTACGATCAGGATAGCTCCATCATCATCATCATCATCATCATCACTATCATCCTCATTTTCATCAATATCATCTTCATCACCCCTCCTCCTCATCATCATTCTCATCATTTATTAGTACCATCAGGATAGCTCCATCATCCTCATTTTCATCATCATCATCTTCAACACCCCTCCTCCTCCTCATCATCTCCATCATGTATTAGTACGATCAGATCTGGATAGCTCCATCATCATCACCTTTTTTATAATCTTCATCTTCAACCCCCCCTCCTCCTCATCATCATTCTCATCATTTATTAGTACGATCAGATCTGGATAGCTCCATCATCATCCTCATTTTCATCATCATCATCATCATCATCATCATCATCATCATCAACCCCCCTCCTCCTCCTCATTCTCATCATGTATTAGTATGATCAGGATAGCTTTATCATCACCATCATCCTAGTCTTCATCATTCATCATCCGCCTCATCATTATTGTTATTTATTAGTACGATCAGATCAGAATATCTTCATCATCATGATTATCTTCCTCCTCCTCCTCGGGATCGATCCATGTATTTATGTCGGTGTAGATGGATTCTCTGGTCGGACGATGTGGCTCTGTGTATATATCATTCCTGGGAGGAGGAGGATATATATACATATCTATTATAGAAGATCTGTGATTGGATGGTGTGTACACAGATCGGTCGTGTCTGAGACGAATACAATGTACACATCCAATCCCCCGACATATATCTACCGATGGGTCCTATACCATAGAATGATCGGCCTCTGGGATTATCAATGTAATCTATACATCTATAGTGATGGCATTGTCGGAAAATCGATCTGATTGGAGGGAAAATGGCAGATGTGCTGACACAGGGATTTCCTGCAGATCTGCTCTGTTATCACTCCGTCTATAATCAATGATTCGGATATATTGATCGGCCGATGGAGTCAGTCATCAATATTTATAGCGGATAATGATCGCTGGGAAGCAATCGGTAAAGATCGGGTCGCTTTCTTTCATTGTATTGATCTATTGGCATCTATCGGATCATTTGTGGTTAGGAGTAAAAGGTAATTCCGCCGTCTTTATATATTTTTTTCCTACATGGATGTATTGATCCAAAGTAACTAAATAATCATAAATGATAATCGATGAGATTGTTCCGGTTATGGGGGATCTTTCTGTAGATTTTGGTGAACACTGTGAGCTCACTATACTGCCAGGCCTGATCATCCCATAATGAGTCCGACCCCCCCCCCCCCCTCCAATCATCACCATGGTGACCAGAGAGGATCGAACTCTTCTGATCACACACGTGGGATGACGTCATCACTACCAATACACCGCTATCTAGAAAATGACCCCATAAAATGTCACACCATAGACTTCCATCACCCCAAAAATACATAGGCGACCCCCCCCCCCATATACACAGAGATTGGGGGAGAGACATACAGACACCATACTCAGTAGATCAATAGATCTCCCAGATTATAGATCAATAGATCTCCCAGATTATAGATCAATAGATCTCCCGGGTTATAGATCAATAGATCTCCCAGATTATAGATCAATAGATCTCCCAGATTATAGATCAATAGATCTCCCAGATTATAGATCAATAGATCTCATGGATTATCGATCAGTAGATCTCACAGATTATGGATCAACATATATCACCTGTTATAGATCTAATTGGTTATAGATCAATATATCTCACAGATTATGGATCAATATATATATATATATATATATATATATATATATATATATATATATATATATATATATATATATATATATATTATAGATCTAGTTGGTTATAGATCAATATATATATCACAGATTATGGATCAATATATATATATATATATATATATATATATATATATATATATATATATATATATATATATATATATATATATATATATATATATATATATATATATATTATAGATCTAATTGGTTATAGATCAATATATCTCACAGATTATGGATCAATATATATATATATATATATTATAGATCTAATTGGTTATAGATCAATATATCTCACAGATTATGGATCAATATATATATATATATATATATATATTATAGATCTAGTTGGTTATAGATCAATATATATATCACAGATTATATACGATCTCCCAGATTATAGATCAATAGATCTCATGGATTTTAGATAGATATCACATATTATGGATCAGAAGATCTCACAGATTATGGATCAATATATATCACCTGTTATAGATCTAATTGATTATATATCAATATATCTCACAGATTATGGATCAATAAATCTAATAGATTATAGATCAATAGATCTCATGTATTATAGATAGATATCACATATTATGGATCAATAGATCTCACAGATAAGCGATCAATATATATCACCTAGTATAGATCAATAGATCTCACAGAAATTGGATCAATAGATATCACAGATTATAGATCAGTTGGTCTCATAGATTATAGATCAATATATCTCACAGATTATGGATCAATAGATTTATTAAATTATAGATTAATAGATCTCACAGATTATGGATTAATAAATATAATAGATTATGGATCAATAGATATCACATATTATAGATCAGTTGGTCTCATAAACTATAGATTAATCGATAGTATAGATCGATTTTACAGATTATGGATCAATAAATCTAATAGATTATAGATCAATAGATCTCACAGATTATGGATCAATAGATTTAATAAATTATAGATTAATAGATCTCACAGATTATGGATCAATAGATTTATTAAATTATAGATTAATAGATCTCACAGATTATGGATTAATAAATATAATAGATTATGGGTCAATAGATATCACATATTATAGATCAATTGGTCTCATAAACTATAGAATACTCGATATTATAGATTGATTTTACAGATTATGGATCAATAAATCTAATAGATTATAGATGAATATATATCACATAATATATAAGATCTCACAGATTATGGATCAATAGATTTAATAAATTATAGATCAATAGATATCACAGATTATAGATCAGTTGGTGTCATAGATTATAGATCAGTTGGTGTCATAGATTATGGATCAATAAATCGTATAGATCATAGATGAATAGATATCACAAAATATAGATCAATAGATATCAATAATCTGCAGAGGGTGGATATATATGAATCGATCACATGACAGATCATTATTGGGTGGAATGGATAGGAAAAGATCGGTGATAATCGAATATAGAAGAAGACACGATTTAGATCGAATCGAAAGCTGGTGACGTCATGGTAACAGATCTCCAGTATATTCATATATTTGTGTGTTCTAGGAAGGAGGTCCGGATATCTCTCACATATACCGCAGAGGGGTTTGAACGCCCATCAGGCAATCCGACGGCCAGATACACCGACAATGACATCCACATCAGCGATCTGTGCGATCTCCATCGTTCTCCGGATGGTGATGCTGAGCGATGAAAATCTCACTGTCTGTAAATAGAGCGATAACTTCACTCCGGAGGAGGATCAGCCTCAGCACAATGGCGCCTCCTACTGCCGGAGCGCTGTACGTACAGAGCCAGATACTGAACTCCTGAATGAGATAATACTATGATGATGATTATAATAATATTATTAATGAAATAAATACTTATTATTATATAACAACAACAACAACAACAACAATAATAATAATACTGAATGTAATAACAATAATACTAATAATAATAATAATAATAAGTAAAAAAATAATAATAATGATAATAGTAACAGAAGAATCTCCTCCACTAATAAAGACCTGTCTGATGTTCAATAATAACAACAACAACAACAACAATAAATATAATAACAATGACGATAATAATAATAATAATAATAATAATAATAATAATAATAATAATAAAAATAATAATAATAATAATAATAATAATCATTTTAATAATACTATTTTTAGTTATAGATATAAGAATAGTAATCGAAAAATCTCCTCCAGTAATGAGGACCTGTCTGATGTTTTATAATAATAATAATAATAATAATAATAATAATAATAATAATAAAAATAATGATAATTGTAATAATAATATTATTAATTTAAAAAAATTATAACAGTATTGGAAGAATCTCCTCCAGTAACGAGGAGCTGTCTTATGTTTTTTTAATAATACTAATACTACTACTACTACTACTACTACTACTAATAATAATAATAATAATAATAATAATAAAAAATAATAATAATAAATAATAGTAATAGAAGAATCGCCTCCAGCAATGAGGACCTATAATGATAATTTTAATAAAATTACTTAAAAAAATAATAATAGTAATAGAAGAATCTCCTCCAGTAATGGGGAGCTGTCTTATGTTTTTTAATAATAATACTAATAATACTACTATTACTACTAATAATAATAAATAATAGTAATATAAGAATCGCCTCCAGTAATGAGGACCTGTCTGATGTTTTATTGTAATAATAATAATGATAATTTTAATAATATTACCTAAAAATAATAATAATAATAGTGATAGAAGAATCTCCTCCAGTAATGAGGAGGATCTGTCTGATATTTTATAATAATAATAATAATGATAATACAAATGATGATATTGATAATAATAATAATAATAATAATAATAATAATAATAATAGTAATGATAATTGTAATAATAATATTATTCATTTAAAAAAATGATAACAGTATTGGAAGAATCTCCTCCAGTAACGAGGAGCTGTCTTATGTTTTTTTAATAATACTAATACTACTACTAATAATAATAATAATAATAATAATAATAATAATAATAATAATAATAATAATAATAAATAATAGTAATAGAAGAATCGCCTCCAGCAATGAGGACCTATAATGATAATTTTAATAAAATTACTTAAAAAAATAATAATAGTAATAGAAGAATCTCCTCCAGTAATGGGGAGCTGTCTTATGTTTTTTAATAATAATACTAATAATACTACTATTACTACTACTAATAATAATAAATAATAGTAATATAAGAATCGCCTCCAGTAATGAGGACCTGTCTGATGTTTTATTGTAATAATAATAATGATAATTTTAATAATATTACCTAAAAAAAATAATAATAATAGTGATAGAAGAATCTCCTCCAGTAATGAGGAGGATCTGTCTGATATTTTATAATAATAATAATGATAATACAAATGATGATATTGATAATAATAATAATAATAATAATAGTAATGATAATTGTAATAATAATATTATTAATTTAAAAAAATGATAACAGTAAAGGAAGAATCTCCTCCAGTAATCAGGAGCTGTCTGATGTTTTTTATTATTAATAATAATAAAAAATAATAGTAATAGAAAAATCTCCTGATATTTTATAATATTAATAATAAAAATAATATGAATGATGATGATGATGATGATGATAATAACGATAAATTAAATAATAATAATAGAAGAATCTCCTCCAGTAATGAGGACCTGTCTGATGTTTAATAACAACAATAATAATATTACGAATGGTGATGATGATGATAATAATAATAATAATAATAATAATAATAATAATACAAATATCGATAATTGTAATAATAATATTAGTAATTAAAAAATGAAAATAGTAATAGAAGAAGTAATGAGGACCTGTCTGATGTTTTATAAAAAGAATAATAATATCAATAATAGTAGAGGAATTCCTTCCAGTAATGAGGACCGGTCTGGTAATAATAAACGATATTATTGGAGGACCCCCTCCCCCCCATTAATGAGGACCTGCCTGATAATAATAAAGGATAATATTGGAGGACCCCCCAGTAACGAGGACCTGTCTGATAATAATACTGGAGCCCCCCCCAGTAATAAGGACCGGTCTGATGTATAATAATAAATAAGAAAAAGAACTGATAATATTGGTGTCGTCTAATAATAATAGTAATAACAACGAATATGTGATAATATTAATACAAAAAAAGAATGATATTAATACCAATACTAATAATAAAGATAATAATACTAATAATAAAGATAATGATAATAATAATAATACAAATGAAAATAGCAAATAACAATAATGATGATGAGGATATTAATAACAACATCAATTCTAATAATTATAATAAAATAGTTTCTCTCTCGCATTAAATACAACTATTGGTTTCCGGGGACAATAATGTATCTCAATATTTGATCAGAATTTGGCAGAAATATCGGCCGATGGTGGGTGAGCTGCATTGTGTGTCACGTCTATATTCCCCCCGATTCCAATCCATCACCCCTCCCCCAGTGTCTGGGACCCCCACAGCTCGCACTCCTCTTAACCCTTCACTGGCCGGTCGGTGGTGATCCTCAGAATCGGACAGTCTGTAGAAGACAGAGATCCCGGAATTGTCGGTATTTATGGAGAACAGAAATCACACAACTTTCCCGCATCTCCTCTGAGCTGATCGTCCGGTGCCGGCAAAGGAGATCTCCGGCATTCACCCCTCGGATTACATCCACATGGCTGATAAAGTACCGACTCTGCACCCCACACACGGGACGATGTATTATACAATCAGTCTGTCATCGCCATGTACTAAGGAGCGAAGTGACCCCTGAGAAGAGGATTTCCCGGGACTACAATCCCCATCATCCCCCCGGAGTGTAATATTTGTTTCTGAAATTCCAGAGACATGAAAACGTCTTCCGGACATTATGGATGCCGATCTGTAATAATAATAATAATAATAATAATAATAATAATAATAATAATAATAATATTATTATTATTTGTATTATTATATTATTATTTCCTCTGTTCTGCGTCCGAATTCGTTTTACTTGTGAGCGATAGAAATGATTACAATGAGGGAGGAGATGATTGGATCGGTACAATAATTGTATATCAGGAATACCCCACACACCATCCGACAAATTATCTGATCGGATGTCGGAATTCGGTTCATCGATTGTAGATTCCAAATATCGATAATGTTATCATTATATTCTATTCTAGAAAGGCGGGAAGATCTATAGAAATCTATTCATCTTTTTTCATATCATTTACTAGCACCTCTAGACATCTCTATACATCTCTATACATCTCTATATATCTATATACATCTCTATATATCTCTATACATCTCTATATATCTCTATACATCTCTATATATCTCTATATATCTATATACACCTCTATACATCTCTATATATCTATATACACCTCTATATATCTCTATATATCTCTATATATCTCTATATATCTCTATTCATCTCTATATATCTCTATACATCTCTATATATCTCTATACATCTCTATATATCTCTATACATCTCTATACATCTCTATACATCTCTATACATCTCTATATATCTCTATACATCTCTATACATCTCTATATATCTCTATACATCTCTATATATCTCTATTCATCTCTATATATCTCTATATATCTCTATACATCTCTATATATCTCTATATATCTCTATTCATCTCTACATATCTCTATATATCTCTATTAATCTCTATATATCTCTATTCATCTCTATATATCTCTATTCATCTCTATATATCTCTATACACCTCTATACATCTCTATACATCTCTATATATCTATATACATCTCTATATATCTCTATATATCTCTATTCATCTCTATACATCTCTATACATCTCTATACATCTCTATATATCTCTATATATCTCTATTCATCTCTATATATCTCTATACATCTCTATACATCTCTATATATCTATATACATCTCTATATATCTCTATACATCTCTATACACCTCTATACATCTCTATACATCTCTATATATCTCTATATATCTATATACATCTCTATATATCTCTATATATCTCTATTCATCTCTATATATCTCTATATATCTCTATTCATCTCTATATATCTCTATATATCTCTATTCATCTCTATATATCTCTATATATCTCTATTAATCTCTATATATCTCTATTCATCTCTATATATCTCTATATATCTCTATTCATCTCTATATATCTCTATACATCTCTATACACCTCTATACATCTCTATACACCTCTATACATCTCTATATATCTCTATTCACCTCTATATATCTCTATACATCTCTATACACCTCTATACATCTCTATACACCTCTATACATCTCTATATATCTCTATTCATCTCTTTATATCTCTATACATCTCTATATCTCTATTCATCTCTATATATCTCTATTCATCTCTATATATTACTATACATCTCTATACACCTCTATATATCTCTATACACCTCTATACATCTCTATATATCTCTATTCATCTCGATATATCTCTATATATCTCTATACATCTCTATACACCTCTATACATCTCTATACACCTCTATACATCTCTATATATCTCTATTCACCTCTATATATCTCTATACGTCTCTATACACCTCTATACATCTATATACACCTCTATACATCTCTATATATCTATATTCATCTCTATATATCTCTATACATCTCTATATATCTCTATTCATCTCTATATATCTCTATTCATCTCTATATATCTCTATACATCTCTATATATCTCTATATATCTCTATACATCTCTATACATCTCTATATATCTCTATACACCTCTATACATCTCTATATATCTCTATACACCTCTATACATCTCTATACATCTCTATTCATCTCTATATATCTCTATACATCTCTATACACCTCTATACATCTCTATACATCTCTAAACATCTCTATATATCTCTATACATCTCTATACATCTCTATACATCTCTATACATCTCTATATATCTCTATACATCTCTATACATCTCTATATATCTCTATATATCTCTATTCATCTCTATATATCTCTATATATCTCTATACATCTCTATACACCTCTATACATCTCTATATATCTCTATTCATCTCTATTCATCTCTATATATCTCTATATATCTCTATACATCTCTATACATCTCTATACATCTCTCTATATCTCTATACATCTCTATACATCTCTATATAGCTCTATACATCTCTATACATCTCTATTCACCTCTATACATCTCTATTCATCTATATACACCTCTATACATCTCTATATATCTCTATACATCTCTATACACCTCTATACATCTCTATATATCTCTATTCATCTCTATTCATCTCTATATATCTCTATACATCTCTATACATCTCTATACATCTCTATATATCTATATACATCTCTATATATCTCTATACATCTCTATATATCTCTATATATCTCTATACATCTCTATACATCTCTATATATCTCTATACATCTCTATACATCTCTATACATCTCTATATATCTATATACATCTCTATATATCTCTATTCATCTCTATTCATCTCTATATATCTCTATACATCTCTATACATCTCTATACATCTCTATATATCTATATACATCTCTATATATCTCTATACATCTCTATATATCTCTATACATCTCTATATATCTCTATATATCTATATACACCTCTATACATCTCTATATATCTATATACACCTCTATATATCTCTATATATCTCTATATATCTCTATATATCTCTATTCATCTCTATATATCTCTATACATCTCTATATATCTCTATACATCTCTATATATCTCTATACATCTCTATACATCTCTATACATCTCTATACATCTCTATATATCTCTATACACCTCTATACATCTCTATACATCTCTATATATCTCTATATATCTCTATTCATCTCTACATATCTCTATATATCTCTATTAATCTCTATATATCTCTATTCATCTCTATATATCTCTATTCATCTCTATATATCTCTATACACCTCTATACATCTCTATACATCTCTATATATCTATATACATCTCTATATATCTCTATATATCTCTATTCATCTCTATACATCTCTATACATCTCTATACATCTCTATATATCTCTATATATCTCTATATATCTCTATATATCTCTATTCATCTCTATATATCTCTATACATCTCTATACATCTCTATATATCTATATACATCTCTATATATCTCTATACATCTCTATACACCTCTATACATCTCTATACATCTCTATATATCTCTATATATCTATATACATCTCTATATATCTCTATATATCTCTATTCATCTCTATATATCTCTATATATCTCTATTCATCTCTATATATCTCTATATATCTCTATTCATCTCTATATATCTCTATATATCTCTATTAATCTCTATATATCTCTATTCATCTCTATATATCTCTATATATCTCTATTCATCTCTATATATCTCTATACATCTCTATACACCTCTATACATCTCTATACACCTCTATACATCTCTATATATCTCTATTCACCTCTATATATCTCTATACATCTCTATACACCTCTATACATCTCTATACACCTCTATACATCTCTATATATCTCTATTCATCTCTTTATATCTCTATACATCTCTATATCTCTATTCATCTCTATATATCTCTATTCATCTCTATATATTACTATACATCTCTATACACCTCTATATATCTCTATACACCTCTATACATCTCTATATATCTCTATTCATCTCGATATATCTCTATATATCTCTATACATCTCTATACACCTCTATACATCTCTATACACCTCTATACATCTCTATATATCTCTATTCACCTCTATATATCTCTATACGTCTCTATACACCTCTATACATCTATATACACCTCTATACATCTCTATATATCTATATTCATCTCTATATATCTCTATACATCTCTATATATCTCTATTCATCTCTATATATCTCTATTCATCTCTATATATCTCTATACATCTCTATATATCTCTATATATCTCTATACATCTCTATACATCTCTATATATCTCTATACACCTCTATACATCTCTATATATCTCTATACACCTCTATACATCTCTATACATCTCTATTCATCTCTATATATCTCTATACATCTCTATACACCTCTATACATCTCTATACATCTCTAAACATCTCTATATATCTCTATACATCTCTATACATCTCTATATATCTCTATACATCTCTATACATCTCTATATATCTCTATATATCTCTATTCATCTCTATATATCTCTATATATCTCTATACATCTCTATACACCTCTATACATCTCTATATATCTCTATTCATCTCTATTCATCTCTATATATCTCTATATATCTCTATACATCTCTATACATCTCTATACATCTCTCTATATCTCTATACATCTCTATACATCTCTATATAGCTCTATACATCTCTATACATCTCTATTCATCTCTATACATCTCTATTCATCTATATACACCTCTATACATCTCTATATATCTCTATACATCTCTATACACCTCTATACATCTCTATATATCTCTATTCATCTCTATTCATCTCTATATATCTCTATATATCTCTATACATCTCTATACATCTCTATATAAAGCTATACACCTCTATAAATCTCTATTCATCTCTATATATCTCTATATATCTCTATACACCTCTATACATCTCTATATATCTCTATTCATCTCTATTCACCTCTATAAATCTCTATTCAGAATCATCTCTATATATCTCTATACATCTCTATACATCTCTATACATCTCTATATATCTCTATTCATCTCTATTCATCTCTATATATCTCTATATATCTCTATACATCTCTATACATCTCTATATAAAGCTATACACCTCTATAAATCTCTATTCATCTCTATATATCTCTATATATCTCTATACACCTCTATATATCTCTATACATCTCTATACATCTCTCTATATCTCTATACATCTCTATACATCTCTATATAGCTCTATACATCTCTATACATCTCTATTCATCTCTATACATCTCTATTCATCTATATACACCTCTATACATCTCTATATATCTCTATTCATCTCTATACATCTCTATACATCTCTATTCATCTCTATACATCTCTATTCATATATATACACCTTTATACATCTCTATTCATCTCTCTATATCTCTATATATCTCTATACACCTCTATACACCTCTATATATCTCTATACATCTCTATACATCTCTATTCATCTCTATACATCTCTATTCATCTCTATTCATCTCTATACATCTCTATTCATCTCTATACATCTTTATACATCTCTATACAAAGCTATATATCTCTATACACCTCTATACATCTCTATGCATCTCTATATATCTATATACATCTCTATATAAAGCTATACATCTCTATACATCTCTATATAAAGCTATACATCTCTATACATCTCTATAAATCTCTATTCATCTCTATATAAAGCTATGCATCTCTATACATCTCTATATATCTCTATATAAAGCTATACATCTCTATACATCTCTATATAAAGCTATACATCTCTATACATCTCTATATATCTATATACATCTCTATATAAAGCTATACATCTCTAAACATCTCTATATTAAGCTATACATCTCTATATAAAGCTATACATCTCTATATATCTCTATATAAAGCTATACATCTCTATATAAAGCTATACATCTCTATACATCTCTATATAAAGCTATACATCTCTATATAAAGCTATACATCTCTATATATCTCTATAGATCTCTATATAAAGCTTTACATCTCTATACATCTCTATACATCTCTATACATCTCTATATAAAGCTATACATCTCTATACCTCTCTATATAAAGCTATACATCTCTATCTATCTCTATCTATCTCTATACATCTCTATACATCTCTATACGTCTCTATATATCTCTAGTCATCTCTATTCATCTTTATATAAAGCTTTACATCTCTATACATATCTATACATATCTATACATCTCTATATATCTCTATACATCTCTATACATCTCTATACATCTCTATACATCTCTATATATCTCTATACATCTCTATACATCTCTATACATCTCTATACATCTCTATACATCTCTAGATATCTCATACACAACTATACAAATCTACATAAATCTAAACATATCTATATAATATACATATAAATATCTACACATTTCTATATATCTACACATACTAAACATATCTGTACAAATCTATACATTTTATACAAATTTATACCTATCTATACCCAGCTATACATCTCTATACATTTATATACAAATCTATACATATGTATACACAGCAATACATCTCTATACATATCTATTCAAAACTATACACATCTATACATCTCCATACACATCTATACACAGCAATACATCTATATACACATCTATGTATCTCTATACATTTTTATACATCTCTATACCAATCTATACATATATATACTAATCTATATCTCTATACAAATCTATATACAGCAATACATCTCTATACATATCTATACATCTATATACAAATATATATGTCTATACATATCTTTACATACCTATACATATCTATACAAATCTATACACATCTATACATCTCTATACATATCGATACATCTATCTACAAAAATATATAAATCTATACATATCTATACACATCTATACATACTTTACATCTGTATTTATCTATACATATCTTTACCAATCTATACATACATCTATATTTCTCTGTACATATCAATACAAAACCATACTTTTCTATACATACTATAGATATCTATATAAAAAAGAAAAAAGCAGCGCTATATGTATATAATAGTGATATTCTTCAACAATTATACAAATGTGCATAGACAAAACTGAGTTCTAAATGAAATACAATAGATCACAATAAAGTGAATAAAAGTCCATGAGTGTAAATGAAATAATTCCACTGTTGTTACTCCACAATTTCAGTGAATCACAATCTGTGTGTCGCCTCCACCAAATCTAAGAAGTGCGCACTCACCAGAACCAGTTGCTGTCTAAGTCTTCCTTATGAAGATATTATATCTGATACTCTATGGATGTGGTAGATCTTCCAACCTCACAGGTGGAGTCATCGGGGGAAACTGCCCAATCTCATCCAGCCAGACAGAAGGATGATGAAACTGGAAAAAATTGCTCATAGCATAGTGTAGTATTTATTAAAATATGTAAAAAATAAATAAAAAACACCACCAAACCACAAACCGCTGGGAATGGTGTTTTGGACTCTGCAACTAAGGCCGCGTACACACGGTCGGACAAAACCGATGAGAATGGACCGAGGTTCAGTTTCATCGGTCCAAACCGACCATGTGTATAGGCCCATCGGTCTGTTGTCCTTCGGTCCAAAATAGTAAAACATGCTTTAAAAATCGAACCCATGCCCCGCTGCCCAATCGGTCGAAAACGATGGTTAGTACAGAAAGCATCGGTTCAAAACCCACGCATGCTCAGAATCAAGTCGACGCATGCTTGGAAGCATTGAACTTCGTTTTATTCAGCACGTCGTGTGTTTGACGTCACCGCGTTCTGACCCGATCGGTTTTTGGAACGATGGTGTGTACGCACATCAGGCCGTCAGGCCACTTCAGCGGTGAACCGATGGAAATGGCCGGTCGGACCATTCTCATCGGTTTGGAACGACCGTGTGTACACGGCCTAACAGTGCAAGCAGTCCATATAAAGTGCTTAAGAAAACATGAGACATATAAACTTACATAGTATGACGCCAAACTGAGCTCAGAATGGCGGCAGGACCTCTGGCATATAAGTCCAGCCCCATGCTCCTGATGACGCAGGTAGGGTGACCACATTTCCAAACTACCATTCAGGGACACCCTCCCTTCCCAAAAATCAGCTTGTGCTGTAATGAATCACAGCACAGTGATTGGACACAAGAGGCGGGATTTATGATTTCTCCAATCACAAGCAGGGGGCGGGGATTGTGCTCTGTCAGGCATTCCCTGCCAGGACAAGTACTGTCAGTGAGTAAAGCGGTGATGTGGCGGCCTTTTTTGGGGGCATTAGTTTGGCCGGGGGGGGGGTATTGTCCTGGAATGAAGGTACCCGGGACAGACCTGCAAAATGCGGGACTGTCCCGGGCAACCCGGGACACGTGGTCACCCTAGGCGCAGGTGGTGCTAAAACGGCCGTAGAGCTTGACTTTTATGCCAGAGGTCCTGCTGTCGTTCTGAGCTCAGTTTGGCGGCATACTATGTAAGTTTATGTGCCTCATGTTTTCTTATGCACTTTATATGGACTGCTTGCAAGAGTCCAAAACTTGGTTTGTGGTGTTTTTTTTTTTTTTTTACATATTGTAATAAATACTACACTATGAGCAATTTTTTTTCCAGTGTCCTTCTACCTGGCTGGATGAGATGGGGCAGTTTCCCTGATGACTCCACCTGTGAGGTTGAAAGATCTACCACATCTATAGAGTATCAGGCCTCGTACACACGGGCCAGAATCTCGTCAGGAAAAAAATGTTGTTTTTCCTGACGAGATTCTTGGCAAGAATCTCTTGCCGCCCGAGTGTACACACAGTCCTTTCAAAAGAACCGCGGTTCTTTTGAAAGGCAAGAACGCGGTGACGTCATCGCGTACGGCGAGCGTGCGCTCGTCACATTCGATGCCGTCGCCGCCATCTTGCTTCACCCCACCTATGCCGTGGAAGCTGCCGCGCATGCGTCAAAGTCATTTCGAGCATGTGCGGGTTTCCAAGGCAACAGGTAAGTATACACACTCTCGGGTTTCTCGTCGGGAAACAGGCCGACAAGAATCTCGATGAGGAAATAGAGAGCAGGATCTCTATTTTTCTCGTCGAGATTCTGGCCAGATTTCCAGACGAGACACCTGAAAGCCTCGTACACACGAACGGTATATAAGAAGTGCCACCAAATATAAGAATTGCGCACTCACCAGAACCAGTTGCTGTCCAAGTTATAGTACAGAAAAAGTGCACTCAGTATTCAATGGTCTTCCTTATGAAGATACATCTGAAGCCTAGTACACACGCACGGTTTTCTCGGCAAGAACCAGCAAGAAAACTGCTGGCAGAGCTTTCTTGCCGAGAAAACCGTGCGTGTGTACTAGGCTTCAGATGTATCTTCATAAGGAAGACCATTGAATACTGAGTGCACTTTTTCTGTACTATAACTTGGACAGCAACTGGTTCTGGTGAGTGTGCACTTCTTATATTTGGTGGAGGCAACTCACAGATGGTGATTCACTGAAAATGTGGAGTAACAACAGTGGAATTATTTCTTTTACACTCATGGACTTTTATTCATTTTATTATTATCCATACAGCACTGCTTTTTTCTTTTATATGTACTTCCTGGGCCGGATTCAGAAAAAGATTCGCCGTCGTATCTCTGAGTGCACTCGGTCGTATCTATGAGACTGATTCAGAGAATCAGTTACGCATAGATATTCCTAAGATCCGACAGGTGTAAGTGTCTTACACCGTCGTATCTTAGGCTGCAATTTCAGGCTGGCCGCTAGGTGGCGCTTCCGTATTTTTACGTGAGGAATATGCAAATTAGTATTTACGCCGATTCAGAAACGAACGACCGCCCGGCGCTTTTTTTTTACGTTGTTTGCGTTCGGCTTTTTCCGGCGTATAGTTACCCCTGCTATATGAGGCGTAGCTAATGTTAAGTATGGCCGTCGTTCCCGCGCCGAGTTTTGAATTTTTTACTTAGTTTGCGTAAGTCGTTCGCGAATACGGCTGGACGTAACTTACGTTCACGTCGAAAGCATGACGATTTGCCGACGTCATTTGGAGCATGCACACTGGGACATGTCCACGGACGGCGCATGCGCCGTTCGTTGAAAACGTCAAAAACGTGGGGTCAGTACTATTTTACATAGTACACGCCCCCAACCAGCCTATTTTGAATTAGGCGGGCTTACGCCGGTCCAGTTACACTGCGCCGCCGTAAGTTTAAGCGCAAATTGTATGTGAATACACAACTTGCTGCTCAAACTTACGGCCGCGTAGTCTATCTGAGATACGCTACGCCTGCCTAAAGATAGGCGAAGGTATCTGAACCCGGGCCCCTGTGTTTGTATATTTACACACATTGCATGCTGCTTTTTCCAGACAACTCAAGTGCGGACAGCTGACTTTTTAGATTACCTATATAAATCTATACACATCTTTACATACTGTACATATCTATACATATATCTATATTTCTCTATACGTATCTATCAGTGGCGGCTGGTAAAGCTTTTTTGGGGGCGGCGGCAAACAACCACCCCCCACCCTCCGGGTGGCCGGCGTCACCTACCCCGCCTGCTGTATACCGGTCGGCGTGTAATTGTGTGCAATTTTACGCTGGCCGCTAGGTGGCGCTTCCGTAGATTTCAGCGTAGAATATGCAAATGACCTAGATACGCCGATTCACAAACGTACGTGCGCCCGGCGGAATTTTTTTAGGTCGTTTGCGTAAGGCTTTTCCGGCGTAACGTTGCTCCTGCTTCTATGAGGCGTACGCAATGTTAAGTATGGACGTCGTTCCCGCGTCTAATTTTGAATTTTTTACGTCGTTTGCGTAAGTCGTTGGCGAATAGGGCTGGACGTAATTTACGTTCACGTCGAAACCAATACGTCCTTGCAGCGTACTTTGGTGCAATGCACACTGGGATATGTACACGGACGGCGCATGCGCCGTTAGTAAAAAATGTCAATCACGTCGGGTCACCAAGAATTAACATAAAACACGCTCCCCCTCATCCACATTTGAATTACGCGCGCTTACGCCGGCCCCATTTACGCTACGCCGACGTAACTTAGAAGGCAAGTGCTTTGTGAATACAGCACGTGCCTCTCTAACTTACGGCGGCGTAGCGTAAATACGATACGCTACGCCTCCGTAACATTGCGCGGCCCTACCTGAATCTAGCCCTATAACTGGGGGAGGGGGGGGGGGTTGATTTGGTGGAAGTGATAGAGGTGGGTCAGTTAGTTGGAGGTGTGATAGGCTTCCCTAAAGAGATGGGTTTTCAGGGATCACCTAAAGGCGTCCAGAGTAGGAGATAGCCAGACAGATTGGGACAGGGAGTTCCAGAGGATGGGAGAGGCTCTGGAGAAGTCCTAGAGACAAGCATGGAAGGAGGAGACAAGGGAGCTAGAGAGCAAGAGGTCTTGGGAGGAGCAGATGGTTTGAGTGATATTTGGAGACAAGATTGGTGATGTAACTCTGGGAATATTTCTCTATACAAATCTATACATACTATACAGATCTATACATATATCTATACAAATCTATACATACTATACAGATCTATACATATATCTATATAAAGCTTTACATATCTATACAGAAGCAGATCTTTTTATATCTATGTATATATAGGAAGATCTATACCAGGACTCGACAAACCCCGGGCGCCAGGTCGCAATTGCGACTAGAATTAGCGACCTGGCGTCTGGTGAGGCACAGTTGGAGTACCATGTCTCCGTTCACACACCCCCCTGCGGGCCACGCTGGCCAGTAATTGAGGCCCCGCAGGGGGGTGCATTGCCTATGCTTCTTTCTGGAATCTGGTGCCCTCTTGTGGTAGCCGTTGGTATGACACGACAACCAGCAATGCCAATGGGGCTTCCCTGCCTGTTTTCATTGCCCGCCCATCTCCTTCCCTTAGAACCCCCAAACATTAAATATATTTTTTATTCTAACGCCATAGAGAATAAAATGGCGGTCATTGCAATACTTTCTGTCACACCGTGTTTGCGTAGCGGTCTTACAAGCGCACTTTTTTGGGAAAAAATACACTTTTTAAAATAAAAAAAATAAGAAAACAGTAAAGTTAGCCCAATTTTTTTTTTATATATTGTGAAAGATAATGTTACGCCGAGTAAATTGATACCCAACATGTCACGCTTCAAAATTGCGTCCGCTCGTGGAATGGCGACAAACTTTTACCCTTCAAAATCTTCATAGGCGACGTTTAAAAATGTCTACAGGTTGCATGTTTTGAGTTACAGAGGAGGTCTAGGGCTAGAATTATTGCTCTCGCTTGTTGCGTTGGTTACGTCGGCGCAAGTATTTTTTTCCCGTCGCAAAGTTAAGCAATGTTTTTCATTGCTTAACTTTACACCAGCCATGTTAAAGTATGGCCGTCGTTCCCACGTCGCTTACCTGTAAACTTGCGGCGGTGTAACGTAAAGTCGTCCGGCGCAAGCCCGCCCAATTCAAATGGGGCAGGTACCATTTAAATTAGGCGCGCTCCCGCGCCGGACGTTCTGCGCATGCTCCGTTCGCAATTTTCCTGACGTGCTTTGCGCGAAATTACGGCGGCCTGACTTGTTTGTGAATCGCGACGTGCGTAACATACTTACGCTGGAAAAAAAAAAATTGAAAGCGACGCGGGAACGACGGCCATACTTTAACATGGCTGGTGTAAAGTTAAGCAATGAAAAATATTGCTTAACTTTGCGACGGGAAAAAAATACTTGCGCCGACTTAACGAATGCGAAAACCTTTGTGGATCGCTGTAAATCCTCATTTGCATACCCGACGCTGGAATACGATGCAAACTCCCCCCAGCGGCGGCCGAAGTATTGCATCCTAAGATCCGACGGTGTAAGTCAATTACACCTGTCGGATCTTAGGGCTATCTATGCGGAAATGATTCTATGAATCAGCCGCATAGATACGACAAGAGATACGACGGTGTATCAGGAAATACGCCGTCGTATCTCTTCTGTGAATCTGGCCCGGTGTTCTTAGGGTCATAGTCAGCATTTTTCTTCCTCCAAACACGGCGAGTTGAGTTAAAGCCAAAGAGCTACATTTTGGTCTCATCTGACCACAGCACTTTCTCCCAATCCTTCTCTGAATCATTTAGATGTTCTTTGGCATTACTGTACATGTGTCTTCTTGAGGAGCTAAAGGTACAGGCCAACTTTGCTGCATTGAGGGGCCAATGGACGGGGCCCTGTACTGTAAAATCTTGGGTGAGAACCTTCTTCTCTCAGCCAGAACACTGAAGATGGGTCACGGATGGGTCTTCCAGCATGACCATGACCCAAAACATACCGCCCTGGCAACAAAGTAATGGTTCAAGAAGAAGCACATTAAGGGCATGGAGTGGCCTAGCCAGTCTCCAGACCTTTATCCTATAGAAATTTATGGAGGGAGCTGAAACTTTGAGTTGCCAAGAGACAACCAAGAAACCTTAAAAAAGGAACACTAAAGGCAAAAAATGTTTTGGGGTAAAATAACAAACATGTTATACTTACCTCCACTGTGCAGCTCGTTTTGCACAAGGTGTCCCCGAATCCGGTCTTCTGGGGTCTCTCGGCGGCTGTCTCGGCTCCTCCTCGCAAGAGCTTTCCACCTCCATGCAAGCTCCCTCGCATGGTGGAACGCTCTTGCGGGCACGCTCCCGTCATAGCCATAGCCGCCGACTGTATCACTCGCCCCTGCCCCCCGCGCCGCATCATTGGATGTGATTGACAGCAGCGCCAGCCAATGGTTGCGCTGCTACCAATCTGTCCAACCTAGCCAATCAACGGCCAGGCTGGGAACTGAACAGGATGACGGGGACGGGTGTGGGACTTTCGAGGGGTGAGGTAAGTAAAAAGGGGGCTCCGGGGCTTTGCTGTAGGATGTTTTTTCACTTTAATGCATATGATGCATTAAGGTGAAAACACATTTACCTTTACAACCCCTTTAAGGATTTAAATAAGATCTGTAAAGAAGAGAGGACCAAAATCCCTCCTCAGATGTGCAAACCTACAAGAAACGCCTGACCTCTGTGCTTCCCAACAAGGGTTTCTCCACCAAGTACCAAGTCATGTTTTTCTTGGGGATCAAATACTTATTTCATTGAACTGCAACTCAGTTTATAACATTTATATCATGGGGGTTTTTTTTCTGGATTTTTGGTTGATATTCTGTCTCTATCATATAAAATACACCTATGATAAACATTATAGACACTTTTATTTCCTTGTAAGTGGGAAAACTTACACAATCTGCAGGGGACCAAATAATTATTTTCCCCCCACTGTACCTCTAATATGTAGACATTCATATCTATAATTCCTGCAATCTATAGACACTCATATATATAATTCTTGCAATCTATAGACACAATTATCTACAATTCCTGTAATCTATAGACACTCATATGTAGGGTATTTAAGACGTACCTAGTCCTTGTGTCCCTCCATGTTCCTCCAATCTATAGACACTCATATCTAAAATTCTTGTAATCTATAGACACAATTATCTACGATTCCTGTAATCTATAGACACAATTATCTACAATTCCTGTAATCTATAGACACTCATATGTAGGGTATTTAAGACGTACCTAGTCCTTGTGTCCCTCCATGTTCCTCCAATCTATAGACGCTCATATCTAAAATTCTTGTAATCTATAGACACAATTATCTACGATTCCTGTAATCTATAGACACTCATGTCTACAATTCCTGTAATCTATAGACACAATTATCTACAATTCCTGTAATCTATAGACACTCATATGTAGGGTATTTAAGACGTACCTAGTCCTTGTGTCCCTCCATGTTCCTCCAATCTATAGACACTCATATCTAAAATTCTTGTAATCTATATACACAATTATCTATATTTCCTGTAATCTATAGACACTTATATGTAGACACTCATATCTATAATTCCTGTAATCTATATACACAATTATCTATATTTCCTGTAATCTATAGACACTTATATGTAGACACTCATATCTAAAATTGATGTAATCTAAAGACACTTGTACCTACAATTCCTGTAATCTATAGACACTTATATCTATAATTCCTGTAATCTATAGACACAATTATCTACAATTCCTGTAATCTATAGACACTCATATGTAGGGTATTTAACATGTACCTGGACCTTATGTCCCTCCATGTTCCTTAAATCTATAGGCACTCATATCTATAATTCCTTCAATCTATAGACGCTCATATTTATGATTCCTGTAACCTATAGAAGCTCATATCTACCACTCCTGTAATCTATAGACACTCATACAGTATGTAGGATATTTAAGATGTACCTGGTCCTTGTGTCCCTCCGTGTCCCTCCAATCTATAGACACTCATATGTGGAATATCTGGGATGTACCTGGTCCTTATGTCCCTCCATGTTCCTTAAATCTATAGGCACTCATATATATAATTCCTTCAATCTATAGACACTCATATCTATAATTCCTGCAATCTATAGACACTCATATCTATAATTCCTGTAATCTATAGACACTCATATATATATATAATTCCTGCAATCTATAGACACTCATATCTATAATTCCTGTAATCTATAGACACTCATATGTAGGGTATTTAACATGTACCTGGACCTTATGTCCCTCCATGTTCCTTAAATCTATAGGCACTCATATCTATAATTCCTTCAATCTATAGACGCTCATATTTATGATTCCTGTAATCTATAGACACTCATATCTATAATTCCTGTAATCTATAGACACTCATATATATATAATTCCTGCAATCTATAGACACTCATATCTATAATTCCTGTAATCTATAGACACTCATATCTATAATTCCTGTAATCTATAGTCACTCATATGTACAATTCCTGTAATCTATAGACATTCATATCTATAATTTCTGTAATCTATAGACACAATTATCTACAATTCCTTCAATCTATAGACACTCGTATGTAGGATGTTTAAGATGTATCTGGTCCTTGTGTCCCTCCATGTTCCTCCAATCTATAGACACTCATATCTAAAATTCTTGTAATCTATAGACACTCATATTTATAGTTACTGTCTTCTATAGACACTCATATCTATAATTCCTGTAATCTATATACACAATTATCTATATTTCCTGTAATCTATAGACACTCATATGTAGGATATTTAACATGTACCTGGTCTTTGTTTCCCTCCATGTTCCTCCAATCTATAGACGCTCATATCTAAAATTCCTCCAATCTATAGACGCTCATATCTAAAATTCCTCCAATCTATAGAAGCTCATATCTACAATTCCTGTAATATACAGACGCTCATATCTAAAATTCCTATAATCTGTAGACACAATTATCTACGATTCCTGTAATCTATAGACACTCATATCTATAATTCCTGCAATTTATAGACATTTATATATATAATTCCTGCAATCTATAGACACTTATATCTATAATTTCTGTAATCTATAGACACAATTATCTACAATTCCTTCAATCTATAGACACTCGTATGTAGGATGTTTAAAATGTACCTGGTCTTTGTTTCCCTCCATGTTCCTCCAATCTATAGACACTCATATTTAAAATTCTTGCAATCTATAGAAGCTCATATCTAAAATTCCTATAATCTATAGACACTCATATGTAGGGTATTTAAATGTATCTGGTCCTTGTGTCCCTCCATATCCCTCCAATCTATAGACACTCATATCTATAATTCCTCCAATCTATAGACACTCATATCTATAATTCCTCCAATCTATAGACACTCATATCTATAATTCCTCCAATCTATAGACACTCATATTTACAGTTCCTGTTTTCTATAGACACTCATATCTATAATTCCTGTAATCTATAGACACAATTATCTACAATTCCTGTAATCTATAGACACTCATATGTAGGGTATTTAACATGTATCTGGACCTTATGTCCCTCTATGTTCCTTAAATCTATAGGCACTCATATCTATAATTCCTTCAATCTATAGACGCTCATATTTATGATTCCTGTAACCTATAGAAGCTCATATCTACCACTCCTGTAATCTATAGACACTCATACAGTATGTAGGATATTTAAGATGTACCTGGTCCTTGTGTCCCTCCGTGTCCCTCCAATCTATAGACACTCATATGTGGAATATCTGGGATGTACCTGGTCCTTATGTCCCTCCATGTTCCTTAAATCTATAGGCACTCATATATATAATTCCTTCAATCTATAGACACTCATATCTATAATTCCTGCAATCTATAGACACTCATATCTATAATTCCTGCAATCTATAGACACTCATATCTATAATTCCTGCAATCTATAGACACTCATATATATATATAATTCCTGCAATCTATAGACACTCATATCTATAATTCCTGTAATCTATAGACACTCATATATATATAATTCCTGCAATCTATAGACACTCATATCTATAATTCCTGTAATCTATAGACACTCATATCTATATTTCCTGTAATCTATAGACACTCATATATATATAATTCCTGTAATCTATAGACATTCATATCTATAATTCCTGCAATCTATAGACACTCATATCTATAATTCCTGCAATCTATAGACACTCATATATATATATATAATTCCTGCAATCTATAGACACTCATATCTATAATTCCTGTAATCTATAGACACTCATATATATATAATTCCTGCAATCTATAGACACTCATATCTATAATTCCTGTAATCTATAGACACTCATATCTATATTTCCTGTAATCTATAGACACTCATATGTACAATTCCTGTAATCTATAGACATTCATATCTATAATTTCTGTAATCTATAGACACAATTATCTACAATTCCTTCAATCTATAGACACTCGTATGTAGGATGTTTAAGATGTATCTGGTCCTTGTGTGCCTCCATGTTCCACCAATCTATAGACGCTCATATCTAACATTCCTATAATCTATAGAAGCTCATATCTATAATTCCTGGAATATATAGACACTCATATGTAGGGTATTTAACATGTACCTGGTCCTTGTGTCCCTCCATGTTCCTCCAATCTATAGACACTCATATCTAAAATTCTTGTAATCTATAGACACTCATATTTATAGTTCCTGTCTTCTATAGACACTCATATCTATAATTCCTGTAATCTATATACACAATTATCTATATTTCCTGTAATCTATAGACACTCATATCTATAATTCCTGTAATCTATAGATGCTCATATCTAAAATTCCTATAATCTATAGACACTCATATCTACAATTCCTGTAATCTATAGACACTCATATGTAGGATATTTAACATGTACCTGGTCTTTGTTTCCCTCCATGTTCCTCCAATCTATAGAAGCTCATATTTAAAATTCTTGCAATCTATAGAAGCTCATATCTACAATTCCTGTAATATACAGACGCTCATATCTAAAATTCCTATCTATAGACACAATTATCTACGATTCCTGTAATCTATAGACACTCATATGCAGGGTATTTAAGATGTACCTGGTCCTTGTGTCCCTCCATGTTCCTCCAATCTATAGACACTCATATCTATAATTCCTGTAATCTATAGACACTCATATCTAAAATTCTTGTAATCTATAGACACTCATATTTACAGTTCCTGTCTTCTATAGACACTCATATCTATAATTCCTGTAATCTATATACACAATTATCTATATTTCCTGTAATCTATAGACACTCATATGTAGGGTATTTAACATGTACCTGGTCCTTGTGTCCCTCCAAGTTCCACCAATCTATAGATGCTCATATCTAAAATTCCTCCAATCTATAGAAGCTCATATCTACAATTCCTGTAATCTATAGACACTCATATCTATAATTCCTGTAATCTATAGACACTCAGGCCCCATACACACGAGAGGATTTATCCGCAGATACGGTCCAGCGGACCGTATCCGCGGATAAATCCTCTCGAGGATTTCAGAAGATTTCTATGCGATGGCGTGTACACACCATCGCATTGAAATCCGCGCTGAAATCCTCTGCCGATGACGTGTCGCGCCGTCGCCGCTATTATGACGCGGCAACGGGCGCGACGCTGTCATATAAGGAATTCCACGCATGCGTCAAATCATTACGACGCGTGCGGGGAATCCCTTTGGACGGATGGATCCGGTAAGTCTGTACAGACGAGCGGATCCATCCGTTGGAATGGATTCCAGCAGATGGATTTGTTGAGCATGTCAGCAAATATCCATCTGCTGGAAATCCATCCCAGGGGAGATTTATCCGCGGATAAATATCCGACGGAGTGTACACACCATAGAATCTATCCGCAGAAACCCATTTGATGGGATTTATCTGCGGATAGATTCTATGGTGTGTATGGGGCCTCATATCTATAATTCTTGCACTCTATAGATACAATGTGCTTGCCAACAAGGATTTCTCCAACAAGTCATGTTTTTTCTTGGGGATCAAATACTTATCTTACTCACTGAACTGCAACTCCATTTATAACATTTGTAACACGGGGGTTTTTGTTCTGAATTTTTGGTTGATATTCTGTCTCTATCCCTTCATTTCTTTGTAAGTGGGCAAACTTACAAAATCTGCAGGGGTTTAAATAATTATTTCCCCCCCCCCCCACTGTACCTGTAATATGTAGACACTAATATCTACAATTCCTGTAATCTATAGACACTCATATCTACAATTCCTGTAATCTATAGACACTCATATCTATAATTGATGTAATCTAAAGACACTCATATCTATAATTCCTGTAATCTATAGACACTTATATCTATAATTCCTGTAATCTATAGACACTAATATCTACAATTCCTGTAATCTATAGACACTCATATCTATAATTCCTGTAATCTATAGACACTCATATCTACAATTCCTGTAATCTATAGACACTCATATCTATAATTCCTGTAATCTATAGACACTCATATCTAAAATTGATGTAATCTAAAGACACTTATATCTATAATTCCTGTAATCTATAGACACTCACATCTATAATTCCTGTAATCTATAGACACTCATATCTATAATTCCTGTAATCTATAGACACTCATATCTATAATTCCTGTAATCTATAGACACTCATATCTATAATTCCTGTAATCTATAGACACTCATATCTATAATTCCTGTAATCTATAGACACTCACATCTATAATTCCTGTAATCTATAGACACTCATATCTAAAATTGATGTAATCTAAAGACACTTATATCTATAATTCCTGTAATCTATAGACACTCACATCTATAATTCCTGTAATCTATAGACACTCATATCTATAATTCCTGTAATCTATAGACACTTATATCTATAATTCCTGTAATCCATAGACACAATTATCTACAATTCCTGTAATCTATAGACACTCATATGTAGGGTATTTAACATGTACCTGGTCTTTGTGTCCCTTCATGTTCGTTAAATCTATAGGCACTCATATCTAAAATTCCTCCAATCTATAGACGCTCATATCTATAATTCCTCCAATCTATAGACGCTCATATCTATGCTTCCTGTAACCTATAGAAGCTCATATCTACCACTCCTGTAATCTGTAGACACTCATATGTAGGATATTTAAGATGTACCTGGTCCTTGAGTCCCTCCGTGTCCCTCCAATCTATAGGCACTCATGTGTGGAATATCTGGGACGTATCTGGTCCTTGTGTCCCTCCACGGGAAGATTTAGGTGGAATTTTCCGGAAAAGCCGAGCTCTTTCTTTCTGCTGAACACAGAGTTCTGTTAAAGCTACAGGAGGGTCTTTGTGGTTATTAAACGCGTATGGAGCGGAGTGCCCGGCCGGCTGGACGACCTTCTGGGATATCCCCCCTTACAATCAGCAATGTCACTCACACAGATTGCTTTCTTGCTGCATGAAGGAATATTATTGGCAGGAAATGGGAAGCGAACGGCGGGAATAAAATGCCAGTAAAATCCACCAAATACCAATTTCCTTCTCCTCACCCCGCTGGTCCTGCAGGTATTAAAGTGTTTCATATGTCTCGCCCTATAATGTACGGGGCTGAGATGTGTCTCACACAGGGCTTACACTTTGATTATTCCGAGGAGGTGAAATCCTGTGTTTATTAGGCCTCCTCATTATGGGAGCGATGTAATTCCATCAATAACTCCAGAAGATGAGGTCAGCGACTATAAACACCGACCAATATTTACTTCCAGCACTTCCTTATTATGTGCCGACTGCAATCACCTTCCATCTCCATGGTGTTTGAAATCATTCTTCACCCAAATTGTGTGCAGAACTTGTAGACTTCATCTGAACCTCAGAGGTGCTGCAGAAAGTTCTGGAATTGTTCAAGAAATTATTATTGTTATACTGGATTTATATTATTATTGTACATAATTTATATTATTATTATTATTATTATTATTATTATTATACAGGACTTATACTAATATTATTACTGTACAGGATTTATATTATTATTGTACATAATTTATATTATTATTATTATTATTATTATTATACAGGACTTATAATATTATTACTGTACATGATTTATATTATTATTATTATTATTATTATTATTATTATTATTATTATTATTATTATTATTATTATTATACAGGACTTATAATAATATTATTACTGTACATAATTTATATTATTATTATTATTATTATTATTATTATTATTATTATTATACAGGACTTATAATAATATTATTACTGTACATGATTTATATTATTATTATTATTATTATTATTATTATTATACAGGACTTATAATAATATTATTATTGTACAGGATTTATATTATTATTATACAGGACTTATAATAATATTATTATTATACAAGATCTATATAACTATTATTATTATATAGGATTTATATTACTATTATAATCAATTTGTATTATTATTATTATTATATGGGACTTATACTATTATTATTATTATTATTATTAATATTATTATAATTAATAAACAGGATTTATATTATTATTATACTCAATTTATTTTATTATTTTACAGGATCTATATAACTATTATTATTTTATAGGATTTATATTATTATTATACTCAATTTATATTTATATAATTATATACTCAATTTATAAGTCTACGGGACTTCTATTGTCCTGTAGAACATGATAAACATGATTTTTATTATTATACTTAATTTATATGATTATTATACAGGACTTTTAATATTTTTATTCAGGATTTATATTATTATACAGGATCTATATAACTATTATTATTATACTAATTTTATATTATTAATATATAGGACTTATATGAATATTATTATTATTATTATTATTATTATTATTATTATTAATAATAATAAAAAACAGGATTTATATTATTATTATACTCAATTTATATTATTATTATTATTATTATTATTATTATTATACAGGACTTATATTATTATTATTATTATTAATAATAATAATAATAATAATAATAATAATAATAATAATAATAATAATAAATAGGATGTATATTATTATTATTATTATTATTAATATACAGGATTTATATAGCGCCAACAGTTTGCGCAGCGCTTTACAACGTGAGGGCAGACAGTACAGTTACAATGCAATTCAATACAGGAGGAATCTGCTCATTAGCGCTTATCATTATACTCAATTTATAAGATTATTATACAGGATTTATATTATTATTATTATACTCGAGTCACATTATTATTATACTCAATTTATATTATTATTTTACAGGATTTATCTAACTATTATTATTATTATATTCGATTTTTATTATTATTATTATTATGCTCAATTTATATTATTATTTTACAGGATCTATATAACTATTATTATTATACTCGATTTATATTATTATTATTATATTCAACTTATATTATTATTATACTAAATTTCTTTTATTATTATTATTATACTCAAATTACAATTATTATTATTATGCTTAATTTATATTATTATTTTACAGGATTTATATAACTATTATTATTATACTCGATTTATAGTATTATTATACTCAATTTATATTAGTATTTTACAGGATCTATATAACTATTATTATTATACTCGATTCATATTATTATTATATTCAATTTATATGATTATTTTACAAGATTTATATAACTTTTATTATTCTACTCGATTTATATTATTATTATACTCAATTTATATTATTATACTCGATTTATATTATTATTTTACAGGATTTATATAACTATTATTATTATTCTCAATTTGTATTATTATTATACTCAATTCATATTATTATTTTACAGGATGTATATAACTATTATTATTATACTCGATTTATATTATCATTATACTCAATTTATATTATTATCTTACAAGATTTATATAACTATTATTATTATACTTGATTTATATTATTATTATACTCAATTTACATTATTATTTTACAGGATCTATATAACTATTATTATTTTCCTTGATTTATATTATTATTATACACAGTTTAAATTATTATTACACAGGATTTATATTATTATTATACAGGATCTATATTACTGTATTATTACATTTGACTTATATAGCGCCAACAGTTTGCACATGGCTTTACAATTACATTTTCCACTTGCCCTCCATAATCCAAGTTGCCCTCCATATGATACTTGCACAGCCACTGGAAACTCTGAAGCGTATAGGCGTCACGTTCTTTATATCCTGTATAAATCTTGTATAGTAATAATGTTCTACAACCTGGAGTACTTCCCAAAGACGTTGGGGTAGATCCACAAAGAAATTACACCGGCGTATCTATTGATACGCCGGCGTAATTTCGAAATTCCCGCGTCGTATCTTTGTTTTGTATCCACAAAACAAGATACGACGGAATGAGGGATCGATCCGACTGGCGTACGTCTTAGTACGCCGTCGGATCGTAGGTGATTATTTACGCTGGCCGCTAGGTGCCGTTTCCGTTGAATTCCGCGTCGAGTATGCAAATTAGCTAGATATGGCGATCCAGGAACGTACATCCGGCCGGCGCATTTTTTTACGTCGTTTGCGTTCGGCTTTTTCCGGCGTATAGTTATAGCTGCTATATGGTGGCGTACTCAATGTTAAGTATGGCTGTCGTTCCCGCGTCGAAATTTGAAATTTTTTACGTGGTTTGCGTAAGTTGTTTGCGAATAGGGATTTGCGTAGAATGACGTCACCGTCGGAAGCATTGGCTTGTTCCGGTTTAATTTCGAGCAAGCGCACTGGGATACCCCCACGGACGGCGCATGCGCTGTTAAAAAAAACGTAGTTTACATCGGGTCACGACGTAATTACATAAAACACGCCCCCATCACATCGATTTGAATTGCCCGCCCTTACGCCGTCAAAGATACACTACGCCGCCGTAACTTACGGCGCGCATTCTTTGAGGATTCGAAAAAAAAAAGTAAGTTACGGCGGCGTAGTGTATCTTAGATACGCTACGCCCGGCGGAAATACGCGCCGCTGTACGTGGATCTGCCCCGTTATCTGTAGAATACATGACCATGACAAGAGAAGACTCTTGCTGAAAAAACGAAGGAGAGTTCCACATCTCCATTTCTCACAAAATCAGACGCTCTACATAAACTTATACAAAAGTTACGGCCAACTATATGGAAAAAAGCTTGGTTCAGGTCCGCATCTCTAATACAAAGTGTAAAAACACGGTTCCATGGTTACAAAGTGTAAAAACACGGGACCATGAACAGTAAGAAATGTAAGAGATTTATAAAATTACAAATTTATTACAAAAAGTATATAACATAATACAAAAAATATGATAAAAAAAAAAGGAAACACGTGATAAAAGAAAACAATCAGAGGACAGACAGCTGGAAAAAGCCCAAATCGACTGTCGGGAAGACAGAGGAAAGCCAACGCGTTTCAACGGGTGAGGTAGAAGTCTTCTTCAGGGGGAAAATGGGATGAAGATTTCCAGATGTATACATACATACATACAGCGTTTCTTTCTTTTTTTTTTTTTTTTTTTTCTTTTCCACTTCAGACTCTACCTCATAGAGTGCGAGTATATGCTCATGTTCTACGTGCCAGCCCATTGCATCTCTATTTTGGTTTTGCATCATTAGTGTCGCTTTTCTTTTATATGGGTTATTATTTATTTATTCATTTTATTTCTTTTTTGTTCTGATTTCACTTTTCCTTTTTTTTCCCTTTTCTTTTTTCTTTCCTTTCCCCTTTTTCTTTTTTTCCCTTTTTTTTTTTTCCTTTTTTCTTCTTTTTTTTTTCTCTCTTTCTTATATATTATACATATGCTATTGTAACATGCACATATACATATAAACCCATATAAACCCATATGTACCTCCGTTTGCAGAGAGCAAATAGAAATACCAAAAAAAAACAAAATTGACCATTTCTAATTTTTACCCCCCCTTTCCTCTACCCCTCCCCCCCCCTCCCCTGTCTCACCTTAGACATTTTCTTCAGACCTATAGATCTTTCTAATGTTCTTCTAGGGGAGCGTTTAAAATTCTTCCCTTAGCTTTTCTGCGTAACTCCAAGTTTTCTTGAAAATCCTCCAGTTTTCCCATTTTGTGCTTAATAAAATATTGTTGCCCTCTAAATCCATTCCCAAATCAAAGGGCGGTCTGGATCTTGCCACCTTCTAGGGATTAATCTCTTGGCGGCGTTCAGGAGGTGCGGTATCAGTGATTCCCTGTACCTTTTTATGCCTTCTTCTCCCCCGTGAAATAAAACTACCCATGGGTCCATCTTTATCTTTTCCTTTGTGATCTCCTCCGCGCATCCCAATATTTTCTCCCAGTACTCTTTTATCTTAGGGCATCCCGACCAAAGGTGTGCCATATTTCCTAGTGTACTACAACCCCTCCAGCAGTCCCCTGTCTGCCCCTCTTTAAATTGTTTTAGTTTATCCGGTGTCATATACCAACCGGCAATGCATTTAAAGCACATTTCAGCCGTGTGGCTATCCACCGCGGAGGAGTGGGTCAGAGCCAACATTCTCTCTATTGTGGTCCTATCCCGCTGTGTGCCCAATTCCCTTTCCCATTTTTCAATGAATGGGGGTATTCCCCGCTCCCCCATCTTCAGTAGGATCCTATATAATTTTGAAACAATACCTTTGGATCTTTCCGTGGTACAGATTTTTTCCAAGTCTGACAACTGGTCTCCTGACCTCAAAGGGTGGGGGAGACCTTGGATAAAATGGTTTAGCTGCTGATACCTCCACTCATTGATTTCCATTAAATTTTTATTAAGTTTTAACTCCTGCAGTGTTCTAATGTGACCCTCACTCATTATATCTCTTATTTGTGCAGTGTCTTTTTTAATCCAATGCCCCCCCACTTGTGTCTTACCCGGTGCAAAAAAATCATTATTTTTCAGTGCTATGAGAGGTGAGTTATATTCTTTCTCCATTTTTATATATACTATATCCCATGTTTTCAGTGCCTTTTTTGTTATCTCGTGTAGGTTTATATCCAGTGTCCTAAATTTGGGGGGGTTCCAAATTATCTTATCTAATCTTACCTGTGATAATTCATTTTCTAAACTTACCCACCTTTTTTCTTTATTGACTCTGGCCCACTCCACCACCCTTGTCAGTATAACCGCGTCATAGTATCTCTTAACATCCGGAACGGCGAGTCCTCCCTTTTTTTTTGGTTGCATTAATATTTGAGAAGATATCCTATGTTTCTTATTCTTCCATATGAAGTTCATAATTAATTTGTTAAGGGCTGAGAGTAGAGTTCTCGGAAGGGCTATGGGGATCATCTGGAATTTATATAGGACCTTTGGCATAATAACCATTTTGCAATAATTGATTCGTCCTATCCATGATATTGCTCTGTTTTCCACCCTTTTTGTCTCTTTCTTAATTTTGTTTAGCAGTGGGATAAAATTTATCGCGTAGGTTTTTTTAATTGATTTGGCTAACCATATCCCAAGGTATTTAAGTTCACTGACCCAGTCGAAGCGATGGTTTTTTTTCAAGGATTTTTCTTCTATCTTACTAACGTTTATACTCATGATCTTCGTTTTGGTGATATTTATTTTGAAATTTGAAATTTCTCCATATTCATAGTAGAGGCTTAATAGGTTTGGAATTGATGTTTTGGGTTCGGTTAGATAGAAGAGGACGTCGTCTGCAAAAGCTGCAAGTTTATGTTCCTCCTCTCCTATTTTGATCCCTTTTATTTTTTGGCTGTTGCGAATCTTGGCTAGCAGGGGTTCCATTGACAGCACAAACAGCAGTGGTGACAATGGACACCCCTGCCGCGTTCCATTTTTCATTTGAAATGTTTGCGAGAAGCTGACGTTTATTTTAATTTTGGCCATAGGGGACTGATAAAGGGCAGCCACCCAGTTCGTCATCCCCTGGCCAAACCCCATTTCCTTTAAAGTAGAGAGCATGAGTCCCCAGTCTACCCTGTCAAACGCTTTTTCTGCGTCTATTGACAGGAGTAGACCTGGGGACCCCATTGTCCTCATTTTCCGGATAATCAACAGTGTTCTAACACCGTTGTCTCTCCCCTCTCGCCCCTGGATGAACCCCGTCTGGTCTGGATGCACCAATTTATTCATTTCCTGCTTAACTCTCCCGGCCAATATCCTTGCGAACAGTTTTATATCCGTGTTTAGCAAGGATATTGGCCGGTAGCCCGAGCATCCTTTCAGATCTTTGCCTTCTTTCGGGATGACAGTGATAATTGCTTCTGAGGCCTCCTTACTTAATTTATACCCCTTCCCGAGGCCATTAAAGTACTTACATAGCCTTGGTAGTAATATCTCTTTATATTTTTTGTAGTACATTACTGTAAAGCCATCTGGGCCTGGGCTTTTACCTGAGGCTGAGTTTGTTATTGCTAACTTAATTTCATTCTCCGTGATTGGCCTGTCCATCCCCTCTGCGTCGACTTGGCTAATTTTTGGGAGTCTTGCTTCTTTTAAAAAGGTTGTGATCTTATTTTCTTTCTCTCCTATCTGCCAAATCTTTTGTTCTACTGAGTATAATTTTTCATAGTATGATCTAAATGTTTCGGCGATTTCTTTTGTTGTATGGGCAACCTCTCCTTTTTCATTTTTGATTTTGTCAATATAGTTCCTTGATTTTTTTTTTTTCACCAACCGAGCCAGATGTTTGCTTGTTTTATTTCCCCACCTATATCTTTCCCTTGCTATTAAGTTGAATTCTTTTCTTGTTTCCTGATCCATAAGATCTTTAAGTTTATTTCGTTTGTTAACAAGGTTTAGGTATACATCTCGTTGCTTACTTTCTTTTTTATGTATTTGTTCTAGGCTGAAGATCTCGTCAATTAATTTAACTTTTTTACTAATCGCTTCCTTTTTTCTCCTTGCTCCTTCAGAGATCAGGACCCCTCTTATTACTGCCTTGTGGGCATCCCATAGGGTAGCCGCCGAGATTTCCTCAGTTTCATTGATCTTAAAATATTCTTCTAATTCTTTTTTGACCCTTGTAACGCTTTTCTCCTCAATCAGTAGTTCCTCATTTAATCTCCAGCTTTGATAAGGCCTTTGATTGCCCGAAATTTTTATAGATATACTAATGGGCGCGTGGTCGGAGATCGTCATGGGCTCTATTCTCGTCTCGACCACCCCCTCCAGCATCCTATGGTCAACGAAGAAGTGGTCAGTCCGAGAATAGCTACCATGCACTTGGGAGTAAAAAGTGTAGTCTCGTTGATTAGGATTAAAAATCCTCCATGTATCCACTAACTGACTTCTATGTAGGCTAGCTTTGACCTTTCTTAATTGTGTGTCCTGGGTTTCTAATGTCCGGTGTGATTTATCCACTTTCGGATCCATACACATACAGCGTTTCAACGGGTGAGGTAGACGTCTTCCTCAGTGGGAAAATGGGCTGAAGATTTCCAGATGTATACATACAGCGTTTCAATGGGTGAGGTAGAAGTCTTCTTCAGGGGGAAAATGGGCTGAAGATTTCCAGATGTATACATACATACAGCATTTCAACGGGTGAGGTAGAAGTCTTCTTCAGGGGGAAAATGGGTTGAAGATTTCCAGATGTATACATACATACAGTGTTTCAACGGGTGAGGTAGAAGTCTTCTTCAGGGGGAAAATGGGTTGAAGATTTCCAGATGTATACATACATACAGCGTTTCAACGGGTGAGGTAGAAGTCTTCTTCAGAGGGAAAATGGGCTGAAGATTTCCAGATGTATACATACATACAGCGTTTCAGCGGGTGAGGTAGAAGTCTTCTTCAGAGGGAAAATGGGCTGAAGATTTCCAGATGTATACATACATACAGCGTTTCAACGGGTGAGGTAGAAGTCTTCCTCAGAGCGAAAATGGGCTGAAGATTTCCAGATGTATACATACATACAGCGTTTCAAGGGTGAGGTAGAAGTCTTCCTCAGGGGGAAAATGGGCTGAAGATCTCCAGATGTATACATACAATCTATAATATCAATAGGCAGGCACATATTTACAAACAAAATTCATAATACATAAACTTATATCTAGCTAGAGAGACCCTTAAAAAAAAAAAAAATGAAAACTTAAAAATAAAAATGTAATGCAAAAATAAAGCTGTTAGCACAAAGTTTGTGTTCCACCTCCACAAATTCAATCTAATATAAACAAACCTAAAATGTGTAGAGCTATAAAAAACATAAAAAGCGCAAAACCCAAAAATCCCAAGCCAAATAATACTAAACGCAGCTTTTATTACCTTATAACCAGTGTAATCCCAAAGATCCTTCCATACATAGGAATTTATGATAGTGAGTCCATATACAGTCCTCAATGTTTATCCTTCACTAAAAAGCGTTTTTTATTTTTTGCGCTATAAATATTTTTTTTTTTAATTTTGAAATTTTTTTTTTTTTTTACTTTTTGCTATAATACATATCACCCCACCCCCCCAAAAAAAATAACGAATTTCTTCATCAGTTTAAGCCAATGTATTTTTTCTAAATATTTTTGGTAAAAAAAAATCGCAATAAGCGTATATTGAATGGTTTGCGCAAAAGTTATAGCATCTTTAAAATGGGGGATGGATTTATGGCATTTTTATTAAAAAAATATATTTACTAGTAATGGCGGCGATCGGCGACTTTTAGCGGGTCTGCGACATTGCAGCGGACAGATCGGACACTTTTTTTGGGACCAGTGACATTTATACAGCGATCAGAGCTTAAAATAGCCACTGATTACTGTATATGTATATGACATCCGCATGGAAGAAAACCATTGGGCCTTCAGAAAAAAACTTAAGACCCACCTCTTCTGAAGACACAGGACGGCACTGGATGCAAAAAGCGCCTTGAGGCGATTTAGTTTTCATTTGTAGCGCTATACAAGTTACTCGCTCACTCATAAATAGGGGTGCAACGGATCAAAAAACTCACGGATCGGATCGATCCTCGGATCAGGAGTCACGGATCGGATCATTTTCGGATCAGCAAAAAAAAAAAAAAAGGGTCAGTTTTTTCATTGGTCCAAAAAAAAAAAATTATATATATATATATATATATATATATATATATATATATATATATATATATATATATATATATATATATATATATATATATATATAATAAAATAATATATTTTTTTTTTGGACCAATTAAAAAAAGGAACCTTTTTTTTTTTTTGCTGATCCGAAAAAAAGAGCACAATAGCAATTCACAGGGGTGGATTAAAGAGGAAGCAGGTGAGGCTGTTTGGGACTTAAAGTACAATCTTGATGTTTTTACAGCTATATATATATATATATATTTTTTTTTTTGCTGTAAAAACATCAAGATTGTACTTTAAGTCCCAAACAGCCTCACCTGCTTCCTCTTTAATCCACCCCTGTGAATTGCTATTGTGCTCTTTTTTTCCCCCTTTCCCCCCCCTCCTCTCACACCAGTGCTTCACTGCTAACATTCCCATTCAGCTTGCTAGAGCCCAGTGCACAGCGTGACACGCCTCCCCGGGGAGGCGGGGAGGCGTGTCACGCTGGGCTCTGGCAAGCAGACTGGCCGCCGCTCCGGAGCTAGGCCGAAGCCGGGGACTTTCCTAGGCCTAGGCTCCGGAGCGCTCCGCGGATCGCGGGGTGTGCCGATCCGAACGGGGTGGCCCGTTCGGATCACGGATCGGTGACGATCCGTTACACCCCTACTCATAAATGTCACTGGCAGGGAAGGGCTTAACACTAGGGGGCGATCAAGGAGGTTAGTGTTCCCTGGGAGGTGTTTCTAACTGAATGGGGGCTGGGCTGACTGAAGGAGGAGAAAGATTGCTGTTCCTGATCACTAGGAACAGCAGATCTCTCTCCAACTCTCCTGTCAGAACGGGGATCTGTCTGTTTACATTGACAGATCCCCGTTACATAGTTACATATAATTACATATTAGGTGAGGTTGAAAAAAGACTCAAGTCCAACCTATGTGTGTGATTATATGTCAGTATTACATTGTATATCCCTGTATGTTGTGGTCGTTCAGGTGCTCATCTAATAGTTTTTTGAAACTATCGATCCCCCCCGCTGAGACCACCGCCTGTGGAAGGGAATTCCACATCCTTGCCGCTCTTACAGTAAAGAACCCTCTACGTAGTTTAAGGTTAAACCTCTTTTCTTCTCATTTTAATGAGTGGCCACGTGTCTTGTTAAACTCCCTTCCACATTGTGGGGTCACCAGTACAGTATTTGTAAATTAAAATCATATCCCCTCTCAAGCATCGGCCACGCGCACCTGGTCTCCAGCCGTACAGTGCGTGCACGCGCGTTTTGCCTGCTACGGCTCCTTTAAGGAGTCGACGTGCACCTACGGCGATTTGCGGGAATGTGCCGATCTGCCGCCCTATAACGACGTGTCGATGCCCCCGTCATCAGAGCCATTCTGGCTGGGGAGTAGTCAGCGCGCTCGCCCCCTCCCTTGGGACTACATCCCTGCGGGGAGACGCTATGTTAACAGGGAGGGGGCGAGCACGCTCACTAACCCCCAGCCAGAACGGCTCAGATGATGGTTGCAAGCTTATGGAGCAGCGCTGCGATCGGTGACACCCTACATCTCCGATCTCGGTAAAGAGCCTCCGGCGGAGGCTCTTTACCACGTGATCAGCCGTGTCCAATCACGGCTGATCACGATGTAAACAGGAAGAGCCGTTGAACGACTCTTCCTCGGCTTTTCTGACGGGGGGGGGGGGGGTCGCGCTAATTGTTTATCAGCGCAGCCCCCCCTCGGATGCCCACAATGGACCACCAGGGAAGGGGGCAACATGTGGATCGCCAGGTACATCCCCCATGGCCATCCACATGTAAAAAAATAAGCACAATAGATGCCAATCAGTGCCCACAAATGGTCTCTGACTGGCAACATGGGCACTAAGTGACAAAAGAGTAAATAAACAAGTGATGCCCAGCAATGCCATCAGTGCCACCTCTCAGTGCCCATCAATGCCCAGTGCCCACCTATCAGTGCCCAGCTGTGCCACCCATATGTACCCATCAGTGCCACCCACCAGGGAAGGGGGCAACATGTGGATGGCCAGGTACATCCCCCATGGCTATTCACATGTAAAAAAAATAAGCACAATAGATGCCAATCAGTGCCCACAAATGGGCTCTGACTGGCAACATGGGCACCGAGTGGCAAAAGATTAAATAAACAAGTGATGCCCAGCAATGCCATTGGTGCCACCCCTCAGTGTCCATCAGTGCCACCTCTCAGTGCCCATCAATGCCCAGTGCCCACCTATCAGTGCCCATTTGTGCCACCCATATGTACCCATCAGTGCCACCCATATGTACCCATCAGTGCCACCCATAAGTACCCATCACTGCCACCCATCAGTGCCACCTATGAGTGCCCATCAGTGCCGCCTATGAGTGCCCATCAGTGCCACCTTTAAGTGCCCATCAGTGCCGCATACCAGCCCCGCCTATCAGTGCCCATCAGTGCCGCCTATTAGTGCCCATCAGTGCCACCTCATCTGTGCCCATCAGTGCCACCTCATCGGTGCCCATCAGTGCCACCATATCAGTGCTCGTAATTGAAGAAGAAAACGTACTTATTTACAAAAAAAATTACAGAAAAAAATAAAAACTTTTTTTAGTTGTTGCGCAAAAAATCAAAATCGCAGAGGTGATCAAATACCACCAAAAGAAAGCTCTATTTGTGGGAACAAAATGATAAAAAAATTGTTTGGGTACAGTGTAGCATGACCGCGCAACTGTCATTCAAAGTGCGACAGCGCTGAAAGCTGAAAATTGGCCTGGGCAGAAAGGTGCGTAAGTGCCCCCCGGTATGGAAGTGGTTAAGGAACCTATTTAGAAAATTAAAAAAACAAACCTTTACAACCCCTTTAAATGGATGAGCCAAGCACGTGGATCAACAAAGGTTCTGCTCCTGGCACCACCAATCCGTCCATTTTGTACCCCAACATTGACTCACCTACCAGTCTTTAAAACGTTGCAACCTAACGTCTCCTCACACAACAGGAGACCACTAATACTTAAAATACCTACAATAAGGATTACCTGTAGGCAGAGCTTTTTTTCTCAGAGAATAGGTGCAGGAACTCCCTCCTTCTGTCACCTCTTGTGTCCACCCCTTACCCACCTCCAAGCACCATTCATTGGTTTCACCCCTACCCACCTCTGAGCACCGTTCCTTGGTTCCACTCCTTACCCACCTCTGAGCACTGTTCCTTGGTTCCACCCCCTACCCACCTCCGAGCACCATTCCTTTTCTCCACCACCTACCCACTTTCGAGCACCGTTCCTTGGTTACACTCCCTACCTATCTCCAAGCACCGTTCCTTGGTTACACTCCCTACTCATCTCCAAGCACCATTCCTTGGTTACACTCCCTACCCATCTCCAAGCACCGTTCCTTGGTTCCACCCCCTACCCACCTCTGAGCACCGTTCCTTGGTTCCACTCCTTACCCACCTCTGAGCACTGTTCCTTGGTTCCACCCCCTACCCACCTCCGAGCACCATTCCTTTTCTCCACCACCTACCCACTTTCGAGCACCGTTCCTTGGTTACACTCCCTACCTATCTCCAAGCACCGTTCCTTGGTTACACTCCCTACTGATCTCCAAGCACCATTCCTTGGTTACACTCCCTACCCATCTCCAAGCATCGTTCCTTGGTTCCACCCCCTACCCACCTCTGAGCACTGTTCCTTGGTTCCACTCCTTACCCACCTCTGAGCACTGTTCCTTGGTTCCACCCCCTACCCACCTCCGAGCACCATTCCTTTTCTCCACCACCTACCCACTTTCGAGCACTGTTCCTTGGTTACACTCCCTACCTATCTCCAAGCACCGTTCCTTGGTTACACTCCCTACCCATCTCCAAGCACCATTCCTTGGTTACACTCCCTACCCATCTCCAAGCACCTTTCCTTGGTTCCACCCCCTACCCACCTCTGAGCACTGTTCCTTGGTTCCACTCCTTACCCACCTCTGAGCACTGTTCCTTGGTTCCACCCCCTACCCACCTCCGAGCACCATTCCTTTTCTCCACCACCTACCCACTTTCGAGCACCGTTCCTTGGTTACACTCCCTACCAATCTCCAAGCACCGTTCCTTGGTTACACTCCCTACCCACCTCCGAGCACCATTCCTTGGTTACACTCCCTACCCATCTCCAAGCACCGTTCCTTGGTTCCACCCCCTACCCACCTCTGAGCACTATTCCTTGGTTCCACCCCCTACCCACCTCTGAGCACCGTTCCTTGGTTCCACTCCTTACCCACCTCTGAGCACTGTTCCTTGGTTTCACCCCCTACCCACCTCCGAGCACCATTACATACATTTAGAGCTGGAGGTGGCGGAACTGCGTTCCCCCGCGTTCCTGTTGAAAAAAAGCCCTGCCTGTAGGTACAGGAAATATCTCCTAAACCTGCACAGATAGTCCTCTACAGCTAATAAGTGACCTCTGCATTGGCGTTGAGAAAGTTCTGAGAAACTATCCAATGGAACGGAGGTCGGTGTTGGGGGGAAAACCCTTCAGAGCCATTAAACACGATGCCCAAAAGTCTTGAGGAACCCCGGTCATTTCTTCGTGATGCGATGTTCTCTATGTTCTGATGTTTTCCACGGTTACGGGATTTTTTTTTCTTTTAAGTTCAATTGTTTTTAATGTATTTCTTTATTAAATTACATTCCACTATGGTTTTTTTTTTTTTTTTTTTAGCCTTTCCACATCAAACAAATCGTCAGGGGTAGCAAAAGGGTTTCATAAATCAATTCCATTTATCCTGGAATCAGAAGAAAAGATTCAAAAAAGCTGAAACTTAATAAAGGGTCCTTATGGAAACGGCACATGGTAACAATAGCTTACATATATATATATATATACACCGAACATACACCAGGCAGTAGTCACAAAGATATTTACACGTGCATTGAGTTTAAAGTTAACCACTTCAGCCCCAGAAGAATTTACCCCCCTTCCTGACCCAGAGCACTTTTTGCGATTCGGCGCTGCTTCGCTTTAACTGACAATTAAGCGGTCATGCGGAGTGACTCCCAAACAAAATTGACGTCCTTTTTTTCCCCACAAATTAGATTTCCTTTGGTGGTATTTGATCACCTCTGCGTTTTTTTTTTTTGCGCTGTAAACAAAAAAAGAGCGACAATTTTGAACAAAAAAAGCACTACAGGCCAGGTTCAGGTACAAATCCGGCGGCGTAACGTATCGTCTTTACGTTACACCGCCGCAAGTTTTCAGCGCAAGTGCCTGATTCACCAAGCACTTGCGTGTAAACTTACGGCGGTGTAACGTAAAGCCGTCCGGCGCAAGCCCACCTAATTCAAATGGGGCGTGTACCATTTAAATTAGGCGCGCTCCCGCGCCGGACGTACTGCGCATGTTCCGTTTTGAAATTCCCGCCGTGCTTTGCGCGAAGTGACGTCATTTTTTTGAACGGCGACGTGCGTAACGTACTTTCGTATTCCAGGACGTCTTATGCAAAAGAAAAAAAATCAACGCGGGAACGACGGCCATACTTTAACATGGCTGGTCTAAAGTTAAACCATGAAAAAGCAGGCTTAACTTTGCGACGGGAAAAAACGACTTGCGACGACGTAACGCACGCGAGTACCTTCGTGGATCGCCGTAAAAGCTAATTTGCATACCCGACGCTGGAAAACGACGCAAACTCCACCCAGCGGCGGCCGAAGTATTGCAGCCTAAGATCCGAAGGCGTACGAAGCCTGTCGGATCTTAGCCAAATGCCGTCATATCTTGTTTGTGAATCACAAATTAAGATACGACGCGGCAAATTTGAAAATACGCCGGAGTATCAGCAGATACTCCGGCGTATTTCTTCTGTGAATCTGGCCCTTTTTTTTTACTTTTTGCTATAATAAATATCCCCCAAAAAATAAAAAATGTCTTTCTGAATTTAGGCCGATACGTATTCTTCTACATATTTTCGAAAAAAATCCCAATAAGCGTATATTGATTAGTTTGTGCATTTTGAACAAAAAAAAAAGAAATATTTTTTACTTTTTGCTAAAATAAATATCCCCAAAAAATTTATATATATATAAAAAAAATTCTTTCTCAGTTTAGGCCGATACGTATTCTTGTACATATTTCAGCGCCTAATTCAAATTTGGATCAGAGGGGCATGTTTTATGTAAATGTACTGTGACCCGACGTGATTGACGTTTTTCCCGAACGGCGCATGCGCCGTCTGTGGAATTTCCCAGTGTGCATTGCTCCAAAGTACGCCGCAAGGACGTAATTGGTTTCGACGTGAACGTAAATGACGTCCAGCCCCATTCATGGACGACTTACGCAAACGACGTAACTTTTTCAAATTTCGGCGCGGGAACGACGGCCATACTTAACATTGTTACGCCGCACTTATGCCACCATATAGCAGGGGCAACTATACGCCGGGAAAAGCCTAGCGTAAACGGCGTAAATTGACTGCGTCGGCCGCCCGTACGTTCGGTAATTCGCGTATCTTGCTGATTTACATATTTCGCCGCGTAAATCAGCATACACGCCCCTAGTGGTCAGCTTAAAAATGCAGTTATGATCCGACGGCGTAAGAGACTTACGCCTGTCGGATCTAACAGATATCTATGCGTAACTGATTCTAAGAATCAGGCGCATAGATACTACGACCGGCCGGACGCAGAGATACGACGGCGTATCTGGAGATACGCCGTCGTATCTCCTCTAAGAATCTGGGCCATAGCGTCTACAAAATAGGGGATAGTTTTATGGCATTTTTATTTATTTTTTGTTATTAGTACTGGCGGTGATCAGCGATTTTTATCCTGACTGCGACATTGCGGCGGACACATTGGACACTTTTGACACTATTTTGGGACCATTGTCATTTATACAGAGATCAGTGCTATAAAAATGCACTGATTACGGTGTAAATGACACTGGCGGCGAAGGAGTTAAACACTAGAGGGTGAGGAAGGGGTTAAGTGTGTCCTAGGGAGTGATTCTAACTGTGTGGGGGATGGGCTACAAGAGACACAACAGCGATCACTTCTCCTGATGACAGGGAGCAGTAAATCACTGTCCTGTCACTAGGCAGAACAGGGAAATGCCTTATTTACAAGGCATGCCTTGTTCTGCACCTCCGTGACACGATTTCGGGACACCGGTGGCCATCGAGTTTGCGGGTCCAGCGGGCATGGTCACCGAGCACGCAGCGGCATGCGCGCGCCCGCACAATGGCAAATTCAAAGCAATGTACAGGTACGTTGCTTTGCGCAGCCGTGCCATTCTGCCGACATATATCGTCGTTAGGTGGTCGGCAAGTGGTTAACCTGAACCCAGACTATGTACATTAAAGTATTAACTGTAGCCCACCCCCGTAAGGGACTGCTTATGAACTTGGATCCCCCACTCCTGCACAGCCAGGCACACCGAATTTTCACAAGCACCCAGAGTCAGAGAACAGTCCGTGACTTTGTTTATTTTTAATTTGAGGATTACTAACTTAGATAGGGATGGGAGGTTATGGGATGCCCACTTGACTCCTGAACACACTTGTGAAGCTTCAGCTGAATCACTTGAATGATCTGACAGGCTTTCAGTCAGATTAGCAATAGCCCATTACAGGCAGGAACTCGTAGCCCCTCTTTGTGTGGCACAGTTGCAGTGAAACAGCTTGTAACCTCTCCTCGTGGTCACTGATCCCAACGCCACCTCTTCGGGCACTGCCAACCAGGGGTCAATTCCTGGGAAAAAAGTGTGGGAACTCCCACCCAAGATCCACTCCCCCACCAAAAAATAAAATGATACGCTCATATGCATAATTACTAAACCGCATGTTTTTTTAAGCAAGTTCTTTCTAAATCCCGCGATAACTCGCGGCAGACCTCCGGAATGTCTCCTGGGAACAATGACAAAAGCTCCCAGGAGACATTGTGGCATCGAGGAAGTGACGGATAGTGTTGAGCAGAATACGCCATATTCGATTTCGCGATATATCTCAAATATATAGTCGAATATTCGAGATATATTCGCTAAATTCGAATATTCGTGATATTTTATCGAAATGAAATGATTGCGAATTTTCGCTATTGCGAATGCGAAAATAATTGCGAATTTTCGGCAAATGCAGTAGGAGCACTCTGATTGGCTCAGAATATTCGTGATATTTTATCGAAATTTCGCAAAATGCGAATGCGATATTGATGGCGAAATTTCGACAACAACGCTAGGAGCACTCTGATTGGCTCAGAATATTCGTGATATTTTACAATACAAAATAATTGCGAATATTCGGCAAATGCGGAAGGAGCACTCTGATTGGCTCAGAATATTCTTGATATTTTACAATAGAAAATAAAAAGTGTTTTGCATTGGTGGTGATTCTTTACTCTATCCATCTGTCACAGCCGTTTGTCAATCAAACACCTTGAAGATTGAACACGTTCATGCTGCATGCTTTGGACTTTTTTTCACTTCACATATCAAAGACATTTTTATGAAAGATTATTTTTCTATTATTGGGACTATATTTCTTTATATATTTGTTTCACTGTGTATTTCACAAGTTATTTGCGCTTGCTTATTTTATAATTTGCCCACATGTCTTGTCACTAGACATATTTTTTATTCTTGTAGAGCGACTCCATTTTCTGTCTTGTATTAATTTATGTTGTATAACATTTTTGAGTTGCTGCTGTATTCTCCCCTTTTTTTAAGGTATGCGCAATTTTTTCCTTCTTACAAAAAAAAATAATATCAAACATACAAATATTCATTTTTGCATCAGAGACAATCAGAGTTCTCCTACCACAGTTATCGAAAATTCGCAATCATTTTCGCATTCGCATTAGCGAAAATTCGCAATTTTTTTTTTTTTTTTTTTTTTTTATATTCGGCAACATAAAAGGATCGCCTCAGCTTAGCTACTCGGCCCAGGGTCTCTAATCATACCAGCAATGCTTTTAGACGTCGATAGGATGGGATCTGTTTTAAAAATAAAATTGAAAAAATGCGAATATTCGGAATTGCGAATATTCACCGCGAAATTCGAAATATATCGCGAATACTCGAATATGCCATATTCGAGCCGAATATTCGCAATACGAATATTCGTGAGCAACACTAGTGACGGAATACCCGCACACTACCCGATGAATCCATATACAGGAAGCGGCCAGTAACATAAAGGATTACTAAGGTTCCCCTGCCCCTGACAGTGACTCGAGCTGGGCATCGCCGCTTAGTGAAGGATTGGCTCAGGCGGCTCAGCTGCTCTAGTCCTGCAAAGGGAACTGCGTTCCTGCTGTGAAAAAAGTGCAGGAACTCCGTTCCCACACGTTCCCGCAGGACTAGAGCCCTGCTGCCAACCCATCTTGCTGCAGCTGCTCCTCTCCACCCGACTAACTCTTCACCAGCCCACTCGGCTGACTCACACGAGATCTCTAGGGAAAGCCTGAAGACTTAAGCACACCGCTGTCTTCAAGGGAGACCGGCTACATGTGGCAATACCCCCCCCCCCCCCCTGTTAGTCCCCATAGTGTTGACTACTCCTCACTCTGTCCTCTTTCATTCTCCCGTGCCTTCAGGAAAGACTCCTCCTGTGTGTTTTAGCAGGATCCATCCAGCACCCGTGCCACGGACCAAGGAAGGACACCCCCCTCCCAGACTAGGGGGCACCCCTGAGGGCCACTGACAGCCTCCTCAACACTTCTAGCATGGCTCATGTCTATTGACATACCTCCCAACATTTTGAGATGGGAATGAGGGACACCTACTAACAAACATATGTAGGCATAGGATACGCCCCTGCCACACCCCCTTAAAGGAGAATTAATCTAATGTACAGAAACACTAGTAGGTAGATTCAGTAAGGGTTAGGCCGAATTATCAGTAGATAGGCCAGCCTAACTCAGAATCTACGCCGACGTATGTTTAAGTGTATGCTCAAACAGAGATATGCTTAAACATATCTAAGATACGACGGCTTGCGCCGTCCTATCTTAGATTGCAATTTTTCGGATGGCCGCTAGGTAGCGCTTCCATTGCGGTCGGCGTAGATAATGTAAATGAGTTTGTACGCTGATTCACGAACGTACGCCCGGCCGCCACAGTCGTTTTACGCCGTTTCCATAAGGCCTTAGGAGGCCTAAAGTTATTCCATCTATTAGGTGGAATAACAATGTTAAAGTATGGCTGCCGTTCACGCCACGAGATTCAAAATTTTAACGTCGTTTGCGTAAGTCGTCCGCGAATCGGGATTTACATTGTTTATGTCCACGTCTAAATCAATAGGCCCGTGCGGCGTACGTAACCGCAATGCACACTGGGAAATGTAGTCGCCCGGCGCATGCGCAGTGACAAAAAAAAAGGTCAAAAACGTGAGGTCAAGCCTCATTGCCATTAAACACGCCCCCCCAACCCATTTGAATTAGGCACTCTTACGCCCGCCGCATTTACACTACGCCGCCCTAAGTAAGGAGGCAAGTACTTTGTGAATCATGTACTTGCCTCTCTTACTTAAGGCGGCGTAGTGTAAACACGCTAGGCTACGCCGACCTAGTTTTGCGTGCCCCTACCTGAATCTACACATAGGAGTTCCTAAAGTGTTAAAATCTGACTGGTACCCGACTTTACAGTCTTTGTTGATGGTTAAAGTGTTTCTTAAAAAATATTAAACAGTTATACTATACCTACCTTCCAACTTTTTAAGATGGGAATGAGGGACACCTATTAGCAAAAGTATGTAGGTATAGGACACACCCCCTATGGCATGTGGGGGACACAGCAAACACGTGTAAGAAGGTGCTCTGGTCAGATGAGAATAAAATGTAACTTTTTGGCCTATGCGTGGCGGAAAACTAACACTGCATGCCACCCTTAACATACCATCCCCACTGTGAAACATGGTGGTGGCAGCATCATGTTGTGGGATGCTTTTGTTCAGCAGGGACAGGGAAGCTGGTCAGAGTTGATGGGAAGATGGATGGAGCCAAATACAGGGCAATCTTAGAAGAAAACCTGTTAGGCCTCGTACACACGATAGGATAGACAGAGGACAACGGTCTGAAGGACCGTTGTCTTAGGTTAACCTATGAGGCTGACTGATGGTCCGTCGTGCGTACACACCATTAGTTAAAAAAACGATCGTGTCAGAACGCGGTGACGTAAAACACAACGACGTGCTGAAAAAAACAAAGTTCAATGCTTCCAAGCATGCGTCGACTTGATTCTGAGCATGCGCGGGTTTTTAACCGATGCTTTTGCATACTAACGCTCGGTTTTGACCTATTGGTTAGGCGTCCATCGGTTAAATTTTAAAGCAAGTTCTCATTTTTTTGACCGAAGGTTAAATAACCTATGGGGCCCACACACGATCGGTTTGGACTGATAAAAACGGTCCTTCAGACCGTTGTCCTCTGGCGATCCTATCGTGTGTACGAGGCCTTAGAGTCTGCAAAAGACTTGAGAGTGCGGCAGAGGTTCACCTTCTAGAAGGCCAATGACCCTAAACATACAGCCAGAGCTTCAATGGAATGGTTTAGATCAAAGCATATTCCTGTGTTAGAATGGCCCAGTCACAGTCCAGACCCAAATCCCATTGAGAATCTGTGGCAAGACTTGAGAATTGCTGTTCACAGACGCTCTCCATCCAATCTGACAGAGCTTGAGATATTTTACAAAGAAGAATGGGGAGAAATGTCCCTTTCTAGATGTGCAAAGCTGGTAGAGACACCCCCAAAAAGACTTGCAGCTGTAATTGCAGCGAAAGGCGGTTCTACAAAGTATGCGCCATACAAATGTCCCCCCCACTTTTCACATATTTATTTGTAAATATAATTGAAAACCATTTATCATTTTCCTTCCACTTCACAATTATGTGATACTTTGTGTTGGTCTATCACATAAAATCCCAATAAAATACATTTATGTTCTCGGTTGTAACATAACAAAATGTGGAAAATTTCAAGGGGTATGAATACTTTTTCAAGTCACCGTAATCATAGGCTCAGCATTTCTGAACTCCTTGCCTGATATTATCATAGGCTAAAGCCTCGTACACACGACCGAGGAACTCGACGGGCGAAACACATCGTTTTGCTCGTCGAGTTCCTTATTAGGCTGTCGAGGAACTCGATGTGCCAATTTTCTCCATTCCCGTCAAGGAAATAGAGAACTTGCTCTCTTTTTGGCTCGCCGAGTTCCTCGACAGTTTCCTCGTCGAAAAATGTACACACGACCGGTTTCCTCGACAAAAAAAAACAAAAAACAGCAAGTTTCTTGCTGGTTTTTGCAGAGAAACTCGGTTGTGTGTATGAGGCCTCAGAGTTCCTGAACTCCCTGCCTGGCTGCTGCTTCTGTCACACGGCAGGCGCAGCGTCTGAGCCTCTTCGGTGATGCAGAGTCTGTCATGCCCCCTACGATCGGAATTTCCGATGGCCTAAAATCAAGCTGTCTTTCATACACACTGTCAGACCAAATTTTGACCGTCCAAAACGCGGTGACGTAAAACACTAATGCCGCGAACACACGATCATTTTTCGGCATGAAAGAAAACATTGTTTTTAAAAACGTCATTTAAAATGATCGTGTGTGGGCTGCACATCATTTTTCAGTTTCTGAAAAATGACAACATTTTTTTTTCAAACATGCTGCATTTTTTAACGTCGTTTTAAAAAATGAAGTTTTTCGGGTTGTAAAAAATGATCGTGTGTGGGCTAAAATTACGTTTTAACCACTTGCCGTCGCCGCACCGTCATTATACGTCCACAAGGTGGCTCTCCTAGGCGAGACCACGTAAATGGACGTCCTACCTTTTAGCCGCCACTAGGGGCGCACGCGCGCCACCGGAGGCGCGCGCGCGCGCCCCCCGCTCGCCCCCGACTCCCGTGCGTGTGCCCGGCGGGCGCGATCGCCGCCGGGCACACGCGATCGCTCGGTACAGAGCGGGGAACGGGAGCTGTGTGTGTAAACACACAGCTCTCGTTCCTGTCAGCAGGGGAAATGCTGATTTTCTGTTCATACAATGTATGAACAGAAGATCAGTGTTTCCCCTAGTGAGGCCACCCCCCCCCCCACAGTTAGAACACACCCAGGCATACTTAACCCCTTCCCCGCCCCCTAGTGTTAACCCCTTCACTGCCAGTGGCATTTTTATAGTAATCTAATGCATTTTTATAGCACTGATCGCTATAAAAATGCCAATGGTCCCAAAAATGTGTCAAAAATGTCCGAAGTGTCCGCCATAATGTCGCAATACCGAAAAAAAAATCGCTGATCGCCGCCATTACTAGTAAAAAAAATATTAATAAAAATGCCATAAAAATACCCCCTATTTTGTAAACGCTATAACTTTTGCGCAAACCAATCAATAAACGCTTATTGCGATTTTTTTTACGAAAAATATGTAGAAGAATACGTATCGGCCTAAACTGAGGAAAAAAAATGTTTTTTTATATATTTTTGGGGGATATTTATTACAGCAAAAAGTAAAAAATATTCATTTTTTTCAAAATTGTCGCTCTATTTTTGTTTATAGCGCAAAAAATAAAAAACGCAGAGGTGATCAAATACCACCAAAAGAAAGCTCTATTTGTGGGAAAAAAAGGACGCCAATTTTGTTTGGGAGCCACGTCGCACGACCGCGCAATTGTCTGTTAAAGCGACGCAGTCCCGAATCGCAAAAAGTACTCTGGTCTTTGGGCAGCAATATGGTCCGGGGGGTAAGTGGTTAAATAGAGGTCGACCGATATGGGTTTTTCTCTGGCCGATGCCGATATTTGAAAATCAGGGCGGCCGATGGCCGATATGTGTTGCCGATTTTTGCGGCCGATATTTCTTTTTCCCCTCATCTCAAAAAACCTAGGGTGGAGAGGTGGGGAGGAAATAATTGTTTAGGGTGGAGAGGTGGGGAGGAAATAATTGTTTAGGGTGGAGAGGTGGGGAGGAAATAATTGTTTAGGGTGGAGAGGTGGGGTGCAGCCTGTCAGTGCCCCATCAGTGCCCACCAGTGCAGCCCATCAGTTCCACCTCATTTGTGCCCACCAGTGCAGCCTATCAGTGTCCAGTGCCACCTCATCAGTGCCCACCAGTGCAGCCCATCAGTGCCACCTCATCAATGCCCACCAATGCACCAGTGCATCCCATCATTGCCCACCAGCACATATCACCAGTGCATCACATCAGTGCCAGTGCATCACATTAGTGCCAACCAGTGCATCACATTAGTGCCAACCAGTGCATCACAACAGTGCATCACATCAGTGCCAACCAGTGCATCACATCAATGCCAACCAGTGCATCACATCAGTGCCAACCAGTGCATCACCTCAGTGCCAACCAGTCCATCACCTCATCAGTGCCAACCAGTGCATCACCTCATCAGTGTCAACCAGTGCCCACCAGTACAGCCCAATGTCATTCACTCATCAATGCCCACCAGCCCACGTATCTGTATCTGATAGGATTCTGTACTGTTCAGTCGATACTTTTTTCACCTCCTTTTTAGAGATTTACATGACAGAAAAATGTGTTTTGTTTAAGTTTTTTCTCTCATCAATGCCCACCACCACAAGACTCCATTCGTCCCGCTCTGCCTACAATCCCCAGAATGCAGAGTGGGCCGGTAACAGCCAATCGGCGGCCGCCGCTGCCGACATCCTCCACTGTAAAGAAAACGTCCCCTGACTGCTGCGCGCCCTGCCTCTGCCTACAAGCCCCAGAATGCAGCGCGGGCCGGTAACTGCCGGCCCGCGCTGCATTCTGGGGTTTGTAGGCAGAGGCAGGGCGCTCAGCACGTCAGGGTTTTTTTTTTTTTCCAGAGTGCAGGATGTCAGCAGCGGCGGCCGCCGATTGGCTGTTACAGGCCGCCGCGCTGGGTGTACCAAGATGGCCGCGGCTCCGGAGCTAGGCCGAAGCCGCGGCCTTTCCTGATGCTGTGACCGCGGCAGCAATCTGCGGATTGCCTCCGCGATCACAGCATCAGGAAAGGCCGCGGCTTTGGCCTAGCTCCGGAGCCGAGGCACTGCTAATGGCCATGTTTAATATCGGCCTAATTTGGATGAAAATCGTCCGATGCCGATTTCTCCAAAACGGCCAAATATCGGCCGATATATCGGCCTGCTGATATATCGGTCGACCTCTAGTTTTAAACCCGCGCATGCTCAGAAGCAAGTTATGAGACGGGAGCGCTCGTTCTGGTAAAACTACCATTCATAATGGAGTAAGCACATTTATCACGCTGTAACAGACAGAAAAGCGCGAATCGTCTTTTACTAACACGGAATCGGCTAAAGCAGCCCCAAGGTGAATAGAACTTCCCCTTTATAGTGCCGTCGTACGTGTTGTACGTCACCGCGCTTTGCTAGATCATTTTTTAAAAACGATGGTGTGGGCAACGTCGTTTTTAATGATGAAGTTGGAAAAACTTTGTTTTTTGGACATGCTGAAAAACAACGTTTTCTTTCATGCCGAAAAATGATCGTGTGTACGTGGCATTAGACGAGCCGAGAAAAATTAAACTGCCTGGCGGTGTTCCCGAGTCTGACTCGGGGTTAGATTTTCCTGCTGCGAGAGGTAACCCCGAGTCAGACTCGGGCTCGCCTCGCTGGATGCACAGGGAGTGTTTACTTACCTTGTCCCTGGATCCAGCGATGCCACCGCGCTGTGTGAGCGAGCGGGACCTCGCTCGATTCACACAGCGTCCTCCTGTGCCGCCGATCTCCGTTCCCTGCAACGTTACGACGCACGGGGACGGAGAACGGCGCCAAATTCAAAAAAGTAAACAAACACAGTACATACAGTATACTGTAATCTTATAGATTACAGTACTGTATGTAAAAAAAACACACCCCCCTTGTCCCTAGTGGTCTGCCCAGTGCCCTACATGTACTTTTATAAAATAAAAACGTTTCTTTCTCCCTGCAAACTGTAGATTGTCCATAGCAACCAAAAGTGTCCCTTTATGTCAAAAATGGTTTTAGATCAGCTAAAAAACAGCGATAATAAATTATAATCACTTGCAGAATTGTGCGATAGCGATTTGTGGGGAAATTCGTCATAAAAAAAATAAAATAATGACAGCAACAATTCTGCAACTGAGCAAATTTCAGTGATTTTGAGTTGATTACATTATTGAATAATTTTTATTATAATTATATTATTATTTGTTATAATTATTTATAATTATTTATTATATTATAATTTATAATTTTGTTTTTAAAAAAATGTCATACCCGGGATGCCTATTAGAATCTTGTTTGGTCAGATTTAAGTGAGTTATTTCTAAAAATTACAGGCCTACAATATAAAACGCCAAATTTCCTTGCAAATAATGGTACCGCTTTCAGCATGTTTTTTTCTGAAAGAATCATACCGCCAGGGAGGTTAAGTTCAATGTTTCCGAGCATGCGTTGACTTGATTCTGAGCATGCGTGGATTTTTTCTCAGTCGGAGTTGCACACAGACAACAGGAATTTCCTATCGTTTTTTTTTACATCGGAAAAAAATAAAACGTGTTCTATTTCTAAACACCGACGGAAAAAAAGTCAGATGGGGCCCACACACGATCGGAATGGACTTTTTTCATCGGAAATTCTGATCGTGTGTACGCGGCATCAGAAGTGCAGATTCAGCATAGCTGGGTACTGGTCAGTGTGCAGTGCCCATCTTTGCCATAGGCAAACGGCTGCTTTAGGCAGCACTCCCCACCCCAGAACTGCCCTGGACTATCCTACAACTCTAACCTACTATCTGCCCTCTCCTATCCCTCCTCTTATAACCTTATATCCCCCCACCCCCTTCCTGTGAAGAGGACTTTATTAGCTGGATTCAGAGATGTTTACGCCGGCGAATCAGTAGATACGCCGTCGTAACTCTGAATCTACGCCGTCGTAAATTTAAGCGTATTCTGGAAACCAGATACGCTTAAATTAGGCTAAGATACGAGCGGCGCAAGTCTCCTACGCCATCGTATCTTAGGGTGCATATTTACGCTGGCCACTAGGTGGCGCTTCCGTTAAGTTCGGCGTAGAATATGCAAATGAGCTAGATACGCCGATTCAGAAACGTACGTGAGCCCGGTGCATTTTTTACATCGTTTACGTAAGGCTTTTTCCGGCGTAAAGTTAGTCGAACAAATAGCTGGCCTAGCCAATGTTAATTATGGCCGTCGTTCCCGCCCCCCTGTTCCTCATTTGAATTAGGCGCGCTTACCCTGGCCCCATTTACGATACGCCGCCGTAACTTAGGAGGCAAGTGCTTTGTGAATACAGCACTTGCCTCTCTGACTTACGGTGGTGTAGCGTAAATACGATACGCTACGCCGCTTCAAAATTAAGCCAGTGTATCTAAATCTAGCTATATAGTTCTGTTTAGGATTTGATGTGAAGAGAACGGTGAACTCACTTTATTAATACATTTATATTTCCCGATTGGGAGCTGCGCGCTTTTATACAATCGTATATTTTACGCTGGATATGAGATTCTATAAGCTGCAAAAATCCCTCAGATCTCAATAAAAGTCTCTTATGAGAAAAGCTTGTTGTTTAATAAATGGACACTAAACGTTTTTCGGAAAGTAAACTACAATATCTTATGTCAAATCATTTCTGACCCCGGCCACTGATGAAAATGTCAGCTTCAGGAGGTGAAATGAGAATTATTATTGTTCATAATATGGATAAGCGTGAACTCCTGCGCTGTCTAAAAAGTGAGGGAGGGGGGCGGGGACAAGCTAAAAACTAAAAATACTGCTGCAAATATAAAGGTCTACCTCGATAGACTGGAGTGAAGTAAAATGTGTCAAATAAAATACTTGCGCTGTGAAATATGAGAGACAAATAATGAAATAGGGTGATATACTACAAAGTAACTAGTGAGGATAATATTATCTAACATATAAAATAACAGTAAATCACAAAAGGACAATCCTTAATAAAATCCGGCACTCTAAAAAAGTCCAGATCTGGCACAGTTCTGCCGTGTATGGGTGTGTTTCATCAAAAGTGAATCCAATCTCCAACGGTGCAGGTGTTGTATAAATAATAATACACAAAACACACACACTTTTAAGGAAAAAGCACGGAAGGTAGTTCTAGAAAAAGTACATATAAGACCCTTGGATCCGGAGTGTGAGTGGGATAGAGTAGTTGAGCCAACACCAAGATTACATGTATACACCTCTGGTGGACCCAGCTGCTCACCTCAAATTGACCGCAATATGTTTAGATCAACCTGGTCTGGATGCTTATAGTCCACAGATAGATAGCACATAAAGATCTCCGTCCAGTGTGTTATATGAAAAAACAAAGTAAAAAGACAACAAAAAGCTGATGGTGAAATAACGTCACAAAGGGGGCTGTTAATTGGGGTCTTGACGAGTGGGAGTGCACTCACGTGTAGGTGAGAGATCTCAGGCTCGTATCCACGAGCACCGAACTCGTAAGTCCCTCTATTTTTCCTCTATTTTTTCCCGCTAGATCTTGGAAATCGTGGGCTAGCTGTTTGGTCTCCCCAAGGGTTCAGCGTGTGTGGAGATGTCTCAGCTGATATGGGCTAAAGGTGACTCCTATTCCTCTTTCAGTGCCTCAGATGGAGCGCTCAAATGGCATGATGGTGGGGAAGAGGTGAAAAGACACATCCATAGTGTAACCCAGTCAGCGGTACAAACAGTTTTATTAAAAACAAATTAAAAACTCACATAAAAGCTCAGGAACTCAGCAACAATCCTACGAGTGGCGAACTCGTATGTCTGTTCGTCGGATGCTAGAGTGTGTCCTGCCTGCCAATCCCTGGCAGGCAGGACACACTCTAGCATCCGACGAACAGACATACGAGTTCGCCACTCGTAGGATTGTTGCTGAGTTCCTGAGCTTTTATGTGAGTTTTTAATTTGTTTTTAATAAAACTGTGGGATTGTGTCTTTTCACCTCTTCCCCACCATCATGCCATTTGAGCGCTCCATCTGAGGCACTGAAAGAGGAATAGGAGTCACCTTTAGCCCATATCAGCTGAGACATCTCCACACACGCTGAACCCTTGGGGAGACCAAACAGCTAGCCCACGATTTCCAAGATCTAGCGGGAAAAAATAGAGGAAAAATAGAGGGACTTACGAGTTCGGTGCTCGTGGATACGAGCCTGAGATCTCTCACCTACACGTGAGTACACTCCCACTCGTCAAGACCCCAATTAACAGCCCCCTTTGTGACGTTATTTCACCATCAGCTTTTTGTTGTCTTTTTACTTTGTTTTTTCATATAACACACTGGACGGAGATCTTTATGTGCTATCTATCTGTGGACTATAAGCATCCAGACCAGGTTGATCTAAACATATTGCGGTCAATTTGAGGTGAGCAGCTGGGTCCACCAGAGGTGTATACATGTAATCTTGGTGTTGGCTCAACTACTCTATCCCACTCACACTCCGGATCCAAGGGTCTTATATGTACTTTTTCTAGAACTACCTTCCGTGCTTTTTCCTTAAAAGTGTGTGTGTTTTGTGTATTATTATTTATACAACACTTGCACCGTTGGAGATTGGATTCACTTTTGATGAAACACACCCATACACGGCAGAACTGTGCCAGATCTGGACTTTTTTAGAGTGCCGGATTTTATTAAGGATTGTCCTTTTGTGATTTACTGTTATTTTATATGTTAGATAATATTATCCTCACTAGTTACTTTGTAGTATATCACCCTATTTCATTATTTGTCTCTCATATTTCACAGCGCAAGTATTTTATTTGACACATTGTTCATAATATGTTCAGATATTAAAGCTGAAAACATATAGGCCCGGATTCATGTACGAGTTACGCCGGCGTATCTCCAGATACGCCGTTGTAACTCTGAGTCCGAGCCGTCGCATCTCTGCGCCTGATTCATAGAATCAGTTACGCATAGATTTGTATTAGATCCGACCGGCGTAAGAGACTTACGCCGGTCGGATCTAATACAAATCTATGCGTAACTGATCCTATGAATCAGGCGCATAGATACGACGGCTTAACTGCATATTTACGCTGGCCGCTAGGGGCGTGTACGCTGATTCACGCCTAGAAATATGTAAATCAGCTAGATACGCCAATTCACGAACGTACGCCCGGCCGACGCAGTACAGATACGCCGTTTACGTTAGGCTTTTCCCAGGGTAAAGTTACCCCTGCTATATGAGGCGTACATGAGGCGTACCAATGTTAAGTATGGCCGTCGGGCCAGCGTAAAATTTTTCACGTTTTACGTCGTTTGCCTAAGTCGTTCGCGTCATTTACGTTCACGTCGAAAGCATTGGCTTCTTGCGGGTTAATTTGGAGCATGCGTACTGGGATACTTTCACGGACGGCGCATGCGCCTTTCGTAAAAAGCGCCATTTACGTGGGGTCACATTAAATTTACATAACACACGCCCACATCTACCACATTTGAATTAGGCGGGCTTACGCCGGCCTATTTACACTACGCCGCCGCAACTTTGGTTTGAGAATACGGCACTTGCCTGTCAAAGTTGCGGAGGCGTAACGTAAATAGAATACGTTACGCCTGCACAAAGATATGCGCATCTACGTGAATCCGGGCCACAGTATCTTCCAAAAAAAAAAACGGAATACTCCCAAATGTCAATCTGCAACTTCATTCTGTCTGGAGCAGTGCTTATCAACCAAGGGGAGGCAGAACCCCGGGGTGCCATCTGGGTTCCCCTGGGGTGCTGCAAGCGTGAGACTCAGTGTTGCCAACCATCAGTATTTTTACTGGCAGCCAGTAAAAAAAATTGACGCTTTTCTCCTGCCAGTAAAGCCTCGTACACATGACCGGTTTCCCGGCAGGAAAACTGGCAGGAGAGCATTTGGCCGGGAATCCCAGCCGTGTGTATGCTCCCTAGCAGTTTTTCCATCAGGAAAACAGCCGGGAATCCCGACGGGAAAATAGAGAACCCTGCTCTCTATTTTCTCGTCGGATTTCCCGAGTGTTTCCTGCTGAGAAAACCGATCGTCTGTATGCTTACCTATCCGAAGGTAAACCCGCGCATGCTCGATAAGCCTTTGATGCATGCGCGGTAGCATACAAGGCATAGTGTGGGATGTAGCAAGATGGTGGCGACGGCATCGAATGTGAAGAGCGCCGGCTTGTTGTAGTCGATGACATCACCGCGTTCTTGCCATTTAAAAGAACAGCGGTTCTTTTGAATGGCTGTCTGTATGCACAGCTTTGCAAGAAAAGCTTGCCAGGAATCCCATCAGGAAAACCGACGTTTTTTTCCCGACGGGATTCCCGGCCGTGTGTACAGGGATTGACAGGAAAAGGGTGCCTGTAAAAAATATGGCTGTGGTGCTTGGTTTAGAACCACACATGCACAGTTCTGGTCTGGAGCTGGCCACAGCGTGTTTAGGCGGCACCGGGGCGTGGCAGGTCTGGCAGAGGCGGGGCCTGTGCGTGTCATGTGATGTCATAGTGCAAGGGAGCTGAGCAGAGAGGCCTTGGCCCCGTGTGAGGGTCTGCTGGACAGGAGCAAGGCAAGCCGGGAGCGGGACTGTCAGTGCTGTTTGGACTGGAGTGAATTGAAGGGACCACCTGGCGTGGAGAGAGAATGTCACTGTGACTCAGGAGGGGACGTGTCATCATCATCTGTGCTGCTGCACACTGCTGTCAGAGTCACTGTGAAAGTAATTTTCATGTGTGTGTGCCGCCCATTCTAATTTCTTGCCCTCCTGAGTCCTGTCCCTGAGCTACTTACTTACTATATTGAAAATAAAAGAGGAAATATGTTTTTGTTTTGCCTTAAAGTGGTTGTAAATCCTTTACAATCACTTTAACCCACAGGTGAGCCTATATTAAGGATTACCTGAAGCTGTTTGAAATATCTCCCAAACCTCCACGGTTTAGGAGATATTTTACTATAATCACAGGCGCAGCTGTCAGAGGTGCAGGCGCACTGTAGTGTGCCGTTCCTCACTGAGGCCGTGCCGTCACTGCCGGCTCCCACGAGTGACATCATCGTGGCTCCGGCCAATCAGGATGCCGGCTGCCTGGGCGTTGGAAGAGGACGGCTGCGGGGGCTTTGATCGGAGGTGAGTATTACATAATGAGCTAGTATGCCATGCATTCATTGCTATAGTGATAGCTGGTACCATGGCAGGAATAGAAGAGAACCCCCCTGAAATGGGACTTTAAGGCTGCATTCACACCTGAGCGTCGGTCGTTCGGTCATTTTTTTTCGGCGTTTTGTCGCGCGTATTCATGCTTGTTTGCATACAGCGTCGTCCGACGTTTTTGTACTTCGACGTTTTTTATTTTAGCCAATAGGAAAAATTATCATCTTTTCATCACTTGTTGCTATATTGGTAGATTTGTTTAATCTTCTGCCTGGGTGAAAAGTTCTATTGATTAAAGTGACAAAACGGCCGTAGCAAACGCTCGTTGTCGCACAAGTCACTTGAATCCAGCGTTTCCATTACTTTCTATGGGAAATGGAAACGCTCAAATACGCCCAAACCGCCCGATACGCGCACAAAAAAGGGTCCGGAACTTGTTTGAGCTTCAGGCGTTTGGCGTGCAGATGTGAACCATCTCCATAGGGTATAATGTTATTTTTCCCCTCCGTATTGTAGCGTCGCGCTTCAGGCGACAAAACGCCTAGGTGTGAATGCAGTCTAAAAGCCAAAGACACTGGTGTATATCAAAATTGGATTTATTGTATAAAGATTAAAAAACGTGAAACGTTTGGTGGAAAATACATGTGACAAAAAGCAACATAAAACAAACAAAAATGACAATTCATATGGATGACAGTGATACTATCCGTTGGGTGGTGGTCCCCAATACCCGACGCGTTTCCAGTTTACACACCTTCATCAGGGGTATACAATATAGGGGACAGTACCGTCAAAAATCTTTTAATTGGGTTAGAGTATCAATATAGAAAAATGTTGTGTAGGCACTTGTCAGGACAGAGATGCGAACAGGCATCAGACACCCAAACATTCTGTAGGTTGCAGAATAAGCGGGTCACAAGCACATGTAGACCCGTGACTAACAACACAATGAATTCCTGCGGTAAGCCGTGAAAAATATGCCTAAAGCTGTTGTTTGTCAGTGCTGCTATTGGAAATGTGGAAGGGGTTAACTGGAACCTGCAATGAAGCTCCACCGTCAATGTATAACACCCAAGGTTCCCATTCTTCTTAACCACTTCCCGACCGCCGCATGTAGATATACGTCGGCAGAATGGCACGTACAGGCACATTGGCGTACCTGTACATCCCTGCCTTCTAGCGGGTGGGGGGTCCGATCGGGACCCCCCCGCTACATGCGGCGGTTGGGTTCCCCCGGGGAGCGATCCGGGACGACGGCGCGACTATTTGTTTATAGCCGCTCCGTCGCGATCGCTCCCCGGAGCTGAAGAACGGGGAGAGCCGTGTGTAAACACAGCTTCCCCGTGCTTCACTGTGGCGCTGCATCGATCGTGTCATCCCCTTTATAGGGAGACTCGATCGATGACGTCATTCCTACAGCCACACCCCCCTACAGTTGTAAACACACACTAGGTGAACACTAAATCCTACAGCGCCCCCTGTGGTTAACTCCCAAACTGCAACTGTCATTTTCACAATAAACAATGCAATTTAAATGCATTTTTTGCTGTGAAAATTACAGTGGTCCCAAAAATGAGTCAAAATTGTCCGAAGTGTCCGCCATAATGTCGCAGTCACGAAAAAAATTGCTGATCGCCGCCATTAGTAGTAAAAAAAAAAATAATTAATAAAAATGCAATAAAACTATCCCCTATTTTGTAAACGCTATAAATTTTGCACAAACCAACCGATAAACGCTTATTGCGATTTTTTTTTACCAAAAATAGGTAGAAGAATACGTATCGGCCTAAACTGAGGAAAAAAATAATTATATATGTTGTTTTTGGGGGATATTTATTAGAGCAAAAAGTAAAAAATATTGCATTGATCAAATACCACAAAAAGAAAGCTCTATTTGTGGGGAAAAAAGGACGCCAATTTTGTTTGGGAGCCACGTCGCACGACCGTGCAAATGTCTGTTAAAGCGACACAGTGCCGAATTGTAAAAACCCCTTGGGTCATGTAGCAGCATATTGGTCCGGTCCTTAAGTGGTTAAATAGCCCAGTTAGACTTGGCAAGTGCCTGTCACTGTCAGTGGCGTGTCACCTCCTATGATTGTACCATGGCAGCACATCACTATGGTCCAGGGCAGGCAGCATGCAGGGCCACCCCCAGCGTTAAGAGAAGACAAAAGTCCACTTCCTCTAGACCTCCTCTACTTCTTGAGCCATGCTCATGATTCCAAAAAGTAGGGCAGTGATTGTGAAGAGGGGACTGTGTGATTGGGGGCTCTGTGGTGAAGGGGGGCTCTGATATATTATTATTATTATTATTATACAGGATTTATATAGCGCCAACAGTTTGCGCAGCGCTTTACAACATCGGGGAAGACAGTACAATTACAATACAATACAGGAGGAATCAGAGGGCCCTGCTCGTTAGAGCTTACAATCTAGAAGGGAGAGTCAGGTGGAGCAAAGGGTAGTATCTGTGGGGGATGATCAGATGGACAAAATGAAATAAAAAACAGTTGTTAGGTGTGGGTAGGACAGGCTTCTCTGAAGAGGAGGGTTTTTAGGGATTGTCTAAAAGCTAATAGAGTAGGTGATAAGGGGAAAGTTTGGGCTTAAGGCGTTCCATAGGCTTGAAGAGGCTCTGGAAAAGTCCTGGAGGCGAGCATGGGAGAAGGTGATGGGAAAGCTAGAGAGCAAGGCCCCGTACACACGAGAGGATATCCGCTGGAAACGGTCCGCCGGACCGTTTCCAGCGGATAAATCCTCTGGGGGATTTGGATCTGATGGCTGTACACACCATCAGATCGAAATCCGCGCGGAATACATCCGCAGTGACGTGTCGCGCCGTCCCCGCGACGATGACGCCGCGACATGCGCGACGCTGGAAGGTAACTACTTCCACGCATGCGTCGAATCATTACGACGCATGCGAGGGATGGGAGCGGACGGATTGATCCGGTGAGTCTGTACAGACGACCGGATCAATCCGCTGGACACGATTCAAGTGGATAGATTTCTTAGCATGCTAAGAAATTTCTATCCGCTTGAAATCGATCGGCTGGACGAATCTCCGCGGATAAATATCCGCTAGGCCGTACAGACGACCGGATTTGTCCGCTGGAACTGATCCGCGGATCAATCCCAGCGGATAGATCCGGTCGTCTGTACGAGGCCCAAGAGGTCTTGCGAAAACGAAGAGAGCGAGTAGGTTGGTATTTTGATATAATGGGAGAACCCACTTATAGGGGGCATCTGATGTATTGGAGTGTCTGTAATGTGATGGGGGGTCTCTGATGTATAGAGGGGGCTGTAATGTGATAGGGGGTCTCTGATGTATAGAGGGGGCTGTAATGCGATGGGGGGTCGCTGATGTATAGTGTGAACTGTATTGTGGTAGTGGGCCTCTGATGTATGGGGGGTTCTAATGTGATGGGGGTCTTTGATGCATGGGGGGGGGTGTAAAGTGATGGGGGGCTCTAATGTGATGAGAGGGCCTCTGATGTATAGGGGATCTTGTAGCTCTTCTAAAACTTGTGTCTATCTGCCCCATATTGACACTCTATCCAATAAAGCATTTGCATTGTGCAGTGCAGAGTAGGGACTGGCCAGAGAGGGATTCATTTGAACATGTATTATAATGTATGTGTATTAAAAATCCCCATTTTTTTTTTATTGCAAAGTTTGCTAGAGAGGATGCATTGCAGTGTGCTGATGGTTTATCCAGATTTTTTGGACACATAAAGTCGCATGACAAATTGCAGCCCATTGTTTTCAATGGCCCCCATTTAGATGATTGTGACTTAAAGAATACCTAAAGATCAAAAAGGGTCACAGACAGCATTATAAACCTAACAGGCATAGGTGTGTGTAGCCTAATGCATTAGGGTGTGCACTATTAAGCTTAGACTGTATTGGGTAGATTCAGGTAGGGGCGCGCTAATTTGCGGTGGCATAGCCTAGCGTGTTTACACTACGCCGCCTTAAGTAAGAGAGGCAAGTACATGATTCTCAAAGCACTTACCTCCTTACTTAGGGCGGCGTAGTGTAAACGCGGCGGGCGTAAGGGCACCTAATTCAAATGGGTTGGAGGGGGGCGTGTTTAATGGTAATGAGGTTTGACCTCACGTTTTTGACTTTTTTGGCTACTGCGCATGCGCTGGGCGCCTACATTTCCCAGTGCGCATTACGGCTAAGTACGCCGTACGGGCCTATTGATTTCCACGTGGACGTAAACGACGTAACTCCCGATTCGCAGTCGACTTACGCAAACGACGTAAAAAATTCGAACCTTGCGGCGGGAACGGCAGCCATACTTTAACATTGTTATTCCACCTCATAGGTGGAATAACTTTAGGCCGCCTAAGGCCTTAAGGAAACGGTGTAAATCGACTGCGGCGGCCGGGCGTACGTTCGTGAATCGGCGTACAAACTCATTTACATAATCTACGCCGACTGCAATGGAAGCGCCAACCAAGCGGCCATCCGAAAAATTGCAATCTAAGATAGGACGGCGCAAGCCGTCGTATCTTAGATATGTTTAAGCGTATCTCTGTTTGAGCATACACTTAAAGCGGATGTGCCATGGGAACAAAATATTAAAAGTCAGCAGCTACAAATACTGCAGCTGCTGACTTTTAATAATAGGACACTTACCTGTCCTGGAGTCCAGCGCCGATCGCAGCAGAGCACGAGCGATCGCTCGTCACTCTGCTGCTCCCCCCGCCATCCACGCTGAGGGAACCAGGAAGTGAAGCGCTGCGGCTTCACTGCCCGGTTCCCTACGGCGCATGCGCGAGTCGCGCTGCGCCCGCCGATTGGCTCACACGCTGTGTGCTGGGAGCCGAGTGTTCCCAGCACACAACGGGCGACAGACGGGATGTGACGGAATGCCCGTCTTTCGCCCGTATCGTGTGGCCGGAAGTGGGTGCAAATACCTGTCTTTAGACAGGTGTCTGCACCCCCCTCCCCCCTGAAAGGTGTCAAAAGTGACACCGGAGGGGGGGAGGGTTCCGATCAGCGGGACTCCACTTTAGGGTGGAGGACCGCTTTAAACATAAGTCGGCGTAGATTCTAAGTTAGGTCGACTAATCTAGTGATAAGTCGGCCTAACTCTACCTGAATCTACCTATAAGTGTCTACATACAGTCCTGATCAAAAGTTTAAGACCACTTGAAAAATTTCAAAAAATCATATTTTACATTGTTGGATCTTAACAAGGTTCCAAGTAGAGCTTCAACATGCAACAAGAAGAAATGAGAGTGAGAAAACATTTTTTGAGCATTCAATTAATTGAAAATAACGAATAAACTGAAACAGTCTGTTTTTCAAAAGCTGATCAAAAGTTTAGGACCACACCTCCAAAAAAAAAAACGAAACCCCCCCAAAACAGAAATCCAACTTCCAAACATGATCTCAGTAATGAGAAGCTCCGCCGTTATTGTTGATCACTTCAAAAATTGGTTTCGGCATGCTTGATGCCTCGCGTTTCCATGAGGTGAGTGGGAACATTTCTCCAAGTGGTGAAGACAGCCGCACGAAGGCCATCTACTGTCTGGAACTGTTGTCCGTTTTTGTAAACTTCCCTTGCCATCCATCCCCAAAGGTTCTCAATTGGATTTAGATCAGGGGAACACGCAGGATGGGCCAACAGAGTGATGTTATTCTCCTGGAAGAAGTCCCTTGTCCTGCGGGCATTGTGTACTGTAGCGTTGTCCTGTGTCGTTCCCACACAGACGAGGGCCCTCAGTCATGAGGAACGCTCTCTGCAACATCTGGACATAGCCAGCGGCCATTTGACGCCCCTGCACTTCCTGAAGCTCCATTGTTCCACTGAAGGAAAAAAGCACCCCAGAAAACATCTCAGGTGGGATCTGCTTGTCATGCCAGTAACGTTGGAAACCATCAGGACCATCAAGGTTACATTTTTTCTCATCAGAGAATAAAACTTTCTTCCACCTTTGAATGTCCCATGTTTGGTGCTCTCTTGCAAAGTCCAAACGAGCAGTTCTGTGGCGTTCAAGGAGACAAGGTTTTTGAAGACGTTTTTTGTTTTTGAAGCCCTTCAGTTTGAGATGCCGTCTGATGGTTATGGGGCTACAGTCAGCACCAGGAGGGCCTTAATTTGGGTTGAGGATCGTCCAGTGTCTTGATGAGAGACCCTGCTTATGCAGTTCAGCAACCCGACCACGTTCAAAAAGGGAGAGTTTTTTTGTCAACGTGTGACTACCTGACAGAAGATGACAATGAATCCACATCTTTGCACAGATTTGGCCTTTAAAAGGCATGTGGTCCTAAACTTTTGATCAACTGAAAAACAGCCTGTTTCATTTTTTTCGTTATTTTCAAATAATTGAATGCTCAAAAAATGTTTTGTCTCACTCTCATTTCTTCTTGTTGCATGTTGAAGCTCTACTTGAAACCTTGTTAAGATCCAACAATGTAAAATATGATTTTTTGCCATTTTTCAAGTGGTCTTAAACTTTTGATCAGGACTGTATATATGACCCCGGCACATTGATCTCCCTGCTGGCACAGTGAAAGAGAAGAGCATAAACACTTTTTTTATGGCAGAGCCGGTAAAAGGGAGATCTTTCCCATGTTCCTGTTGCTACACAGAGCGATAACACTAATGCGCATGGGGTGATTAGGGTGTGCCTGGACACGCCCGGCACACCCTGTGCGCACACCTATGCTAACAGGTGTTCTAATCCCTCTCCACTCTATCAAAAACTAAACCTTTTCGATCTTTTCAGCCATAACCCCAGTAAACCACTTGCAGTCTGCAACATATACAGTATATACGTATTGTGGTAGGCAATGTAGATACAGAAAGTATTAATATTACATCAATCAAAAGCTGAAATATCAGTGCGTCTGCCCTGTAAGTTAAATAGGTAGATTCAGGTACGAAGGCTTAAACTTGCGGCGGCGTAGCTTAGCCTGTTTAGGTTACGCCGCCGTAAGTTAGCTAGGCAAGTACATGATTCTCAATGTACTTGCCTGCTAATATACGGCGGCGTAGCCTAAAGCGGGCGGGCGTAAGGGCGCCAACTTCAAATGTGTTGGAGGGGGGCATGTTTGATGGTAATGAGGCTTGACCTCACGTTTTTTTACGTGTTTTTTTCTTAATGCGCATGCGCCGGGCGCCTACATTTCCTAGTGTGCATTGCGGCTAAGTACGCCGCACGGGCCTACTGATTTCGACGTGGACGTAAACTACGTAAATCCCGATTCGCGGACGACTTACGCAAACAACGTAAAAAATGTGAATCTTGCGGCGGGAACGGCGGCCATACTTTATCATTGTTATTCCACCTAATAGGTGGAATAACTTTAGGCCTGCTAATGCCTTACGGAAGCGGCGTAAAACTACTGCGGCGGCCGGGCGTACGTTCATGAATCGGCGTATCAACTCATTTACATATTCTACGCTGACCGCAATGGAAGCGCCACCTAGCGGCCATCCGAAAAATTGCAACCTAAGATAGGACGGCGCAAGCCGTCTTATCTTAGATATGTTTAAGCGTATCTCTGTTTGAGCATACGCTTAAACATAAGTCGGCGTAGATTCTGAGTTAGGTCGACTTATCTACTGATAAGTCGGCCTAACTCTACCTGAATCTACCTAAAAGTCATTTTGCAAAAGATGGAAACATTGTAGAACCTCTTAGGGCCACATCCAAAGCCATATCCTAACACACTGAATACGTCACAGACAATAAACTCCGGTAAGATGACACCATGAATGTTCAGGATTGTTCTGTATTGGATTTCCAGTGTTACTGACCAACATGGGAAGCATCTGATGTAGATAAATATTGCGTGATACAAAGTAACCGGCAGAGAGACAAACAAAATGATTGAATTAAAGAGGCAGAGGCTCCGACATCGTTTTCTCATTTTAGAAGTTTCAGTGAAAACTCTCAGAAGCCGAGTCCATGAAGAATCTTCTTCTTCCGTCATCCAAACTTTTCCCTTTTCCAGTGAAATTCGTTCCTACATACTTGAGAGAAAAACAAAAGGAAATATAAGCGGGAGACATAACAAGAAGACCACAATAAAGGTTGGGGAAGGACTGGCTCTCATTTGCTCCCAATGTTTATTCACGCATACGTTGGAGCGCATTCACTGACTGCCGCCGGTCGTACGCTTCGATGAGATTAAAACAAGAATTGCTAGCTACCGTGTTCACCCCTAATGTGTGACTTCTCCAAAATAAAATAGAAAACTGATGAGTGGAGCAAGCCGTCCTCTGGCAACACGAGGAAGCCACAAACCACCACCCACTGAGATGAAGAAATCCTCAAACTCTCGACATGGACACATCAGGAGATGGACCCCCATTCAGGGGCAGAAAAGCACGAACATTGCTGAGTTTGCAGACAACAGGGCTGATTTGCTAAAGATGGTCCCAAGTCCTTCACGGGGCCGAAAATATGACCTCAACAAATTAGTTCCAGGAGGAAGCCTCAGGGCAGAGGATTCATTCACTGGCATTGAAGACCAAATAACGTGCAAAGCAATAATCTGCAATCTGTTTACAGTCCATGGTGTCCGTTTATCAAGCAGTATAAAAAATAACCACTGTTGAGTTCTCCTACATTCTCAGATCCTGTTGAGGAGTGGAGCGATTTACAAACGCTTCGAACTGTGGAGAACACCTCCTGTTACTGTAATCTTGCGAGACATAGCGAAAATCAGGGAAACACAGAGGTGTCCGTTTATTAAGCAGTGGTGAATTACCACTGCTGACTACACAGGCATTCTCAGAGGAGATTGCTCTCCTCAGTACGTCACACTACACCACATATTAATAAAATAATAAAGTTAAAGTCCCCCTACACAAAATATATAAGTCAGGGAAACACAGAGGTGTCCGGTAATTAAGTAGCGGTGAATTACCACTGCTGACTACACGGGCATTCTCAGAGGAGACTGCTCTCCTCAGTACCGCACACTACACCACATATTAATAAAATAATGAAGTTAAAATCCCCCTACACAATATATATGTATATATATTTTTATATATATATCTGTATATATATATACACACACACACACACATACAATTATATATATATACAGGCAGTGCAGAATTATTAGGCAAATGAGTATTTTGACCACATGATCCTCTTTATGCATGTTGTCTTACTCCAAGCTGTATAGGCTCGAAAGCCATCTACCAATTAAGCATATTAGGTGATGTACATCTCTGTAATGAGAAGGTGTGTGGTCTAATGACATCAACACCCTATATCAGGTGTGCATAATTATTAGGCAACTTCCTTTCCTTTGGCAAAATGGGTCAAAAGAAGGACTTGACAGGCTCAGAAAAGTCAAAAATAGTGAGATATCTTGCAGAGGGATGCAGCACGCTTAAAATTGCAAAGCTTCTGAAGCGTGATCATCGAACAATCAAGCGTTTCATTCAAAATAGTCAACAGGGTCGCAAGAAGCGTGTGGAAAAACCAAGGCGCAAAATAACTGCCCATGAACTGAGAAAAGTCAAGCGTGCAGCTGCCAAGATGCCACTTGCCACCAGTTTGGCCATATTTCAGAGCTGCAACATCACTGGAGTGCCCAAAAGCACAAGGTGTGCAATACTCAGAGACATGGCCAAGGTAAGAAAGGCTGAAAGACGACCACCACTGAACAAGACACACAAGCTGAAACGTCAAGACTGGGCCAAGAAATATCTCAAGACTGATTTTTCTAAGGTTTTATGGACTGATGAAATGAGAGTGAGTCTTGATGAGCCAGATGGATGGGCCCGTGGCTGGATTGGTAAAGGGCAGAGAGCTCCAGTCCGACTCAGACGCCAGCAAGGTGGAGGTGGAGTACTGGTTTGGGCTGGTATCATCAAAGATGAGCTTGTGGGGCCTTTTCGGGTTGAGGATGGAGTCAAGCTCAACTCCCAGTCCTACTGCCAGTTTCTGGAAGACGCCTTCTTCAAGCAGTGGTACAGGAAGAAGTCTGCATCCTTCAAGAAAAACATGATTTTCATGCAGGACAATGCTCCATCACACGCGTCCAAGTACTCCACAGCGTGGCTGGCAAGAAAGGGTATAAAAGAAGAAAAACTAATGACATGGCCTCCTTGTTCACCTGATCTGAACCCCATTGAGAACCTGTGGTCCATCATCAAATGTGAGATTTACAAGGAGGGAAAACAGTACACCTCTCTGAACAGTGTCTGGGAGGCTGCGGTTGCTGCTGCACGCAATGTTGATGGTGAACAGATCAAAACACTGACAGAATCCATGGATGGCAGGCTTTTGAGTGTCCATGCAAAGAAAGGTGGCTATATTGGTGACTGATTTGTTTTTGTTTTGTTTTTGAATGTCAGAAATGTATATTTGTGAATGTTGAGATGTTATATTGGTTTCACTGGTAAAAATAAATAATTGAAATGGGTATATTTTTTTTTTTTGTTAAGTTGCCTAATAATTATGCACAGTAATAGTCACCTGCACACACAGATATCCCCCTAAAATAGCTAAAACTAAAAACAAACTAAAAACTACTTCCAAAAATATTCAGCTTTGATATTAATGAGTTTTTTGGGTTCATTGAGAACATGGTTGTTGTTCAATAATAAAATTAATCCTCAAAAATACAACTTGCCTAATAATTCTGCACTCCCTGTATATATATATATATATATATATATATACAGCCCTCAAAATTTCCACTCGCCTGCTAGCATTTGGCGAGTGGATTTAAGCTGGGGGCGAGTGATAACAGTTCTGCATGACCAACAGTCCAATCTGTGCCTACACTTAGAGCCACGCTGCGATTGGTGGCTGAAGAGGAAAGGTGCGTGCCCAGGAAAAGTAGTCGGGTGAGCCGCACACATGCAGAGCAGTACACAGGTGCTCTCCTTACAATTCTCTGTCCCTCTGGTCTGCCTCAGTGCCCTGTCCCATGTTGTTAAAGTTGTTGTTGGTAATATTTAATTGTGTAAATGTGTGATTCGGCATAAAACATTTAACAGTGTCATTCCAAGAGATAATCTACAAGGGCATTTTTAGGGGCAGAATTAGGGGCGGGGCAGTGTATGGGTTAGGTGAGGCAACTGATGGCGAGTAACACTTGAGGCCTGGCTAGAAGCTCAGGGCTTGAAAGTTTGAGCCCTGTATATATATATATATATACTAGCTGAATACCCGGCGTTGCCCGGTCTTCCTATCTTAACCTTTAGGGGAGGAAAATCATAGTAATATAAATATACCCATCTTTTATATAAGGGTTAATTTAACTGTCATATATTTTTATTTGGCATATAAGTAATATGTGTAGCAGGTATTATTGAAATATCTCCAGGCGTACAGAAGTTAAGTGGGAACATACATTTCCCATTGATTTGCATGTGACTTTAAACAAAAACCCTGACCCTCACAAATGGGGGTAGTTAAGGGATAAATTAACTATCCTATAGTTTAAGTGGACATATAAGTAACATGTGACCAAGTGTTATCAAAATATCTACAGCCGTTTGGAAGTTATGAAGTAACATGTATTTCCCATAGAGTTGAATGGGACAAATGGGGGTGGGTAAGGGTTAAACCACCTATCCTATGTTTGTTGCTGACATATAAGTAACATGTGTGCCAAGTTTCATGTTAATATCTTTAGCCGTTTGGACGTGATGCTGGAACATACATACATACATACATACATACATACACACACACACGTTGAGTTTTATATATATATATATATCCACTGAGCAAAATTATAAATGCAACACTTTTGTGTTTGCCCCTATTTATCATGAGCTGAACTCAAAGATCTATGACTTTTTCTATTTACACAAAAGGCCTATTTCAGTCAAATATTGTTCACAAATATGTCTAAATCGGTGTTAGTGAGCACTTCTCCTTTGCCGAGATAATCCATCTACCTCACAGGTGGGGCATATCAAGATGGATATCAAGATGCTGATTAGACAGCATGATTATTGCACAGGTGTGCCTTAGATTGGCCACAATAAAGGGCCACTCTAAGGCTGCGTACACAACATCGGTCCAAACCGATGAAAACAAACCGAAGTTCAGTTTCATCGGTCCAAACCGTCCGTGTGTACGCCCCATCGGTCTTTTGTCCTTCGGACAAAAGTTAGAGAACTTGCTTTAAAATCGAACCGATGGACCGCTGACCGATAGGTCCAAACCGATGGTTAGTACACAAAAGCATCGGTTCAAAACCCGCGCATGCTCAGAATCAAGTCGACGCATGCTTGGAAGCATTGAACTTCGTTTTTTTCAGCACGTCGTTGTGTTTTACGTCACCGCGTTCTGTACCGATCGGTTTTTGGAACGATGGTGTGTATGCACATCAGACCATCAGTCTACTTCAGCGGTGAACCGATGAAAACGGTCCGTCGGACCATTCTCATCAGATGGATCGACCGTGTGTACGCGGCCCAAAATGTGCAGTTTTACTGTATTAGGGGGGGGGGGGGGGGGGGCTGGATCCGAGGCGGCCGAAAACCAGTGAGTATCTGGTGTGACCACCATTTGCCTCATGCAGTGCAGTGCAGCACATCTCCTTTGCAAAGAGTTGATCAGGTTGTTGATTGTGGACTGTGGAATGTTGGTCCATTCCTCTTCAATGGCTGGACAATTTCATGCTGCCAACTTTTCGAAAACAGTTTGGGGACGGCCCCTTCCTGTTCCAACATGACTGCACACCAGTGCACAAAGCAATGTCTATAAAGACATGGATTAGCAAGTTTGGGGTGAAGGAGATTGACTGGCCTGCCCAGAGTCCTGACCTCAACCTGATAGAACACCTTTGGGATGAATTAGAGCGGAGACTGCGAGCTAGGCCTTCTCGTCCAACATCAGTGCCTGACCTTACAAATGCGCTTCTGGAAGAAAGGTCAAACATTCCCAACATTCTAAACCTTGTGGACGGCCTTCCCAGAAGAGTTGAAGCTGTTATAGCTGCAAAGGGTGGGCCAACTCAATATTGAACCCTACGGACTAAGACTGGGATGCCATTACAGTTCATGTGTGTGTAAAGGCAGGCATACTTTTGACAATATAGTGTATATATATATATATGTAGCACCCCCTTACTTTTAGTATGGGCGCTACGCTAAAGTTAGTGGGGAATGGGAGGATTAGTTTACTCCCATTCACAGTTTATGGAAATTTGGGCTGTTGCCAATTTCAGAATCTGTCCTGTAGGTCAGTCTGCGCTCCGGGGGTGCGTTATCACCCCCGGGCGGCAGCTGGCGCTAGAGGGATTCTGACAGACCCACCTTCTCCCATCAGCCAATGAGAGGAGTTCCTCCCTCGTTGGGCATGCTGGGAGGGGATATATCTGGGCAACCGCCTTTAGGCCGTTCTGTTCTGTGTGGAGCCCGAGTTCCAGGTGCGGCATCCACCTTCAGGGTGCGTGCATCCATAGGCCCCGCCACCGTGGCCTGCTTCTCTGAGGTCATGCACCATGCAGAGCCTCATCCTAACCTAGAGAGGGGCCCCAGCGACTGGCTGGGTCCCAACCTTCTGCTGAGAGGATCCTAAGCCGGGAGCTGTGCGATGGGGAATCGGCTCGGGAGAACCTAGAATCAGAGGTTGTCCAGGAGGCCTAGACGAACCATCGGGGATCCGGTCACCACACTGCATGACAGGTATACTCAAGCTGTCAGTGGGTGACACTATCTGAACTGACAAGGAGGATTCGCTAAATCTAATTTCACAAATCTCAAATTGTCAAGCCTGTGGCAGAGGCCTGTTCCTCCCAGTGATCCTTAAGTGGCGTTCCGGCTGCCAGGCCTGTGATAGACGCCTGTCCGGGGGCACTTTACCCACCCTGATTGTGGTGGCGACAAATTGGGTTACATTATTGCTGAGAGCAGGCTTGCTCTCCTTCTCATCCAAGGCCTGATACTAAAGTTTCTCTACGATCATCAACTTTTCTCTATTGTGTGTCATGTTGATGTTGGCCATGTTGGGCCTTGGAATAGAGCATTGAAAACTCAATTGACGTCTGGACACTTGCTCTTTATTCACACTCAAAGATATCACCCCTAGACCAAGTCCAGAAGGTAACTTAATAGGCCGATACATTTTCTGCATTAGTATAAAACATTCCACTACTACCCCTTCCCCATCCCTGAACACTTACCTGTCCTCTCTCTCGATCCAGTGATGTTCCCAGGTGTAGCACTGTTTTCCTCTCTTACTTGTCTCACAGAAGACTCAGGCAGCAGTAAGAGATATTGCCCATTGGCTCCTGCAGCTGTCAATCAAATCCCGTAAGGAGGGAACAGGGGGTGTGGCCGAGCCATGTGTGTGTCTATGGAGGCACACAGCCCAGCTCAGGAAAACGCCAGTACATGTGCTTTCATCAGCACGTGGCTTGCTATAGGGGCATTCTGGTGAGGAAGCAGTGGACAGTGATGGCAGAGGACCACCAAAGAAGAGAAAACAGACTGCTTTGACTTTAATATAATTTTAATGTAAATGTGACTGATGCAGTCTAGAAGTCAGGAAAGTACCAGGCTCAGACAGTAAACTACCTTTCCTCTCCTTTTCCATCACTGGAAAGAGTTTTTTTGTTGAAGATTGCTAGTACATTAGAAAGAATAGATTTTTGAAGGTGGTGATTCTGAAGCACAATTAATTACCAAGAAAGAGACCATCAGATATTGCCTGCCTTGAGAGGGAGATGGAGTGAGGAGGATGACAGCAGTCCTCCATGGGCACCACAGGCCAGCTCTGAATTGGCTCCAGTACATTGATGACATCTAAATCCTTCTCTACTCCCTTCCCCAGACACTACAGAACCAGCAACCTACAAGTGAGAAGCACCGCTATGGCACCTCCCGCTAGGTTCAGGAAGTGACATCATTTCCTGAACCGGACTTGCCATGTTTCCAGACTGCCACAAAGGATTTAGAGATTTCACAAACAATCAGTTTCAGAAACAGGTTTTCAGCCATGATGCATAGTAAAAAGAATATATACATATATCTATATATAACCCATTATATATTATCATTACATCAAGGTCCCCAAAGCATAGAGAGGCTGGATATACAGAGATGCTAGGCATATACAGAAAAGCTGGGTATACAGAGAGACTAGGTATATACAGAGAGGCTGGGTATATACAGAGAGGCTGGGTATATACAGAGAGGCTGGGTATACAGAGAGGCTAGGTATATACAGAGAGGCTAGGTATACAGAGAGGCTGGTTATACAGATAGGCAAGTGTATATACAGAGAGGCTAGTGTATATACAGATAGGCTGGGTATACAGAGAGGCTGAGTATATACAGGGAGGCTGGATGTACAGAGAGGCTGGATGTACAGAGAGGCTGGATATATACAGAGAAGCTGGGTATACAGAGAGGCTGGGTATACAGAGAGGCTGGAGATACGCCGTCGTAAGTCTTTGAGAATCTGGGCCTATATCTAAATAGGTATCTGGAATCTACATCTAAGTAAGTATCCATAGTCTACATCTAAGGAAGTATCTGGAGTCTACATTTAAGGAAGTATCTGGAGTCTACATCTAAGGAAGTATCCAGAGTCTTCATCTAAGGAAGTATCTGGAGTCTACATTTAAGGAAGTATCTGGAGTCTACATCTAAGGAAGTATCCAGAGTCTACATCTAAGGAAGTATCTGGAGTCTACATCTAAGGAAGTATCCAGAGTCTACATCTAAGGAAGTATCCGGAGTCTACATACAAGGAAATATCCGGAGTCTACATCTAAGGAAGTATCTGAAGTATATATATATATATATAGGGAAATGTCTGGAGTTTATACCCAAGAAAGTATCTGGAGTCTATTTCTAGGGAAGTATCTGTAGTCTATATCTAAAGGAGTATCTGGAGTCTACATCTAAAGAAGTATCTGGAGTCTACATCTAAAGAAGTATCTGGAGTCTACATCTAAAGAAGTATCTGGAGTCTACATCTAAAGAAGTATCTGGAATCTATATCTAAAGAAGTATCTATATATAGGGAAGTATCTGGAGTCTATATCTGGGGAAGTGTCTGGAGTCTATATCTGGGGAGGTGTCTGGAGTCTATATCTGGGGAAGTGTCTGGAGTCTATATCTGGGAAAGTGTCTGGAGTCTATATCTAAGTGACTGTCACGATCAGGGGTCAGGCTCGAAGACCAGTTGCTATAGCAATAGCATTACTACCACCGACCAGCAGGAAAGGTACACGGGCAGTCACCCTGGTGAAAGACGTGCACTCATCTGAAGTACTAAGGAAGTATCTGGAGTCTATATCTAGGGAAGTATCTGGAGTCTATATCTAGGGAAGTATCTAGAGTCTACATCTAAGTAAGGATTTTAAGTCTATATCTAAGGACATCTGGAGTCGATACCAGAGGAATTATCTGGAGTCTCTGGCCCAGATTCTCGTAGATTGGCGTAAAAATGGGCGGGCGGAACGTATCTGACTTACGTTACGCCGCCGCAAGTTTTTCAGGCAAGTGCTTTATTCACAAAGCACTTGCGTGTAAAGTTGCGGCAGCGTAACGTAAATCACCCGGCGGAATTCAAATTCGGCGTGTAGGGGGCGTTTCATTTAAATGAAGCGCGTCCCCGTGCCGAACGAACTGCGCATGCGCCGTCCCTAAAATATCCCGGCGTGCATTGCTCTAAATGAGGTCGCAAGGACTTCATTGGTTTTGACGTGGACGTAAATTACGTCCAGCACCATTCACGGACGACTTACGCAAACAACGTACATTTTTAAATTTCGACGCGGGAACGACGGCCATACTTAACATTGGTTGTGCCTCATATAGAAGGGGCAACTTTACACCAGGAAAAGCCAAACGTAAACGTCGTAACTTTACTGCGTCGGCCGCGCGTACGTTCGGGAATTCGCGTATCTAGCTAATTTGCATACTTGACGGGGAAACCAACTGAGCGCCACCTAGCGGGCTAAAAAAAAATTGCAGTTAAGATCCGACTGCGTAAGAGACTTACGCCTGTCGGATCTAATGGATATCTATGCGTAACTGATTCTAAGAATCAGTCGCGTAGATACGACGGCCCAGATTAGGACTTACGACGGCGTACATGGCGCTGTGCCGTCGTAAGCCCTTTGAGAATCTGGGCCTATATCTAAGGAAATATCTGGAGTCTACATCTAAGGAAGTATCGGAAGTCAATATCCAGGGAAGTATCTGGAGTCTATATCTAAGGAAATATCTGGAGTCTGCATCTAAGGAAATATCGGGAGTCAATATCTAGGGAAGCATCTGGAGTCTATATCTAAGGAAATATCTGGAGTCTACATCTAAGGAAATATCGGGAGTCAATATCTAGGGAAGCATCTGGAGTCTATATCTAAGGAAATATCTGGAGTCTACATCTAAGGAAATATCGGGAGTCAATATCTAGGGAAGTATCTGGAGTCTATATCTAGAGTCTACGTCTAAGTAAGGATCCGAAGTCTATAACTATGGAAGTATTAGGAGTTTATATCTAAGGAAATATCTGAAGTCTACATCTAAGGAAATATCTGAAGTCTACATCTAAGGAAGTATCTGGAGTCTATATCTAAGGAACTATCAGGCTGGGGACCTGTAAGGTGTCTGTTTCCCAAGCTGTTCTCATATATTTATCCTCCTGAGCAGTTGTACATCTGGACCTTCCACCTTTATTTCTCGAGGGCACTCTTTCATTTTGGCCATTCACCACTTTTTAGTCCTGACAAGTACAAAAATCACTATACCTTACCTTTAAGAGTAGACCTAATTGGAGCAGTAACTGAGTTCAGGCTTATTAAAGGCTGACTAGGTGTCACGACTGTGAGAGAAAACTAAAATTTTTGCCTAGTATAGGTGTCCGGCTACCATCCATCAATTCAATCAGGATATATCTGATATCTGTTGGCGTTGCCATAAGTCAAAGGGAAACATGTTCCATATCTGGTGGGAGTGTCCCCCAGTGAGAAGGTTTTGGGAATATATCTTTGACCTATATGGAAAACTAGTAGATATAAATACCCACGCATCACCCAGAGTAGCTCTCTTAACCATGATTCCAGGATCTCTAAAAAAAAGCAAAGGAGGATGTGCTTATACACTTCCTCTCTGCAGCTAGAGCAGTTATCCCACGACACTCGAAATTGACAATAGTCCCTTCCCTGGGGGAATGGGCAATTGAAATGGATTTTACCAGAGATTTGGAGGGGGTGCTGGCGCGGGAAGTAGGAAGAGAAGAACAGTTCTCTCGAACATGGTCCGTCTGGTCCAGGTTTAGACAGTCAGATGATTTTCTAACCTGGGTTAAAGGGAACCCTACCATTGCTTAGCCATAATGGAGCGATTTAAAAAAAAAATTTCCCCCATTCTTTTTCCTTAGGTGTTTTTTTTTTCTCTCCTTTCTTTTCCTTTTCTTCTCTTTTTTCTCTCTTTCCCTTTTTTATGTCTTTCGTATATGAGTGTATGAAAATATGTATTTAAGAAGATGTAAAGTATCCTACTAGTATATGTCGTTAGTCCTCACATAACTATATCTGATGTGTATAGGGTAAAAACCCATGTAATATCCTATGAAAACAATAAAATAATATTGTACCCTAAAATGTTTGCCTGCACAGCCTGCAGGAAAGATGGTTCAATGGGCAGCACAGTGGCTAGTTAGTTAGCACATATACCTAGCAGCACTGAGGTTGTTGGTTCAAATCCCAACTATGGCACTACCTACCTGGAGTTTTCTTGTTCTCCCTGTGCCTGCACTGGTTTCCTCCCACACCCCAAAGATAAACTGACAGGTTAGTTGGCCATAGTGTATGAAAGTTAGGGGCATAAATTGGGTACCATGTCACCTTTAAAGGGCCCCCTTTGTGCTTACACTTACTCCAGCAACGGCTCTAAATATTTAGCAGTGTACATTGTAAATATGACACCCTCAAAATCCCAATCCAATCACAATACCCGAATAAACATTAAATCCTGAAATAATGGCTTCATAATCTGCAATCATGAAAAGTCGACTTCAATACTTAGAACCAACATTTTCCATCCACAAACAGCCAAGGATCTGGAATGGGAATTATGATGTTCTTTTGGAATACTGCTCTGGAAAGGTGATTTTATTTCTGGCAAACTCTGGAAGTGTATTTATAATATTTGTCCTGGCATGGGCAGACTCTGAAGGTGCCCAGTACCTGGCAGTAAAAATGAATTTGTGCAGAGATTTAATACGGTCATTAGAAGTAAGCCCATGCTGTTATATGAGCTGATTTTGGTTCAGAAAAATGACAGAACTCCAGCCGGCTTCAAAAGAAGATTAAATCCACAGATGTGGAATGGAAGTTTTATACTACGTTAAGTATCCCCATGTATCCGGACAATGGACTGTGCTGTGATGGTGCCAGGGAAGTCATAACTATATTATATTCCTCCCATGTATCAGTATAAAGTATCCCCATATCAATATACAATGTATCAGTATGAGGTATCACCATGTATCTGTACAATGTATCAGTATGAGGTATCCCCATATACAGTATATGTACAATGTATCAGTATGAGGTATCCCCATATACATTATATGTACAATGTATCAGTATGAGGTATCCCCATATACATTATATGTACAATGTATCAGTATGAGGTATCCCCATATACAGTATTTATACAACGTATCAGGCCCCGTACACACGACCGAGTTTCTCGGCAGAATTCAGCCAGAAACTCGGTTCAGAGCTGAATTCTGCCGAGAAACCCGGCCGTGTGTACACTTTCGGCCGAGGAAGCCGACGAGGACCTCGGCGAGGAGATAGAGAACATGTTCTCTATTTCCTCGTTGTTCAATGGGAAATTTCAGCTCGCCGAGGTCCTCGGCGGCTTCACAAGGAACTCGACGGACAAAACGATGTGTTTTGCCCGTCGAGTTCCTCGGTCGTGTGTACGCGGCCTAAGTATGAAGTATACCCATGTATATGTATAATGTATCAGTATGAAGTATACCCATGTATATGTACAATGTATCAGTATGAAGTATCCCCATATACAGTATTTGTACAACGTATCAGTATGAAGTATCCCCATGTATATGTACAATGCATCAGTATGAGGTATCCCCATATACAGTATCTGTACAACGTATCAGTATGAAGTATCCCCATGTATATGTACAATGTATTAGTATGAAGTATCCCCATGTATATGTACAATGTATCAGTATGAAGTATCCCCATATACAGTATCTGTACAACGTATCAGTATGAAGTATCCCCATGTATATGTACAATGCATCAGTATGAGGTATCCCCATATACAGTATCTGTACAATGTATCAGTATGAATTATCCCGTCTCCCCATGTACCTATACAATATATCAGTATGAAGTACTGTATCCCCATGTACCTATACAATATATCAGTATGAAGTATACACATACCGTGTTTCCCCGAAAATAAGACCTAATGTTATTTTCCAGGAAGGCTGTAATATAAGCCCTACCCCGAAAATAAGCCCTAGTTTAAAATGCTTGTAAAATCCTATAATCCACTCTATTACAGTATTATATAATGTATAATGTGTGTGTTTCTGTAATATAATTGTGGTGAAGAGAGCTCCGGTTGGTCACAGAAGCGCAGAGCGGCGCTATAACAAAGGTATTTGGCACAATTATATTACAGAAACACACACATTGTACATTATATATAATACTGTAATAGAGTGTATTATAGGAATTTACAAGCATTTTAACTCGGTTCACACTGGGGATTCCTGTCAGGCAGGGCGGGAGAGGGGGACAGAAGACAACACATTACATGGTAAGACCTACCCCGAAAATAAGCCCTACTATGTCTGTTGTTGCCAAAATGAATGTAAGACCCGGGCTTATTTTCGGGGAAACACGGTATATCTGTACAACGTATCAGTATGAAGTATCTCCATGTATCCGGGCAATGGACTGTGCTGTGATGGTGCCAGGGAAGTCACAACTATATAGGAAATATTATTATGCTCATATTTATATAGGATATAGAAGGATTAGCACTCTGCCTCTGAAGGACCTGAAAATATATGGTCTCTATTGCACTTATTACAATATAATGTTTCCATATCAACGTTTGGGTACAACATACACACCATATGTGGACCGGTTATGTTGTTTGATTGTGGAAGGAAATCCGAGGCATTGGGGGAAACCCATCTAAGCCCACAGAAGACCAATTCTGTGCCTATAATGTTTCTTTAGGAGAAGGAAACGCAGTATTGATTATTTCAAGCTGATAGGTACAGCCACAATGCTCAAATTATATGATAAAGTGTACTGACTACGTGTCAGGAACCATGAATCAGACTGAGGCAGAAGTGCAGTAAAAATCACACTATTTAATAACATGGTAAAATGGTATAAACAGAGCAAATGTAGTGAAAACATAGCCAGATTTCGGTAACCAGGACAGGTAGTCAGAGCAAGCCAGAGAAACAGGAGTCCAGAGATTAGTGAAGTTGGGTGCAGCAAACAGGATCAGGAACCAGAAAGGAAGTCAGCCAAGCAAAAGTCTTTCACAGGACAACACAGCAGAGAGAGTCCGGATATGTTGACCAAGGCAAAGGCACAGAAGATCTAATACAAGGAGTTTATATAACCATCAGCTCTAGCTGATGAGCAGGAAATGAAGACCAGGTGAGTCACTGTGGAAGGAAGAGACTTTGGCAAGTAACCATCAGCTGAGCACAGAGCTCTAAGAAGAAAGGGCTGACAGTACCCCCTCCTCAATGACCCCTCCCCCTTGGAGGACCACCAGGTTTGAGTCGAAACCGTCTATGGAAGGCACAGAGGAGGACAGGCACATGTACATCCAGGGATGACCCCCCAGAGCCTTACTCCGGACCGTAGCCCTTCCAATGTACCAGGTACTGTATGCGCCCAAGGAAGCTACGGGAATCATTGATAGATGGTATTTCATATTCCTCATAGTTCTCAACCTGAACTGGGTGAGGACATGGTACCGAAGTGGTGAAACGGTTGCATATCACAGGTTTTAATCTGGAGACATGAAATACATTTAAAATCTGCATATTAGAAGGAAGGTCTAAAGCGTAAGCCACTGGGTTGATCCTACGGAGAATACGGAAAGGCCCGATAAACCGAGGTGCCAGGTTTAATGAGGGAACACGGAGTCAGAGGTTGCGAGATGACAGACAGACTCCGTACACAACTTAGTAGAAAGGCGCAGGTAGGCATCTGTGGTCAGAATGGAGTCTGTATCTATCATTGGCACGTTGTAAGTATTCTTGGACCTGTACCCAAGTGGAATGAAGACAACAGAGATGCATCTCCAATGCAGGAATGCTCTGAGGAACAGAACAAATGAGTCAGGCAACATGGATGATTGTCTCCATTCATGACGAATTATGGTTTCCAATCGGGAAGCGGTATTGACGGCACTATTGTGAGCAAACTCCGCCCAAGGTCTGACCAGTTATGGTGGTCAGAAATGTGGCAACGTAAAAACTGTTCCAAGGACTGGTTGGCTCGTTCTGTGGCCCCATTTAACTGCGGGTGATATGCAAAGGAGAAAGAAATCTGAATTCCCAACTGTGCACAAAAGGCTAGCCAAAACCTGGACACAAACTGGCTACCCCTGTCCCGAGACATTCACCTTGGGTAGCCCATGTAAGCGAAAGATCTCTCGAGCAAAAATGGAAGCCAGTTTTTTAGCTGTAGGCAACTTCTTAAGTGGAATACAATGATACATTTTCAAGAACTGGTCAACCACCATAAGAATAACTGCATTGCCCTGAGAGTTGAGTAATTCCACAATGAAATACATTGACAGGTGGGTCCAAGGCCTCTCTCCAGATGGGTTGTAGGAGGCCCACTGGAAGGTGTGGAGGTGTCTTACTCTGAGCACACATGGAACAAGCAGCTACGAAGGCGGCTACAGCAGCACGTAGACTAGGCCACCAGAATTGTTGGCAAATGGCCCAAAATAGTTGATTCTTCCCTGGGTGGTCAGCAGCCTTGGGAGAATGGTAAGTCTGAAACACGGCAGTACGGAGACTCTCAGGGACAAAACAGTGGTCGCAAGGTTTCTCAGGAGGAGAATGGATCTGAGCGGCAATCATTTTGTCACCCAAAGGAGAAGTGAGACTGGTGCGAACCATAGCCAGAATACGATCAGGAGGAATCACAGGAACAGGAACCGACTCCATCTTGGAAGTGGAGGAAAACTGTTGTGCCAAAGCATCAGCCCTTACATTCTTAGTATCAGGTAAGAATGAGACTATGTAATTGAAAACTGTCAAGAAAAGAGCCCATTGCTCCCTTCTAGGAGAGAGACATTTAGCCTCATACAAGAATGTGAGATTCTTATGGTCAGTCAGAATAAGAACCGGCACAGTAGTACCTTCAAGGAGATGCCTCCATTCTTTAAGGGCTAAAATGATCGTTAACAACTCTCTGTCCCCAATCTCATAATTGCATTCCGCAGGAGATAATTTCTTGGAAAAATAGCCACAAGACAGCAGGGCACCAACTTCAGTCTCAGATGCATCAACCTCAAGGACGAAAGGTACCATAGGATCAGGATGTACCAACACAGGAGCAGAAGCAAAGGCAGCCTTGAGAATCTCAAAGGCATTAATGGAGTCTGGAGGCCAATTCTGTGGGTTACCATCCTTTTTGGTCATATCAGTCAGGGGCTTGACCAGAGACGAGAAGTTATGAATAAACTTCTGATAATAATTGGCAAAGCCAAGAAAACGCTGCAATGGTTGTAAACCCACAGGTCGGGGCTACTGTAGTACTGCTAAACGTTTCTCTGGGACCATCGAAAAACCAGCAGTAGAGATGACATAACCCAGGAATTTAACCTGTTCAAAATGAAACTCACACTTTTCCAATTTGCAATACAGGTTATTATCTCTCAACCTCTGCAGAACACGGCGGACATCTGTGTGATGGCTCTCTACGGACTAGGAAAATATGAGAATATCATAGAGATAAACCACCATACATAGCTGCAACAGATCTCGGAGGACATCGTTGAAAAATTCCTGGAAAACTGCCAGAGTGTTGCAAAGACCATACGGCAAGGTATTCATAATGGTCAGTTCTGGTATTGAACACAGTTTTCCATTCGTAATGCTCCTTGATCCTCACAAGATTGTATGCCCCTCACAAATTCGTAAAAAACGTTGCTCCCTTGAGGCGGTCAAATAACTCCGTAATCAAAGGAATCAGATACACGTTCTTAATCGTGAAGCGATTGAGACCCCTGTAATCAATACAAGGTCTCAGTTCACCATTCTTCTTTTTCACAAAGAAGAAACCAGCACCAGCAGGAGAGGAGGATCTGTGGATGAATCCTTGAGAAAGTGCATTGGCCACATACTCCTCCATGGCTTTGTCTTCCGAGACAGGCAAAGGGTATACCCGACCACAAGGGGATTTGGCACCAGGTTGTAGGTCAATTGCACAATCATACGACCAGTGCAGATGCAAATTACCGGCTTGACCTTTGTCAAAGACATTGCAAAATTTGCGGTACTCCTCTGGCAGGGCGGAGAGTGAAGGGGTCCACAAGACCTTAGCCAGTGTCAGAAAACATGTCTCGCTGCATTGTGGCGACCAGGAAAGAACCTCAGCACAAAGCCAATCAAAAGAGGGGCTGTGCCTCTGTAACCATGGATAACCAATAACCACCGAAAAATTAGGTGAGAAAATGACTTGGAATTTGATTATCTGATAGTCAACAGAACAGTCTCATGAGTTACATGGGCAGGCTGTAGAGATCTCCCATCAATAGCCTCAATGGCAAGTGGAGTCGCACAAAGCTGCAGCGGAATCGAGTGCTTGGACACAAAGGCGTCATCTTTGAACAGGCCTGCATGACCACTGCCCTACAGGACCTCAAGATGCGGGCATTTCCCAGACAGGTAGGACAGGACTTCAAAAAGTGACCTGCCTGGCCACAATAAAGGCACAATCTTTCCCTCCTCCTAGAGGCCCTCTCATCCGCAGAGAGACATGTGAAGCCCAACTGAATGGGTTCTACCTCGCTGGCAGACTCGGCACCAGGAGGTATGGGAGGTGAGGGAGGCAAGGGTTGGACTGCAAAGTCGGAGCCAAATGTACAGGAGGCTTCCGCAAGCGCTCCTTAAAAGAGGGTCTCTCTCGGAGTCTGGAGTCAATGAGGATGGCAAACATGATCAACTTCTTCAGCTTAGTGGGTATGTCTCGGGCTGCTATCTCATCATTGATGTGATACGAGAGACCATGAGAAAAAGCAGCAACAAGGGCCTCATTATTCCAAGCAACCTCTGCTGCCAGAGTACGGAACTCAATGGCGTAATCGTGACAGTTCTCCTACACTGTTTGGTGGACATTAGGCCTTTGGCAGCAGACGTGGAGCGTGCAGGAGGGTCCTAAAGGAAGCCGCAAACTCTGGGTAACTCTGGACAATGGGTTTTTGCGTCTCCCATAGAGGGTTTGCCCAGGCCAAGGCTCTCTCAGAAAGCAAAGATATCATGAACCCTACTTTGCTTCTGTCCGTGGGAAACGCCTGAGGCAGCATCTCAAAGTAAATCTTAACCTGGTTGAGTAACCCTCTGCATTGAACTGGATAGCCCCCCGAATTGCTGGGGAAGCGGAGTGGAACCAGACATATCTCTTATAGAGGTGATATTCGAGGCGGGTGCCAGCACCGAGACCAGAGCAGCAGCAGGGATGGCCTGCAACACAGGTTGTACCAGAGCAGTCACAATGGGAGGTTCCAGGTGAGCAGAGCGATTCAGCAGTGTGATTACGCTGTGGTCAACTGATCAATGCAGTGATCCTGCTCATTCAATCTGGAAAAAATAATACCAACAAGTGGATTGCCTGCAACTTCTTTTGGTGGTATTTGATGACCCTTTGCTGTTTTAATTTTTTGCGCTATAAACAAAAAAAGAGCTCCCGCTGCTGTCAATCAAATCTAGTGACACGGGAGACGGGGGAGCGCGCTGCTGTCTGTGTCAATGGACGCAGCAGCAGGACTCAGAAGGGCGCCCGCATAAGAGACCCCAGGGAATGCAGGAGGATCAGGGCCCCTCTGTGTAAAACCCTTGCACAGAGGATGTAAAACAACCCCTTTAATTTCTCGCCTCCACCACTCTCTCTCTCTCTTAGTACACAGACATTTTACACCAGAATCTTAGATGTGAACTATAACATACAAATTGTAGCAGATAAAGAGAAAAAAGAAGGAAAATAAAAAAGTTATTCTTGTATATTGGAAACAACCACAACCTCCAGCTCGTTCCTTCTGGACAGAATTAGTCAGTGGTAACGTACCATTATATACACTGACATACGAGACAAGAGGCCGCCCTGGGAAATCTGACATTTTCCACAAATAGACACCATTCTCTCTAACTCGGATCAATTCCTGTCTGGATGCTTCACAAGTGTAAAGAATGAGATGTACAAATATAATGTACCAGGATGACGGTGTATGTTATAAGGGCACAATATGTTTAGTTGTGTTCTATGTGCCGAACAAAAACTAAGATTTCCCTTTCTGGACATCTGTAACGACGTGCAACACTTTCTGTTTTCAGACTTTGTGGGTCTGTACATTAAATTTTAGTGTCAAAAACTTTACTCAACACCCTCTCCTTTCATGTGATGTTACCATCACTTGGTAGATGGGGTTCACTGTTCTTTGCCTCGACTCAGTGATCAACCTCAGCCCCTCTGACAACCCAGGTCAAGCAAATAGACACTGTAATACTGTTAAGAGCACAAAGATAAAAATTCTGCACACAGGTATAATTCAGTATCAATAAGTAGACACTAGTTTCATTAGTAATAAAGAAGTGCATTACATTTTAACTAATTAAAGTAGGTGGCTATATGTACATATAGAAGCAGATCTGTAGCAGTGGTACCCCCTTGCTATAGGCAGTGAACAAAGTACTTGTCTATAGAGAAAGTCCTCGGCCCTAGATCTTCAGCTAACATTGGGGCCTAATCTTTACGGTGGTGCACATTAACACAGTCCGAGTAAAGTCTTCATGCAGTAGTATAGGCTGCTAGCCAAGTGTCTAATCCCTATGTGCTCAGTCTCTAACAGGTTAGTGCTGCAAGGTCCTCTCACCAGACCAAGTGAAAAAGCAGCAGTTGTCCCTCTGGTTAGATATTCAGTCACTTCTGGGTTGCCTGTGGCAAATCCAGTCCTCAGCACAGTAAAGACTGTATACTGGCAGTAGCTCTGTCCGTCAGCACACAGGTCACAACTCTGTACCCTTTGGTTCCCAGCACAGCAAAAGCTTCCCGTGGCTTAGTCCCACTGTACTCTGATCTCCTAGTAGAGGCACAGAGTGCTGCTGCAGGTCCTTGTGCTCTATTGTCCCGCACTGCTCTGCCAGACCTCCAGTGAATCGCCTGGGAAAAGTCATGTGTCCTCCTCCTTTTAATGCAGGGCTTTTTGGGGGCTGTAGTTCACAGTCTGTTAGTCTCCATGGCACAGTGAAGCGAGAGATGAAAGGAGAGACGAAGGGAGAGACAAAGGGAGAGACAAAGGGAAACATGAAGGGAGAGAGACAAAAAGAGAGACGAAGAAAGAGAGACAAAGGGAAAGAGACTAAGAGAGAGAGGAAGGGAGAGAGATGAAGAGAGAGAGGGAGAGTCAAAGGAAGAGATAAAAGGGAAAGGCGAAGGGAGAGAGACAAAACGAGAGAGACGAAGAAAGAGATATTAAGGCAGAGAGATGAAGAGAGAGGGACAATGGGAGAGATGAAGGAAGGGATGAAGAGAGAGATAAAAGGAGAGACAACAAACAAGACTGAAGCCCCGTACACACGACCAGTTTCCTCGGCAGAAGCCGACGAGGAGCTCGACGAGGAAATAGAGAACATGTTCTCTATTTCCTCGTTGTTCTATGGGAGCTCTCGGCCCGCCGAGCTCCTCGGCGGCTTCAGGGCTGAACTGGCCGAGGAACTCGATGTGTTTGGCACGTCGAGTTCCTCGGCCGTGTGTACGGGGCCTAAGAGAGAGAGATGAAGGGAGGGAGGAAGGGAAAGACTAAGGGAGAAACAAAGCGAGAGATGAAAGGAGAGACAAAGGGAGAGATGAAGGAAGAGATGAAGTAAAAGACGAAGGGAGAGAGACAAAGACAGAGAGATGAAGAAAGAAAGACAAAGGGAGAGACAAGGGAAGAGATGAAAGGAGAGACAAAGGGAGGAGATGGGGAAAGAGACGAACGGAGATGAAGGAGGAGATGAAAGGAAAGACGAAGGAAGAGAGGCAAAGAGAGCGACAAAAGGAGAGTTGAAGGGAGAGATACAAAGGAAGAAACAAAGAGAGAGATGAAGGAAGAGATGAAGGGAGAGAGACAAAGGAAGAGAGACGAAGAGAGACACAAAGAAAGAGATGAAGGGAGAGACAAAAGAAGAGATGAAGGAAGAGATAAAGGGAGAGAAACAAAGGAAGAGAGACGAAGAGAGAGACGAAGAAAGAGATGAAGGGAGAGACAAAGGAAGAGACGAAGGGAGAGACAAAGGGAGAGATAAAGGAAGAGACAAATGGAGAGAGTTAAAAGGGAGAGATGAAGGGAGAGAGACGAAGGGAGAGACAAAGGGAGAGATGAAGGGGGAGAGATGAAGAGAGAGAGACACAAAGAAAGAGGGACAAAGGGAGAGATGAAGGAAAAGACAAGGGGGGAGATACAAAGAGAAAGATGAAGGGAAAGATGAAAGGAAAGACGAAGGAAGAGAGGCAAAGAGAGCGACAAAAGAAGAGTTGAAGGGACAGATACAAAGGAAGAAACAAAGAGAGAGATGAAGGAAGAAATGAAGGGAGAGAGACAAAGGAAGAGAGACGAAGAGAGACACAAAGAAAGAGATGAAGGGAGAGACAAAGGAAGAGATGAAGGAAGAGATAAAGGGAGAGAAACAAAGGAAGAGAGACGAAGAGAGAGACGAAGAAAGAGATGAAGGGAGAGACAAAGGAAGAGATGAAGGAAGAGAAGAAGGGAGAGATGAAGGAAGAGACGAAGGTAGAGAGACAAAGAGGGAGAGATGAAGAAAAATAGACAAAGGGAGAGGCAACAAAAGAGACAAAGGAAGAGAGATGAAAAAAGAGAGACAAAGGGAGAGATGAAAGGAGAGATAAAGAAAGAGACGAAGGGAGGAACAAAGAAAAGGGACGAAGGGATAGAGACGAAGAAAGAGAGATGAAGAGAGAGAGACAAAAAGGGAGAGATGAAGGGAGAGAGATGAAGAAATAGACAAAGGGAGAGACGAAGAGAGAGATGTAGGAAGAGATGAAGGCAGAGAGGGAGAGACGAAGGGAGAGACAAAAGGGAGAGATGAAGGAAAAGATTAAGGGAGGGAGATGAAGAGAGAGAGACGAAAGGAGAGAGACGAAGAGTGAAGCCTCGTACACACGACCAAGTTTCTCGGCAAAAACCAGCAAGAAACTTGCTGGGAGATATTTTTTTGCCGAGGAAACCGATCGTGTGTACATTTTCGTCGAGGAAACTGTCGAGAAACTGGACGAGCCAAAAAGAGAGCAAGTTCTCTATTTCCTCGACGGGAATGGAGAAACTTGCCTTGTCGAGATCCTCGACAGCCTAACAAGGAACTCAACGAGGAAAACAATGTGTTTCGCCCGTCGAGTTCCTCGGTCGTGTGTACGAGGCTTCAGAGACGAAGATGGAGAGACAAAGGGAGAGATGAAGAAAGAGAGACGAAGGGAGAGAAAAAGAAAGATGAAAAGAGAGACAAAGGGAGAGATGAAGAGGGGGACACAGAGAGAGATGTAGGAGGAGATGAAGGCAGAGAGACAAATGGAGAAAAGGAGAGAGAGAGATGACGCAAAATACGCATTGCCTCCTTCTGCAGCAATATGTATACTGGAGGACTACTCCTGTCTACCACAAACATAACTTCATTGTCAGGGATTTTACTACAAAGCCTAGCATGGTGTGCATACAAAGTGTCAGTGCTGTCATTCACAAAAACACAAGCCCACAACATATACTGTGCACTGCAAGTACCGTTGCTATAGATCTTAGTAAAGGAGGGGAACCTCTGCTGATTTCTATCATTCAATCATGTGCAAGCAAAAATGTGTGTTTTTTATTTTCCTTGCATGTGATTGGGTATTCTTTTCACAGTGAAGCTTCACCTCAATTACTAAACTCTGGAGCAACTACATTTGCAGTTGACAGTATATTTGTTTAGTAGATCAACCTCCATGTGTGTTGCAGTTTAATACGAATTTATCTGCAAAACAAAGATCTCATAAAAATCTTCACATTAGATATAAAACGATTTATAAGCTTGTAAATCAATATAAGTACGTACATATATATAAAAAGAGATAATCTAATAACATGATGTAAAAGCTGGATGCTGGATGCTGATTGGTTTGTTCTCTCGTATTATCACATCCAACACAGAGCTGTTATCTCACCAATATTATTCTTTTATCCCCTCGTAGTTCACCTTTGAAAGATTTCTTCAAAATATGGTATTTGTTGTGTAACTGGACATTATAGATATACATTCCATTGATTTACAGGAGGTCTCGCTAGAAAATAGATTTGTCTGTGGAAAACCAACGGAGTTGTCACTCGAGTATCGTCAGAATCACAAACCTGAGAACAGAAAATCTGAACATCAGAACATTTTTTATAAATAAGCAGAATGGAGTAAAAAAAAAAAAAATCAAAACATTGCTTAACCTCCCTGGCGGTATGATTCTTTCAGAAAAAAGGTGCTGAAAGCGGTACCATTATTTGGAAGGAAATTTGGCGTTTTATACTGTAGGCCTGTAATTCTTAGGAATAACTCACCTAAATCTGACCAAACAAGATTCTAATAGGCATCCTGGGTATGAAAGTTTTTTTAAAAACAAAATTATAAATTATAATATAATAAATAACTATAAATAATTATAACAAATAATAATATAATTATAATAAAAATTATTCAATAATGTAATCAACTCAAAATCACTGAAATTTGCTCAGTTGCAGAATTGTCGCTGTCATTACTTTTATTTTTTTATGACGAATTTCCCCACAAATCGCTATCGCACAATTCTGCAAGTGATTATAATTTATTATCGCTGTTTTCTAGCTGCTCTAAAACCATTTTTGACATAAAGGGACACTTTTGGTTGCTATGGACAATCTCCAGTTTGCAGGGAGAAAGAACAGTTTTTATTATATAAAAGTACATGCAGGACACTGGGCAGACCACTAGGGACAAGGGGTGTGTGTATTTTTTACATACAGTACTGTAATCTATAAGATTACAGTATACTGTGTGTATTGTGTTTGTTTACCTTTTTGAATTTGGCGCGGTTCTCCACTCCCGTGCGTTGTAACGTCGCAGGGAATGGAGATCGGCGGGACACACAGAGGCACTGTGTGAATCGAGCGAGGTCCCGCTCGCTCACACAGCACGGTGGCATCGCTGGATCCAGGGACAAGGTAAGTAAACAATGCCTGTGGATCCAGCGAGGCGATCCCGAGTCTGACTCGGGGTTACCAATCGCAGCTCAAAAATCTCACCCCGAGTCAGACTCGGGAATACCGCCAGGGGGGTTAATAAAGTTTTAATAAAATAAATCAAGCCAAAAGGCAGACAGCTTTTTCTCAGCTGTTTCTTGAGCTTACCCATAGTGCTTTGGGGATCCTTTACTGTGTATAAAATGTGAACTTGTACAGAGACCAACCTCCCTAATGCTTAAAAAAAAAAGCCATATATTACTCACCAGTTTTTAAGTTTGAATGGAGCAAAAAATTGCATACGTTTAAATAAAACAAATTAAAGCAGAGGTCCACCCAAAAATGGAACTTCCGCTTTTCGAAACCCTCCCTCCCTCCGGTGTCACATTTGGCACCTTTCGGGGGGGGGGGGGTGCAAATACCTGTCTAAGACAGGTATTTTCACCACTTCCGGGTATCGAACCGCCTCGCGTCACCCCCCCCCCCCTTGCTGTCTATTGGGAAACCCACTGTTCCCAGGAGAGAGCGGGGACCAGTGACGGCACGCCGCGCTACTCACGCAAGCACAGTAGGGAACGGGGCAGCCCCGTTCCCTCATCTAGCATGGCGGCGATTGCTCGTCCTCGTCTGCCGACTTCGCGGGCGCGCTGGACAGGTTAGTGTTAATTTTTTAAAAGTCAGCAGCTGCAGTATTTGTAGCTGCTGTTTTAAAAAAAAAAAATTCGGGGGGGTCCTCTGCTTTAACCTCCCTGGCGGTATCCCCGAGCGTGACTCGGGGTGGATGTGCAGAGTGTGCAGCAGCGCGGCTTACCTGCTCGCTGAATCCAGCGGCTTGGTTTACTTACCTTGTCCCTGGATCCAGCGATGCATCCCCGCTGTGTGAGCGAGCGGGTCCTCGATCGATTCACACAGTGCCCGTGTGCCGCCGATCTCCGTTCCCTGCAACGTTATGACGCACGGGAGCGGAGAACGGCGCCAAATTAAAAAAAGTAAACAAACACAATACATACAGTATACTGTAATCTTATAGATTACAGTACTGTATGTAAAAAATACACACCCCCCTTGTCCCTAGTGGTCTGCCCAGTGTCCTACATGTACTTTTATATAATAAAAACTGTTCTTTCTGCCTGAAAACTGGAGATTGTCCAAAAGTGTCCCTTTATGTCAAAAATTTTTTAGAGCAGCTAGAAAACAGCGATAATAAATTATAATCACTTGCAGAATTGTGCGATAGCGATTTGTGGGGAAATTCGTCATAAAAAAAATAAAAGTAATGACAGCGACAATTCTGCAACTGAGAAAATTTCAGTGATTTTGAGTTGATTACATTATTGAATAATTTTTATTATAATTACATTATTATTTGTTATAATTATTTATAATTATTTATTATATTATAATTTATCATTTTGTTTTTTATAAAAAATCATACCCGGGATGCCTACTACACTCGATTTAAATGAGTTATTCCTAAGAATTGCAGGCCTACAGTATAAAACGCCAAATTTCCTTGCAAAATAATTGTACCGCTTTTGGTACGTAATTCCAGACAGAATCATACCGCCAGGGAGGTTAAAGTGGTTGTAAACCCACTTTTTGACTTTTACCTACAGGTAAGCCTATAATAAGGCTTACCTGTAGGTATAAAGAATATCTCCTAAACCTGTACGGTTTAGGAGATATTCCACTCGCAATTGCAGAGGCACATGCGCAGGAGGGAATCCACAGCGAAAGGACCGGCAGCCGCCGACCCTTGCCGATTTTAAATCTCCCGCGCGCACGCGCGGGAGTGACGTCATCGCCGCTCCAGCCAATCACAGCGCTGGAGCAGCGATACCCGGAAGACACGCCGGAGCAAGATGACATCTCACTCGGTGTGGACCAGGTAAGTGTTCTTCACCTCGTTCCGAGGTAAGTATTTCATAATCAGCTAGTATGCGGTGCATACTAGCTGATTATGCCTTTTGCCTTGCAGGTTTGAAAAAAAAAATTGTTTATGCGGTTTACAACCGCTTTAACCTAAAAGGCTGATTATGGATCTAGTAAGAATAGTATTCATCTCTATTGGAAGGGGTGGATGGATCTAGTAAGAATAGTATTAGGGTTACAATATACCAGAAATATGCATTTGTTTTATTTTTATTTTTTTAGGCCAAACTTAGGGAGCCTAAAAGGCTCAACCAAATGTTCACTCTGACTACTTATAAATGTTTGAGGCACTGCTGAAAATATTGAAAATGGGAAATGACCAACATTCTTTGTAACAATTGTTCTATTTTTTGTACACATGTTAAGTTATACTTTAAATTATATTTATTCCCAAATAAGCACAAATAAAAAAAAATGAATGTATAAAACAAGTATTGTATACAAAAATATATATATAAAACACAAGATTAACAAAAGAAAATAAAGATGATGATTAATATCCCTTTTTTTATTTTATTTTTATTCAAGCTGTCAGAGATTATTGCTGCACTCGGGGGTGGTGGTGATGTACTAACGAAGGCTGGCTGGGTGAAGTATGAAAGCCTCCAACCATTATCCAAGCAGCTTGTTGTGGTCCAATTTAGAAATACGATCGGATTAACATCTGGTTGTAGAGTTCGGGATTCACAAATGGCCGGGCCTCACTTATCTGGTGTAATAATGAATGCTTTCCAAAGACAGACAATCCCGCTACGGACAGAAAATTATACGAGAGTGGATGGAGTCATTCTATTTCTGCAATGCTAAAATAGAAACATAGGAGAGAGTGACGGCAGAAAAAAGATCAAGTAGAACCCATTTTTTAAAAATGTAAAAATATATAAAAATGTAAATAACATATACATATATATATATATATACATATATATATATGTGTTATTTAAATTTTTATATATTTTTTACATTTTTAAAAAATGGGTTCTACTTGATCTTTTTCTGCCGTAAATAAATAATATATATAATATAAATAATAATATATATTTTTTCTTATTAACTTCTTTTTTTTTTCTGAGATCTATGTTTGTCTTAAGCATGTTTGTATCCACATCCTATATAGGAAAAAAAAATCCCCATAGTCAGCGATAAAAGGATAGAGGTTAATCAGGACCAGTGTAGTTTTAGGGCTCATGCACACAGGACGTTGCAAACATTCCTGCGCTGCTGTCAGGAAAAAGCAGCGTTAAAAATGTGCTTTTAACCTCGTTTTTGAATAGCGTTTATGCATGTTTTTTTTTTTTTGCATTTTTAAGCGTTTTTACTGTAAAAACCACTCCCTAAATGGTAAAAACGCCTAAAAATTTCAAAACGCGGCTAAAATCTAAAAAGTCTTGTGTGCATGAGCCCTAAAGCTCACAATTTTTTTTTTTACTGAAATATCTTCAATTATAAATGGTGTATAGAACAAAATCATTGATAAATACCCTCCATCCCCAGCATAAAAATTATGATGTTTATTTCTATATACAGTAAAACCTCGGTTTGCGAGCATAATTCGTTCCAGAAACATGCTTGTAATCCAAAGCACTTGTATATCAAAGCATTTTTTTTAAAGGGTATAAAAGAGAAGAGAGTGTAGTAATAAGTTACTAAATGTTGTACTTTCATTAAATGTAACCATATTGCTACACTTAGAGGCTCCGCTTTTCTTTTTTATACTCAGTTGTGACATGACGCTGCACTTATATCAAGACATTGCTTGTATATCAAGGCAAAATTTATTAAAAAATGTTGCCTTGCAAAACGCTCTTAAACCAAGTTACTCTCAAACCAAGTTACTCTCAAACCAAGGTTTTACTGTACATTGGGGGAGGTTTACTAAAAGCAGAAAGTGAAAAATCTGTCACAGCTGTGCATGGTAGCCAATCAGCTTCTAACTTCAGTTTTTAAATTAATATTTGACCAAAAAAACAAAAAAGGTTGTACAAAGGTTCATGAGGACGATGACATTGGTCAGCTCTGACTGCTGGTTGGCCTCCCGTATTTTTTTTTTATATAGTTTATGTCTTTGTGATCAAATTCACCACAATTCCTTTCCAACAATACTTTTCAGCGTGCAATAAAAATAGTATAAGTGTCGTCTTCTTTAGAGGTATTATTTCTAATGTCCGTGTTAAATAATAACCAATACAAGCAGGAGGACAGTGTGAGATTGGACAGACGTGGAAGGTCAGGGGGGGGGGGGGGGGGACACCGACACGGCATTAAACCAGCTCCACACTATGGGGGTCATCAGACTGCAAGAAAGAAGTTCCTGGTAACCGGTTATGGAGATAACACAATCCCCCCCCCCCCCCGCAGGTAGGTAACAGTGCGAAATATAAAAAAATGTATGAAAACAAAATGTTAAGACGCGTAATAAATAAGAAAATGTGAAATCAAACAAAAAAAATTCTGTCTCATTAAAGTAACATTGTATCTTACATGGAAAATCCCATCCAAGTTACTGTACTTAAGTGTTAGCCAACCTTAAGAGCCGGTTCACACTAGGGCGGCACGACTTCGGGGGCGACTCGTCCAGGCGACCTGAAGACGACTTCTAAGGCGACTTGCAAAACGACTTCTGTATAGAAGTCAATGCAAGTCGCCCCGAGTCGCCCCTGAAGTCGTACAAGAACCTTTTTCTAAGTCGGAGCGACTTGCGTCGCTTCTATTAGAACGGTTCTATTCACTAGAATGGGGCGCGACTTGTCAGGCGGCTGCGTCGCCTGACGAGTCGCCCCAGTGTGAACCGGGTCTTAGTTTTTCCTAAATAGATACAATATAATAAAATTATATTATATATTGTTTAAATATGAGGTACGGCGCTAAAAAAATAATATTGATAATACCCAAATTACAATGTGACAGATTCAGGAAAATAAACAACATAAATGTGCAAAACAATTGTGAATAACAACCAATATTCAAAAAGTGAGCATATAGGATTATATAAATATGCACAATCTAAAAAAAAAACATAAATGAGTGAATGTGATACAACTGAAAAAAAAAAAACTAAGAATAAAGTCCCAATAATCCACAACTGAATGTGTAAAAAATCAGAGGAATTCTTCTTGTATAAACATTGTGCAGTGATGCCAAAACAATTGATACTCCTTCCACCAAAAAGATCACCAAAGTGTTGTTGATGCCGTCTCCTTAGAGCCGGTTCACACAGGGGCGGCACGACTTCGGGGGCGACTCGGCCAGGCGACCTGAAAACGACTTCCAAGGCGATTTGCAAAATGACTTCTGTATAGAAGTCAATGCAAATCGCCCCGAGTCGCCCCCGAAGTCGTACAAGAACCTTTTTCTAAGTCGGAGCGACTTGCGTCGCTCCTATTAGAACGGTTCTATTCACTACAATGGGACGCGACTTGTCAGGCGGCTGTGTCGCCTGACGAGTGGCGCCAGTGTGAACCGGGTCTTACCGGAAGCTGTGACCACGGTCAGTAGACAGTATGTGCATGGGGTGTTTAAAGTGGAGGTTCACCTGGAAATGTTAACTTTTAACCTTAGATTGATGCTCGTTTTGTCAAGGGGAATCGGGTATTTTTTTTTTAAATCTAAGCAGTACTTACCGTTTTAGAGAGCGATCTTCTCCGCCGCTTCCGTGTATGGTCTTCAAGACTGGGCGTTCCTATTTTGATTGACAGTCTTCCGACAGGCTTCCGACGGTCGCATCTATCGCGTCACGATTTTCCGAAAGTAGCCGAACGTCGGTGCGCAGGCGCCGTATAGAGCCGCACCGACGTTCGGCTTCTTTCGGCTACTCGTGACGCGATGGGTGCGACCGTCGGAAGCCCGTCAATCAAATAGGAACGCCCAGTCCCGCATCCCATACCCGGAAGCGGCGGAGAAGATCGCTCTCTAAAACGGTAAGTACAGCTTCGATTTTAAAAAAAAACACCCGATTCCCCTTCACAAAATGAGCCTCAATCTAATGTTAAAAAAAAAAATTCAGGTGAACTCACTCTTTAAGGTCCCCCTGATGACTCAAGGTTGGAACTGGACGTATACAGACAATCGAATCAATAATATCAATTATGCCTCCCTCCTCTCAGGCTGGTTCCCCTTTAGGTGGCTTTTGCAGCTATAGCAGCAATTGTTTCATATCATATTATACATTGCACTATACGTATACGTTATTAGATTGTAAATTGTACTATATTATATATTGTACTATATTCTATTATATATGGAAATATATTATATTTTATATTTTCCTTTATTCTATTCTATCTTGTATTATATTCTATCATATGTTGTATTCTATTATATATTGCACTATATTATATTATATGCTGTACCATTTTGTATTCTATTATATATTGTAATATAGTCTCTTCTGTTATATATTGTATTAAAGGCATACCCCACTTTTAAGTACACAAGGGGGTTTATTTACTAAAGCAGGAAAGCGAAAAATCAGGCTCACTTCTGCATAGAAACCAATGAGCTTCCCGGTTTTACTACCAAAACTTAATTGAACAAGCTGGGGTTAGAAGCTCATTAGTTTCTATACAGAAGTAAGTCTGATTTTGCACTTTCCAGCTTTAGTAAATAAACCCCCTTGTGTACTTAAAAGTGGGGTATGCCTGTATATATTGCACTATATTATATTTTATATTCTATGCTACTATAGTCTATTCTATTGTATTATATTCTATTCTACCATATGCTGTATTCTATTATATTATATATTGGGACTATAGTCTATTATGTTATATATTGTATTATATATTGCACTATATTATATTTTATTCTATTATATATTCTATAATATAATATAGTGCAATATGTCATATTATAGAATATATAATAGAATAAAATATAATATAGTGCAATATATAATACAATATATAACAGAATAGACTATAGTACAATATATAATATAATAGAATACAGCATATGGTAGAATAGAATATAATACAATAGAATAGACTATAGTAGCATAGAATATAAAATGTAATATAGTGCAATATACAATAAAATATATAACAGAAGAGACTATAGTATATATAATAAAATTCAAAATGGTACAGAATATACCGGTAATATAATATAGTGCAATATGTCATATGCTGTACCATTTTGAATGTTATTATATATACTATAGTCTCTTCTGTTATATATTGTATTGTATATTGCACTATATTATATGTTTTATATGTTTTATTCTATGCTACTATAGTCTATTCTATTGTATTATATTATATTCTACCATATGCTGTATTATATATTGCACTATATTATATGTTGTACTATATTATATTATATATTGTACTATATTATAGTCTATTCGGTTATATATTGTATTATATGTTGCACTATATTCTATTATATATTCTATAACATGATACATTGCACTATATTATTATTAATATACTATATGATATTGTATATTGTACTATAGTCCATTCTGTTATATATTATATTATATATTGTACTATATTCTACTCTATTCTATTATATATTCTATAATATGACACATTGCACTATATTATTATTATTATAACATATTGGGGTTGATTTACAAAACTAGTGTAAAATCTGGTGCAATCAGCTGTTAGGCTTCAGCTTGTTCAGTGAAGCTTTGACAATAAAACCCAGAAGCTGATTGGTTTCTATGCAGAGCTGCACCAGATTTTGTATTCTCCATTTTTTTAGTAAATCACCCCCCATTATATATTGTACGATACTGTATTATACTGGGTGTCCCAAAAGTCGGCATACATAGGGAAAATCGGAAACTGTAGCTAAATGTACCTATATTTACAAAATATTCATTACAAAAAAAATATTTATATATAAAAAAACATATAAAAATATAAAAAAAAAAAAAAAAATGTAAAATATAATATGAGTTTGTTAATTTTTCCTATGTATGGAGACTTTTGAGGGCACCCAGTATTATATAGTGTACTATTTTATATTATATTATACTATATTATATTATATATTGTATTATATTATATATTGAATTATATTACATATTATATCATGATATATATTGTATTGTATTACAAATTATATAATACCATATCATATCTCATATCATATTTTTTTATATATATATATATATATATATATATATATATATATATATATATATATATATATATATATATATATATATATATATATATATATATATATATATATATATTGTATTATATTACATATTATATATTGCATTATATTACATATAATATAATACCATATCATATCATAGTATATTACATATTATATAATACCATATCACATATCATATCATATCATATCACTTATTGTATTATACTGAATTGTATTGTAACTGTACTGTCTTCCCTGATGTTGTAAAGTGCTGCGCAAACTGTTGGCGCTATATAAATCCTGTATAATAATAATAATAATATTACATATTATATAATACCATATTATATCATATCATATTCTATATTGTATTATATTACATATCATATATTGTATTATATTAAATACTATATCATATCATATTATATGATATATTGTATTATATTACATATCATATCCTATTATTTATTATATCATATTATATTTCATTCTTATTTTATTATGGAGTTATAAGTTATAATACAAACATTGGTTAATTCGTACATAAGTAGAAAGTACAATTATTTCATCTAGCCAATTTCAAATCCATTTTTCACATATAAAACTCAAAAGACAAGACATACTAAAATAATAAATGACAGGACACTAAAAAAATAATAATAATATTATATCATATTATAATATATATTGTATTATATTACATATCATCAGAGCTTTTTTTCTCAGAAAATAGGTGCAGGAACTCAGCACGACCCTGTTCAGATTTCACAAACAGTAGAAGGGTCTTAAAGGGGCATTAAATACCAGAATTGCATTACATACAGACTGCAGAGTTCAGGGGGGTTACAAAGCTGTCACTTGTAAACACAGAAACCAGACTTCTGAGCCAAAGGTAGTGGAACTGAGTTCCCCCAAGTTCCCCCTGAAAAAAAGCCCTGCATATCATATTATATATTGTATTATATTATATTTTATATATTGTATTATCTTATATTATATATTGTATTATATTACATATCATATCATATACCATATCATATTATATACTGTAATATAATACGTATTCTATCATATTATATATTGTATCATATTATATTATATATTGTATTATATTACATATCATATCATATGATATACTGTATTATATTCATAGGTGTGCGCAGCCTATTACATTAGGGTGTGCACCCCAAAACTCAAACACACATGCGTATATATATAGATCTATATATATATGTATAACTATATATATATATATATATATATATATATATATAGATGTATATATATATATATATATATATATATATATAGGGCAGTAGGGCAATGGACAGCGTCAGTAGAACAGTTGATGGTGTCAGTGGGCAGGGACTATTGTCAGTAGTTTATTTTTATTCTTTTTTTATTATTACTTTTTACCATTTTATTTTTTTTATAATTTTTTACAATATTTTTTACAATCATTTTTTTATTATTTTCGTTTACAATTTTTTTAGGAGCACCATTAGGGGGCTTTGGTGAGATATAATGGGCCTAAACAGAACCCTGATATTTCACTTTTGAGACAGGGAAAGGGGCCCGAGAACAGAGATTTCTGAGTCCCTTTCTCTGCAGCCAAGCAGCAGGGGGGATATGTGCAGCACAGGGTGATTAGGGTGTGCCTGGGCACACCTGGAACACCCTGTGCGCACGCCTATGATTATATTATATATTGTATTATATTATATTATATTACCTTTTATATTATATTATATTGTGTCTGGCTCGTATTTTTCTGACTCTATGAATTGTTGATTGTTTAAGCAAAAAAAAATCAATTTTAAGACATTCTTTTTATCCCAATATGTAAAAAATCCCAGCGACATATTATTAGTGAAATGTGGAATAATGACATTATAACGTGAACCGTGCCCATAAAAAAAGGCCATCTCTGTAACAGAGGCGTGTCGGCTGTGCTTTTTTTTACTGCCGCGCTATGAAGGGAATAATGTTACGAGGATGTCTTCATAATAAACAGGATTTTATTTTTTTCTCGACAAGAAAAAAAAAAAAGTTATGGAAACTTATGAAGAGAAAAGCTGTTCTGCCATCTAAACACAGATGTCTGCGGAGGGAGTAGAAGGCAGTGACAACATAACACACATTACGGTAATTAGAACAAGGCAGGAATCATGTCGGTTTTCAATTAACTCGTTCCTTTCATTGGAAGCCAACTACGGCCTTAACTGTGTCAAAAATAAAACATTACCGGCCACTTTAAAAAGCACAAAAAAAGACAAGAAAAGAAGATTTGTGCCTGTTTCTGCAGGGTTTGCTTTCTTTGATGGGAATGTATTTGTTATATGAAGAAGGCCCTATAGGGGTGCAAATGTACGAATGTGTAAAGGTGGGCGAAGGTGAGGGGGGGGGGGGGGGGCAGATTCAAAGGGGGTTTCCTTGCAGCACAAAAGAACATCAGAGTGACAGGGTGACTTCCATCAGATGAAAGGAGTGCGGAGGATACATGGGGAGATCTGTCCCCGAGGTAAGTGCTCTGCCAGATCTGATTGTTTCTTCAACTTTTACCTTCATCTGTATGGCTTGTGAATGGACTTTATCAGTCCAAATATTCCCTTCCAGGGCAAGATTACAATATAAGTGTGTGTGTGTCTGTATGTGATTGGTGTCCCTCTCACACATATATATATATATATATACACTAATATACATGGATAATCTCAGGATGACCTACCTGGGGGCAATCCACAGACAGACCAGGACTGTGTACACGGCTCCTCCAACGGTCAGACCTCAATGCATGAACAGCCACTAATGATTAGCTGGGACTAGGAGTTACCCTCCCAGAGTTTGCTGTTCACTATACATACATCAATAAAGTATACGTGTGTCCAGAGCTGGGGGGTTCCTAACCTGGAGGTACAAGGAGAAGTTTCAGGGGGTCCGTGTGAGAGAGAGAGAGAGAGAGAGAGAAAGAAAGAAAGAAAGAGAGACAAAGAAAGGAAAAAAGAAAAAGGAAAAGAAGAAGAGAAAGAAAGAAAGGAAGAAGAAGAGAAAGAAAGAAAGGAAGAAGAAGAGAAAGAAAGAAAGGAAGAAGAAGAGAAAGAAAGGAAGAAAGAAAGAAAGAAAGAAAGAAAGAAAGAAAGAAAGAAAGAAAGAAAGAAAGAAAGAAAGAAAAAGAAAAAAGAAAGAAAAAAAGAACGAAAGAAAGAGAGAGAGAAAAAAATAGAGCGAGAGAGAGAGAAAGGGAAAAGAAAAGGAGGAATAAGAGAAAGAAAGAAAAAAAAGAAAGAGCAGGAAGGAGAGAAAAAGAGAACGAAAGAAAGACAGAGAGACACACACACAAAGAAAGGAAAGGAAGAAGGAAGAAAGGAAAGAAAAAGAAAGGAAGAAAGTAAAAGGAAGAAAGAAAAAGAAAGAAAGGAAGAAATGAAGAATAGAAAGAAAGTAAGGAAAAAAAAGAAAGAAAAAGAAGGAGAGAAAAAGAGAAAGAAAGAAAGAAAGAAGGAGAGAGAGAAAAAATAGAGAGAGAGAGAGAGGAAGGAAGAAAGGAAGGAAGATAGGAATTAAAGAAAAGAAAAGAGAGAGAGAGAAAGGGAAATGAAAGGGAGAAAGAAGAGAAAAAAGGAAATAAAAAAGAAAGAGAAGGAAGGAGAGAAAAAGAGAAACAGAGAGAGAGGGAGAGAAAGAAAGAGAGAGAGGGAGAGAAAGAGAGAGAGGAAAAAAAATATATATATAGAGAGAGAGAGAGAGAGAGAGAAAGAGAAAGGAAAGATGAAGAAAAGAAAGAAAGAAAGAAAGAAAAAAAGAAAGAAAGGAAGAGAAGGAAGGAGAAAAAAAGAGAATGAAAGAAAGAAAGAGAAAGAGAGAGAGAGAGAAAAAAATTAAAGAAAAGAAAAGAGAAAAAGGGTAGTAGAAAAGATAGTAGTTACTAGTAGTAGTACTGAAGTGGAGGTGGTGAAAGGTCTGGGGGATAACATATCAGGAGAGACATCAGAAAGTTGATATGTCCAGGCTGGAGGAAAGAATGAGGCCCCGTACACACGACCGAGTTTTTCGGCAGAATTCAGCCAGAAACTCGATCGGAGCTGGATTCTGCCGAGAAACCCGGTCATGTGTACACTTTCGGCCGAGGAAACCGACGAGGATCTCGTCGGGCCAAATAGAGAACATGTTCTCTATTTCCTCGTTAGTCAACGGGGAAACTTGGCTCGCCGAGATCCTCGGCGGCTTCACAAGGAACTCGACGAGCAAAACGATGTATTTTGCTCGTCGAGTTTCTCGGCCGTGTGTACGGGGCCTCAGAATGATGGATGTGACTAGGGGGTGAAAATGGTTCAGGAGGACAGGATTTCCAAAATGAAGCCAAGATCAAAAACAATTGGGTATTGTCCACGATACCTTTTTTTATCTGCACTAACATCCACATTTTCAGGACAAGCTTTCGGGGGAGTACCCCTTTCTTTAACCACTTCCGGACCGCCGCATGTATATGTACGTCGGCAGAATGGCACGTACAGGCACATTGGCGTACCTGTACGTCCCTGCCTAGACGTGGGTCGGGGGTCCGATCGGGACCCCCCCCCTGCTACATGCGGCGGTCAGAAACCCGCGGGGAGCGATCCGGGACGAGGGCGCGGCTATTCGTTTCTAGCCGCCCCCTCGCGATCGCTCCCCGGAGCGGAAGAACGGGGAGAGCCGTATGTAAACACGGCTTCCCCGTGCTTCACTGTGGCGACTGCATCGATCGAGTGATCCCTTTTATAGGGAGACACAATTGATGACGTCAGACCTACAGCCACACCCCCCTACAGTTGTAAACACACACTAGGTGAACCCTAACTCCTACAGCGCCCCCCTGTGGTTAACTCCCAAACTGCAACTGTCTTTTTTTTACAATAAACAATGCAATTTAAATGCATTTTTTGCTGTGAAAATGAAAATTGGTCCCAAAAATGGGTCAAAATTGTCCGAAGTGTCCGCCATAATGTCGCAGTCACGAAAAAAATCGCTGATCGCCGCCATTAGTAGTAAAAATAAATAAATAATAAAACTATCCCCTATTTTGTAAACGCTATAAATTTTGCGCAAACCAATCGATAAACGCTTATTGCGATTTTTTTTTACCAAAAATAGGTAGAAGAATACATATCGGCCTAAACTGAGGGAAAACATTTTTTTATATATGTTTTTGGGGGATATTTATTATAGCAAAAAGTAAAAAATATTGCATTTTTTTCAAAATTGTCGCTCTATTTTTGTTTATAGCGCAAAAAATAAAAGCCGCAGAGGTGATCAAATACCACCAAAAGAAAGCTCTATTTGTGGGGAAAATAATGACAACAATTTTGTTTGGGAGCCACGTCGCACGACCGCGCAATTGTCTGTTAAAGCGACGCAGTGCCGAATTGTAAAAACCCCTTGGGTCATTTAGCAACATATTGGTCCGGTCCTTAAGTGGTTAACTGGTTGCCGACTATCCGCCGTCGTTTTACACGGCAGGTCGGCTCTCCTGCGCGACAGCACGTAATTTAACGTCGCTCTAGCGCAGGCCCCCCGCTCGCCCCCCGACTCCCGTCCGCCGCCGGGCACACGCGATCGCTCGTTACAGAGCAAGGACCGGGAGCTGTGTGTGTAAACACACAGCTCCCGGTCCTGTCAGGGGGGAAATGCTGATCTTCTGTTCATACAATGTATGAACAGCGATCAGTCATTTCCTCTAGTGAGGCTACCCCCCCCCCCTACAGTTATAACACACCCAGGGAACATATTTAACCCCTTACCCGCCCCCTAGTGTTAACCCCTTCCCTGCCAGTGGCATTTTTATAGTAATCCAATGCATTTTTATAGCACTGATCGCTATAAAAATGCCAATGGTCCCAAAAATGTGTCAAAAGTGTCCGAAGTGTCCGCCATAATGTCGCAGTACCAAAAATCGCTGATCGCCACCATTACTAGTAAAAAAAAAATATATTAAAAAAAATGCCATAAAAATACCCCCTATTTTGTAAACGCTATAACTTTTGTGCAAACCAATAAATAAACGCTTATTGCGATTTTTTTTTTTTACGAAAAATATGTAGAAGAATATATTATTATATTATATATATTATATATATTTTATATATTTTTGGGGGATATTTATTATAGCAAAAAAGTAAAAAATATAATTTTTTTTCAAAATTGTCGCTCTATTTTTGTTTATAGCGCAAAAACTAAAAACTGCAGAGGTGATCAAATACCACCAAAAGAAAGCTCTATTTGTGGGGAAAAAAGGACGCCAATTTTGTTTGTTAGCCACGTCGCACGACCGCGCAATTGTCAGTTAAAGCGACGCAGTGCTGAATCGCAAAAAGTGCTCTGGTCTTTGACCAGCAATATGGTCCGGGGGTTAAGTGGTTAAGATCCAAGCAGTACTTGGGAGTAATTGAGTACTGCTTGGACTTTGAAGAAAGGGGTTAAACCAAAAAGCTTGTCCTCAAAATTTGGATGTTAGTGAAAAAAGTATCACAGACAGAACTTTTTTTGTTAGCGGTGCACTAATATGGCTACAATCACCTCAAGCCAAGATGAAGAACACGGGACATGATCTCCAACTAGGAGAAACTTGCTGGGAGATATTTTTTTGCCGAGGGAACCGGTCGTGTGTACATTTTTCGAGAATCCCGTCGAGCCAAAAAGAGAGCATGTCTTCTTTTTCCTCGACGGGAATGGAGAAACTTGCCTTGTCGAGTTCCTCGACAGCCTAACAAGGAACTCGACAAGGAAAACGATGTGTTTCGCCCGTCGAGTTCCTCGGTCGTGTGTACGAGGTCTTAGGCCTCGTACACACGACCGTTTTCCTCGACAGAATCCATCAAGAAACTTGGTGGCAGAGCATTTTTACCAAGGAAAACGGTCGTGTGTATGTTTTTCATCGAGGAAACTGTCGTGGAACTCGATGAGAAAAAAAGAGAACAAGTTCTCTTTTTCCTCGTCGGGAGTCTCAATTTCCTCGTTGTGTTCCTCGTCGGGCCGGTTTTCGACGAGAAACACGTTCGTGTGTATGCTTAGAAACCCACACATGCTCAGAAGGGTGGCGCCAGTGGAAAAGAACTTCCCCTTTATAGTGCCGTCGTACGTGTTGTACGTCACCGCGTTTGAGAACGACGAGATTTGGTCTTAACAGTGTGTACGCAAAGAAAGCCTGTCAAGATTCTCGACAAGCCTAACAAGGAACTCGTCGAGGAAAACGATGTTTCATTTACGACGAGTTCCTTGGTCGTGTGTACGAGGCCTGATACTAGAGTAGTTGATGGACCACTTTGTCTTTTTCTGCCGTCACTCTTCCATGTTCTATACTTCTAGTAATGGTAATGGTGGCTGTAATTTTGTAATTTTACACTTTTACATTTATACAAAAAAAAAAAGATTAAAGCGGTGGTTCACCCATAGAGAACACATTTTCCCCTTAGATTCCTGCTCGTTTTGTCTAGGGGAATCGGCTAGTTGTTTTAAAATATGAGCTGTACTTACGGTTTACGAGATGCATCTTCCCCGCCGCTTCCGGGTATGGGCTGCGGGACTGGGCGTTCCTATTTTGATTGACAGTCTTCCGAGAGGCTTCCAACGGTCGCATCCATCGCGTCACGATTTTCCGAAAGAAGCCGAACGTCGGTGCACAGGCGCAGTATAGAGCCGCACCGACGTTCGGCTTCTTTCGGCTACGAGTGACGCGATGGATGCGACCGTCGGAAGCCTCTCGGAGGACTGTCAATCAAGAAGGAACGCCCGCTCCCGAAGACCCATACCCGGAAGCGACGGAAGAAGATGCATCTCGAAAACGGTAAGTACGGATCATGTTTTAAAACAACTAGCTGATTCCCCTAGACAAAACGAGCAGGAATCTAAGGGGAAAAGGTCACAAAATTAATAAATGGGTGAACTCCCGCTTTAAGATGAGGTTGTTAATCAGAATACAGCTGCCATAATATTTAATCGATTGACGACCGTCGCACGAGTTTTTACACCGACAGAACGGCACGGCTGTGCAAATGGGCGTATATACACGTCCCCTTTAATTTTCCGCCACGTGGTCACGTGCAGAGACCCTGTCGTGAGCTTCGTGACCGTGCCCGCAGGACACGCGGATTCGATGTCCGCCGGTGTCCCGCGATCGGGTCACAGAGCTGAAGAACGGGGGGATGTCAGTGTAAACACAACATCTCCCTGTTCTTCCTAGTGACATGTCACTAATCATCTGTTCCCTGTCATCGGGAGCAGTTAGAATTAGAATCATTCCCTAGGACACACTTAACCCCTTCAGCGCTCCCCTACAGGTTAACCCCTTCACTGCCAGTGTAATTTTTACAGTAACCAGTGCAATTTTTATAGCACTGATCGCTGTAAAAATGACAATGGTCCCAAAATGGTGTCAAAAGTGTCCGATGTGTCCGCCATAATGTCGCAGCCACGATAAAAATCGCTGATCGCCGCCATTACTAGTAAAAAAAAAATAACAATAAAAATGCCATAAAACTATCTCCTATTTTGTAGACGCTATGGCCCGGATTCAGAAAGCAGTTACGACGGCGTATCTCCAGATACGCCGTCGTAACTCTGAGTGCGGGCCGTCGCATCTCGGCGTCTGATTCATAGAATCAGAAACGCCTCAATGTTGCCTAGATACGAGCGGCGTAAGTCTCCTACGCCGTCGTATCTTGGGGTGCAATATTTAAGCTGACCGATAGGGGCGCTTCCCTAGACTTCCGCGTCAAATATGCAAATTAGGTAGATACGCCGATTCAGAAACGTACGTCCGCCCGGAGCATTTTTTTTACGTTGCCCCTTTCACACTGGGGCGTCTGCGGCGTTGGCGGTAAAGCGCTGCTATTTTTAGCAGCGCTTTACCGTCATATTTGCGGGGTTATTCACGCTTTTAACCCCCCGCTAGCGGCCGAGAAAGGGTTAAAACCACTGCAAAACGCTGCTGCAGCAGCGCTTTGCCAGCGGTATAGCCGCGATGCCCATTCATTTCAATCAGCAGGAGCGGTGGAGGATTTATACACACCGCTCCTTCACTGCTCCAAAGATGCTGCTAGCAGGACTTTTTTTACCCTCCTGCTAGCGCACCGCTCCAGCCCTGGAGAGACAGCAGCGGCTGTTTCAGGGCGCTTTGCAGGTGCCATTTTTGCAAAGCAACCCAGTGTGAAAGGGGTCTAAGGCCTCGTACACACGATAGGTTAACCTATGAAGTTGACTGATGGTCCGTCGTGCGTACAAATCATAGGTTAAATAACCGATCGTGCCAGAACGCGGTGACGTAAAACACGACGTGCTGAAAAAAATGAAGTTCAATGCTTCCAAGCATGCGTCGACTTGATTCTGAGCATGCGCGTGTTTTTAACCGATAGTTTTGCATACTAACAATCGGTTTTGACCTATCGGTTAGCAGTCCATCGGTTACATTTTAAAGCAAGTTGTCATTTTCTTAACCTAAGGTTAAATAACCTATGGGGCCTACACACGACCGGTTTGGACTGATGAAAACGGTCCTTCAGATAGTTGTCCTCTGGTTAACCTATCGTGTGTACGAGGCCTAAGGGTTTCCTTAACCACTTAAGGACCAGCCCATGTACATATACGTCCACAATATGGCACGTACAGGCACATGGGCGTATGGGTACGTCCTCGCCTATTAGCGGGTGGGGGGTCCGATCGGGACCCCCCCCCGCTACATGCGGAGGTCGGGTCCGCTCGGGGAGCGATCCGGGACCACGGCGCGGCTATTTGTTTATAGCCGCTCCGTCGCGATCGCTCCCCGGAGCTGAAGAACGAGGAGAGCCGTGTGTAAACACGGCTTCCCCGTCCTTCACTATGGCGGCGCATCGATCGCGTCATTCCCTTTATAGGGAAGACACGATCGATGACGTCATTCCTACAGCCACACCCCCAAACAGTTGTAAACACATACTAGGTGCACCCTAACTCCTACAGCGCCCCCTGTGGCTAACTCCCAAACTGCAACTGTCATTTTCACAATAAAGAATGCAATTTAAATGCATTTTTTGCTGTGAAAATGACAATGGTCCCAAAAATGTGTCAAAATTGTCCGAAGTGTCCGCCATAATGTCGCAGTCACGAAAAAAATTGCTGATCGCCGCCATTAGTAGTAAAAAAAAAATAAAAAATAAAAATGCAATAAAACTATCCCCTATTTTGTAAACACTATAAATTTTGCGCAAACCAATCGATAAACGCTTATTGCGATTTTTTTTACTAAAAATAGGTAGAAGAATACGTATCGGCCTAAACTGAGGAAAAAAAATGTTTTTATATATGTTTTTGGGGGATATTTATTACAGCAAAAAGTAAAAAATATTGCTTTTTTTTCAAAATTGTCGCTCTATTTTTGTTTATAGCGCAAAAACTAAAAACCGCAGATGTGATCAAATACCACCAAAAGAAAGCTCTATTTGTGGGGAAAAAAGGACGCCAATTTTGTTTGGGAGCCACGTCGCACGACCGCGCAATTGTCTGTTAAAGCGACGCAGTCCCGAACTGTAAAAACCCCTTGGGTCTTTAGGCTGCATATTGGTCCGGGGCTTAAGTGGTTAAAGGGGTTGTAAAGACAAAAATATTTTCCTCTTAAATTAAAGTCTGAGGCCTCGTACACACGACAGAGTTTCTCGGCAGAATTCGGCGAGAAACTCGGTCAGAGCCTGATTCTGCCGAGAAACTCTGTCGTCTGTACACTTTTGGCCCGATGGAGCCGCCGAGGAACTCGTCGAGAAAATAGAGAACATGTTCTCTATTTTCTCGTTGTTCTATGGGAGAAGGCGGCCCGCCGAGCTCCTCGGCGGCTTCATCCCTGAACTCGACGAGGAACTCGACGTGTTTGGCACGTCGAGTTCCTCGGCCGTGTGTACGAGGCCTGACAGTAGCTGATAAAGTAAAAAGTAACGTTTTGCATTATAACTAGTTTGATACCTGTTGAAATCGAGCTGTTTTATTTACCTCCGTCACTCCTGAATCGTTATTCTCACTGACTTCCTGGTTTGCGGTGCGCATTCATTCTTGCTACATCACGGCCTAATGGGAACTACAGTTCCCATTAGGCTTAGCATCCATGCCTGTGAGGGATAAGAGAGCATCTTCACGCAGGGCTGTAGTCATAGGGAGGGGGTGAGCACATTCTGCTTTCCACCATGCAAAACGGCTCAGATGCTGGTGGAAAGCAAGAAGAGGAGAGACAGGAAATGGCATTTTCAAACCTGGATTACTGTATTTTGGAGGTCAAAAGGAAAAACGAGGTAAGTGATATTTAAATACTTTAGCTTACAGCAATCAATTGATCTAATAAAAAACGAACCTTTAGTTCACCCACTATCCCATGATGTTACCATCGAGACAGGCATTGTAGCGCGAGCTACAGTATGCCTGTCCCGATTTTTTTAACCCCGTACTCACCTCGTAGTCGTCCATCGTAGATTCCGGCTCCCGCGGGGAATGGGCGTGCCTATGGAGAGGGAGGATGATTGACGGCCGGCCCTGGCACGTCACTCTCCCCGAAGACAGCCGGAGTAGGTCTCGGCTCTTCACGGCGCGTGCGCACAGGCTATGCGCACGCGTCGTGAAGACCAAGCCTATTTCGGCTATTTCCGGAGAAGCGTGACGCGCCAGAGCCGGCCGTCAATCATCCTCCGTCTCCAGAGGCACGCCCATTCCCCGGTATCTTCGATGGACGACTACAAGGTGAGTATGGGGGGAAAAAATTCGGGACAGGCATACTGTAGCTCGCGCTACAATGCCTGATTTAAAGGTAAAAGAAAAAAAAATTTTTTTTTTGCCGTCGATAGGGTGAACCCCCGCTTTAATGTCCATACAGAGAAAAATGCATATAAAATCTGTAGCCACTGGTACAAGATGCCACATTTCTTACATAAAATCTTTCTAACTGCAACAGACCGTTGTTGGCACTGCCTTGCAAATGAGGGCAAATTTCTCCACATTTGGTGGAAATGTCCTGATTTGGTCCCTTTTTTGGATCAAGGTCCATTAAATTTCAGCTCATTTTTGTATATGAAGCTCCTATGTATCAGGAACTGCTTGGAACAGATGTTTTATCATTAACATTTTTAACCACTTGCCGACCGCCGCCTGTACATACCTTTACGTTGTTTTGAATTTGCCCCTGTGTGGGCGCGCGCCCCTGCTGCGCGCTCTATGAGCGTGCCCGTGGGTCCCGCGGACTCGATGTCCGTCGAGTGTCCGCGATCATCTCACGGAGAGGCAGACACTGATCTACTGCTCCCTGTGATCGGGAGCAGTGATCTCTGTCATGTAACTGGTAGCCCACCCCCCCCACCCCCGCAGTTAGAATCACTCCCTAGGACACACTTAGTCCCTTCCTCTCCCCCTTGTGTTTAACCATTTCCCTGCCAGTGTCATTTACACAGTAATCAGTGCATTTTTATAGCACTGATCGCTGAATAAATGACAATGGTAACAAAATCGTGTCAAAAGTGTCTGCCATAAAATCGCAGGTCGCCGCCATTACTAGTAAAAAAATAATAATAATAATAAAAATGCCATAAATCTATCCCCTATTTTGTATACACTATGGCCCGGATTCAGAAAGGACTTACGACGGCGTATCTCCAGATACGCCGTCGTAAGTCCAAATAAGTGCTGTCGTATCTATGCGCTGATTCATATAGGCAGTTACGCCTGAATTTGGCCAAGATACGACCGACGTAAGTCTCTTACGCCGTCATATCTTGGGTGCATATTTACGCTGGCCGCTAGGGGCGCTTCCGTAGGTTTACGCGTTGAATATGCAAATGACCTAGATACGCCGATTCAGAAATGTACTTGCGCCCGTCAGATTTAGCTAAGCCGTTTACGTAAGGCGTCAGTCTGGCGTAACTTTACCCCTCATAAAGCAGGGGTAAGTCATGTTAAGGTATGGACGTCGGAAACGTTGTATTTTACGTCGTTTGCGTAAGTCGTACGTGAATGGGGTTGGGCGTATGTTACGTTCACGTCGACAAAGCATTGAGCCGCCGTATCTTAGGGAGTATTTGCGACGTGACTCTGAGCAATGCGCGCGCATGCGCCGTTCGATCGGCCATGCATTTACATGGGGTCACGCTTCATTACAATACAACACGCACACTGCCTTGCTACTTTGAATTACGTGGCCCATTTACGATACGCCGACGTAACTTTGGCAGCAAGTGCTTTCTGAATACAGGACTTGCCTCTCAATGTTACGTCGGTGTAGCGCATAGGAGATGCGTTACGCCCACTCAAAGATACGACAATGTATCTTAATCGCGGCCTATAACTTTGTGAAAACCAATCAATAAACGCTTATTGCGATTTTTTTTTACCAAAAATATGTAGAAGAATACGTATCGGCCTAAACTGAGAATTTTTTTTTTTTTTTTTTAACCACTTAAGCCCCGGACCAAAATGCTGCCTAAAGACCCAAGGGGTTTTTACAGTTCGGGACTGCGTCGCTTTAACAGACAATTGCGCGGTCGTGCGACATGGCTCCCAAACAAAATTGGCATCTTTTTTTCCCCACAAATAGAGCTTTCTTTTGGTGGTATTTGATCACCTCTGCGGTTTTTATTTTTTGCGCTATAAACAAAAATAGAGCGACAATTTTGAAAAAAATGCAATATGTTTTACTTTTTGCTATAATAAATATCCCCCAAAAACATATATAACATTTTTTTTTTTCCTCAGTTTAGGCCGATACGTATTCTTCTATCTATTTTTGGTAAAAAAAAACGCAATAATCGTTTATCGGTTGGTTTGCGCAAAATTTATAGCGTTTACAAAATAGGGGATAGTTTTTTTGCATTTTTATTTTATTTTTATTTTTTTACTACTAATGGCGGCGATCAGCGATTTTTTTCGTGACTGCGACATTATGGCGGACACTTCGGACAATTTTGATACATTTTTGGGACCATTGTCATTTTCACAGCAAAAAATGCATTTAAATTGCATTCTTTATTGTGAAAATGACAGTTGCAGTTTGGGAGTTAAACACAGGGGGCGCTGTAACATTTAGGGATCACCTAGTGTGTGTTTACTAGTGTAGGGGGGTGTGGCTGTAGGAATGACGTCATCGATCGTGTCTTCCCTATAAATAGGATGACGCGATCGATGCGCCGACACAGTGAAGCACGGGGAAGCCGTGTTTACACACGGCTCTCCCCGTTCTTCAGCTCCAGGGAGCGATCGCGACGGAGCGGCTATAAACGAATAGCCGCGCCGTCGTCCCGGATCGCTCCTGAAGTCACGGGGACCGCCGCATGTACCGGGGGGGGTCCCGATCGGACCCCCGACCCACGTCAAGCAGAGGACGTATATATACGTTGATGTGCCTGCCTGTGCCATTCTGCTGACGTATATGTACATGAGGCGGTCCTTAAGTGGTTAAATGTAGGATATTTATTATAGCAAAAAGTAAAAGAAATTGGGGGTCATGTACGAAAGGCAAATCCAATGCACTGAAAGTGCACTTGGAAGCGCAGTTGCTGTAGATCCGAGGGGGACATGCAAGGAAAATAAAAAACAGCATTTTAGCTTGTACATAATTGGATAATAAAATCCCCTCATTTCAGATCTACCCTTAAGATTTATAGCGATTGCACTTCCAAGTGCACTTTCAGTAGGGTGACCAGACATCCCCGGTTTCAGGGGACAGTCCCCTGATTGAAGACACTGTCCCCGGACCAAGTCTGTCCCCGGTTTTGTCCCCGGATTGGATTTAAACAGGGGCTGGGGCAATTTCAAAGACAGTCAGTGCAAAATAAAAAAAATAAAAGTAAAATTACACACCCCTGCTCTGCCGCGCCTACTAGCATAGGGGGGTTGTATTTTTTTCCATTATCTGTGCCCCTTTCTAATGATCATGTGCTGGTCGGAGCGGAGGGAATATTTCTTCAGCTTTGCTCGCATGTTCTTCTGCCTTGGCTCAAATTCCGGCCAGCCACCTGCCTATCTCCTTGCCTTCCCTGGCGGAGTGACCTTCCTCTGCTCCCCATCCAGTAGTAGCCGGGGCCTGAAGAGTAAGACTTGAGAGGCTGTGAGGTGGGCGGCGACGGGCAGAGAGTTGCTGATTGTTGCCAATAACCACTTAAGCCCCGGACCAATATGCAGCTAAATGCCCAGAGGTATTTTTACAATTTGGCACTGCGCTGCTTTAACTGGTAATTGCGCGGTCATGCAATGTTGTACCGAAACTAAATTTGCGTCCTTTTCTTCCCACAAATAGAGCTTTCTTTTGGTGTTATTTGATCACCTCTGCGGTTTTTATTTTTTGCGCTATAAACAAAAATAGAGCGACAATTTTGAAAAAAATTCAATATTTTTTACTTTTTTCTATAATAAATATCCCCCAAAAATATATAAAAAAACTATTTTTTCCCTCAGTTTAGGCCGATACGTATTCTTCTACCTATTTTTGGTAAGAAAAATCGCAATAAGCGTTTATCGGTTGGTTTGCGCAAAATGTATAGTGTTTACGAAATAGGGGAAAGTTTTATTGCATTTTTATTAATTTTTTTTTTTTACTACTAATGGCGGCGATCAGCGATTGTTTTCGAGACTGCGACATTATGGCGGACACTTCGGACAATTTTGACACATTTTTGGGACCATTGTCATTTTCACAGCAAAAAATGCATTTAAATTGCATTGTTTATTGTGAAAATGACAGTTGCAGTTTGGGAGTTAACCACAGGGGGGCGCTGTAGGAGTTAGGGTTCACCTAGTGTGTGTTTACAACTGTAGGGGGGTGTGGCTGTAGGTGTGACATCATCGATTGTGTCTCCCTATAAAAGAGATCACACGATTGATGACGGAGCCACAGTGAAGAATGGGGAAGCCGTGTTTACATACGATCAGCGATCGCGAGGGGGTGGCTAGAAACGAATAGCCACCCCCTCATCCCGGATCGCTCCCACATGATTAATGACCGCCGTATGGACTGGGGGGGGGGCCCGATCAGACCCCCGACCTACGTCTAGGCAGGTACTTATGGGCACGTCGTTCTGCCTGTCCGTGCCATTCTGCCGACGTATATGTACATGCGGCGGTCGTTAAGTGGTTAATAGTAAAAAAAAACGTCACACGACCGCGCAATTGCCAGTTAAAGCGACTCAGTGCCGAATCGCAAAAAGTGCTCTGGTCAGGAAGGGGGTAAATTCTTCCGGGGCTGAAGTGGTTAATGATACAAATAAAAAATATATGATTTTATAGACATAGATGTGACAAATGTATTTCTAAACTGAAATTTTTTTTTCAGGTTGCTCTATTTAACCGGTTGCCGACCGCCGCATGTACATGTACGTCCACAGAATGGCACGTACAGGCATATGGGCGTACATGTACGTCCCTGCCTTTCCGCGGGTCGGGGGTCCGATCGGGACCCCCCCCCGGTACGTGCGGCGGTCGGTAACCCGCGGGTCGCGATCCGGGACGACGGCACGGCTATTTGTTTATAGCCGCCCCGTCGCGATCGCTCCCCGGAGCTGAAGAACGGGGAGAGCCGTATGTAAACACGGCTTCCCCGTGCTTCACTGTGGCGGCTGCATCGATCGAGTGATCCCTTTTATAGAGAGACTCGATCGATGACGTCAGTCCTACAGCCACACCCCCCTACAGTTGTAAACACACACTAGGTGAACCCTAACTCCTACAGCGCCCCCTTGTGGTTAACTCCCAAACTGCAACTGTCATTTTCACAATAAACAATGCAATTTAAATGCTTTTTTTGCTGTGAAAATGACAATGGTCCCAAAAATGGGTCAAAATTGCCTGAAGTGTCCGCCATAATGTCGCAGTCACGAAAAAAATCGCTGATCGCCGCCATTAGTAGTAAAAAAAAAAAATATAATAAAAATGCAATAAAGCCCTTTTTTGTAAACGCTATAAAATTTTTTTTACCAAAAATAGGTAGAAGAATACGTATCGGCCTAAACTGAGGAAAAAAAAAAATGTTTTATATATGTTTTTGGCCGATATTTATTATAGCAAAAAGTTAAAAATATTGAATTTTTTTCAAAATTGTTGCTCTATTTTTGTTTATAGCGCAAAAAATAAAAACCTCAGAGGTGATCAAATACCACCAAAAGAAAGCTCTATTTGTGGGGAAAAAAGGACGCCAATTTTGTTTGGGAGCAACGTCGCACGACCGCGCAATTGTCTGTTAAAGCGACGCAGTGCCGAATCGCAAAACCTGGCCTGGGCATTTAGCAACAAAATGGTCCGGGGCTTAAGTGGTTAAAAAAACAAATAATGTTAAGCAATATATAAAAAAGGAAAGAACGTTCCACACATACAGCCCAACACAGCAAGCCTGGACACATGATAAAAAGAAGACAGGGGGCAAATAAATCCCATCGCTGACTTACCAGGATGATGAAGTGCAGAGGAGCGAGGAGCGGAGGATGGGGCTGTCTTTTCATCTGACATGCTTTGGTCTGGTTGCCTCGGGGTGTCAGTCCGGTATCATACTTCTGAAAAGACGCAGACATGATGGAGGCAAGTATTAGTGAGCTCAAAGGTAGGAATGTATGGATAGAACCGGTGGTGGCCATCATTATTTCATTAGGATGTGGACATAAGAACTCCAAATATGATAGTGAGGTTTGAAGAAAAAAGAAAAGAAAAACAAGAGTAAAGAAAAGAAAAAAAAAAGAAATGAACAGATAAATTTTCAGCTTTACAAAATAAACTGCATCCAACCCACGGACGATGGAATATACTGCATGTGAGATGATCTCAGATGTGATATCTGTAGTTGTTTTCTTTTGAAGGCTTGGTTTCCATTATTTATATCTTTTGATCCTGCCAGTAAAACACTGCCTATTCACCCCTTATTCCGTTAAACATCTCCTCCCCCATCTTTGTTGTGTAGAATGCCCAAAAATAGAACAGGCGTTCTGAAATTAACATTATTAGTAGCGGTAGTAGTAACAGTATTGAAGTGGAAATAACCTCCTTTGGTTGTTTCTTACCTATAGGTACAGTAAATATCTCCTACATGTGCACTGTTTAGGAGGTGATTACTTTAGGAGCAGCTGGTGATGAAGTGTAAGGAAGCTCAGTGTATGGAAGGACCTCTTTCTGATGGGGCTCAGTGTATGGAATCACCTTTTTCTGACAGGGCTTAGCATACGGAAGGACCTCTTTCTGACGGGGCGCAGCGTATGGAAGGACTCAGTGTAAGGATGACCTCTTTCGGACGGGGCTTAGCATATGGAAGGTCATCTTTCTGATGGGGTTCAGTGTATGGAAGGAGCTCTTTCTGACAGGGCTCGGTGTATGGAATGACCTCAATCTGATGGGGCACAGTGTATGGAATGACCTCTTTCTGATGGGGCACAGTGTATGGAATGACCTCTTTCTGATGGGGCACAGTGTATGGAATGACCTCTCTCTGATGGGGCTCAGCGTATGGAAGGAGCTCTTTCTGATGGGGCTCAGTGTATGGAATGACCTCTCTCTGATGGGGCACAGTGTATGGAATGACCTCTTTCTGACAGGGCTCGGTGTATGGAAGGACCTCTTTCTGATGGGGTTCAGTGTATGGAAGGAGCTCTCTCTGATAGGGCTCAGCGTATGGAAGGACCTCTTTCTGATGGGGCTCAGCGTATGGAATTACCTCTTTCTGATGGGGCTCAGTGTATGGAAGGACCTCTTTCTGATGGGGCACAGTGTATGGAAGGAGCTCTTTCTGATGGGTCTCAGTGTATGGAATGACCTCTTTTTGATGGGGTTCAGTGTATGGAAGGACCTCTTTCTGACAGGGCTCGGTGTATGGAATGATCTCTTTCTGATGGGGTTTAGTGTATGGAAGGACCCCTTTCTGATGGGGTTTAGTGTATGGAATGACCTCTTTCTGATGGGGTTTAGTGTATGGAAGGACCTCTTTCTGATGGGGTTTAGTGTATGGAAGGACCTCTTTCTGATGGGGCTCAGTGTATGGAAGGAGCTCTCTCTGATGGGGCTCAGCGTATGGAATTACCTCTTTCTGATGGGGTTTAGTGTATGGAAGGACCTCTTTCTGATGGGGCTCAGTGTATGGTAGGAGCTCTCTCTGATGGGGCTCAGCGTATGGAATTACCTCTTTCTGATGGGGTTTAGTGTATGGAAGGACCTCTTTCTGATGGGGCTCAGTGTATGGAAGGACCTCTTTCTGATGGGGCTCAGTGTATGGAAGGACCTCTTTCTGACGGGGCTCAGTGTATGAAGGGAGCTCTTTCTGATGGACCTCAGTGTAAGGCAGGCAAAGAAGTATTTATGTATTTGTATTTAAGTATCTATGTATTTAATCCATGTATGAAGCTGGGTGTAGTAATGCTGTCAGCAGGAAAATGTTCAAAGACTAAAAATTAGGACATTTGAAGGTTTCAGTAAGCACATTTATCAGAATGGATATTCATAAAAATGATTTAAAAAAGTATATTCAAAGCAAAAACATTTGTGGATGGAGTAGAGGATGGTTACCATGCCTGTCCCATCAGAGAGATTCCTCTTCATTTCCTGTCCCATCAGAGAGATTCCTCTTCATTTCCTGTCCCATCAGAGAGATTCCTCTTCATTTCCTGTCCCATCAGAGAGATTCCTCTTCATTTCCTGTCCCATCAGAGAGATTCCTCTTCATTTCCTGTCCCATCAGAGAGATTCCTCTTCATTTCCTGTCCCATCAGAGAGATTCCTCTTCATTTCCTGTCCCATCAAAGAGATTTTTTTTAAATTTCTGTCCCATCAGAGAGATTTCTCTTCACTTCCTGTCCCATCAGAGTAATTTCTTTTTACTTCCGGTTCCATTACAGATTTCTCAAAAATGGAACCTCCGCTGTCTGGATTTCTACCCCCCCCCCCCTCCTCCGGTGTCGCATTTGGCACCTTTCAGGGGAGGGGGAAGCAGATACCTGTCAAAGACGGGTATTTTCACCCACTTCCGGGCATAGATTCTCGCAACGTCCGCCCCCCCCCCCCCCCGCTGTCTTCTGGAAGACACAAAGTCATACGGGTCCCAGAAGACAACAGGGACCAGTGAGATGGCGCAGTAGGGAACCAGGAAGTAAGGCCGCAAGGCTTCACTTCCTGTCCCATCAGAGATTTCTCTTTACTTCCTATCTGTCACTTACCTGATAACGACAAAGCTGGCCTCTCTTGTAGTCCTAAATTCTCAGTTCTGATAATCTGAATAAATCAAATGAGATCCTTTCTTTACAGTACAAATTTTCTTCTTCAAAATAATTAACCGTGGATCCCCCCCCCCCCTTAGCATTTGCCCTCTTATTCCGCTTCTTTCTTTACCCATCTCTTTTTTTCTCTCTCTCTCTCTTCTCCCTTTACACCCTAGGGCAGGGGTCCTCAAACTACGGCCCGCGGGCCACATGCGGCCAGCGGAGGACCTTTAACCGGCCCACCCGACACTGACAGGCAACGCCGGTTACACGGCAGGTTGTAACACAGCAATCCTGCTGTGTCACGGAGATCACAGTGTTAACAGTTCGCATGCGCTGTGATAAATGTCCCGCCCTCCTCCTCCTAGACTAGCTTGTGTGATAGAGCCAGTGTTCTGTCTATCACATGAGCTGGTCTAAGAGGAGGAGGGCGGGACATTTATCACAGCGCGCCAGAACTGTTACCAACACTGTGAGCTTCGTGACACAGCGGGACCGTGACACAGCGGGACCGTGACAGCCGTTTGGCACAGTGAGGAGAAAGACTGTGAGGGGCTTACGATGGTGAGGGGGGCTGATGATGATGAAATAATGATGATGATGGTGAGGGGGGCTGATGATGATGAAATAATGATAATGATGATGGTGGGGGCTGATGATGATGAAATGATGATGTAAAAATGATGATGGTGGGGGGGGGGGGGGCTGATGATAATTAAATGATGATGGTGGGGGGGGGCTGATGATGATAGTGGGGGGGGCTTGCAATGAGGGGCTGATAATGTAATGATGAAGGTGAGGGGGGCTTTCAATGAGGGGCTTGCAATGGTGAGGGGGAGTTGCAATGAGGGGCTGATGATGGTGAGGGGGACTTGCAAATGTGAGGGGGGGTTGCAATGAGGGGATGATGATGACGATTGGGGGGGGCTTGCAATGATCTTGATCGGCTTGCAATTAATGATTGTGAGGGGGGGGCTTGCAATGAGGGGCTTACAATGATGATGGCGGGGGGGGGGAGGCTTGCAATGAGGGGATGATTATGATGTAATGATGATGGTGAGGTGGGGGGGGGGGGCTTACAATGATCATGATCGGTTTGCAATTAATGATTTGGGGGGGGGCTTGCAATGAGGGGCTTATAATGATGAAGGGGGAGGGTTGCAATGATCGTGAGGGGCTTGCAATGGTGAGAGGGGGGGGGGGCTTGAAATGATGGCTTGAAATGACGGTGAGGGTGGGCTCAAAATAACATAAGTGCAGTGTGCATAGGAAATTGTTCATATTTTTTTCCCTCTAACGGTCTGAGGGACAGTGAACCGGCCCCCTGTTTAAAAAGTTTGAGGACCCCTGCCCTAGGATGTCACTCTCCCCATTTAAAAAAAAAAATAAATCAAAAATGCTTTTTGGTGTGCATTGACATCATTGGGTATGACTGCTCGCAGGCCATGTGTACAGGGTCTGAACTTTGTACTCAACATTTTTTTCACTAGCCGCTATTTTGAGGCATGTGTACATGGAATTTAACCACATGCCGACCAGCGCGCGGCGCTATACGTCGGCACAATGGCATGGCTGGGCAAATGGGCGTACAGGTACGTCCCCTTTAAATCGCGGTATTGTGGGCGCGCACCGTGATCGTGACCACGGGACCCCTGGACTCGATGTCTGCTGGTGTCCCGCGATCGTGTCACGTAGCGACAGAACGGGGAAGTTGTCGGAAGTTTTTTCACCTTAATGCATTGAACCCCTTTAATGGCATCCCAAAATTAGTCCATAGGGTTTAATATTGAGTTGGGGAAAAAAAAGAGATAATTTTTAAACATTAGCTAAAAACATCAAAATACACTCACAAGAGACAATAAAAAAAAGAAAGAATAAAACGGGAAGACATTGGGGTTGATTTGCTGAAGACAAATATAAGTGCAGTTGCTCTAGGTCTGAGAGGAAGCTCTGCTGATTTCTATCATCCAATCACGCACATGCAAAAGTGATTTTTTTTTATTTTCCTTGCATGTTCCCCTCAGAACTAGAGCAACTTGCAGTTCACAGACTATGGCCCGGATTCACAGACATCGGCGCATATTTATGCCGCCGTAGCGTATCTCTTTTACACTACGCCGGCGCAGCGCACAGAGGCAAGCACTGGATCCACAAAGCACTCGCTCCCACTCGCTGTTAAAGATACGCTGGGTTTCCTCAGCGTAAGCCAGTGTAGGTGGAAGTGGGCGTGAGCCATGCTAATGAGGCGTGACCCCATGCAAATGATGGGCCAAGCGTCATAGAAGTACTTAAAATGAACGGCGCATGCGCCGTCCCATGGCCGCATCCATGTGCTCATGCTCAGAATCACGTCGGAACTACTCCCTAAGATACGTCGAATCACTGCCTACGACGTGAACGTAACCTACACCTAGTCATATTCACGTACAACGTAAACGTCAAAATATACGACGGCTTGTGTTCCCTGGTCCATACCTTTGCATGAGTTGCGCCTCCTATATGGGGAATAACTTTATGCCGGACGTACGACTTATGCAAACCGCGTATATGATGCGCCGGGCGCAACTACGTTTGTGAATCAGCGTATCTCCCTCATTTGCATATGTGCATAGAAAATCTATGGGAGCGGCAAATGCGCCCGGCGTAAATATGCGCCCACGATACGACGGCGTAGGCAAGTTACGTCGGTTGTAGGAAGCCTATTTTCAGGCGTATCTCAGATTGTGGGCACGGCGCACAGATACGACGGCGCATAGTTACACTTACGCGGCGTATCTCGAGATACGTAAGTGCTTTGTGAATCCCCAAAGCAATGGATAGGATTGGTGTCTTGTGTGTAGGTGAAGTCTGGGATAACTGTGCCACCTAGTGGTGAGTAGATGGAGATACTACTGATGTGTTATAAACTGTATCCAGGGAAAAGATAAAACACAATAAGGTTCTTTCACACAGACTAGAGTTGCACAGATTATGATCCCCATGATTAAGCCAAGAACGGCGGAGTGAAATATGTTGGGGGTGTGGCCTGGTTGGAGTCCCGGCTGAGGTTGCCACTCTACTTACCACTCCAGAACACCTAGATGTGTGCGGCTTTTAGGGGCCACCCCATTGTTCTTTGTAGGGTTGCACCAATATCAGTATCAGTGCCGATACTGAGTATTTTCATGAGTACTTGTACTTGTACTCACGAAAATGCGCCAATACCTGAAACTGATATGTTTCGGTATGATTTGAGCCATTACAAAATGAATGGGCTCAAATCGCACTGCAAAGAATCGCATGTGGTGGCTCATTAATGGAGGTGAGGAGGGAAGGCTTATTGATGGAGGTGGGGAGGGAAGGCTTATTGATGGAGGTGGGGAGGGAAGGCTCATTGATGGAGATGGGGAGGGAAGGCTCATTAATGGAGGTAAGGAGGGAAGGCTTATTGATGGAGGTGGGGAGGGAAGGCTCATTGATGGAGATGGGGAGGGAAGGCTCATTGGAGGAGGTGGGGAGGAAAGGCTCATTGATGGAGGTGGGGAGGGAAGGCTCATTGATGGAGGTGAGGGGAGGCTCATTGATGGAGGTGGGGAGGGAAGGCTCATTGATGGAGGTGGGGAGGGGAGGCTCATTGACGCATGTGGGGGGGGGGGCTCATTGATGGAGGTGGGGAGGGAAGGCTCATTGATGGAGGTATGGGGAGAAGGCTCATTGATGGAGGTGGGGAGGGAAGGCTCATTGATGGAGGTGGGGAGGGAAGGCTCATTGGTGGAGGTGGGGAGGGAAGGCTCATTGGTGGGGAGGGAAGGCTCATTGATGGAGGTGGGGAGATGAGGCTCAATGATGGAGGTGAGGAGGGGAGGCTCATTGATGCATGGGGGGGAGGCTCATTGATGGAGGTGAGGGGAGGCTCATTGATGAAGGTGGGGAGGGAAGGCTCATTGATGGAGGTGAGGAGGGGAGGCTCATTGATGGAGGTGAGGAGGGGAGGCTCATTGATGGAGGTGGGGAGGGGAGGCTCATTGACGCATGTGGGGGGGGGAGGCTTATTGACGCATGTGGGGGGGGAGGCTCATTGATGGAGGTGGGGGGAAGCTCATTGATGGAGGTGGGGGAGAAGGCTCAATGATGGAGGTGGAGAGGGAAGGCTCATTGGTGGAGGTGGGGAGGGAAGGCTCAATGATGGAGGTGGAGAGGGAAGGCTCAATGATGGAGGTGGGGAGGGAAGGCTCAATGATGGAGATGGGGAGGGAAGGCTCATTGGTGGAGGTTGGGGAAGGCTTATTGGTGGAGGTGGGGAGGGAAGGCTCATTGGTGGAGGTGGGGAGGGAAGGCTCATTGGTGGAGGTGGGGAGGAAAGGTTCATTGGTGGAAGTGGGGAGGGAAGGCTCATTGGTGGACGTGGGGAGGGAAGGCTCAATGATGGAGGTGGAGAGGGAAGGCTCAATGATGGAGGTGGAGAGGGAAGGCTCATTGGCGGAGGTGGGGAGGGAAGGCTTAATGATGGAGGTGGGGAGGAAAGGCTCATTGGTGGAGGTTGGGGAAGGCTCATTGGTGGAGGTGGGGAGGGAAGGCTCATTGATGGAGGTGGGGAGGGAAGGCTCATTGATGGAGGTGAGGGGAGGCTCATTGATGGAGGTGGGGAGGGAAGGCTCATTGATGGAGGTGGGGAGGGGAGGCTCATTGACGCATTTGGGGGGGGGCTCAATGATGGAGGTGGGGGGAAGCTCATTGATGGAGGTGGGGGAGAAGGCTCATTGATGGAGGTGGGGAGGGAAGGCTCATTCATGGAGGTGGGGAGGGAAGGCTCATTGGTGGAGGTTGGGGAAGGTATATTGGTGGAGGTGGGGAGGGAAGGCTCATTGGTGGAGATGGGGAGGGAAGGCTCATTGGTGGAGGTTGGGGAAGGCTTATTGGTGGAGGTGGGGAGGGAAGGCTCATTGGTGGAGGTGGGGAGGAAAGGTTCATTGGTGGAAGTGGGGAGGGAAGGCTCATTGGTGGACGTTGGGAGGGAAGGCTCAATGATGGAGGTGGAGAGGGAAGGCTCAATGATGGAGGTGGAGAGGGAAGGCTCATTGGCGGAGGTGGGGAGGGAAGGCTTAATGATGGAGGTGGGGAGGAAAGGCTCATTGGTGGAGGTTGGGGAAGGCTCATTGGTGGAGGTGGGGAGGGAAGGCTCATTGATGGAGGTGGGGAGGGAAGGCTCATTGATGGAGGTGAGGGGAGGCTCATTGATGGAGGTGGGGAGGGAAGGCTCATTGATGGAGGTGGGGAGGGGAGGCTCATTGACGCATTTGGGGGGGGGGCTCAATGATGGAGGTGGGGGGAAGCTCATTGATGGAGGTGGGGGAGAAGGCTCATTGATGGAGGTGGGGAGGGAAGGCTCATTCATGGAGGTGGGGAGGGAAGGCTCATTGGTGGAGGTTGGGGAAGGTATATTGGTGGAGGTGGGGAGGGAAGGCTCATTGGTGGAGATGGGGAGGGAAGGCTCATTGGTGGAGGTTGGGGAAGGCTTATTGGTGGAGGTGGGGAGGGAAGGCTCATTGGTGGAGGTAGGGAGGGAAGACTCATTGGTGGAGGTGGGGAGGAAAGGTTCATTGGTGGAAGTGGGGAGGGAAGGCTCATTGTTGGAGGTGGGGAGGGAAGGCTCAATGATGGAGGTGGAGAGGGAAGGCTCATTGGCGGAGGTGGGGAGGGAAGGCTTAATGATGGAGGTGGGGAGGGAAGGCTCATTGGTGGAGGTTGGGGAAGGCTTAATGGTGGAGGTGGGGGGGGGGGGGAGCTCATTGGTGGAGGTTGGGAGGGAAGGCTCATTGGTGGAGATTGGGGAAGGCTTATTGGTGGAGGTGGGGAGGAAAGGCTCATTGGTGGAGGTGGGGAGGGAAGGCTCATTGATGGAGGTGGGGAGGGAAGGCTTATTGGTGGAGGTGGGGAGGAAAGGCTCATTGATGGAGGTGGGGAGGGAAGGCTCATTGGTGGAGGTGGGGAGGGAAGGCTCCTTGGTGGAGGTGGGGAGGGAAGGCTCATTGGTGGAGGTGGGGAGGGAAGGCTCCTTGGTGGAGGTGGGGAGGGAAGGCTGGCCCATGTAGTCCAATCCAATAAAAGAGCTACTGGAGCTAAAATTGCTGAAAAAGTGACTGCTGGTTCTGATAGAAAGGTGTCAGAACACACAGAGCATCGCAGTTTGTTGTGTATGGGGCTGTGTAGTCACTGACCAGTCAGGGTGCCCATGCTGACTTATCTCCACAGCCAAAGGCACCTACAATGGGCATGTGAGCATCAGAACTGGACCACAGAGAAATGGAAGAAGGTGGCTGGTCTGAGGAATTCAAGAATAGTTTGCGCAACACAACAAATTTGAGGTTTTGCCTCCAAAGGAAAACTCTGAAACAATGTAATGCAGCCACCAAACCTACAGACTGGTAAGTTTCCCTATGAAATGCTTGTTCCTGGTTCCAGATGCATTATAAATGTGATATTTACTTACCAGGAGGCCTACTTATATAGCAGTGAATCCAACATTCACGACAGATGAATCCTCCAGACCCCTTTCACGCTGAGGAGGTTTTTAAGCCCTTTAGCGTAGACACAGTGGTCGGGTAATGTTGAGGAGCGTAGACGCAGTGGTTGGGTAATGTTGAGGAGCATATACACAGGGGTTGGGTAACGTTGAGGAGCGTAGACGCAGTGGTTGGGTAATGTTGAGGAGCATATACACAGGGGTTGGGTAATGTTGAGGGGCTTAGACGCAGTGGTTGGGTAATGTTGAGGAGCTTAGACGCAGTGGTTGGGTAATGTTGAGGGGCTTAGACAAAGTGGTCGGGTAATATTAAGGGGCATAGATGCATAGGTTGGGTAAAGTTGAGGAGCGTAGACGCAGTGATTGGGTAACGTTGAGGAGCTTAGACGCAGTGGTTGGGTAACGCTGAGGAGCTTAGACGCAGTGGTCGGGTAATGCTGAGCAGCTTAGACGCAGTGGTCGGGTAACGCTGAGGAGCTTAGACGCAGTGGTCGGGTAACGCTGAGGAGCTTAGACGCAGTGGTTGGGTAACACTGAGGAGCGTAGACGCAGTGGTCAGGTAACGCTGAGGAGCTTAGACGCAGTGGTCAGGTAACGCTGAGGAGCTTAGACGCAGTGGTCGGGTAACGCTGAGGAGCGTAGACGCAGTGGTCGGGTAACGCTGAGGAGCGTAGACGCAGTTGTTTGGGTAACACTGAGGAGCTTAGATGCAGTGGTCGGGTAACGCTGATGAGCTTAGACGCAGTGGTTGGGTAACGCTGAGGAGCTTAGACGCAGTGGTTGGGTAACGCTGAGGAGCGTAGAAGCAGTGCTCGGGTAACGCTGAGGAGCGTAGACGCAGTGGTCGGGTAATGCTGAGGAGCGTAGACGCAGTGGTCGGGTAATGTTGAGGAGCTTAGACATAATGGTCGCGTAACATTGAGGAGTGTAAATGCAGTGGTCGGAAAACTTTGAGGAGCTTAGACGCAGTGGTCAGGTAACATTAAGAAACGTAGACACAGTGGTCGGGTAACATTAAGGATCGTAGACGCAGTGGTTGGGTAACGCTGAGGAGCTTAGGTGCAGTGGTTGAGTAACACTGAAGAGCGTAGACACAGTGGTTGAGTAACGCTGAGGAACGTTAACACAGTGGTTGAGTAACGCTGAGGAGCATAGACACAGTGGTTGAGTAACGCTGAAAAGCGTAGACGCAGTGGTTGAGTAACACTGAGGAACGTAGACACAGTGGTTGAGTAACGCTGAGGAGCATAGACACAGTGGTTGAGTAACGCTGAGGAGCGTAGACGCAGTGGTTGAGTAACGATGAGGAGCGTAGACGCAGTGGTTGAGTAACGCTGAGGAGCGTAGACGCAAATCTGGTACAGCTCTGCAGTTAGTGTGAAAGCAGTCTGTACTCATGTCTTCTTCTCTACTGCGTCTCAGGCCTCGTACACACAAGCGTTTTCCTCGACAGAATCCATCAAGAAACTTGATGGGAGAGCTTCTTTCGTGTGTACGTTTTTCATCGAGAAAACTGTCGAGGAACTCGACGAAAAAAAAAAGAGAACAAGTTCTTTTTTTCCTCGACGGGAGTCTCAATTTCCTCGTCGGGCTGGTTTTTGACGAGAAACACGTTCGTGTGTATGCTTAGAAACCCGCACATGCTCAGAAGGGTGGCGCCAGTGGAATCAAACTTCCCCTTTATAGTGCCGTTGTACGTGTTTTACATCACCTTTTTGCGATTCGGCACTGCGTCGCTTTAACTGACAATTGCGCGGCCGTGCGACGTGGCTCCCAAACAAAATCAGCGTCCTTTTTTTTCCCACAAATAGAGCTTTCTTTTGGTGGTATTTGATCACCTCTGCGGTTTTTAGTTTTTGCGCTATAAACAAAAATAGAGCGACAATTTTGAAAAAAATGTGTATTATTTACTTTTTTCCATAATAAATATCCCCCAAAAATATATTAAAAAAAAAATGTCCCTCAGTTTAGGCCGATACGTATTCTTCTACCTATCTTTTGTAAAAAAAAAATCGCAATAAACGTTTATTGATTGGTTTGCGCAAAAGTTATAGCGTTTACAAAATAGGGGGTATTTTTATGGCATTTTTATTAATATTTTTTTTTTACTAGTAATGGCGGCGATCAGCATTTTTTTTTCGGTACTGCGACATTATGGCGGACACTTCGGACACTTTTGACACATTTTTGGGACCATTGGCATTTTTATAGTGATCAGTGCTATAAAAATGCATTGGATTACTGTAAAAATGCCACTGGCAGTGAAGGGGTTAGCACTAGGGGGAGGGGAAGGGGTTAAGTATGTTCCCTGGGTGTGTTCTAACTGTAGGGGGGGGTGGCCTCACTAGGGGAAACACTGATCGCTGTTCATACATTGTATGAACAGAAGATCAGCATTTCCCCCCCTGACAGGACCGGGAGCTGTGTGTTTACACACACAGCTCCCAGTCCCCGCTCTGTAAAGAGCGATCGCGTGTGCCCGGCGGCGGGAGTCGGGGGAGAGTGGCCTGCGCGAGAGCCGACGTATAGCCACTGAGACAGGGTAAGTGCCGGGCGGGGGGATGCACACTAGCAGCATTTGATGGGCACAGTGGCAGATATTAATGAGCACAGTGTCAGTATTTGATGGCACAGTGGCTGCGATTGATGGGCACAGTGACTGCAATTGATGGGCACAGCGGCTGCGATTGATGGGCACAGCGGCTGCGATTGATGGGCACAGTGGCTGCGATTGATGGGCACAGTGGCTGCGATTGATGGGCACAGTGGCTGCGATTGATGTTTTTTTTTAGTTTGTTTTCGCCCCAAAAAAAAATCTGAGCACCAGCCGCCACTGCTACTCAGAGCTCATCACTGAAACCTCCTCTGGGGTTCTCACATCTAATCACAGGTAGGGGCATTACCAGGTGTAAATACATTCTAATTGTTCCCCTCCCCCCTCCATGTCCTCCCGGTATAATTCCCTGTCCCTGAATTAGACGGCAGATCCTCCATGCTGGGAGATGTACTTCCTGCTAGGCGCCTCCTCCTGTTATATTACTCATAGGTTCCTCCTCCTGTTATCCACCCAGGATCCTCCTGTTATCCTACTCATAGGTTCCTCCTTCTAGGCGCCTCCTCCTGTTATATAACTCATAGGTTCCTCCTCCTGGTATCCTACTCATAGGCTCCTCCTCCTGTTATCCTACTCATAGGTTCCTCCTCCTGTTATCCTACTCATAGGTTCCTCCTCCTGTTATCCTACTCATAGGTTCCTCCTCCTGTTATCCTACTCATAGGTTCCTCCTCCTGTTATCCTACTCATAGGTTCCTCCTCCTGTTATCCACCTAGGATCCTCCTGTTATCCTACTCATAGGTTCCTCCTCCTGTTATCCTACTCATAGGTTCCTCCTCCTGTTATCCACCTAGGATCCTCCTGTTATCCTACTCATAGGTTCCTCCTCCTGTTATCCTACTCATAGGTTCCTCCTCCTGTTATCCACCTAGGATCCTCCTGTTATCCTACTCATAGGTTCCTCCTCCTGTTATCCTACTCATAGGTTCCTCCTTCTAGGCTCCTCCTCCTGTTATCCTACTCATAGGTTCCTCCTCCTGTTATCCTCCTCATAGGTTCCTTCTCCGTTTATCCTCCTAGGATCCTCCTGTTATCCTACTCATAGGTTCCTCCACCTGTTATCCTCCTCCTGTTATCCTACTCATAGGTTCCTCCTTCTAGGCTCCTTCTCCTGTTATCCTCCTCTTAGGCTGCTTCTAGGCTCCTCCTCCTAAGCTCCTTCTCCTCCTGTTATCCTCCTCCTTGGCTCCTTCTCCTCCTGTTATCCTCCTTCTAGGCTCCTCCTCCTGTTATCCACCTAGGATCCTCCTATTATCCTACTCATAGGTTCCTCCTTCTAGGCTCCTCCTCCTGTTATCCTACTCATAGGTTCCTCCTGCTGTTATCCTCCTCATAGGTTCCTTCTCCGGTTATCCTCCTAGGATCCTCCTGTTCTCCTACTCATAGGTTCCTCCACCTGTTATCCTCCTCCTGTTATCCTACTCATAGGTTCCTCCTTCTAGGCTCCTTCTCCTAGGCTCCTTCTCCTGTTATCCTCCTCTTAGGCTGCATCTAGGCTCCTCCTCCTAGGCTCCTTCTCCTCCTGTTATCCTCCTTCTAGGCTCCTCCTCCTGTTATCCACCTAGGATCCTCCTGTTATCCTACTCATCGGTTCCTCCTTCTAGGCTCCTCCTCCTGTTATCCTACTCAAAGTTTCCTCCTTCTAGGCTCCTCCTGTTATCCTACTTATAAGTTCCTCCTCCGGTTATCCTCCTGTTCTCCTACTCATAGGTTCCTCCTCCGGTTATCCTCCTAGGATCCTCCTGTTATTCTACTCATAGGTTCCTCCTTCTAGGCTCCTCCTCCTAGGCTCCTTCTCCTGTTATCCTCCTCCTATACTCCTTCTAGGCTCCTCCTACTCTTATCCTCCTCATAGGCTCCTTCTCCTTCTGTTATCCTCCTCTTAGGCTGCTTCTAGGCTCCTCCTCCTAGGCTCCTTCTCCTCCTGTTATCCTCCTCCTAGGCTCCTTCTCCTCCTGTTATCCTCCCCTTAGGCTGCTTCTAGGCTCCTTCTCCTGTTATCCTCCTTCTAGGCATCCTCCTTCTAGGCTCCTCCTCCTGTTATCATCCTTCTTCTGTTATCCTCCTCCTATCCTCCTTCTGTTATCCTCCTCCTAGGCTCCTTCTGTTATCCTCCTTCTAGGCTCCTTCTCCTGTTATCCTACTCATAGGTTCCTCCTCCTGTTATCCTCCTCATAGGTTCCTTCTCCGGTTATCCTCCTAGGATCCTCCTGTTCTACACATAGGTTCCTCCACCTGTTATCCTACTCATAGGTTCCTCCTTCTAGGCTCCTTCTCCTGTTATCCTCCTCTTAGGCTGCTTCTAGGCTCCTCCTCCTAGGCTCCTTCTCCTCCTGTTATCCTCCTCCTAGGCTTCTTCTCCTCCTGTTATCCTCCTTCTAGGCTCCACCTCCTGTTATCCACCTAGGATCCTCCTGTTATCCTACTCATAGGTTCCTCGTTCTAGGCTCCTCCTCCTGTTATCCTACTCATAGGTTCCTCCTCCTGTTATCCTCCTCATAGGTTCCTTCTCCGGTTATCCTCCTGTTCTCCTACTCATAGGTTCCTCCACCTGTTATCCTCCTCATAGGTTCCTCCTTCTAGGCTCCTTCTCCTGTTATCCTCCTCTTAGGCTGCATCTAGGCTCCTCCTCCTAGGCTCCTTCTCCTCCTGTTATCCTCCTTCTAAGCTCCTCCTCCTGTTATCCACCTAGGATCCTCCTGTTATCCTACTCATCGGTTCCTCCTTCTAGGCTCCTCCTCCTGTTATCCTACTCATAGTTTCCTCCTTCTAGGCTCCTCCTCCTGTTATCCTACTCATAGTTTCCTCCTTCTAGGCTCCTCCTCCTGTTATCCTACTTATAGGTTCCTCCTCCGGTTATCCTCCTGTTCTCCTACTCATAGGTTCCTCCTCCGGTTATCCTCCTAGGATCCTCCTGTTATTCTACTCATAGGTTCCTCGTTCTAGGCTCCTCCTCCTGTTATCCTACTCATAGGTTCCTCCTCCTGTTATCCTCCTCATAGGTTCCTTCTCCGGTTGTCCTCCTGTTCTCCTACTCATAGGTTCCTCCACCTGTTATCCTCCTCCTGTTATCCTACTCATAGGTTCCTCCTTCTAGGCTCCTCCTCCTAGGCTCCTTCTCCTTCTGTTATCCTCCTCTTAGGCTGCTTCTAGGCTCCTTCTCCTGTTATCCTCCTTCTAGGCTCCGTATCCTCCTCCTATACTCCTTCTAGGCTCCTCCTACTGTTATCCTCCTCCTAGGCTCCTTCTCCTTCTGTTATCCTCCTCTTAGGCTGCTTCTAGGCTCCTCCTCCTGTTATCCTCCTTCTAGGCATCCTCCTTCTAGGCTCCTCCTCCTGTTATCATCCTTCTTCTGTTATCCTCCTCCTAGGCTCCTTCTGTTATCATCCTTCTATGCTCCTCCTCCTGTTATCATTCTCCTCATGTTATCCTCCTCCTAGCCCCGCCCTTCTGTTCTGCTGTTATCCTCCTTCTGGGCTCCTCCTCCTGTTATCACCCTCCTTCTATTATCCTCCTCCTAGGCTCCTTCTTCTGTTATCCTCCTTCTTGGCTCCTCATCCTGTTATCATCCTCCTCCTGTTATCCTCCTCATAGGCTCCTTCTCCTCCTGTTCTCCTCCTATTTTCCTCCTTCTTCCTCTGTTATCCTCTTCCTAAACCCCCCCCCCTTCTGATATTTTCCTCCTCCTGCTGTTATCCTCCACCTAGGCTCCTCCTTCTGTTTTCCTCCTCCTAGGCTCCTCCTTCTGTCCCCATGGCTTCTTTTCCTGTTATGTCATAAAACCCATCAGAGTGGAGGAGGAGCCTAAGAGGCAGTAGGAGACTGGGTGGCAGGAGGAGGAGCCTATGTGACAGAAGGAGGGGGTCTAGGGAATGTGTTTTTCAGGCTGTGACAATGATGGAGTCGGGGATAGTGTCAGGGGATGACAGTGTTGAGGACCCCACAAGCACTGGATAATAAATGAAAGGAGCAGAGTGACCCAACTTGTTCCAGCATTGGGCTCCGGATCCTGCAGGATGCCGGGTGTTGGTTAAAATTCTGGGATGGTTGTGACAGTTGGAGGGTATGTGTGTGTGCACCCTCCCCTCCCCCATCATAACGGGTGAGGTAGGTCGGTGAACAGGTTAGTGCTGGTTCTGGACACAGAGTTTTGGTCCCAGAGACACCGTTGTATCATCAGCTGGTCGGTTCTGAACGTTCCCTCGATGGAGATGGTCTGAGTGTGGGCCAGGAAGATCCATTCCAGAGAATCCTCAGGGGCGGCAACACTCTCCAGGATTTATAGGACTCTGATTGCTGGGGGTGGATCACGCGGCTCCCTCATTTATATGCTGATTTCCGCTGTCAGATATGGATGGAGAGAACCCCTGAGGGTGGGGGAGGGGGTGTTATAAACATTCTTGGGGTGGAGATGGTCTCAGTGTGGGCGGGGCCCGGGAGGTTGATTCTAGGGACTCCTCAGGGGCGGGTACACATGTCGATGTATCATGGAGAGAATGTTATAAACATTCTTGGGGTGGAGATGGTCTCAGTGTGGGCGGGACCAGGGAGGTTGATTCCAGGGACTCCTCAGGGGCGGGTACACATGTCGATGTATCATGGAGAGAATGTTATAAACATTCTTGGGGTGGAGATGGTCTCAGTGTGGGCGGGACCAGGGAGGTTGATTCCAGGGACTCCTCAGGGGCGGGTACACATGTCGATGTATCATGGAGAGAATGTTATAAACATTCTTGGGGTGGAGATGGTCTCAGTGTGGACCGGACCAGGGAGATTGAGTCCAGGGACTCCTCAGGGGCAGGTACACATGTCGATGTATCATGGAAAGAACCCCTGAGGGTGGTGGTGGGGGTCGTTATAAACATTCTTGGGGTGGAGATGGTCTCAGTGTGGGCGGGACCAGGGAGGTTGATTCCAGGGACTCCTCAGGGGCGGGTACACATGTCGATGTATCATGGAAAGAACCCCTGAGGATGGAGGGGGTCGTCGTTATAAACATTCTTGGGGTGGAGATGGTCTCAGTGTGGACCGGACCAGGGAGGTTGATTCCAGGGACTCCTCAGGGGCGGGTACACATGTCGATGTATCATGGAGGGAACCCCTGAGGGTGGTGGAGGGGGTCGTTATAAACATTCTTGGGGTGAAGATGGTCTCAGTGTGGGCGGGGCCAGGGAGGTTGATTCCAGGGACTCCTCAGGGGTGGGTACACATGTCGATGTATCATGGAAAGAACCCCCGAGGGTGGTGGTGGGGGTCGTTATAAACATTCTTGGGATGGAGATGGTCTCAGTGTGGGCGGGACCAGGGAGGTTGATTCCAGGGACTCCTCAGGGGCGGGTACACATGTCGATGTATCATGGAGAGAACCCCTGAGGGTGGTGGAGGGGGTCATTATAAACATTCTTGGGGTGGAGATGGTCTCAGTGTGGGCAGGGCCAGGGAGGTTGATTCCAGGGACTCCTCAGGGGCAGGTACACATGTCGATGTATCATGGAGAGAACCCCTGAGGGTGGTGGAGGGGGTCATTATAAACATTCTTGGGGTGGAGATGGTCTCAGTGTGGGCGGGGCCAGAGAGGTTGATTCCAGGGACTCCTCAGGGGCAGGTACACATGTCGATGTATCATGGAGAGAACCCCTGAGGGTGGTGGAGGGGGTCGTTATAAACATTCTTGGGGTGGAGATGGTCTCAGTGTGGGCGGGGCCAGGGAGGTTGATTCCAGGGACTCCTCAGGGGCGGGTACACATGTCGATGTATCATGGAGATAACCCCTGAGGGTGGGGGAGGGGGTGTTATAAACATTCTTGGGATGGAGATGGTCTCAGTGTGGGCGGGGTCAGGGAGGTTGATTCCAGGGACTCCTCAGGGGCGGGTACACACGTCCGATGTCAGTGTATCATGGAGATAACCCCTGAGGGAGTGGGTGTTATAAATGGCACTTTGTATACAGAGGTGAAGGTCGGGTAAAAACTTTAATAAACAACCCCCAGTACACACCCGGGGGTCACATTTACCTCTCCCGCCTTTTCTCCTCAGGTTTCTGCGCGTCCACAAGACACGTGACCTTACGCACAGCGTAATCAGAGCTTCAGAGCCCGCCCAAGACTCCTCCTCCTCCTGCCATTGCAGCCCCTCCTACTCCTGGGACTCCTCCTATCCGGCCCAAGACTCTACCGCTCAGAGGCGCCGCCTACAGTTGGTTCGCCTCCTAACAGTGGCCCCGCCCTCGTAGTTCGTCCTCCCTCTCTCCATATAGCTCCTCCCATCTGTCAGTGCCGGCTCGGGGCTCCTCCCCACGTAACTCGCCCTCCCGCTCTCATTGACTGGGCTAAGGGGCGCCTCCCCCTATACTTCCTCCCATCTGTCAGTAGCCGACTCGAGGCTCCTCCCCTCGTGGCTCGTCCTCCCGCTCTCATTTGGGCTAGTCTCCATTTAGTTCCTCCCATCTGTCAGTAGCCGACTCGAGGCTCCTCCCCCCGTGGCTCGTCCTCCCGCTCTCATTGGGCTACTCTCCCTGTGTAGCTCATCCCAGCTGTCAGTTGCAGACTCAAAGCACCTCCCACTATAGCTTGCCTTTCCGCGCTCATTGGCAGACCCAGGGCACCTCCCTCCCTGTAGGTCCTCCCACCTGTCGCTCTCATTGGCTGGCTAGGGGGGCTCTCCCTCCTCCCCACTCCCCATTGGCCGGTTCTGGGCTCCTCCCCTGTGTCGCTTTTCCACCTGTCATTGGCCGGGACGCGTCTTCTCCGTAGCTCCTCCCCGCTGTCAGTGTCCGGGGCCCTGGGATGGCGGTCGGTCGGTGCTTCCCCTCCCCCTTCCTCCTCTTGCTGGTCTCCCGGTGTTGCTCCGGTTGGTTGCTCGGGCTCCGCCCGGAGGACACGTTGGACGGGCGGGTGTCTCTGGAGGGGGGGACCCTGCGGGCGGCGGAGGGGACCCGCTTCACTCTCCGGTTGTATTACCAGCAGCCTCCTTTCCCGGTGAACGGCAGTAGCGGGGAGGGGCCCCGGTTGGTGTTCGTGGAGGAGCCTTGGTCGGGTGGGCAGGGGTGTTTGGAGGGGGGATCCCCAGACGTGGAGGTGTCGGGGCCCCTGGGGGCCCCGGGTGTGGGTTCCGCGGTGGTGGAGGTGCGGGTGGGGGAGTTGCGGAAGGGTGAGCGGGGGCGGGTCTTCTCGGTGTGCGCCTATGACGGGCGGCGCTGGGAGCACCACGGGGGCGGGGAGTTCTCCCTGGAGGTGCGGCAGGTGGAGGAGGGGCTGTCCGGTGGGGTCCGGGTGGTGGTGTCAGGGGTCCTCCTGGGGGTGTCGGCGATATTCGGGGGTCTCCGGCTCTGCCTGCTCTCCTTGGACCCCGTGGAGCTCCGCGTCCTCCAGAACAGCGGCTCGGCAGCGGAGAAGGCGCAGGCGGGGCGGGTCCAGTCGGTCCGGGCGCGGGGATCCTTCCTGCTCTGCTCCCTACTGCTGGGGAACGCTCTGGCCAACGCCTCCCTGGCCGGCTGGCTGTACCGGGTGGTCCTCCCGGCGGAGCCCTGGCTGGCCGTCCTGGCGTCTACGGCGGGGGTCTTCCTGTGCGGGGAGGTGGCCCCCTACTCCGTGTGTTCCCGGCACGGCCTGGCCATCGCCTCCCGGAGCGTCTGCCTGAGCCGCCTCTTAATGGCCGTCACCTCCCCGCTCTCCTTCCCGCTCAGCCGCCTCCTGGACTGGGCGCTCCCCCAGGAGATCAGCACCTTCTACACCCGAGAGAAGCTGGTGGAGATGCTGCGCGCCGCCGACCCCTACAACGACCTGCTGAAGGAGGAGCTCAACATCATCCAGGGGGCGCTGGAGCTTCGCACCAAGGCCGTGGAGGACGTGCTGACCCCGCTGGGCGACTGCTTCATGCTGCGCGCCGACGCCGTCCTCGACTTCGCCACCGTCTCCGACATCCTGCGCAGCGGCTACACCCGCATCCCTGTCTACGAGGGCGACGACCGCGCCAACATCGTGGACATCCTCTTCGTCAAGGACCTGGCCTTCGTGGACCCCGACGACTGCACCCCCCTCCAGACCGTCACCCGCTTCTACCACCGCCCGCTGCACTGCGTCTTCAACGACACCCGGCTGGACGCCGTGCTGGAGGAGTTCAAGAAGGGTGAGATCGCCGGAGTGATCCGTCATCCCCATCCTTCATCATCATTTATCATCATCAACGTCATCCCCATCCTTCATCATTTATTATCATCATCACCGTCATCCCTATCCTTCATCATTTACCGTCATCCCCATCCTTCATCATTTATTATCATCCCCATCATTTATCATCATCACCGTCATCCCCATCCTTCATCATTTACCGTCATCCCCATCCTTCATCATTTATTATCATCATCACCGTCATCCCTATCCTTCATCATTTACCGTCATCCCCAGCCTTCATCATCATTTATCATCATCACCGTCATCCCCATCCATCATCATTTATTATCATCATCACCGTCATCCCCATCCATCATCATTTATTATCATCATCACCGTCATCCCTATCCTTCATCATTTACCGTCATCCCCATCCTTCTTCATCATTTATCATCATCAACATCATCCCCATCCTTCATTTATCATCATAGCCATCATTCATCATTTATCATCATCAACGTCATCCCCATCCTTCATCATTTACCGTCATCCCCATCATTTATCATCACCGTCATCCCCATCCTTCATCATTTATTATTATCACCATTATTAATCATCATCGTCATCCCCATCCTTCATCATTTATCATCAAGTCACCCCCCATCATTCATCATTTATCATCATCACCGTCATTCCCATCCTTCATCATTTATTATCATCACCATCATTTCTCATCTTCTCCGTCATCCCCATCCTTCATCATCCTTCATCATCATCATCATCGCCATCATTCATCATTTACCATCATCAACTTCATCCCCATCCTTAACCTCTTCCATACCAGGCACTTACGCACCTTCCCGCCCAAGCCAATTTTCAGCTTTTAGCACTGTCGCACTTTGAATGGCAATTGCGCGGTCGTGCGACGTGGCTCCCAAACAAAATTGGCGTCCTTTTTTCCCCACAAATAGAGCTTTCTTTTGGTGGTATTTGATCACCTCTGCGATTTTTTTTTTTTTTTTTTTGCGCAACAACTAAAAAAAGACTGAAAATTTTTTAAAAAAATTACGTTTTTATTTTTTTATGTAAATTTTTTTGTAAATAAGTAAGTTTTCTCTTTCAATTACGGGCACTGATGGGCACCGATGAGATGGCACTGATGGACATCGATGAGGTAGTACTGACGGGCACAGATGAGGTGGCACTGATGGGCACACATAGGCGGCACAGATGGGCACTTATGGGTGGCACTGATGGATACTTATGGGTGGCACAGATGGGCACTGATAGGTGGGCACTGGGCATGGATAGGCACTGTGGGGTGGCACTGATGGACACTGTGGGGTGGCACTGATGGACACTTGGGGTGGCACTGATGGACATTGTGGGGCAGCACTGATCTACCATGTTACCAGTCAGTGCCCATTTGTGGGCACTGATTGGCATCTTTTTTTTAAAAGCTTTTTTTTTTTATTTTTTAAGACTTTTTTATTTATTTTTTTTCAATGCTTTTTTTTTTTTTTTTTTTGGTCCACCCTGGTGGTCCAGGGTGGGCTTCCCTGGTGGTCCAGTGTGGCGATCCGAGGGGGGGCTGCGCTGATAAACAATCAGCGCGAACCCCCCTGTCAGGAGAGCCGTCGATCGACTCTCTTATACTCGCGTCTGTCAGACGCGAGTGAGGAAGAGCCATCAACGGCTCTTCCTGTTTCCATCGTGATCAGCCGTGATTGGACGCGGCTGATCACGTGGTAAAGAGTCTCCACCGGAGGCTCATTACCGAGATCGGAGATGCAGGGTGTCAGACTGACACCCCGCATCGCCGCGATGCTCGCCCCCTCCATGGACGTCCTGTCAGGATTTCAGAACCACTTCCCGGACGTAAATCGGCCATAGGCCGGGCGGGAAATGGTTAATCATTTACCATCATCCCCATCCTTCATCATTTATCCTCATCATCGTCACCCCCATCCCTTACTATATACACCCTAGTCATCATTTACCATGATCATCCCCATCCTTCACTATATACACTGGGGTAGATTCAGAGAGCAATTACGCCGGCGTATCCATAGATACGCAGCGTAATTGCTAAGTAGCGCCGGCGTATCTACTTTCTGTATTCAGAAAGCTAGATACGCCGACTGTAGCCTAAGATACAACTGGCATAAGTCTCTTATGCCGTCGTATCTTAGGGTGCATTCTGACGCTGGCCGCTAGGTGGCGCACCCGTAGTTGTCAGCGTAGAGTATGCAAATTGCATACTTACGCAGATTTGCAAACGTACGCGCGGCCGGCGCTCGTTTTATATGTCGTTTGCGAAGGTCGTTTTCGCCGTAAGGTTGCTCCTGCTATTAGGAGGCGCAGCCAATGGTAAGTATGGACGTCGTTCCCGCGTCGCGATTTTCAAATTTTGCGTAACTCGTTCGTGAATGGCGCTGGAAGCCATTTACGTTCACGTCGAAGCCAATGACATCCTTGCGACGTCATTTACTGCAATGCACGTCGGGAAATTTTCCCCGACGGAGCATGCGCAGTACGTTCGGCGCGGGAACGCGCCTAATTTAAATGATCCACGCCTCCTACGGGATCATTTAAATTACGCGCGCTTACGCCGGCCCCTTTTACGAAACGCCGCCGCAAATTACGGAGCAAATGCTTCGTGAATGCAGCGTAGCTCCAGTAATTTACGGAGGCGTAGCGTAAAAACGATACGCTGCGCCGCCGTATCAGTGCGCGCCTCTACCTGAATCTGGGACACTATTCATCATCATCCCCATCCTTCACTATATACCTTTTTATCTATCATTTACCATCACCATCATCCCCATCCTCTGTATCCTATTCATCATCATTATCATCATCAACACCCATCTGGACGCCCTGCTGGAGGAGTTTAAGAAGGGTCAGACCGTCAGAGGAGTGATCCAACTTCCCCCATCCTTCACTACCCTATTCATCATTCACCATCATCATCCTCATCCTTCTCTCCTCCCTATGCATTATCGTCAACATCGTGCCAAGGAGGTTCAAGAAGAGTGGGACCAGTGGAAGAGTATGGCGGCCGCATCAACATTCCTATCCCTAACCCCGCACAATTCATCATCATCCCACATTCTGTGCTTCATTCAGTATCAACTTCTCACCCTGGACCTGATCCCCCCCCCCCGGCTTGTCTCCCTGGACCCGATCCCCCGGCTTGTCTCCCTGGACCCGATCCCCCGGCTTGTCTCCCTGGACCCGATCCCCCGGCTTGTCTCCCTGGACCCGATCCCCCCGGCTTCTCACCCTGGACCCGATCCCCCCGGCTTCTCACCCTGGACCCGATTCCCCCCGGCTTCTCTCCCTGGACCCGATTCCCCCCGGCTTCTCTCCCTGGACCCGATTCCCCCCGGCTTCTCTCCCTGGACCCGATTCCCCCCGGCTTCTCTCCCTGGACCCGATTCCCCCCGGCTTCTCTCCCTGGACCCGATTCCCCCCGGCTTCTCTCCCTGGACCCGATTCCCCCCGGCTTCTCTCCCTGGACCCGATTCCCCCCGGCTTCTCTCCCTGGACCCGATTCCCCCCGGCTTCTCTCCCTGGACCCGATTCCCCCCGGCTTCTCTCCCTGGACCCGATTCCCCCCGGCTTCTCTCCCTGGACCCGATTTCCCCCCGGCTTCTCTCCCTGGACCCGATTTCCCCCCCCCCCCCGGCTTCTCTCCCTGGACCCGATTCCCCCCCCGGCTTCTCTCCCTGGACCCGATTCCCCCCCCGGCTTCTCTCCCTGGACCCGATTTCCCCCCCCGGCTTCTCTCCCTGGACCCGATTTCCCCCCCCGGCTTCTCTCCCTGGACCCGATTTCCCCCCCCGGCTTCTCTCCCTGGACCTGATCCCCCCCCCCCGGCTTGTCTCCCTGGACCCGATCCCCCCGGCTTGTCTCCCTGGACCCGATCCCCCCGGCTTCTCACCCTGGACCCGATCCCCCGGCTTCTCACCCTGGACCCGATCCCCCCCGGCTTCTCACCCTGGACCCGATCCCCCCGGCTTCTCACCCTGGACCCGATTCCCCCCGGCTTCTCTCCCTGGACCCGATTCCCCCCGGCTTCTCTCCCTGGACCCGATTCCCCCCGGCTTCTCTCCCTGGACCCGATTCCCCCCGGCTTCTCTCCCTGGACCCGATTCCCCCCGGCTTCTCTCCCTGGACCCGATTCCCCCCGGCTTCTCTCCCTGGACCCGATTCCCCCCGGCTTCTCTCCCTGGACCCCGATTCCCCCCGGCTTCTCTCCCTGGACCCGATTCCCCCCGGCTTCTCTCCCTGGACCCGATTCCCCCCGGCTTCTCTCCCGGGACCCGATTCCCCCCGGCTTCTCTCCTGGACCCGATTCCCCCCGGCTTCTCTCCCTGGACCCGATTCCCCCCGGCTTCTCTCCCTGGACCCGATTTCCCCCCCCCCCCCCGGCTTCTCTCCCTGGACCCGATTTCCCCCCCCCCCCCGGCTTCTCTCCCTGGACCCGATTCCCCCCCCCGGCTTCTCTCCCTGGACCCGATTTCCCCCCCCGGCTTCTCTCCCTGGACCCGATTCCCCCCGGCTTCTCTCCCTGGACCGATTCCCCCCGGCTTCTCTCCCTGGACCCGATTCCCCCCGGCTTCTCTCCCTGGACCCGATTTCCCCCCCCCCCCCGGCTTCTCTCCCTGGACCCGATTTCCCCCCCCCCCCGGCTTCTCTCCCTGGACCCGATTTCCCCCCCCGGCTTCTCTCCCTGGACCCGATTTTCCCCCCCCGGCTTCTCTCCCTGGACCCGATTTTCCCCCCCCCGGCTTCTCTCCCTGGACCCGATTTCCCCCCCGGCTTCTCTCCCTGGACCCGATTTCCCCCCCGGCTTCTCTCCCTGGACCCGATCCCCCCCCCCCCCGGCTTCTCTCCCTGGACCCGATTTCCCCCCCCCCCCCCCCCCCCCGGCTTCTCTCCCTGGACCCGATCCCCCCCCGGCTTGTCTCCCTGGACCTGATCCTCGGGTTGTCTCCTTGGCCGGCCTGTCAGTTTAGGTGGACGGCCATGTCTTGGTAGGTTTGCGGTCGTGCCATACTCTTTCCACTTTCGGATGATGGATTGAACAGAAGCTCCGTGAGATGTTCAAAGCTTGGGATATTTTCTTTTATAACCTAACTCTGCTTTATACTTCTCCACAACTTTATCCCTGACCTGTCTGGTGTGTTCCTTGGCCTTTGTGATGCTGTTTGCTCACTAAGGTTCTCTAACAAACCTCCTGAGGGCTTCACAGAACAGCTGTATTTATACTTTGTTTAAATTACACACAGACTCTATTTACTAATTAGGTGACTTCTGAAGGCAATTGGTTCCACAAGATTTTAGTTAGGGGTATCAGAGTAAAGGGGGCTGAATACAAATGCCCCAACCCCAACACTTTTTAAAATATTTATTTGTTAAAAAATGTTGAAAACCATTTTCCTTCCACTTCACAATTACGTGCCACTGCACCCACCTATAACCTGATACCTGTTTCTCTCTCTCTATCATCTGCCATCCATATCACCTTATTAATCATTTGTGGTTCATGTCATTGATCAGTCATCTGCCATCCATATCGCTGATCAGTCATCTGCTGCCATGTCACCAATCGATCATATGCCATCCATGTCCCTGATCAATTGTCTGCAGTCCATGTCATTATTGAATCATCTACCATCCATGCCATTGATCAGTTATCTGCCATCTATGTCATTTGATCAGTTGTCTGCCATTCAGGTCACTGGCCAAGAATTTTCTGTCAGGTTATTGATCGGTCATCAGCAGATAATAATATTGATCAGTCACCTGTGCTCCATATCAGTGATCAATCACCTGCAGTCCTTCTCATTGATCAGTCATCAGTGATCCAGGTCATTGGTCAGTCACCTGCAGTCCATGTTGTTCATCATTATATCAGCCTAAAACTGTTCTAAAAAGCAGGTCAATGACCAAGACTGTCTCAAAGAGCTGAAGTCTTCAACTTGCAGCTCTAAAATCAGTACAGTGTTTAATGTCTGATGTTTGCTAAATGATGATAATTGTTGGCTATCCACCTATTCTGGAATGCTGTATTTTCCCATTGGCTTCTCCAAGAGAAAGTACGGGGAGGCAGATCTAACCAAAGTAATTCCTCCCTACTAGGCAGCCCACTACAGAGCATGGCCCCCTGTCCATCTGTATCCAAAGTCAGCCTACTACAGACCATGAATCCATTTCCACAGATACCCAAAGTCAACCCACTACAGACCATGGATCCCTTTCCACGTGTCCAAAATCGGCCCACTACAGACCATGGATCCCTTTCCACGTGTCCAAGCCCACTACAGACCATGGATCCCTTTCCACATGTGTCCAAAATCAACCCACTACAAACCATGGATCCCTTTCCACAGATACCCAAAGTCAGCCCACTACAGACCATGGCTCCATTTCCACATGTATCCAAAATCAACCCACTACAAACCATGGATCCCTTTCCACAGATACCCAAAGTCAACCCACTACAGACCATGAATCCCTTTCCATGTGTCCAAAATCAGCCCACTACAGACCATGGCTCCATTTCCACATGTATCCAAAGTCAACCCACGACAGACCATCGATTCCTTTCCATGTGTCCAAAATCGGCCCACTACAGACCATGGATCCCTTTTCACATGTATCCAAAGTCAACCCACTACAGACCATAAATGCCTTTCAACAGATATCCAAAACCAGCCTACTACAGACCATGGATCTCTTTTCTACATGTATCCAAAAATCAGCCCACTACATACCATTGCTCCCTTTCCACAGATGCCCACTACAGACCATGTATATTTTTCCACAGATACCCAAAGTCAACCCACTACAGACCCTGGATCCCTTTCCACAGATACCCAAAGTCAGCCTACTATAGACTATGGCTCCCTTTCTACAGGTATCCAAAATCAGCCCACTACAGACCATGACTCCCTTTCCACAGATACCCAAAGTCAGCCCACTACAGACCATGACTCCCTTTCCACAGATACCCAAAGTCAACCCACTACAGACCCTGGATCCCTTTCCACAGATACCCAAATTCAGCCTACTACAGACCACGAATCCCTTTCCCCATGTATTTAAAGTCAGTCCACTACATACCATTGCTCCCTTTCTACAGGTATCGAAAATCAGCCCACTACAGACCTTGGCTCCCTTTCCACATGTATCCAACGTCAGCCCACTACAGACCATGGATCCCTTTCCACAGATACCCAAAGTCAGCCCACCACAGACCATGGATCCCTGTCCATCTGTATCTAAACACAGTAAAGATCATGGCTCCCTGTTCGTCCTAAATCAAATGTCAACCCACTACAGATCATGGCTCCTTGATCACATATATCTAAAGTAAGCTCACTACAGACCATGGATCCTTGCCCATCTTTATTCAAAGCCAGTACAGACCATGGCACCCTGTACATATGTATTCAATGTCAGCCCATTACCGACCATTGATTCCTGACTATCTCTATCCAAAGTCAGCCCACTACAGACCATGGCTCCCTGTCCATCTGTATCCAAAGTCACTAGAGACCAGAGCTTTTTTTTCTCAGAAAATAGGTGCAGGAACCCAATCACGACCCCGATCAGATTTCACAAACAGTAGGAGGGTCTTAAAGGGTGCAGAGTTCAGGGGGGTACACACAGAGTGCAGAGCTGTCACTTGTAAACACGAAAACCAGACTTCTGTGTTTACAAGTGATTGTGGTGAGCAGGCACCAAAGGCCTGAGCCAGAGGTGGTGGAACTGAGTTCCCCCTAAAAAAAAGCCCTGCTACAGACCATGGCTTCCTGTCCATCCCAAAGTAGGCTCACTACAGACCTTGACTCCCCATCTGCATGTATGCAAAATCAGCCCACTACAGACCATGCCTTCCTATTCATATGTATCCAAAGTCAGCCCAATACAGTCCATGGCTCTGCGTTCATTTGTATGACAAGTCAGCTCACTACAGACCTTGGCTCCCTGACCATGTGTATCCAAAGTAAGCCCACTACAGACCTTGGCTTCCCGTCCATATGTATCCAAAGTAAGCCCACTACAGACCTTGGCTCCCTGACCACGTGTATCCAAAGTAAGCCCACTACAGACCTTGGCTCCCTGACCACGTGTATCCAAAGTAAGCCCACTACAGACCTTGGCTCCCTGACCATGTGTATCCAAAGTAAGCCCACTACATACCTTGGCTCCCTGACCATGTGTATCCAAAGTAAGCCCACTACATACCTTGGCTCCCTGACCATGTGTATCCAAAGTAAGCCCACTACAGACCTTGGCTTCCCATCCATGTGTATCCAAAGTAAGCCCACTACAGACCTTGGCTTCCCGTCCATATGTATCCAAAGTAAGCCCACTACAGACCTTGGCTTCCCATCCATATGTATCCAAAGTAAGCCCACTACAGACCTTGGCTTCCCATCCATATGTATCCAAAGTAAGCCCACTACAGACCTTGGCTTCCCATCCATATGTATCCAAAGTAAGCCCACTACAGACCTTGGCTTCCCATCCATATGTATCCAAAGTAAGCCCACTACAGACCTTGGCTTCCCATCCATATGTATCCAAAGTAAGCCCACTACAGACCTTGGCTTCCCATCCATATGTATCCGAATTCAACCAGCTACACCCCATGGCTCCCCATCCATCAGTAATCAAAGTCAGCTCACTACAGACCATCTTGGAGTAGAAGGGTACTGGAGTAGGCCAAATCTACTCCTACAGGGCAAACATAAAGTAACAACCAGGTCACTTCTAATGCCTCGTGCACTAGAGTGACCACGTGTCCCGGATTGCCCGGGACAGTCCCGCATTTTGCAGGTCTATCCCGGGCACCTTCATTCCAGGACATACAGTGTCCCGGAATGAAACTGACACAAACCCCCCCCCCCCCCCCTGGGCCAAGCTGATGCCCCCAAAAAAGGCCACCACATCACCGCTTTACTCACTAACCGTACTTTTCCTGGCCGGGAATGCCTGGAGGAGCACAATCCCCGCCCCCTGCTTGTGATTGGAGAAATCATAAATCCTGCCTCTTGTGTCCAATCACTGTGCTGTTATTCGTTATAGCACAAGCTGATTTTTTGGAAGGAGGGTGTCCCTGAATGGCAGTTTGGAAATGTGGTCACCCTACCGTACACACGGCCGTGTTTGGCCTTCATCAGACTTTTTTTCTCATGTTTTTTTTATTCTAACAGTATATAAAAAAAATTAAACCAGAAATAAGCATAATGCCGCGTACACACGATCATTTCTCGGCTTGTAAAAAACTATGTTTTTTAACCACTTAAGGACCGGACCAATATGCTGCTAAATGACCCAAGGGGTTTTTACAATTCGGCACTGCGTCGCTTTAACAGACAATTGCGCGGTCGTGCGACGTGGCTCCCAAACAAAATTGGCGTCCTTTTTTTCCCACAAACAGAGCTTTCTTTTTTCTTTTTTTCATTTTTTGCGCTATAAACAAAAATAGAGCGACAATTTTGAAAAAAATGCAATATTTTTTACTTTTTGCTATAATAAATAGCCCCCAAAAATATATATCAATTTTTTTTTCCTCAGTTTAGGCCGATACGTATTCTTCTACCTATTTTTGGTGGAGAAAAATCGATTGGTTTGCGCAAAATTTATAGCGTTTACAAAATAGGGGATAGTTTTTTTTTTTGTTTTTTTACTACTAATGGCGGCGATCAGCGATTTTTTTCGTGACTGCGACATTATGGCGGACACTTCGGACAATTTTGACACATTTTTGGGACCATTGTCATTTTCACAGCAAAAAATGCATTTAAATTGCATTGTTTATTGTGAAAATGACAGTTGCAGTTTGGGAGTTAACCACAGGGGGCGCTGAAGGAGTTAGGGTTCACCTAGTGTGTGTTTACAACTGTAGGGGGGTGTGGCTGTAGGTCTGACGTCATCGATCGAGTCTCCCTATAAAAGGGATCACTCGATCGATGCGCCGCCACAGTGAAGCACAGGGAAGCCGTGTTTACACACGGCTCTCCCCGTTCTTCAGCTCCAGGGAGCGATCGCGAGGGGGCGGCTATAAACGAATAGCCGCACCCTCGTCCCGGATCGCTCCTGAAGCCACGGGAACCGCCGCATGTACGACCGTGTGTGGGCAACGTCGTTTTAATGATGAAGTTGGAAAAACAAGCCGAAAAATGATCGTGTGTACGCGGCGCGGCGCTTCTAGAAGGCAAATTTAGCAGAACTTTGGAAATGGCTTGTTTTTGCCATCATTTGGTGTTATTACATTTATCCTCTCGATTTTGTTTTGTATTTTTCCAGGCAAATCCCATTTGGCGATAGTTCAGCGGGTCAACAATGAAGGGGAAGGAGACCCATTCTATGAAGTGATGGGGATTGTAACCCTGGAGGACATCATAGAAGAGATCATCAAATCTGAAATCCTGGATGAGACCGATCTGTACAGTATGTAGCGTATTTATCGGCATATAAGACGCACAGGCGTATAACAGGCACCTTCATTTTAAGAGGGAAGTTTCAGTTGGGAAAAAAAGAAAATTTTAAATAAAAAACTTTGACGCAAAATAAGGGTCAGTGCCCATCAATGCCCATCTGCAGGCTCAAAATTGCCCATCAATGCAGCTTGATCAATGCCCATTAGCAGGTTTTATTTATTTATCTCTGCTCCAGGGGGCCAATGCCTGAAGCTGTGTAAGGGGCCCCATAATTCCTGATCTCTGCCCCCAATATACAGTACATAGGACAGTGACCATGGATGGTAGTAATTGTGGGAGTGTGGACAACCCAGACAGTGGAGCAGAACCGAAAAAACCTTCTCCTCTCCTCCTGGTGATGGAAACCACAACACCCATTTACATGATTCTGGTGTCACGGTGGTTTCTGTGTTGTCCACGTCTCTGCCATTCCAGGGACTAGCCGTTATGAGATTGGGCAACGTGGACAACCCAGAGAGTGGAGCAGAACGGAGAAAACCTTCTCCTCTCCTCCTGGTGATGGAAATCATGACACCCATTTACACCATTCCAGTGTCAAGGTGGTTTCAGGGTTGTCCACATCTCCTGACGTTCCCAGGACTAGTGGTCATGAAATTGGGCAATGTGGACAACCCAGAGAGTGGTCCAAAATGGCGAAAAGCGTTTTATTCTTGTCCATGGAAACCACAACACCTATTTACATAATTCTGGTGTCAAGGTGGTTTTGGGTTGTCCACATATCTGCCACTCCTGGGACTAGTGGTTATGAGATTGGGCAATGTGGACAACCTAGAGAGTGGACCAAAATGGAGAAAACCTTTTTTTTTTTTTTTTTTCTTGACCATGGAAACCACAACAGCCATTTACAGAATTCTGGTGTCAAGGTGGTTTCGGGTTGTCCACGTCTCTGACACTACTGGTCATGAGATAGTGATGTGGACTCCAGACAGGTCTGCTTTATTACTATCCTGAGATCCAATTCTTATCCCGTCCTCTCTCTCTGCTATCCTTTTCACCTACGTTCATATTAGTTATATTATATTATTATTTTACCTCCTTTCTGCTGATCATATGTACAAAGGTTGTTAGAAGGGAAATACCCGGATCACTGAAGGCTTCAGCGAGCATTCGATATGGTCTATTCTATATATAGACTGTGCTTCTTAGGTGTCCAGAATGTTCCCTTCCAGACAAGTCCATTGGGTTCTGTTTTCTATTAACCACTTAAGGGCCAAGCCTTTTTCAGATGTGTTGTTAAAAACATTTTTTTTGCTAGAAAATTACTTAGAACCCCCAAACATTATATCAAAAAACACCCCAGAGAATAAAATGGCAGTCATTGCAATACCTTTTGTCACACTGTATTTGCGTAGCGGTCTTACAAGCACACTTTTTTGGGGAAAAAATACACTTTAAAAAAAAAAAAAAAATAAGACAACAATAAAGTTAGCCCAATTTTTTTTTTTATATTGTGAAAGATAATGTTACGCCGAGAGAGTTGATACCCAACATGTGACGCTTCAAAATTGTGCCCGCTCTTGCAATGGCGACAAACCTACACCCTTTAAAATCTGCATAGGCGACATTTAAAAAATTGTACAGGTTGCATGTTTTGAGTTACAGACGACTAGGGGTAGAATTATTTCTCTCGCTCAAACGATCGCGGCGATACCTCACATGTGTCGTTTGAACACCGTTTTCAAATGCTGGTGTTACTCACACAGGGCACTTTAACCACTTAAGGACCGCCTCCTGCAGATATACATCGGCAGAATGGCCACGGCTGGGCACAAGCACGTACAGGTACGTCCTCTTTAAGTGCCCAGCCGTGGGTCGCGGGTGCGGCCGTGGGACCCGATCGCCGCTGGAGTCCCGCTACCGGTCCCCGGAGCTGAAGAACGGGGAGAGCTGTGTGTAAACACAGCTTCCCCGTTCTTCACTGTGGCGCTGTCATTGATCGTGTGTTCCCTAATATAGGGAAACACGATCAATGACGTCACACGTCCAGCCCCACCCCCTACAGTTAGAAACACAAATGAGGTCACACTTAACCCATTCAGCGCCCCCTTGTGGTTAACTCCCAAACTGCAATTGTCATTTTCACAGTAAAGAATGCATTTTTTGCTGTGAAAATGACACTGGTCCCAAAAATGTGTCAAAATTGGCCGATGTGTCCGCCATAATGTCGCAGTCATGAAAAAAAATGCTGATCGCCGCCATTAGAAGTAAAAAAAAAAAGAATGAAAAAAATTGCAATAAAACTATCTCCTATTTTGTAAACGCTATAAATTTTGCACAAACCAATTGATAAACGCTTATTGCAATTTTCTTTTTTTTGACCAAAAAAAGGTAGAAGAACACGTATCGGCCTAAACTGAGGAAAAAAATGTTTTATATATTTTTGGGGGATATTTATTATAGCAAAAAGTAAAAAATGTTGCATTTTTTTTCAAAATTGTCGCTCTATTTTTGTTTATAGCGCAAAAAATAAAAACCGCAGAGGTGATCAAATACCACCAAAAGAAAGCTCTATTTGTGGGAAAAAAACAACTTCAATTTTGTTTGGGAGCCACGTCGCACGACCGCGCAATTGTCAGTTAAAGCGACGCAGTGCCGAATCGCAAAAACTGGCCAGGTCCTTTACCTGCCTAAAGGTCCGGGTCTTGTGGTTAAAGTGGTTAAAAAAAAAAAAAATCTTATTTATTTTATTTATTTATTTTTACACTGTTTTAAAAAAAAAATTGGGGTCACTTTTATTCCTATTACAAGGAATGTAAACATCCCTTGTAATAGAGAAAATCATGACAGGTCCTCTTAAATATGAGATCTTGGGGTCAAAAAGACCTTGCATCTCATATTTAGACTTAAATGCAATAATAAACAAATAAAACATTTTGTCATTTGAAAAAAAAAATGACAAAAAAAAAGGCACTTTTAATATTTAGACTAAAATACAATATATAAAAAAAAAAAAATTTATTTTGTCATTTGAAAAAAATGACACAAATAAAATGTCCCTTTAAGAGCTATGGCCGCCCATAGCTCTTAAAGGGCCATTTTTTTTGTCATTTTTTTCAAATGACAAAATAAATGTAATTATTATTTTTTTATTGCATTTTAGTCTAAATATTAAATGACCACTAGTCCTGAGTGACTTTTTTTGAAGTCTCCTCCGCCCTGCTATGGTATGGAGACAGGTTGGGGGCCATCTTGCCTTTACTCGTCTCCATACCCAGCCCACGGATAGGATACGTTCGCCTCCGCCACTACAGACGGCTCTGGTAAGCGGCAGACAGTGCCGATCCTGACCTCCCTAAGCAAAATTACATGTTACATTAAAGTAGGAGAAGTGGGGGGGGGGGGGGGGTGTTCTGCTGTCGGAAATTACATCTTAAATTACAGTGAGAAGCAGGGGGTGCTGAATTCTTACCTCTTCTCCCATGCAGCCAGCGAGTTGTGAGAAGCGGGGTGAGGGGCCAAAAAATGACTTCTCACCAGGCGGGGCCTCTAGTAATTTGGGGGGCCCTCCGCAGCTTTGCGGGGCCCTAAGCGGCTTGCATAGTGAGCCTATAGGGTGGATCGCCCTGGCGGCGGAGGGCACAGAAGAGCGGCGGGCGGCCCTCTCCTGCCGCCAATAACAGTGATCTCGCAGTGAATCCACCGCAGAGACCACCATTATCGTAAACCGGACTGCTGGCTGAAGAGATGGATACCTGGGTTATGGTAGCTAGCTGCTGCCATAACAGAGATATCCCTCTTTTCAAAGTGCCGACGTATATCGGTGTGCGGCGGTCCGGAAGTGGTTAATAACAATGGCTCTGATTTGTTATATGATTTTTTTTTTTTTTTTTTATTTAAAACATTTTCTTTCTGTTGGCAGATAATAGGAAAAAGGAACGAAATCCCCACCGAGAGAGGAAACAACAAGACTTCTCCCTGTTCAAGCTTACTGACAGTGAGATGAAGGTGAAGATTTCTCCCCAGCTCCTCCTGGCCACCCATCGCTTCATGGCTACAGGTAGGTACTGCCAGGAGGACCATTGGGTTCAATATGCAGTTTTAGAGATCCAGTGCTGAGGGCACATTTCCACCGGGTCATACAATTTTACATCTGTGAAATATAGAATTTATTATTAAATGTTTCTGTGCGGGTCCCATTCAATCACTGCTTTATACTTGCATGTTTCGCCATTTAACCACTTAAGACCCGGACCTTTAGGCAGCTAAAGGACCCGGTCAGTTTTTTGCGATTTAGGCACTGCGTCGCTTTAACTGACAATTGCGCGGTCGTGCGACGTGGCTCCCAAACAAAATTGGCGTCCTTTTTTCCCCACAAATAGAGCTTTCTTTTGGTGGTATTTGATCACCTCTGCGGTTTTTGTTTTTTTTGCGCTATAAACAAAAATAGAGCGACAATTTTGAAAAAAATTCAATATTTTTTACTTTTTGCTATAATAAATATCCCCCAAAAATATATAAAACATATTTTTTTTCCCTCAGTTTAGGCCGATACGTATTCTTCTACCTATTTTTGGTTAAAAAAAATCGCAATAAGCGTTTATCAATTGGTTTGCGCAAAGTTTATAGCGTTTACAAAAAAGGGGATAGTTTTATTGCATTTTTATAACTTTTTTTTTTTTTTTTACTACTAATGGCGGCGATCAGCGATTTTTTTTTTCGTGACTGCGACATTATGGCGGACACTTCGGACAATTTTGACACATTTTTGGAACCATTGTCATTTTCACAGCAAAAAATGCATTAAAAATGCATTGATTACTGTGAAAATGACAGTTGCAGTTTGGGAGTTAACCACTAGGGGGCGCTGAAGGAGTTATGTGTGACCTCATTTGTGTTACTAACTGTAGGGGGGTGTGGCTGTAGGTCTGACGTCATCGATTGTGTTTCCCTATAAAAGGGAACACACGATCGATGACGGCGCCACAGTGAAGAACGGGGAAGCTGTGTTTTACACACAGCTCTCCCCGTTCTTCAGCTCCGGGGACTGATCGCGGGACTCTAGCGGCAATCGGGTCCGCGAGTCCCGCGGCCGCGGAGCTTCGGACCGGGTCACGTGCAAGCGTCTGCGGCGCGCGCGACCCCACGGCTGGGCTTAAAGAGCCACGTACATGTACGTGGATGTGCCATTCTGCCGACGTATATCGGCGTGAAGGGGTCCTTAAGTGGTTAATGATGGCTGTACACATGTATGCCGTGCCGCCACATACATGAGCACTTGTGTTTTGTGCTGGAAATATGCTCAATTACTCCCCCCTTGCACTCAGAATCCACTCGCAGTGATGCCTCTTAACCACTTTTCAGCCCCGGACCATTTGGCTGGCCAAAGACCAGAGCCCTTTTTGCGATTCGCCACTGCGTGGCTTTAACTGACAATTGCGCGGTCGTGCGACGTGGCTCCTAAACAAAATTGGTGTCCTTTTTTCCCCCCAACAAATAGAGCTTTCTTTTGGTGGTATTTGATCACCTCTGCGGTTTTTATTTTTTGCGCTATAAACAAAAATAGAGCGTAAATAAAAATAAAAAAAGCATTTTTTTTTTACTTTTTGCTATAATAAATATCCCCAATTTTTTATTTATTTTTTAACCAGTTCCCGACCCCCGCATGTACATATACGTCCACAATATGGCACGTACAGGCACATGGGCGTACATGTACGTCCTCGCCTATTAGCGGGTGGGGGGTCCGATCGGGACCCCCCCCGCTACATGCGGAGTTCGGGTCCGCTCGGGGAGCGATCCGGGACCACGGCGCGGCTATTTGTTTATAGCCGCTCCGTCGCGATCGCTCCCCGGAGCTGAAGAACGGGGAGAGCCGTGTGTAAACACGGCTTCCCCGTGCTTCACTGTGTCGGCGCATCGATCGCGTCATTCCCTTTATAGGGAAGACACGATCGATGACGTCATTCCTACAGCCACACCCCCCAACAGTTGTAAACACATACTAGGTGCACCCTAACTCCTACAGCGCCACCTGTGGTTAACTCCCAAACTGCAACTGTCATTTTCACAATAAAGAATGCAATTTAAATGCATTTTTTGCTGTGAAAATGACAATGGTCCCAAAAATGTGTCAAAATTGTCCGATGTGTCCGCCATAATGTCGCAGTCACGAAAAAAATCGCTGATCGCCGCCATTAGTAGTAAAAAAAAAAAATTTTATAAAAATGCAATAAAACTATCCCCTATTTTGTAAACGCTATAAATTTTGCGCAAACCAATCGATAAACGCTTATTGCGATTTTTTTTACTAAAAATAGGTAGAAGAATACGTATCGGCCTAAACTGAGGAAAAAAAATGTTTTTATATATGTTTTTGGGGGATATTTATTACAGCAAAAAGTAAAAAATATTGCATTTTTTTCAAAATTGTCGCTCTATTTTTGTTTATAGCGCAAAAAATAAAAACCGCAGAGGTGATCAAATACCACCAAAAGAAAGCTCTATTTGTGGGGGGAAAAAGGACGCCAATTTTGTTTGGGAGCCACGTCGCACGACCGCGCAATTGTCTGTTAAAGCGACACAGTCCCGAACTGTAAAAACCCCTTGGGTCTTTAGGCAGCAATATGCTTAAGTGGTTAAAAAGCAAATTTTTTAGGCCGATACGTATTCTTCTTCATATTTTTGGTAAAAAAAAATCGCAATAAGCATATATTGATTCGTTTGCGCAAAAGTTATAGCGTCTACAAAATAGGGGATAGTTTTATGGCATTTTTATTATTATTTTTTTTTACTTGTCCAGGCTTGTGGCCGGTGATATTGAACCCCCACCGCCGGTATCTGAAGAATATTGGCAATCCGCTCAGTGATTCAGGGAACTCTGGGTAATGAACAGGTAGACCATTCTTACCTGAAAAGATGGCTGCTGAGTTTTAGATGAGTTTTCATACACTTTAGGAGCATCTGAACCACTATGGTTATACTGGACCTGTGGTTCCTTTACATCTCTGGGCATTTTAATGATAGTTTTAATTTCCCTTGGGTGACGATTGTGCAATGGTTGGCACAGACTGGAGGTATCTAGAAATGCGTCCTCAGTGATGGTCCAAACATAACCCATCATACATGATTGATATATCTGCCTTACATTGGATTGGTTGAGCACCTTCTAACTGCCATTTTGTTTCAGAGATCGAGCCTTTCAAAGCTCCTTTCCTGTCTGAGAAAATTCTTTTACGCCTTCTTAAACACCCACATGTGATTCAAGAGCTAAGGTTTGACGAGAAAAATAAAAGGTCTACAGAGCACTATCTTTACCAACGCAATAAGCCAGTGGACTATTTTATTTTAATCCTTCAGGTACGTTACTAACCCCACTTTGATATGATCCATGTCTGGTGGATCCTCACTTGATAAATTCCATGTCTGGTGGATCCTCACTTTGATATGATCCATGTCTGGTGGAGCCCTACTTTGCGATCATCCATGTCGGGTGGAGCCCCACTTTGATATCATCCATCTCTGTTGGAGCCCTACTTTGCGATCATCCATGTCGGGTGGAGCCCCACTTTCATATCTTCCATCTCTGTTGGAGCCCTACTTTGCGATCATCCATGTCGGGTGGAGCCCCACTTTCATATCATCCATCTCTGGTTGAAGTGCCACGTGATATCATCCATCTCTGGTGGAGCCCCACCTAATATCATCCATCTTTGGTGGAGCCCCACTTGATATAATCCATTTCTGGTGAAGCCCAACTTGGATATCATTCATCTCTAGTGGAGCCCTACTTTGATACGGTCCATGTCTGGTGGAGCCCCACTTTGATATGATTTGTAACGGTCACCGCCGTTTACGACCTTCCATCAACCCACGACAGCTCATCTGACACTCCAACCATCCAACAGACATCCCATTTCCCAGAATAACGAAACTTGCTCTGTGTTCTGGTTTCAAACGCAAGACAACTTTAATGGTTGGCTCTCAAGTTTATATACATTTTTCAAGGCATGCTTCAGTGATCACAGGAACAATCAAACTCTCCACCCACACACTGGGGGGGCTTCAATACACCTTCAGATGGCTAATTGCTAAACATTATAGACATGTCGGCGCCGGTCTATAATTATAATGTCCTAATCACTCCACCTGAGAAGTCACATTCCTTCATTAACAGAATTCAAACAAAACACTATCACACAATGAATCCCCCTCAATCCACATCTTTAGACAGACGTTCTGTCTCCGCATACAGCTTGACAAGTTCCATTCCACACACACAACAGTATTTAGCATACATAATGAGAGATCCCGGACCAGACTCAATTAGCATGTCAACAGTCTACACAGAGAGATGAGTCAAAGAATAAACCAACACTTTGCAATATGAGCTATCAGTAATGTCCCCTGTCCTGTAATTTAGGATATAATTTCTCAGTCACCCTATGGCCCTATCGGACATAAGGTGACCCTAGACATAAGAGTTATTGACGCTGGCACAGGAGTACCCCTCATCCTTCCAAAGTCTCTGTTTGTCCCGGGTCATTCCATTACATGATCCATGTCTGGTGGAGCCCCACTTTGATACGATCCATCTCTGGTGGAGTCTCACATTGATATCATCCATCTCTGGTGGAACCCCACTTTGATATGGTCCATGTCTGGTGGAGCCCCACTTTGACACAGTCCATGTCTGGTGGAGCCCCACTTTGCTACGGTCCGTGTCTGGTGGAGCTCCACGTTGCTACGGTCCATGTCTGGTGGAGCCCCACTTTGATACGAGCCATCTCTGGTGAAGCCTCACTTTGATACGGTCCATGTCTGGTGAAGCCTCACTTTGATACGGTCCATGTCTGGTGGAGCCCCACTTTGATACGGTCCATGTCTGGTGGAGCCCCACTTTGATATGATACATCTCTGGTGGAGCCCCACTTTGATATGGTCCATGTCTGGTGGAACCCCACTTTGATATGGTCCATGTCTGGTGGAACCCCCACTTTGATACGGTCCATGTCTGGTGGAACCCCCACTTTGATATGGTCCATGTCTGGTGGAACCCCACTTTGATATGGTCCATGTCTGGTGGAACCCCACTTTGATACGGTCCATGTCTGGTGGAGCCCCACTTTGATATGATACATCTCTGGTGGAGCCCCACTTTGATATGGTCCATGTCTGGTGGAACCCCACTTTGATATGGTCCATGTCTGGTGGAACTCCACTTTGATATGATCCATGTCTGGTGGAACCCCACTTTGATACGGTCCATGTCTGGTGGAACCCCACTTTGATATGGTCCATGTCTGGTGGAACCCCACTTTGATACGGTCCATGTCTGGTGGAGCCCCACTTTGATATGATACATCTCTGGTGGAGCCCCACTGAATAAAATCCATGTCTGGTGGAGTCCCAATTGGATATAATTCATACCAATACAAAATGATTTAGTATCACTCTGTTAAACCATTTCCAATGCCAATATATATTTTTTAATAAAGTGGCATGGAAGAACCTTTGTTGAGTTTTCACTGTTGTCTGTGCCCCCATTAGGGAGATTCACCCTCCATCTTTGTGCTCGTGACCACTGTCAGAGAAAACATCCAATAGGGACACTTTTTCCAGCGACAGCTGCCTTCCAATGCAACTAAACCAAAGCAAAAAATATAATATAAAAAAAAGATAATATATTGTAGCTTAGCAATCATTGGATATGGTAGCTGCATTTGTTTTCTTCTTTTTTTTCACCTTATTTACCTGGTGACCTGCCATTAACACACCTCTTGTCTTAGGGTGCCTACGCTCACTCCCCACTACTTCTATGGAGGAGTAATGTAGCCACCCTTGGACAGCAGCATTGTCATACATTTTTAAAAGAGACAATGCGACTTTAAGGCACCAAAATAATGTTTAACCAATTATTAAAACAGGGCTCGACAAAATCCGGGCGCCCAATTGCGAAATTGTGACCTGGCGCCCGGGAAAGCTTAGGCCTGCAGAAAGCCTCAATTGCGCGGCGGGGGCGCACGGAGACACTGGATCCTGTGTCTCCGTGCGCCCCCACCGCACCCGCCGGTAATTGAGGCCATGGCTTTGCTGCCTTCTGCAGGCCTAAGCTTCCTTCTGTGATCTGGCACCATCTTGTGGTGGCTGTTGGCATTACAAGTAAAACAGAAGTTCTAATGTGTTTTTTCACTGTTTTCACTCCCATCTCCTTCCCTCTAATTAGAACCCCCAAACATTATATATATTTTTTATTCTAACGCCCTAGAGAATTAAATGGCGGTCGTTGAAATACTTTCTGTCACACCGTATTTGCGCAGCGGTCTTACAAGTGCACTTTTTTGAAAAAAAAAATACACTTTTTTTTATTAAAAAAGAAGACAACAGTAAAGTTATCCCAATTTTTTTTTATATTGTGAAAGATAATGTTACGCCGAGTAAATTGATACCCAACATGTCACACTTCAAAATTGCGTCCGCTCGTGGAATGGCGACAAACTTTTACCCTTTAAAATCTCCATAGGCGAGGTTTAAAAAAAATCTACTGGTTGCATGTTTTGAGTTACAGAGGAGGTCTAGGGCTAAAATTATTGCTCTCGCTCTAATGATCGCGGTGATAACTCACGTATGCGTTCGCTTCTGCGCGTGAGCTTGGCGCCACCATTCATATATATGCCACCATTGTCTATGTACCACCATTCATACATATGCCACCATTATCTATGTACCACCATTCATATATATGCCACCATTGTCTATGTACCACCATTCATATATATGCTACCATTGTCTATGTACCACCATTCATATATATGCTACCATTGTCTATGTACCACCATTCATATATATGCTACCATTGTCTATGTACCACCATTCATATATATGCTACCATTGTCTATGTACCACCATTCATATATATGCAACCATTATCTATGTACCATCATTCATATACATGCCACCATTGTCTATGTACCACCATTCATATATATGCTACCATTGTCTATGTACCACCATTCATATATATGCCACCATTGTCTATGTACCACTATTCGTACATATGCTACTATTAAGCCTCATACACACGATTGGACTTCCATCTGACTTTTCCGTGGATTTTTGTTCGTAGGGCGTTGGCCATGAACTCGTTCTGCATACACACTGCAAGACTTTTTGAGCAAACTTTCACAAAATCACGTGTTTTTTCAGCTCTTTACCGCCACCTGTGAAGGATATGTCAGTGTAATTCTCCCTGCTTGGTTAAATTGTGGGTTAGAGGTAAAATGGATTCATGTGTTACAAGCTATTGACATGTTAATGACCCGTCTGCAGCTAGCTCCTTGTTTCAAAGGGATGTTAATCCTGTTACTGTGATTAGAGGTGACTCATGTTATGTATTCTGATTGCTTCATTATGTGGTGCCAGGCTGCCCAGCTAATGTGTTCTGTACACCTTGTAATTAACTTCCCTGATGTCATTATTTAAAGAAAATGTGTCTCAGGTCGGCTTCGAATTGTCTGGCTATATTCTGTATGAGAATCTCCAGAGTGTGTGAAAAGGGGGTGGAGCTCCCATTGTTCCTTGATTAAGGATTTAGCTTGTAAAACTGTATATATAACCAGCAGCAAGCTGCCAATAAATCAGTCTTGGTTCCAGCATTCAGTCTTGACTCATGTGTGGATGATCCTGTGATGTTCTTGTATGGAGAGGAGGGAATGCTTGACGGGGATATCATACCGATACCGTCACAATTGGTTGGCAGCAGAGGGATCTTCCCTTCTACTCTCCTTTACACCCGGATTCCAAGCAGACACCGAAAGAACTACTGGAAGTTCGTGGAAGGATTGCTAGCAACAAAACCAAGCGGGTCATCATAGCAGAACTAATGGAGATGGACCAGGAGAACTTGGATGCAGCAACGCCAGCAGTACAAGAGATGGAGACACCAGTGATTCAGGAGGAGTCACCAACCAACAAGGCAATGAGAGAGAAGCTAGCATGGTTTGGTCCGAACCCAACGGCAGATGTGGTGCTGAAAGTGATGGACCTGTTAGCGAAGGAGGATAAACACATAAGAGACGCAGAACTGCAGAAGGATAAACAAATAAGAGATGCAGAACTACAGAAGGATAAACACATAAGAGACGCAGAACTACAGTTAAAACTGGCAGCAGTCCAACAAGCAGCGGACACAAGGAAGATTCCGTTTAGCGCTTTTAAAGCTTTTGATGAAAAGGACTGTGAAATTGATAACTACCTGGCAGATTTTGAGCGACAATGTAACCTGCACCGAATAGCTAGAGGAGAGTGGGTTGCAATATTGTCAGGCAAACTGTCAGGCAAAGCTTCTGATGCTTTCCGGACCGTGCCAGATCAGGATATCCATAGCTACGCCCGGGTTAAAGAAGCGCTCCTGGCTCGTTATGCAGTAACCCCAGAGTCCCACCGACAGAAGTTCAGGGACTCACGCAAAACCACGAAAGACTCTTACGCAGAATGGGCATGCCAGTTATCTCGGTCGGCCTCTAACTGGGTTAACAGCAGCCAGGCCACCACCGCAGAGGACATTTTGCAACTAATGCTCCTGGAGCAATTTTACAATCACATCCAGACGGATGTCAAAGACTGGGTGAGAGATCGCAGGCCCATGACTCTACCAGAGGCCGCGAAGTTGGCGGATGAATATGCGGATACTCGCAAGACGAACCAGGTCACACCACAGGTACAACCTCCACGACCAACAGTGCCCTCACACCCACCAGCCGCTAGATACCAACCTCCTAACAGACCGATGACATAGAGCCCTCGCTATCCACGCCAGGAGGACAACGAACAACGCTGCTTCCGGTGCAAACAGTTGGGTCACTTCAAGCAGAATTGCCCCCTGAATGACAACACCAGATCAAATTGGTCTTAACCTGGGTACCGCCCACCAGCAGCAGCCCATTGTGTAGACTTGGCTTGGGATCCCCAGGAGCTGGGTCAGGAAGAACCATTGGGCACCCCTTACGAAGCCCTCATGGTACAATCTGTTATTACGGACAACAGGGAACACCATTGTCAGCTGGTCATGGGCGACAGCCATGAGCCGGAGGGGCCTTGGAGGGAGCTGGGCAGAAAGAGGCACCGCCAGCTACCCTCCAAGAAGAAGAGGTCCTGGAAGTCATATAACCAGCGGACCTGGGAGGAGAAGAAGCGACTGGAGGAGAGGGAGTCGCAGCGGGCGCCCCAGATGCGGGCCGAGATGTTCGCCAAGGGCCCACCGGTGGCCCCTTACACCACCACCCAGTTCCTGATGATGAAGGACCACGTGGAAAGCCTGCAGGACATGAGCAAGCAGGAGCTGATCCGTGAATACATGGAGCTGGAGGAGTGCATAAGCCGCATGGAGGAGGAGAACCACCGCCTGAGGTCACAGCAGGCCGACCCCCCCAGGCTCCATGAACTGGAGATGGAGCTGGAGAAGCTCCAAGAGGAGAACGGAGGGAGCAGGAGGTGGCTGACCTTATGGGGCTCTGATTCCCCTCCCCCCCGGACTCTGAGCACCAGTGCTACAGCATTTCAACAAATATAACTTTTCCTTTTTATGAATCTCCTGTGATTGTCACTTCAGAGCCATAACCTGCCCCTCCCATAGCGGGACACCTAGATGGCGGCGCACAGACCCATTCGCCGTCTTCACACTGACTTCTGGTGACTCTGCAGATCGCACAAAGACTTGGGGACTGACCGGCGTGTGATCTGACGACCCGGTGGCATACCTGAGTCGGAAGCAGTTGCCAAGGGAGGTCAGTCACGCCAAACGGAGTTAACCTCGGACTGAAAGCTCTGAACCCGTCAACCCTACTGGACCAGGGAAGGTCCAACCGGGTTTGCCGTAGCAGGGAGAAAAAGGGGGGCCATTGTGAAGGATATGTCAGTGTAATTCTCCCTGCTTGGTTAAATTGTGGGTTAGAGGTAAAATGGATTCATGTGTTACAAGCTATTGACATGTTAATGACCCGTCTGCAGCTAGCTCCTTGTTTCAAAGGGATGTTAATCCTGTTTACTGTGATTAGAGGTGACTCATGTTATGTATTCTGATTGCTTCATTATGCGGTGCCAGGCTGCCCAGCTAATGTGTTCTGTACACCTTGTAATTAACTTCCCTGATGTCATTATTTAAAGAAAATGTGTCTCAGGTCGGCTCCGAATTGTCTGGCTATATTCTGTATGAGAATCTCCAGAGTGTGTGAAAAGGGGGTGGAGCTCCCATTGTTCCTTGATTAAGGATTTAGCTTGTAAAACTGTATATATAACCAGCAGCAAGCTGCCAATAAATCAGTCTTGGTTGCAGCATTCAGTCTTGACTCATGTGTGGATGATCCTGTGATGTTCTTGTATGGAGAGGAGGGAATGCTTGACGGGGATATCATACCGATACCGTCACACCACCCTTTGGGCAACTTCTGCTCCTGTTGTCTGATCTTTAGCATTGGTTCTGAGCATGCGTGTTTGTGCTTTTGGACTTTAGTCCAATGACTTGTGTACACACGATCGGATTAGCCGATGCAGGACATTTGTTGCCCAGAAGTTCTCACAGCAAACATTTGAGTGCGTGAGTAACTTGTATAGCGCAACAAATGCGAACTTAATCGCCTCAAGGCGCTGGCATCCAGAGTTGTACAGGTCTTTCAGAAGAGGTGGGTCTTTAGTTTTGTCCAACGAAAAAGCGAAAACATTTGTCCGATGGAGCGTACACACGGTCAAACAGGTCCGTCGGGGCATTTGTTGTCAAAAAGTCCAATCGTGTGTATGGGCCTTAAGTTCATGTACCACCATTAGTCCATACCAACATTAATACATATGCCATTGTTCATCTATGTACCACCATTATTACATATCACAATTTGTACATATGCCACCATTAGTCCATGTACCACCATTATACATACCACCATTCGTACATATGCCACTAAGTACCACCATTAGTCCATACCTCCATTCGTACATATGCAACTACTAGTCCATGTACCACCATTAGTTCATACCACCATTGGTACATATGCCACTATTAGTCCATGTACTAGCCATTAGTACATACCACCATTCATACATATGCCACCATTGTCTATGTACCACCATTCGTACATATGCTACTATTATTTCATGTACCACCATTAGTCCATGTACCACCATTCGAACATATGCTACTAAGTACCGCCATTAGTCCAAACCACCATTCGTACATATGCCAATATGCAGGGCCGCCATCAGGGGGGTACAGGCAGTACACCTGTAAGGGGGTACGGAGGTCCCCAGGGCCCCAGATGGAATACCCCCTTTTTTTTATTTATTTTTATGAATAAAAAATGTAATATATTTTTAATTTAATTTTTAATTAAAGGCCCTTTTTTTTTTAGGGGTCAGGAGGTCCCCATGGGCCCGGAGATCCCCATGACAACCCCCTTTTTTTAAAAATCTTTTTTCTTTTTATATATATTTATTTTTTATTTTTTATATAATATATCTTTTGTATCTCTTTTCATTAAAGGGCCCAGAGGTCCCCCTTTTTTTTATATATATTTTTCTTTATTCCTTCTTTTTAAATTCGTGGCAGCCACCCCCCCCCCCACCGCTTTTCAATTTCAGGCGGCAGCAGCCCCCCCCCCCCCCTGGTTTTCTGCTCCAGGGGGCCCATGCCTTAAGCTGTGTAAGGGGCCCCATAATTCCTGATGGCGGCCCTGCCACTATGAACCACCATTGGTCCATACCACCATTTGTACATATGCAAGTATTAGTCCATGTGCCACCATTAGTGCATGCCACCATTGGTACATATGCCACTATTAGTCCATGTACTGCCATTAGTCCATACCACCATTCGTCCATATACCACCATTGACTATGTACCACCATTTGTCCATACCAATATTACCCCTTTGTATGCCTCATGGCTTCTGGTGAAAACACTGTTTTATTTCCTCCACCAGGGTAAAGTAGAAGTAGAGGTTGGCAAGGAAGGGCTGCGATTCGAGAATGGTGCCTTCACATATTATGGAGTTCCTGCTATTATGACAACCGTTTCTTCTGGTATGTTTATTCATGCGCCACAGAAAAGGAACACATCATAAACTAGGAAGACAAGGCTTCTTAACAGCATTGTTGTCGTTCTTAATCTTTTCTTTGTCTGTTCTATATGAATGTGTAGGAATATTTACCTAATGTGAGCGTCTTCTGGTGGCTCAGTGGTAACAATCAATGCCCAGATCATCAAATGTTCATGTGCGCACTCACTGAGCCAAACTCTGCGCTCTGCTCACTTGTAAGTCACCATATTGTGCCAAGTCCTTCTTAGGAGCCATCTTCTAGATACAGACCTTAGATCGTAGATGTCCTCTTATTGTAGCTTCAGCTTTCATTTTGTATTCTCAACATATAAATGTTTTCTTCATTTTTAATTTTCAGATACTGACGTGAGAAAAGTTGGAAGCTTGGCGGGTTCGTCCTTCCTTTGTAAGTATGTCTGCGCTCAACAGCGTGAATATCTTAGAGTGTTGTTTGAAGAGGTTGGGGTTGTTTTTCTGGTTATAGACGTCAGTCAAACACTGTGCTAATGGCCTGGCAGTCGCCATATCAAAATACCAAATATTTATTGAAGCATTACCGTAGTAACATCATCCAAAAATACTGACGCGTTTCGGCCTTAGGCCTTCATCAAAACATACATTAGTGTTTTGGACAAATATGCATGTGTACAGTACACTTCTAAGCAGGCACTCCTCGGGAACCAATTTTATCATGTAACAGAATAGGGTAGAATAACTTATTAAAGACGATTAGTTGGCCAGTCACAGGGCAATACCTGCCCATAGATTTACTATAATCATGGAGATAAAGAACAACAGATAGGGCTAGATTCATATAGCCCGCCATAAGTTTGTGCGGGCGTAGCGTATCTGAGATACGCTACGCTGCCGTAACTTAGTGAGGCTGGGGCTGGATTCACAAAGAACCTGCGCCCTAAGTTACGGCGGCGTAGCGTATCTGAGATACGCTACGCCCGCACAAACTTATCTCAGATACGCTACGCCGCCGTAACTTAGTGAGGCTGGGGCTGGATTCACAAAGAACCTGCGCCCTAAGTTACGGCGGCGTAGCGTATCTGAGATACGCTACGCCCGCACAAAATTATCTCAGATACGCTACGCCGCCGTAACTTAGTGAGGCTGGGGCTGGATTCACAAAGAACCTGCGCCCTAAGTTACGGCGGCGTAGCGTATCTGAGATACGCTACGCCCGCACAAACTTATCTCCGATATGCTACGCCGCCATAACTTAGTGAGGCTGGGGCTGGATTCACAAAGAACCTGCGCCCTAAGTTACGGCGGCGTAGCGTAAATCTCCCGGCGTAAGCGCCCAAAATTCAAATTGAGAAGAGGTGGGCGTGTTTTATGTAAATAAAACATGACCCCCTAATAAATAACGTCTCTAACGAAGGGCGCATGCGCCGTCCATGAACGTATCCCAGTGTGCATGCTCCTTATCACATCGCAAATAGTCAATGCTTTCGACGTGAACGTAATTTACGCAAAGCCCTATTCGCGAACGACTTACGCAAACGACGCAAAATTCGACGCTGTCCCGACGTCCATACTTAACATTGGCTATGCCTCATATAGCAGGAGTAACCTTACGCCGGAAAAAGCCTTGCGTAAACAACGTAAAAAACTCCGCCGGGCGCACGTACGTTTCTGAATCGGCGTATCTAGCTCATTTGCATATTCTACGCCTAAATCAACGGAAGCGCCACCTAGCGACCAGCGTGAATATGCACCCTAAGATACGACGGCGTAGGAGACTTGCGCCACTCGTATCTTAGCCTAATTTAAGCGTATCTGGTTTCCAGGATTTACGACGGTGTAGATTCAGAGTTACGACGGCGTATATACTGATACGCCAGCGTAACTCTCTCTGAATTTAGCCCATAGTGTGAGATTGGCCAATGTTTATGCTGCCATCTCCATGACCCTCCATGATTTTCTATGACCCTCCATGACTCTCTTTGACCCTCCATGACTCTCTTTGACCCTCCATGTCTCTCTTTGACCCTCCATGACTCTCTTTGACTCTCCATGACTTTCTATTAAATGGGTAAAGCCTGACGACCCAATGACTTTGCTCATGAAGGCGCAGAATAGACTTAATACAACGTGTATACAGAATGGATGAATGGGAAGTACTGTAGACATGCATACTGGTGTGCGTTGCTGTTTAGTACATAGCCGGATTGAAGGAGATCAATGTTTAATAGAGTTCATTTCAATCCATTTGTGTACAGCCTATACAGCCAATGGTAAGTTCTGCATTATTTTATACGCAATCCTAATATTTTATTAATACGGTTTGATTTTCTTTGCTTTCCTAACAGTGTTTAGAAAACCTTTTTCTGCTAATTCTGTTAATTGCAACCCATTTTCAAGCTTCTGCCAATAATCGTCTTCTTGTGTGTTCTCCATATGGATAGATATTCTACATTGTTCCCAGGGCCGATCCTAGGCAGGGTGCACAGGGTGCATTGCACCCAGGCGCCTGCAGTGGTGGGGGCGCCGAACATCTAACAGACTCTCTAGCAGAAGCCCTCTCTGTGTCCATCACAGAGGCCCCCCCTCCAGGTCCCAATAAAGTACTCTGCTTCTCTTCCTGTATTTTGTTTATTGTTAACAGATCATGTAAGGATCCCAGGTTAACCACTTAAGCCCCGGACCTTTAGGCAGCTAAATGCCCAGGCCAGGTTTTGCGATTCAGTGCGTCGATTTAACAGACAATTGCGCGGTCGTGCGACGTGGCTCCCAAACAAAATTGGCGTCCTTTTTTCCCCACAAATAGAGCTTTCTTTTGGTGGTATTTGATCACCTCTGCGGTTTTTATTTTTTGCGCTATAAACAAAAATAGAGCAACAATTTTGAAAAAAATTCTATATTTTTTACTTTTTGCTATAATAAATATCCACCAAAAACATATATAACATATTTTTTTTCCTCAGTTTAGGCCGATACGTATTCTTCTACCTATTTTTGGTAAAAAAAATCACAATAAGCGTTTATCGATTGGTTTGCGCAAAATGTATACCGTTTACAAAATAGGGGATAGTTTTATTGCATTTGTATTAATTATTTTTTTTCTACTACTAATGGCGGCGATCAGCGATTTTTTTCGTGACTGCGACATTATGGCGGACACTTCGAACAATTTTGACACATTTTTGGGACCATTGTCATTTTCACAGCAAAAAATGCATTTAAATTGCATTGTTTATTGTGAAAATGACAGTTGCGGTTTGGGAGTTAACCACAGGTGGCGCTGTAGGAGTTAGTGTTCACCTAGTGTGTGTTTACAACTGTAGGGGGGGTGTGGCTGTAGGACTGACGTCATCGATCGAGTCTCCCTATAAAAGGGATCACTCGATCGATGCAGCGCCATAGTGAAGCACGGGGAAGCCGTGTTTACATACGGCTCTCCCCGTTCTTCAGCTCCGGGGAGCGATCGCGACGGATCGGCTATAAACGAATAGCCGCGCTGTCGTCCCGGATCGCTCCCCGCGGGTATCCGACCTCCGCATGTAGCGGGGGGGGGGGTCCCGATCGGACCCCCGACCCGCGGAAAGGCAAGGACGTACCTGTGCGCCCATTTGCCTGTACGTGCCATTCTGTGGACGTACATATACATGCGGCGGTTGGGAAGTGGTTAATGAAGACTTCGTGGGGGAGCATCTCTGTGGTTGAGTCATTGCCATAGAAACATTTGTAAAGGGGAGGAGTTGGTAAAATGACGACGCCCATGTGGGGGCGCCAGAAATATTTCTGCACCCGGGCGCCTGTGACCCTAGGATCGGCCCTGATTTTTTCCGATAGAATTGCCAGGATTCTCATCCATTGAGATCCCTCTTTCCGGTGTGTGTGTGTGTCTGTATTTGTATGCTTTCATCCCGAATCTTACTCCCGGTTTTGCTCTGCCCTCCCAGTACCCGTGTCCGTATCTCGCACCTTCGCTTTCAGCAGAGGGGAATCCTTGGCTGGCTCCCCAGGTAATGTGCATGGCTCTACTTCCATCATGAAAATGGGTTGAATTCATATGGATATATGAATGTTCTGGAGCTGACCCCCCCCCCCCCCCCCCATGTGCATGGAAACCTCCATAGAAATCATTTCATCAGGAAATCATTGTCTGTTACTTCCTTTTTATTGTGTATTAATGATCATTTATGGAATTCAGATGAATGGATTACCCAGCAAAAAGACTCTGGGGGTTATCCACAAAAGGGATACGCAGAATCAGTTTACCATAGATAGGCAGAAGATCCGACATGTGTAATTGAATTACACTGTCGGATCTTAAGGATGCAATTCTAGGCCGGCCGCTAGGTGGCGAGGCCATTGCGGCTGGCCTAGAATATGCAAATGAACACTCACGGCGATCCACGAACGTTCCGACGGGCCCGTCGCGCTAAATCTACGTCGTTTACGTCGAGTTACGCCGTGTAAAAATAGGGCTGAGTCCTATTTGACTAAGCCCTATTAAGTATGGCCGTCGTTCCCGCGTCGAAATTTTCAACTCTATGTCGTTTGCGTAAGACGTTCGTGAATGGCGCTGGACGCCATTTACGTTAACGTCTAAGCAAATGACGTCGGAGCGACGTCAGTTAGCGCAATGCACGTCGGGTAAGTTACCCGACGGAGCATGCGCAGTACGTCCGGCACGGGAGCGCGCCTAATTTAAATGGGAATCACCCATTTGTATTAGGAACGCCTTGCGCCGGACAGAGTTAAGTTACACCGCCGCAAATTTCCAGGTAAGTGCTTTGTGGATCGGCACCTAACTTGGGAGATTTGCGGCAGTGTAACTTAACTCTGAAAAGTTAAGTTGCGCTCGGCGGCTGTGGATCTGGCCCTCTGTGTGAAGCTGCTGGCCCTACACTAAGATTTGGTTAAAAAATTTTCATTTTAAGAACATTCATTCAAATATTATTTGTAACATTCACTTTAAAATCTAGTAATGTATGACCAGCTTAAAGAAGATGTCCCTGTGTGCAGAGGACTTCTGATAATCAGCCTAGTGACTCCATAGTGCTACATCACTGCTCACCTTGTTCTAGTGATGGGGAGTTCTGGTGGGAATACTGGAAGATCAGACGGGAATGTACGGGCCAGTTGTACATTCACATCAGTCCCTGTCTCCAAAGAACTTGCAATCTAAAGTAAAAACAAATGGCAACTGCCCAAACCTATAACTGACCTTAACAGCAAAGAGCACATAAAAGGGCGACAAATGTCAAACAACAAAGAACAATTCCCAACCCAACTTCCCAACCAGCCTGCAACCAACTGAATTGTCCTGTCTAAGGCCTCGTACACACGACGGGACATGTCCGATGGCGGATTTTGGTCTGATGGCTGTACACACCATCAGACCGAATTTCCCGCGGACAGCGAACGCGGTGACGTGGCCGCGACGATGACGCCGCGACGTGCGCGACCCTGGAAGGTCAATGCTTCCACGCATGCGTCGAATCACTTCGACGCATGCGAGGGCTTTCGGCCGAGCGGACATGTCCGGTGAGTCGTACAGACGACCGAACATGTCCGACGGACAGGCTTCCAGGGGACATGTTTCTTAGCATGCTAAGAAACATTTGTCCGCTGGAAACCTGTCCGATCCGCCGGAAAATTGTCCTGTCGGACGTACGTATTGTCCTGTCCGCAGACCAGTTTCAGCAGACATGTTCGGTCGTGTGTACGAGGCCTAAGGCTGCATTCACACCTCGGCGTACTAAATCGCGGCGTTTTGTCCCGCGAATTGCGGCGACAAATAGCAGCGTTTTGTACCGCGATTCGCAGCGACAAAACGCCGCGATTGTGAATGCAGCCTTCACCCCCTCTATGGAGATGGTTTACATCTCCTATGCCGAACGCCGAAAGACGCCTGGAAAAAAAGGTCCGGGACTTTTTTTCAGGCGACAGGCGGCAGGCGTTCGGCGTGGAGATGTGAACCATCTCCATAGAGGGCAATGTTACATCATCCCTCTGGCGTGTCGGGGCGGCAGCGGGCGTCACACTACAGGCGACAAAACGCCTAGGTGTGAATGGACTCTAAGGCCCCGTACACACTAGAGGATCCATCCGCTGAAAAATCTCAGCGGATCGGTTTCAGCGGATAGATCCCCTGGTGTGTACGTTCCAGCGGATATTTATCCGCGGATATTTCCGATTTCCAGCAGATAAAAATTTCTTAGCATGCTAACAAATCTATCCACTGGAATCGGCTCCAGCGGATCGATCCGGTGGTCTGTACAGACTCACCGGATCGATCCGTCCGAACCCGTCCCTCGCATGCGTCGTAATGATTCGACGCATGCATGGATTTCCTTATATGACAGCGTCGTGCACGTCGTCGCGGCGACGGCGGGACACGTCACCGCGGTTGAATTCCGCGCAGATTTGGATCCGATGGTGAGTACATGCCAACGGATCCAAATCCGCCGGAGGACCGTATCCGCGGATCAATCCTATCGTGTGTACCAGGCCTGAGAGTTCACATTAAAAACAGGCAGTCCTAACTCTATACATTTTAAGAGCCTTCGTTGTTGTAGTTTTATGACCGAACCAGAGTAACTCCATCTTGATGCATATAAGTTCATATATTTTTGACTTTGGCAGTTTTCCTGTCGAGATAACCGGCCGTGTGTACACGGGAAAAGTAACCGAGCAGCTTCTCGTTTTTCCCGGGGGACTTTTGACCGCCGGGAAAATCGATCGCGTGTACGAGGCATTAGAAAGTGTCTCACCGTTGACCGAGGGTCCTGGTAAGTTGCACTATTAGCCTAAGGGGTGGTCTGTCAGGTACTTGAATTACCGTTTGCATTCTCTTCGGTTGTAGGATCACATGCGTCGCCCTTCCACATGCTCCTTGCTGTTAAGGCCAGTTCTAGGTTAGGCAGTTGCCATTTGTTTTTACTGTTGGTAAGGGGGTGCCCTAGACACCCTTGCTGCCATTGTGCTATTTGCTGGGTGTCCAGTGCACCCCTTTAACCCCCCTGGCGGTAAACCCGAGCGTGACTCGGGGTTGATTTTTTATGCTAGGATCGGTAACCCCGAGTCACGCTCGGGCTGGACGTGCAGAGTGTGCAGCGGCGCGGCTTACCTTTCGCTGGATCCACAGGCAAGTTACTTACCTTGTCCCTGGATCCAGCGATGCCACCCCGCTGTGTGAGCGAGCGGGACCTCCTCGCTCGATTCACAGTCTCCCCGTGTGCCACCGATCTCCGTTCCCTGCGACGTTACGACGCACGGGAGCGGAGAACGGCGACAAATTAAAAAAAGTAAACAAACACTTTACATACAGTATACTGCAATCTTATAGATTACAGTACTGTATGTAAAAAATACACACACCCCTTGTCCCTAGTAGTCTGCCCAGTGCCCTGCATGTACTTTTATATAATAAAAAATGTTCTTTCTGCCTAAAAACTGTAGATTGTCCAAAAGTGTCCCTTTATGTCAAAAATGGTTTTAGATCAGCTAGAAAACAGCGATAATAAATTACAATCACTTGCAGAAATGTGCGATAGCGATTTGTGGGGAAATTCGTCATAAAAAAAAAAATGACAGTGACAATTCTGCAACTGAGCAAATTTCAGTGATTTTGAGTTGATTACATTATTGAATAATTTTTATTATAATTATATTATTATTTGTTATAATTATTTATTATATTATAATTTATAATTTTGTTTTAAAAAAAAAATCATACCCGGGATGCCTACAAGACTCTTGTTTGGTCAGATTTAAATGAGTTATTTCTAAAAATTACAGGCCTACAGTATAAAACTCCAAATTTCCTTGCAAAATAATTGTACCGCTTTTGGTACGTAATTCCAGACAGAATCATACCGCCAGGGAGGTTAAGGAGAAGGCTCCCTCCAGGCATACCTGCCCTCAATCTATCCATTACTATATGCGCTCCTACTATGGAGATAAAGACATCTAATGGGAGGTTTCATGTGCTTTAAATGCAAAGTGTTCCTTTTGGTGACTACCATGGTATTAAAGTGGCAGGTGGACTGTATTGGGGGCACCTTCAGGTATTGGTTCTTATCTGTTTTCTTCCAGAGCTCCTGAGAACCACGGAGGCAAAACCTCGGGACACTCTATTGTGAAATCACTGGCTCTAATTAAGAGCAGTAAGACAATGTCCCACCTACTGTACCTGGCTTTAAGCTTCTAAAAATGATGTACGGACTCACTGACCAAAAGCAAAAACGCAGCAAAGGGTTGCCGAAACCCTAGTCATAGCTCACAGGTTTTGTGGTGTAGTGGAAGAAAATTAGAGGTATAAAGTCCAGCTGCCACTATATTTTCATGGTTGTACCCACAGACTTCAGATATGTAAGTAAAGCTATTCAGGGAGACAGATAATCATCCTTCATTCGTGAACCCACCCATATAAAATGTCAAATATGTGAATATTCCAATTCTTGCCTTATCCGGGTTGTGACCGGTTCTCTTTAACCTGAATCTGTCGATTCTTCATGGTTCACTCCTGGGAGGGATTGCTGTAAACTTGTATTATTCTTCGCACTGTGATTATTAGTCTTCTCTGAACAGAGCTCCTAGGTAGTTGTATTCATCTAACCTGGTACAATTCCTTTGCTGTCCTTCTTTATCCTACTTTCTGTCCAATTTTCTTCTTTCTTTTCCTCCCTCCCTGGCTGTCCATAGTAAACAGATCCCCTTCTCGCTGCAGTGGCTTGAATCGTTCTGAGTCCCCTAACAGAGAACGCAACGACTATGGGGGGAGCACCAACCAGCTCAGCAACAACAACCTCTACGTCCCCGACTACTCTGTGCACATCCTCTCCTATGTCCAATACGTTAAGGTAAGCCACCATGAAAGATCCAAGATCAAGAGATAGATTACTACCAAGGACTCCTAAACTTATGAGTTCACTACCGTCTACACCTAAACCTTACCGACTATAGAACCACTGAGTTCACCACCGTCTGCACCTAAACCTTACCAACTATAGAACCACTGAGTTCACTACCGTCTACACCTAAACCTTACCGACTATAGAACCACTGAGTTCACCACCGTCTGCACCTAAACCTTACCAACTATAGAACCACTGAGTTCACTACCGTCTACACCTAAACCTTACCGACTATAGAACCACTGAGTTCACTACCGTCTACACCTAAACCTTACCGACTATAGAACCACTGAGTTCACTACCGTCTACACCTAAACCTTACCAACTATAGAACCACTGAGTTCACTACCGTCTACACCTAAACCTTACCGACTATAGAACCACTGAGTTCACCACCGTCTGCACCTAAACCTTACCGACTATAGAACCACTGAGTTCACTACCGTCTCTACACCTAAACCTTACCGACTATAGAACCACTGAGTTCACTACCGTCTCTACACCTAAACCTTACCGACTATAGAACCACTGAGTTCACTACCGATAAAACACCTAAACCTTACCGACTATAGAAGGTCTGAGTTCACCACCGTCTGCACCTAAACCTTACCAACTATAGAAACACTGAGTTCACTACGGTCTACACCTAAACCTTACCGACTATAGAACCACTGAGTTCACTACCGTCTACACCTAAACCTTACCGACTATAGAACCACTGAGTTCACTACCGTCTACACCTAAACCTTACCGACTATAGAACCACTGAGTTCACTACCGTCTACACCTAAACCTTACCGACTATAGAACCACTGAGTTCACTACCGTCTACACCTAAACCTTACCGACTATAGAACCACTGAGTTCACTACCGTCTACACCTAAACCTTACCGACTATAGAACCACTGAGTTCACTACCGTCTACACCTAAACCTTACCGACTATAGAACCACTGAGTTCACTACCGTCTACACCTAAACCTTACCGACTATAGAACCACTGAGTTCACTACCGTCTACACCTAAACCTTACCGACTATAGAACCACTGAGTTCACTACCGTCTACACCTAAACCTTACCGACTATAGAACCACTGAGTTCACTACCGTCTACACCTAAACCTTACCAACTATAGAACCACTGAGTTCACTACCGTCTACACCTAAACCTTACCGACTATAGAACCACTGAGTTCACCACCGTCTGCACCTAAACCTTACCGACTATAGAAACACTGAGTTCACTACCGTCTACACCTAAACCTTACCGACTATAGAACCACTGAGTTCACTACCGTCTACACCTAAACCTTACCGACTATAGAACCACTGAGTTCACTACCGTCTACACCTAAACCTTACCGACTATAGAACCACTGAGTTCACTACCGTCTACACCTAAACCTTACCGACTATAGAACCACTGAGTTCACTACCGTCTACACCTAAACCTTACCGACTATAGAACCACTGAGTTCACTACCGTCTACACCTAAACCTTACCGACTATAGAACCACTGAGTTCACTACCGATAAAACACCTAAACCTTACCAACTATAGAACCACTGAGTTCACTACCGTCTCTACACCTAAACCTTACCGACTATAGAACCACTGAGTTCACTACCGTCTCTACACCTAAACCTTACCGACTATAGAACCACTGAGTTCACTACCGATAAAACACCTAAACCTTACCGACTATAGAAGGTCTGAGTTCACCACCGTCTGCACCTAAACCTTACCAACTATAGAAACACTGAGTTCACTACCGTCTACACCTAAACCTTACCGACTATAGAACCACTGAGTTCACTACTGTCTACACCTAAACCTTACCGACTATAGAACCACTGAGTTCACTACCGTCTACACCTAAACCTTACCGACTATAGAACCACTGAGTTCACTACCGTCTACACCTAAACCTTACCGACTATAGAACCACTGAGTTCACTACCGTCTACACCTAAACCTTACCGACTATAGAACCACTGAGTTCACTACCGTCTACACCTAAACCTTACCGACTATAGAACCACTGAGTTCACTACCGATAAAACACCTAAACCTTACCAACTATAGAACCACTGAGTTCACTACCGTCTCTACACCTAAACCTTACCGACTATAGAACCACTGAGTTCACTACCGTCTCTACACCTAAACCTTACCGACTATAGAACCACTGAGTTCACTACCGTCTCTACACCTAAACCTTACCGACTATAGAACCACTGAGTTCACTACCGATAAAACACCTAAACCTTACCGACTATAGAAGGTCTGAGTTCACTACCGTCTACACCTAAACCTTACCGACTATAGAAGGTCTGAGTTCACTACCGTCTACACCTAAACCTTACTGATTATAGAAGGTCTGAGTTCACTACCGTCTGCACCTAAACCTTACCGACTATAGAACCACTGAGTTCACTACCGTCTACACCTAAACCTTACTGATTATAGAAGGTCTGAGTTCACTACCGTCTACACCTAAACCTTACCAACTATAGAACCACTGAGTTCACTACTGTGATACATTTGCCTATATGTCTCAGTTTACTGCTCCCTGCTAGCCATGTCTGTAGAGGTAGAAAGGAATTTCATGTGTGATTCATTGCTCTGACAGGTTATTGAAGTGCTAATGTCCCCTCACTATTCTAAACGTTAATTGATCTATTGTGTTGTGTGAAGAAGATCTGTGTTTACCCTTAAAAGATGTGTATTGTATCATCAGGCTAAATGATTAGAGAAGTAGTATGTTAATTATTCTGATTGCTTCAGTGTATTAATTAACTCCACTGATGTCTTTATCTAAAGAAACGTGTCTGCATGGTCGGCTCCGACTTGTCTCCTATAATCTGTATGGGAAACCCCACTGTGTGAGGGGGGCGTTCCTAACAGGCTGTAACCACATATAAGCTGAGTTTTTGTGTCATTAAAGTGTCTTGTTCTAGCAGTAAGCCTGGACTCATGTGTGGCTTTCTGGGCGATTCCAGGGATATCCCTCCTCGTGGAATATTGGGGTGATTTTCGTTATGGGAAGAAGGGAACGTTGACGGGGATATCATACCAATACCGTCACAATTGGTTGGCAGCAGTGGGATTTTTCCCTTCTATTCCCCTTCACACCCGGATTCCAAGCAGACACTGGAAGAACTACTGGAAGTTCGTGGAAGGATTGCTAGCAACAAAACCAAGCGGGTCATCATAGCAGAATCAATGGAGATAGACCAGGAGGACGGGATTGCAGCAACGCCAGCAGTACAAGAGATGGAGACACCAGTGATTCAGGAGGAGGAATCGCCAGCCAACAAGCTAATGAGAGAGAAGCTAGCGTGGTTCGGCCCGAACCCAACGGCAGATGTGGTGCTGAGAGTGATGGACCTGTTAGCGAAGGAGGCTAAAGAAATAAGAGACGCAGAACTACAGAAGGATAAACAAATAAGAGACGCAGAGCTACAGAAGGCTAAACAAATAAGAGACGCAGAACTACAGAAGGATAAACAAATAAGAGACGCAGAGCTGCAGTTAAAACTGGCAGCAGTCCAACAAGCAGCCGCACCTTCTCCGAACAGTGAGTACAGCACAGCAGACGCAAGGAAGATTCCGTTTAGCGCTTTTAAAGCTTTTGATGAAAAGGACTGTGAAATTGATAACTACCTGGCGGATTTTGAGCGACAATGTAACCTGCACCGAATAGCTAGAACAGAGTGGGTTGCAATATTGTCAGGCAAACTGTCAGGCAAAGCTTCTGATGCTTTCCGGACCGTGCCAGATCAGGATATCCATAGCTACGCCAGGGTTAAAGAAGTGCTCCTGGCTCGTTATGCGGTAACCCCAGAGTCCCACCGACAGAAGTTCAGGGACTCACGCAAAACCACGAAAGACTCTTACGCAGAATGGGCATGCCAGTTGTCCCTGTCGGCCTCTAACTGGGTTAACAGCAGCCAGGCCACCACCGCAGAGGACATTTTGCAACTAATGCTCCTGGAGCAATTTTACAATAACATCCAGACGGACGTCAAGGATTGGGTGAGAGATCGCAGGCCCATGACTCTACCAGAGGCCGCGAAGTTGGCGGATGAATATGCGGATACTCGCAAGACAAACCAGGTCACACCACGGGTACAACCAACGGCGCCCTCACACCCACCAGCCGCTAGATACCAACCGCCTAACAGACCGATGACATATAGCCCTCGCTACCCACGCCAGGAGGACAACGAACAACGCTGCTTCCGGTGCAAACAGTTGGGTCACTTCAAGCAGAATTGCCCCATGAATGACAACACCAGGTCAAATTGGTCTCAACCTGGGTACCGCCCACCAGCAGCAGCCCATTGTGTAGACTCGGCTTGGGATCCCCAGGAGCTGGGTCAGGAAGAACCATTGGGCACCCCTTACGAAGCCCTCATGGTACAATCTGTTATTACGGACAACAGGGAACACCATTGTCAGCTGGTCATGGGCGACAGCCATGAGCCGGAGGGGCCTTGGAGGGAGCTGGGCAGAAAGAGGCACCGCCAGCTACCCTCCAAGAAGAAGAGGTCCTGGAAGCCGTATAACCAGCGGACCTGGGAGGAGAAGAAGCGACTGGAGGAGATGGAAACGCAGCGGGCGCCCCAGATGCGGGCCGAGATGTTCGCCAAGGGCCCACCGGTGGCCCCTTACACCACCACCCAGTTCCTGATGATGAAGGACCACATGGAAAGCCTGCAGGACATGAGCAAGCAGGATCTGATCCGTGAGTACATAAAGCTGGAGGAGTGCATAAGCCGCATGGAGGAGGAGAACAACCACCTGAGGTCACAGCGGGCTGACCCCCCCAGGCTCCATGAACTGGAGATGGAGCTGGAGAAGCTCAAAGAGGAGAACCGGCGGCTGCGGAGGGAGCAGGGGGTGGCTGACCTTATGGGGCTCTGAGTCCCCTCTCCCCCCCCCCCGGACTCTGAGCACCAGTGCTACAGCATTTCAACAAATATAACTTTTTCTTTTTATGAATCTCCTGTGATTGTAACTTCAGAGCCATAACCTGCCCCCTCCCATAGCGGGACACCTTGACGGCGGCGCACAGACCCATTCGCTGTCTTCACACTGACTTCTGGTGACTTTGCAGATCGCACAAAGACTTGGGGACTGACCGGCGTGTGATCTGACGACCCGGTGACATACCTGAGTCTGAAGCAGTTGTCAAGGGAGGTCAGTCATGCCAAACGGAGTTAACCTCGGACTAAAAGCTCTGAACCCGTCAACCCTACTGGACCAGGGAAGGTCCAACCGGGTTTGCCGGAGCAGGGAGCAAAAGGGGGGCCATTGTGATACATTTGCCTATATGTCTCAGTTTACTGCTCCCTGCTAGCCATGTCTGTAGAGGTAGAAAGGAATTTCATGTGTGATTCATTCCTCTAACATGTTATTGAAGTGCTAATGTCCCCTCACTATTCTAAACGTTAATTGATCTATTGTGTTGTGTGAAGAAGATCTGTGTTTACCCTTAAAAGATGTGTATTGTATCATCAGGCTAAATGATTAGAGAAGTAGTATGTTAATTATTCTGATTGCTTCAGTGTATTAATTAACTCCACTGATGTCTTTATCTAAAGAAACGTGTCTGCATGGTCGGCTCCGACTTGTCTCCTATAATCTGTATGGGAAACCCCACTGTGTGAGGGGGGGCGTTCCTAACAGGCTGTAACCACATATAAGCTGAGTTTTTGTGTCATTAAAGTGTCTTGTTCTAGCAGTAAGCCTGGACTCATGTGTGGCTTTCTGGGCGATTCCAGGGATATCCCTCCTCGTGGAATATTGGGGTGATTTTCGTTATGGGAAGAAGGGAACGTTGACGGGGATATCATACCAATACCGTCACAACTACCGTCTGCACCTAAACCTTACCGACTATAAAACCTCTGAATTCACTACCGTCTGCACCTAAACCTTACCGACTATAGAACCACTGAGTTCACTACCGTCTGCACCTAAACCTTACCAACTATAGAACCACTGAGTTCACTACCGTCTACACCTAAACCTTACCGACTATAGAACCACTGAGTTCACTACCGTCTATACCTAAACCTTACCGACTATAGAACCACTGAGTTCACTACCGTCTGCACCTAAACCTTACCAACTATAGAACCACTGAGTTCACTACCGTCTACACCTAAACCTTACCGACTATAGAACCACTGAGTTCACTACCGTCTGCACCTAAACCTTACTAATTATAGAAGGTCTGAGTTCACTACCGTCTGCCCCTAAACCTTACCGACTATAGAACCACTGAGTTCACTACCGTCTGCACCTAAACCTTACCGACTATAGAACCACTGAGTTCACTACCGTCTGCACCTAAACCTTACTAATTATAGAAGGTCTGAGTTCACCACCGTCTGCACCTAAACCTTACCGACTATAGAACCACTGAGTTCACTACCGTCTGCACCTAAACCTTACCAACTATAGAACCACTGAGTTCACTACCGTCTGCACCTAAACGTTACTGATTATAGAAGGTCTGAGTTCACTACCGTCTGCACCTAAACCTTACTGATTATAGAAGGTCTGAGTTCACCACCGTCTACACCTAAACCTTACCAACTATAGAACCACTGAGTTCACTACCGTCTGCACCTAAACCTTACCGACTATAGAACCACTGAGTTCACTACCGTCTGCATCTAAACCTTACCAACTATAGAACCACTGAGTTCACTACCATCTGCACCTAAACCTTACCAACTATAGAACCACTGAGTTCACTACCGTCTTCACCTAAACCTTACCGACTATAGAACCACTGAGTTCACTACCATCTGCACCTAAACCTTACCGACTATAGAACCACTGAGTTCACTACCGTCTGCACCTAAACCTTACTGATTATAGAAGGTCTGAGTTCACCACCGTCTACACCTAAACCTTACCAACTATAGAACCACTGAGTTCACTACCGTCTGCACCTAAACCTTACCGACTATAGAACCACTGAGTTGACTACCGTCTACACCTAAACCTTACCAACTATAGAACCACTGAGTTCACTACCGTCTACACCTAAACCTTACCGACTATAGAACCACTGAGTTCACTACCGTCTGCACCTAAACCTTACCGACTATAGAACCACTGAGTTGACTACCGTCTACACCTAAACCTTACTGATTATAGAAGGTCTGAGTTCACTACCGTCTACACCTAAACCTTACCAACTATAGAACCACTGAGTTCACTACCGTCTGCACCTAAACCTTACCGACTATAAAACCTGTTCGTCCGTTACAACACCCTTGGCTTATACTCGAGTCAATAAGTTTCCCATTTTTTTGTGGTAAAATTAGGTGCCTTGGCTTATATTCAGGTCGGCTTATACTCGAGTATATACGGTACTTGTGTAGCTCTGTGTTTAGAGGAAACGTTTACCATTTCAAAAAGGTTCTCCAAAGAATAAAATGGCTGTGGTCCAATGATGTTTCTTCCAAGTAAAATGTTACTTGTCCAATCCAGCAGACGTAGGGATCCCCACCCTTTAACTAAGCTTTAGTGGGGGGGAAATGCATTAGAGGGAACGATGTGTGGGCGGAGATTACTATGTCTGTGGGATTGGACCGATGAAGTTTTGCTTGAAATTGAAATCATCAGAGTGTGGCCACTTTGTTCTGGATGGGGCAGTTGGATAGGACATGGACAGGTTCCTAGTCTGGAATCTGAATATCTGGTGGTGAAAGGAGTTTGGTGGCTTGGAGCATTAGCAGTTGTTTTTACCGTGTTTCCCCAAAAATAAGACCTAGCGTTATTTTCCAGGGAGGCTGCAATATAAGCCCTACCCCAAAAATAAGCCCTAGTTTAAAAAGCTTGTAAAATCCTATTATCCAATCTATTACAGTAGTATATAATGTACAATGTGTGTGTTTCTGTAATATAATTGCGGGTCACAGAAGCGCAGAGCGGCGATATAACGAAGGTACTTGGCACAATTATATTACAGAAACACACACATTGTACATTATATAATACTGTAATAGAGTGGATTATAGGATTTTACAAGCATTTTAACTCGGTTCACACTGGGGATTTCTGACAGGCAGGGAGAGAGAGGAGGAGAGAAGACAGCACATTACATGGTAAGACCTACCCCGAAAATAAGCCCTACTGTGTCTTTTGTTGCCAAAATAAATATAAGATCCGGGCTTATTTTGTTCCAGATTATGGACAGTATTACGCGCAGTATTGAGGAAGATAGAATTGGGACAATTTTTGTAGTTGCATCAGTGTTCACCAGTACGTGTTGATGCAATAATTTCCAATACAAATGCGTAAAACACAAAAATTTACCAAATAACAATAACACCATTTTCCTGAACTGACCTATAAATATGAACTTAGCTGAAGCTAAACTCTGGACCTGACCCCACCGGATTCACACCAAGCGTGTCGCATTTAGTATGCATTAAACACCAAAATACACAATGCTAAAAATAGTATATACCCCCCTAATTCTGACCACCAAACTTTGCCCACTTTAACCACTTGTCCACGGGAGGACATCATATGACGTCCTCCACTTTGTGCGGTGATATCTGAATGATGGGTGCAGCTACAGGCATCATTCAGATATCGCCATCTTCAGCCGCCGATTCTGTGCACGATCCCACCGCTTGATCGTTCTTATAGGCAGCGGGAGGGGACTACCCCCCCCCCCTCCCGCCGCCATCCGGTGCTTCTCCGGGCTCTCCCGTGCCATCGGGGGCCCGGAGAGCGAATCGGTCAGCGCTGTCTGGAAAGCATAGAGATGACTGGTGACCAGATGGTCACCAGTCATCTCTATGACCGTCGGAGGCCCGGGGGCAACGTTATGACGTCACGCCCGGTACCCGGAAGTAAACAAAGCCGCAATCGCGGCTGTCGGCGTGTGATCGGTGATTTCTTTATCGTACATCACGGGACACAGAGCAGCATATTCATTACTATGTGGGTTATATGGAGTACCTTCAGGTGTTGACACTGGCAATCTCAAACAGGAAATGCCCCTCCCTATATAACCCCCTCCCATAGGAGGAGTACCTCAGTTTTTACGCCAGTGTCTTAGGTGTTAGTCATGGTTTAGCTTGCCTCCGCATCCTTGGGATTAGGTGAGCTACCGGTTCTGTCCAAAAAAGCCTGAGCGCTAAAGTGGTCAGCAACCGGACCCCAAACCCTTGGGGTATAGCCCATAATGCTTTCTTTTTAAGAGAGCTGGACCCTGGGCCCAGAACTTAGAAAACCTTTGGGCGCCTAATGTTTTCTGTTTGCCAGGGTGCTGTATGGGTCCAGGACAGTGGATCCTTCATGGAAGAAGAAGGTTCCCAGGGCCTGAAGGTCTAGACATCCCCACGGAGATGGGGGAAGATTGGGCCTCTTGCTTGGCAAAGTCCTGCGGCATGGAGCAGGTAAGTAAGGGGAAAAACTTGCGGAACTTGGCTCTTAGCAAGTTTTTTCTGGGAGGTCACAGGGGACATGCCTAAGGTTATGCATTGCATCTGGCAAACCAGTCACATATCATGAAGATAGGATGGCTCTATATGTTATCATTCCCCATAAAAAGTGACCTCCCTGGTAGTGTTGGAAAAGCTGTGAGTGGGGCCTTTTGTGTACAAATGTATGTGTGTGTCAGAGAGCTATGCTTACCTGCAAGCCTCCAGGCGATGCTCTATCCAGTCCTCTTCCTCATGCCTGCAAGGCAGGCAAAAAACGCTGACCTCCTCGTGTGTTCCAGGCCTGCGGCTGCAGGAACAGAGAGGCCCTTCCTCCCAACCCCCCCCCCCCCCGTCGGCGGGCGCGCGCGCGGTGCGCGTGCACGTGTTATAGGCGCATTTGGCGCCGTTTTAGCTGGGGGGGAAGGGCGGGTCAGTGGTTTAAGGAAGGGGCGGCCCTTCCTTAGTGCCACAGCTCATTCAATACTTTGGCTTGAGGGAGGAAGGACTGGAGTGAAGCACGGGGCGCTGAGGACACACAGTGGCCAGAAAGAATACTACAGTCTTCAGAAGATTGTGGTTTAGCCTAGGAATAGGCTGTTTTTTCTTTTCCATCTCATAGTCTTTTCTTTGGCAATACTACTCAGGGGGATAGAATGTTTTTTCTTGCCTAGATTGAAAAAAAAAAAAAAAAAAAGGTGTCATCTGGGGTAGAGGAAACATTTTTTATTCCCCAAACAGGTGTTTTGGGCATTTAACTATTTATAAGTCCCAGGTACCAATAAGTAGCAGGTGTACCTCGGTATTGTACCATGGCATCAAAGAACAAGCCAGAGGGTACAAAAGGTGGGGATTCCCCCACAGAGTCTGAGGTCTCGGACAGAGCTATGCCGCTGCTTTCCCCACAGGGAGCCTTTGGGCCATCGGGATCTGGGGCTGGAGCTGACGCGAGTCAACCCAACCCTAAGATGGTCACGGAGGAGGTGTTGCTCACCTCTTTAAATGAGATGCGGAGAAGCATGGGAGAAATGATAGCCGCAGCTATGCGGGGTAGTAAGCGGAATAGATCTCCGTCACCCGTGCGCGGACCCTCGGAAGAGGAGGTCCTTTCCTCTGGGGAATTGGACGACCTCTTGGACAAAGACCAAGTAGGTTCAGGGATCGAAGATCCGGATACAGAGGAGTCTGGGGCAGTCTCCCTGAGGGAGAGCTGGTGGATTCAAGGCTTGACGGACTTGGTCCATAAGGCATTCAACCTGCCTGTACCAGATCTCCAGGTATCGACGATTTCAGCTTTGGGCTCACTGAGGGCGCCTCAAAGCAGTGCTGTGTTTCCGATCCATCCTCTATTGGAGGGAGTCTTGTTCCAAGAGTGGAACAAACCAGACAAGGTGTTCTTACCACCTAAGAAATTTTCTGTCTTATATCCTATGGAAGAAAAGTTTTCCAAGAGATGGGCTTCTCCTGCAGTAGACGCAGCCATCTCATGTGTTAACAAATCGTTAACATGCCCTGTAGAGAACGTACAGGTTTTCAAAGATCCAGTTGATAAGCGCTTGGAAGCACTACTTAAGAACTCCTTCACTTCTGCAGGGGCAGTAGTACAGGTCCGATCCTCCACCCTGCCTTACGGCATCTAAATTTGACGGCCTGGAAGCTGAATCCCTGATTCTCAGGGGTAGAGGTCTGTCTCAGAAAGTAATCTCTACCCTAATCAGAGCCAGGAAACCGGTCTCTAGGGTGATTTATTACAGGGTCTGGAAGGCCTATGTAGGCTGGTGTGAGTCCAAGCGATGGCTTTCTCGCAAATTCACCATTGATAGAGTTTTAAGTTTTCTCCAGCTAGGAGTGGATAAAGGATTGGCATTAAGCACAATCAAAGGACAGATTTCTGCTCTGTCAGTGTGGTTTCAGCGGCCGCTGGCCACCCACTCGCTGGTTAAGACCTTCCTTCAAGGGGTCTTACGTATTAAACCTCCAGTTAAATCCCCGCTTTGCCCGTGGGATTTAAACCTTGTTCTGTCAAGTTACAGAAACAACCGTTTGAGCCGTTGGCTGAAATTCCTTTGGTTTTACTGACAAGGAAGTTAGTATTTTTGGTCGCCATAGTTTCCGCAAGAAGAGTATCGGAACTGGCGGCCTTATCCTGTAAGGAACCATATCTTATTTTTCACAAGGACAGGGTCGTTCTCCGCCCTCATCCTTCCTTCCTACCGAAGGTTATATCCAGTTTTCATTTGAACCAGGATTTGGTATTACCATCCTTCTTCCCTAAACCTACTTCCAGAAAGGAAGGGTTGCTGCATACCTTGGATATCGTCAGGGCCATGAAGGCCTATCTTAAAGCTACAAAGAAGATCTGGAAAACAGATGTGCTGTTCATATTACCGGATGGGCCCAAGAAGGGGCAGGCAGCTGCAAAGTCCACCATTTCTAGGTGGATTAAGCAATTAATCACTCAGGCCTACGGCTTGAAAGGGTTGCCTCCTCCAGTATCATTAAAGGCTCATTCTACTAGGGCCATGGGCGCCTCCTGGGCAGCACACCCCCAGATCTCTATGGCTCAAGTTTGCAAGGCGGCAACCTGGTCTTCTGTCCACACGTTTACAAAATTCTACCAGTTGGACGTAAGAAGGAATACTGATACAGCCTTTGGGCAGGCAGTGCTGCAGGCTGCAGTTTGAGACCCTCGGATTCCGGGGGCTCCTCTTTTTTGAGTTAAATTTAAAATTTAAGATTATTTTTCTCAACTAAGTTGGATTTATTATGATTTGAGTATTTCTCTAAATTAAATCCTTTTGTCTTGGAGATGTTCTCCCTCCCCTCATTGTAAGCATTGCTTTGGGACATCCCACATAGTAATGAATATGCTGCTCTGTGTCCCGTGATGTACGATAAAGAAAAAGGGATTTTTAATACAGCTTACCTGTAAAATCCTTTTCTTGGAGTACATCACGGGACACAGAGCTCCCACCCCTCTTTTTGGGGACCATTTTGGGAGGCATACTGCTTGCTACAAAACTGAGGTACTCCTCCTATGGGAGGGGGTTATATAGGGAGGGGCATTTCCTGTTTGAGATTGCCAGTGTCAACACCTGAAGGTACTCCATATAACCCACATAGTAATGAATATGCTGCTCTGTGTCCCGTGATGTACTCCAAGAAAAGGATTTTACAGGTAAGCTGTATTAAAAATCCCTTTTTTCTTTTTACCGATTTCATGCTTGTAAGCCTGGAGGAGAGATGTGGGGTCTTATTGACCCCACATCTCTCCATAAAGAGGACCTGTCACACTGATTCCTATTACAAGGGATGTTTACATTCCTTGTAATAAGGAATAAAAGTGATCAAAATTTGTTTTATTTTTTTTAAAGTGTAAAAATAAAAAAAATTAAGTAAAATAAAAATAATAAAAAAACGCCCCTGTCCCCGTTATCTTGCGCGCAGAAGCGAACACGCATGCAAGTCCCGCCCACATATGTAAACGCCCTTCAAACCCCACATGTGAGGTATCGTCGTGTGCGTTAGAGCGCACTAGACCTCCTCTGTAACTCTAAAATAGTAACCTGTAAAAAATGTTAAAGCGTCACCTATGGAGGTTTTGAAGTACCGAAGTTTGGCGCCATTCCATTAGTGTGCGCAATTATAAAGCGTGACATGTTGGGTATCTATTTACTCGGCGTAACATCATTTTTCACATTATACAAAAAAAATGGGCTAACTTTACTGTTTTGTTATTTTTTAATTCATGAAACCGTTTTTATTCCCAAAAAAAGGCTTTTAAAAAATGATTGCGCAAATACCGTGCGAGGAAAAAAAGTTGCAATGACCGCCATTTTATTCCCTAGGGCAGTGATGGCAAAGCTTGGCACCCCAGATGTTTTGGAACTACATTTCCCATGATGCTCTTGCACTCTGCAATGTAGCTGAGCATCATGGGAAATGTAGTTCCAAAACATCTGGGGTGCCAAGGTTCGCCATCACTGCCCTAGGGCATGGGTGCTCAACCTGTGGCCCTCCAGCTGTTGCAGAACTACAAGTCCCATCATGCCTCTGCCTTTGGGAGTCATGCTTGTAGTTATTAGCCTTGCAATGCCTCATGGGACTTGTGGTCCTGCAACAGCTGGAGGGTCACAGGTTGAGCACCCATGCCCTAGGGTGTCTGCTAAAAAAAATATATAATGTTTGGGGGTTCTGATTCATTTTCTAGCAAAAAAAAATAGATTTTTACATGAAGGAGAGAAGTTCCAAAATAGGCCCGGTGGACAAGTGGTTAAAGGACATGAACATGTTCAGAACCCCCAGACACAATCCAATGATATCCATACTTGGGGTATTCATATCTTTAGGGTTTGAACCCTCTCCATGACTTGAAGTCTGGCTTTTCTCCTCCAGGTTACAAGGCAGCAGTACCAGAATGCCCTGACTGCCAGCCGGATGGACAGTTCTCCACAATCTCCTGATATTGAAGCGTTTAGTGATGGAGAATCTACAAAAGTGACAAAGTACCAGAGAGTGTCCGAATCTCCGAAGGAGGACGCCGTCACCACTTTGCTCAGCGACAGGAACTGCAACTTGGGTAAGATTTGTTATTTGCAGCTCATTCATCCATGGTATGTCTCCGCTAATACAAATGTACAAAAGGCGGCAAAAATAGGGAAAACAGCCTACGCGTTTTACACTGGATCAGTGCTGAGCCATGACTGAGCACTGATCTAGTGTGAAACACGTAGGCTGTTTTCCCTATTTTTGCTGCCTTTTGTAGTGCATTTTATCATTGATTTTACAATAAAGACAACTCAAGAGTGTTTCTGGAGTGCGGCTGTCCATCTTTTCGAAGTTTCCATTATTTGCCCTGTGCATTGCCGGCACCCTTGGTTTCCTGAGAGGTCCTTGATTGCTAAGTATTATGGTTGTCCCGATACTAGTATTGGTATCGGGACCGATTCCAAGTATTTGCGGGAGTATGAGTACTCCCGCAAATACCCCCGATACCAAAATAGAATACAAACCCCCCCCCCCGCCGCCGCCGACGCATCCCGCCGCTACACCGCATCCCCGCTTGGTTAATACGGGCGGGGAACATTACAGCATTCATTTGAATAGCTGTAGTCTTTCCCGCCGCGCCGCGTATAGACACTCCCCCTTGCTCGGTTTTTTCAATAGGAAGAGTGTCATGTGACACATCAAACTTATTGGGAATTTCACAAGGAAAACAATGGTGTGCTTGGTTTTAATGTAACTTTATTCTTTCATGAGTTATTTACAAGTTTCTGACCACTTATAAAATGTGTTCAATGTGCTCTCCAGTGACATGCGGCGAGTGCTACGCTGTGGGCTCTTGCTGAATGAAGCTAGGACAGCCACTGATGTTTCTTCATTAGTGACAGATTTCATGCATCCACATTTTGGCAAATCCAGCCCTAAACTTTTCATCTGATTTTCTAAATTTCTGCATTTGTACATTCCAAAAGCCAATATAAAGGAATAGTAGTGGTCAACAAG